>NC_079149.1:33228046-33881926 GCF_945859685.1 Eupeodes corollae | reverse complement strand
CAAGCATGTAGATGGCGGAGTCATGGTATGGGGGTGTGTAACGATATACGGGTTAGGGCAATTAGTTCCTATGGATGTATAAGATGGTATTTCTAAATATGCTTAAGAATAATCTCAAGAAAAGTGCGGGGAAATTGGGTCTTGGTGAGAGTTTCTATTTTCAGCAAAACTATCATCGGAAACATTCTGCTGATGAGGTGAAGGAAAGGATCGTCTACAATACTACCCATACTCTCAATACACCGCCAAAGACTCCAGATATGAATCCCATTGAACATCTTTGGGATGTGTAAGATATATGAATCAGAAAACACGCTTTTACCAGTAAATCTCAATTTAAAAACAGTGCTTGCTGATGAATGGTCCAAAATTGGTCAGGAAAAAATAAAAAAAGGTCGTTTAATAGATGAAGAATAGACTCAAAGAAATCATTAAGTATAAGTGACCTCACCCAACTTGGAGCGCGAAACTAGAGACATCTAGCTAGGGGCCTAGATGGAGAATTTGTTGAGTGAGGCCCTAGTTCACACAGGACTGTAGCGCCACCTTAAGTAAGTAACTAAGTATGACAACTCGCTATTAATTGTATTTCTTTATTAAATTAAACGCATTTTTTTTTAATTTATTGCCAATACTTTGTTCTTAAAAGTAACTGTACTTAGTTGAAGTATGATGTTGTTATTTTTGTTTAATTTAAAAATATATTTGTTATTTTTTTTGTTACATATTTAAAAAAAAAATAATTAAAATAAATTATTATAAACTAATTTTGAAAAAAAATCAATAGTTTTTAATAACTAATAAATTGCTTTTTTAAAAAAAGGTGTGCCAATACTTTTATCCATGTCTTTATGTACGTGAGCATTCTTAAGTTCTTTATCGTTGCTGAAAGTTTCGCTGATAAACTAAGTCAAGTTTTATTAAGAGCACTTTTTTCTTTATGTCACCTAATGGATATAGTAGGTCTGAGAGCCTATGTATGTAAAATATAAGAGGCCTTTTAATTTTTAAAAGTTGTGTAATAACACGTATTGAAGATCAAATAATGGCTGTGGCCAAAATAATCAAAGAATTCGCACCATACAATTTGAGGAAGAAATAGCGGTACTGGTAAAATCATTTTTTAAGCAGCCTTGGTTAGATTGCCAGCGATAAGAGCTTGTGAAGCTCGTAAAGAATCTTTTTTTTTTTTTATTAAATTAATCACCACCACAATACCCAGGGAAACTTTTTAATAATAAATTTTATATTTTAAAACGAGTTGAATAAAAATGATTTATATTCAGACAAGGTATTCAACTCGTATTGTAGGGTATTTTGAACGCATTTATCAAATGGCTAATTTTGGTTCTGTAGTACCAGTGGCATGATGGTTAGTGCGTGGGACTGTCATGCAAGGGGTCTTGGGTTCAATCCTTGCCTGTGCCACCTTAATTTAAAAAAAAAATAATTTTCGCGGGTACTGCCTCTTGCGAGGAATTGACAAATCCTTCAACAGTAATTCTTGTCATGAAAAAGTGCTTTCTCAAATTAGCCGTTTGGATTCGGCCTAAAATTGTAGGTCCCTTCCATTACTGACAACAGTACCCGCACACAGGAATGGTTGAGAGTTGTAAGTCACTAGGCCCTGGTTCACAACGGACTGTTGCGCCACCCAATTTAATTAAATTTAATTTTGGTTCTATTTCGGAAAGTATTGGGTAGAGAAGGAATTTCGCTCGAAATGAACAAAATTTTGTTGGCTTGAATCGTAGAATTGGCTTAAGGTAAAAAAATATCCTATATGTTAACATCGCCAATACCAAACAAAAAACTAACGACTTTTCTAGTCTGTCGATTTTTTGTCATGATGTATTTTGAGCTCAAGGAAGAAAGTCTGGATTATTTATATGTCATGAGCACATGGCAAAAAGATTCGATTTACGAAAAAGGTTCTACTAAAATATATTATAAAATATGTTATTGTATTCAATTATCTCAAAAACTAAAATATGTTTTAAATGTTGGCTGATTGGTGTTTAATCATTAATTGACCAGGACTGAAAAAAATAATGAATGACATGAAAATATTGTAACTTTATTTTCGTTACTGCAAGAATTGATATCTAGTTTTCTTAAAAAATTTATAGAAATAATTAAGTGTTTTCTTTGTGTTTCAATCTTTGATTGTATTATGAAAATCATTTTAGTCTAAGAGATGAGGCTAATTTTTGACGTGAAAGCAAACCAATTAATATTAAAGTTGCAGGTTCTCTTAGTATAATAGTGATAACAGAAACGTTCGTTTGCCAGAACATATCGGATACGTTCCCGAGAAAAATTGCATCAAAAGTACAGCTTTTCCGAAAATTGTAATAGAGAGAAAAACCACTTCAAATGCATTGCATCTTGACGCCTAAAAATCGCTGGTTACAAATATGGTTTCGACAGACGTGTAGGTTTTTTTCTGCAGAGAGCGCCGAAAATGCATTATTTTTAAAGTCTTAGACTTTGAGAAACCACTTGAAATTGGTCTCATCCGAAAGCGCTCGAATCTCTGATAGCTAAAATGTACATGACAGACGTCTAGGTGGATGCATTTTCCTAACGGACACGATTACAATCGCGGGTTTTTTAAGCAAATCTTCGGAGATCCGATGTCAGTAAATTATATCGCAATTGAATGCTTTTAGATACTAGAGTATAAACATATTTTAAAGCAATAAGCTTGTAGCCCATTGAACAGTTTGTCAGCGCAATAAAAATCGTGTATTTTTTTAAATTTTAATTTAAGTAATGACATTTTTTTTAAGGGAAACCACTTCTATTAAGTTCTAACAGAAATACATTTACTCCAATAAAATTAGAAAACAAATTGCAGCAGATGTTCACGTGGTTCTGAACTCATTAAACCGCGATGTACCTTAATTTCAAGATTTGAAATCCCAGAAAATTAAGCTTAACTAAGCTTTAACCAAAAATATAATGCCATCAGCCATCCCACTTTTCGCATATGTACATAAAGGGAATTGTTCAATCTGTTTAAAATTTTTAACTTTCCCTAGGAAGTTATTCTAATGGTTCCGATTTGTTAAATTAAAAATTTTGACATTTCTCGACGTTTCAAGGTCCCGAGAGCCGAAATAAATTTGTTTAGAAAGATGTGCGTGCGTGTGTACGTACGTTCGTACGTCCGTAAGTTTGCGACGTTCTTATCGTCGTCCATAGCTCAAGAACCAGAAGAGATATCGACTTCAAATAAATTTTGTTATACAGATAATAATGCAGAAAGATGCAGAAAGGGCTCTCAATAAATTGCGTGTGTAGTTTTTTTTTTACTATAGCAGTTGAAAAAAAGGAGAACATTTTGGTTAACCCTAAATATCTCACGAACCAAAAACGCTAGAGACTTGAATTAAATTTTATATAATAAATTGTTACGTGATACCAAACAAGTATATTTAAAAAAAAATGCAATTAACGGTTTTTTTAAGAAATCAAAAAAACTGAAAAAAAAAATTGTCACCAAAAATATTTTGTGCAACGAAAAAAACATTTTTAACATCTGGTAAAATTTTGAGAAAAATCAAATTGACAGTTTCTTACCCCAAAATAAAAACCTAAAAATAACATTACTCAAAGTTGATAAAAATTGAATTTTGACTCAAATATCTCTTGAAAAATTTGAGCTTATGGCTTCCAACTTATTTTATCTTATAAGAAATATCGTTTTCAATATTTAGTACAATTTTGCGAAAAATCGAATTGACAATTTCTTTACAAAAAATAAAAACCTAAACAAAAAATTAATAAAATTAAGTGAAAATAGATTTTCGACTCAAATAACTTTTTAAAACTTTGAGACATTGGGTTTAAACTAATTATATTTTTAAAACGATTGTTGTGAAATTGAGTAATATTTTGAGAAAAATCGTTTGTTTATTTAAAAAAAAAATAAAAACCGAAGCAAAAATTAACAAAAGTTGTTAAAAATTGATTTTCGACTTTAATTTCTTTTCAAAACTTTTAAATATTGCTTTCAAACTAATTTTCTTTTATAGAAAATATTGTTTTCTGTTAAATTTTGAGGAAAATCGAATTGATAGTTTTTTAACAAAAAATAAAAACCTACAAAGAAACAATACTAAAACTTCGTAAAAATGTACTCTTGACTCAAAAAACTATTCAAACATTAAAATTATTGGTTTCAAACTAATTTAATCTCACATAAAACATTGTTTTCAACATTCAGTGAATTTTTGACAAAAATCCAACAGTCCGTTTTTCATAAAAAAATAAAATCTACAAAAACCAGTAAGAACATTTGGTAAATATGATGTTCGGTTCTCGATGTCACGTGAACAATACAAAGAATTGACTTCAAATTAATTTGATTCATCCAATTTGTATTTGCTGATATAAGAAATAAAAGCTTTTAAGAAATGCTATTAAAATTGGTAAAAATTGGTTAACGACTGAAAAATCTCGTTAATAAAAATAGATTTTGAAATGAATCTATTTCATCATATACAAACTATTTTTGGTAATTTTTAAATTATTTAGAATAGTTCAATTGACAACTTTTTTAACAAAACACGAAAACCTGCAAACATTTTAAGCAAGACAAATCGCAAGACAGGATGGGAAGTTATCAGTGTGGGTCGCATCCCATCCTCTCCATGTCCTTTAATATCGAAAATCAGCTGAAGTCAGAAGACTGAATTCCTACACCCCCTAAGATTTATTTTAATTTCATGATATTGCTCTTTTTAACGGTAAACATATATTGTTAAATCAAGTTATATTATAGATGACGAATTTCAGGAGTTCGTGAAGAAATAAATGTTAAAAATACTTCAATTAAAAATAATAGAAGACCTTTTGTAAGTAGGATTTTATTTGTATTGGAAGAAACTTCTAACATTGAATTGATTTTTGTTCAGTGCAAACAAATATTGGCCTTAAATTTTGTTTTTAATTACATTTTTAATACAATTTTCGATTTTATATTGATTTTTCAAGCCAAAATAATTAAATAGTCATTCATGTACAAATCCTAGTTTACTGCAAAAATAAATGAACAAAATATTTAAACGCACAACGTAAGACGGGACTGACAGCAATTCTTCAAGTGTTGTAAATACTTAAATAAATAAATGTACTTTTATCTTGTAGTTAAAAACGTTGAATGATGACTGCTCAGCCGGTCCTGATGGTATTCCCCCGATAGTACTAAAAAAGTGTAGTAATGTTTTAGTTGAACCCCTTACGTTTTTATTCAAACTTTCCCTAAAAACAGTCAAATTTCCCAGTATATGGAAGAAGTCATTTCTTACACCAATTTTCAAGAAAGGTAACAAGTCGGATATAAGCAACTACAGGCCCATTGCAAAGCTTTCTTGCATTCCTAAAGTATTTGAACAAGTTGTTTGTGAAAGCGTAGCATATTTTAGTAAAAATATCATTTGCGAACAGCAACATGGTTTTGTGAATAAAAGATCAACCGTTACTAATCTCCTCACATTCTCAAACATATGTTCAAACGCTTTAGAACAAGGTTATGAAGTTGATTGTGTATACATCGACTTTTCTAAAGCTTTTGACCAACTAAGCCACGAAATTATTTTATTTAAACTTAAGGCTCTTGGTTTTCCACCATTTTTCTTAGCTTGGATTAAGTCATACCTTGAAAACAGATCCTACGAGGTAAAATTTAGAAATTGTCATTCTGAACCTTTCGTTGCTCAATCTGGTGTTCCCCAGGGAAGCCATCTTGGCCCTTTTCTGTTCATCCTGTCTATTAACGATGTATCGTCATGTCTACGCTCAAGTGAACTTCTTATTTTTGCTGACGAAATGAAGATTTTCAAAATAATAAAGTCAAACCATGATCGTATTCTTTTACAAACCGACATTGATAGTTTCACATTTTGGTGTGGGAAAAATAGCCTTTTACTCAACCCTTTAAAATGCCAGACTATAACTTTCACTAAAAAACTAACCAGTAACGTATTTGACTACTGTATATCACAGCAAAAACTCTGTCGTGTCTCCACATTTAAAGATTTAGGTGTACATTTCTGTTCCAACTTAGAGTTTACACATCACATTAATGTTATTGTTAATAAGGCAAGTTCTATGCTTGGTTTTATAAAACGCTGGGCAAAGGAGTTCAATGATCCCTATGTTACCCTTTCTTTGTATAATTGCCATGTTCGTCCTCATCTTGAATATGCTTCGCAGGTATGGACTCCCTATTACGAAATTCATAGAAAACGTATTGAATCAATTCAACATAATTTCATTCGCTTTGCTCTAAAAGGTCTTCCTTGGGAAGATCCCTATGATCTGCCTCCCTATGAACATCGTATTCTACTTCTTCAAATGCAATCTCTCCATCAAAGGCGTGTTAATAATGACTTAGTATTTTTTCATCAACTCATTAATGGTGAAATTGATGCACCTTATTTGCTATCTTGTGTACATTTGAATTACCGGGGCGGAACTCATCACCTGCGCACGTTTGATTTTATACATATTGACTTCCATAGAACTAACTATGGCAAGAATGAAGCTTTAAGTCGAATGAGCATTTTATATAACTTAAACTGTTCATCGAACATCGATAGATTTAAATTTAAATAAGGTGGGATTAAAATCATTGTTTAGAACCAGTGCTCCACTATCGTAATTTTTTGTTCTGTAATAGCTAAATGCTAATTTTGTTTTGTATTTTGTGCGTGTGTTAGGCTATATTTGTATTATTTTTTACTAACAACTAACACATGCACTTATGATGAGCCTCTGATCGTAGTTTGACGCTTGCTATAAGCTTACTACTTTCTGAAATTCTGAAGTGTAAAAAAAAAAAAAAAAAAAAAAAGCTTTACAATAGTTAAGAACAGACATCTACCAATATTATAATAGTTACCAACCTCACAGAAAAGACTTACATATATTCCAAGAAAATACACTTTTCTATAATTAAAAACAAAACTAAAACATAATTAGCACCTTCATATATTAGCACCCATACCAGATAAAAAATCAAACACTGGATAAATAAATAGGCCAAAAATATATTAAAACATCATGACATCATCTTGTCTAATTAATAGTTAATCAAACGTTAAATTCATATATAAATTCCATATGTCTTCAACCTATCACATCCTTCATACAGTAAGAGTCTTGTACATTTATCCACCCAAACATAAAACCGACAATTATTGTTTTTATTAGAAATGTCCTGATGATGGTCCTTGCTTCCTTTTCATTTCGATTCGACCCCATCCAACACAGTATTATAGAACAAAATATCAACTTGTCAACAGTAAAAAGTGTCCAATAATTTAACCCTTTTACCAGATGACACAATACTCCACTTTTGTATACTTATTTGTTTTTGTTTTCATTTCCCCCTCTTCCCTGTCGTCTGTACTTGTAGGATATATTTTATAAGTATTTTTATTTTGTTTGTCATTTCACTCGCCTTTCTCCAAAATAAATGAAATATTTGTCAAATAAACTTAATGAGATTTGTCACGCATGTCCAGTTAGTAAACCCTCAATCCTGCATAGAGCAAACAAACAGAAAAAAAAGGAGCCAGTAGCACGGCTTCATAGGTATAAAGACCCAAATTCCACCAGCCAACGATGTAACCCAACCCTTATTTCATTTTATAGTCACAGTTCTGGACTTCAAATAAACATCGAATAAAATACATCACACATTCGTTTTTTATGTATGTATGTATATGTGAGTATTAAAAAGGCAAACAAAATAAAGGATTTATCCACCCGTCGTCGAGTTGTCGCACCCTCTTTTCACGGTTATCATCAAACGGAAACGATTGCATCTCCATTTCGGGAAATAAAATCATATATCGACGACACTACGACGACGAAGGGTTGCTGTGTCTATCATCGATGCCGATATGGGTTTAGTTCCATGGAAACCTCTCGCAATCTGCGATTCGCTTCGCATTTCCAAGTGTCGTCGCGTCGCGTCGTCGTTGTTGCTTCCTCGCATGACATTGAACACTTGCGAGTAATCAAAAAGTTTAATTGCTTCAATCGCTTTTAGGTTTTTTGTTATTTTTTTTTAAATGGTTCCACCACCAGATCTAGGACTATCTTTTAATTTGTTTGGGTTACCTTACTCTGCTCTGTCTCTTTGCAAGGAGTGGAAGGACTACAAAACAAAAAAAAAACTCAGTACTTCTGGAACTTAAAAAAAAGGTATTTAGAGGAAGGTGTGAATTTCTGGCTACACCTGAATATTGAAGAACCAATAAACCCATAAGAGAAGGTATTGGAGCTTCCTCGGTTGGTGTATTCTTTTCTTTTTTTTTGTCCAGTTCAAAGTTTAATTAAAAATGTGTCCAAACGAAAATACTTAATTGTTTCTTGAATGCAATAACCCCCTTTCCTTCGCAATAGCACGAACTTTATACCTTCTATTTTCTGAGGCCAGAGAGTGTTCTTTTTAATATAGAAAACACGACTTGTAGTGCAATTAAAAAGGACCTTGAGTTATTTTATATAGAATATACCTACCTATTAAAAAATCCCTATAGGATGGAAACTTTGGGTTGGAACTTTTAGTTAAGTTTGTTTTTCTGATGATGGCAGAAACGAAGTAATTACCTGCTTAAATGATCTTACATTAAATTAATAAAAATGCAAGCCGTAATTACAAGTTATAAAAAGAAAACTCATAAATTATTCTCTTTGTTCTAAAGTGATTTTGATTTAAAGTCTCAATAATAAAAAGTCTTCGTCTTTTTTAATCAAAGAATTATAGAGGTTTTCTAATAAAAGGTTTCTTTTGATATTTAAAACAACGAGGGTTGTATGTCAATGTACATTGAAAAACTGTATCAACCAAATGGCTGTCAGGGCTACGGCTGCGGCCATACATTCTATTTATATAATTTTCTAATGTTTGTCCTCAATAATTTTCATTCTATTCCATTTTGAGGTCTTTGAGGTCTATTTTGAAGCCTTGACTCAGACATTATCTTTTACTTGATAAGTCTTCATAAACGTCGCACAGTGGTCCGTTTATGCAAAACTACTTGCAATATTCATTTTCGGGTGGGTCTATAATGCAAAACTTTTTAATTCACTGGATTCACAAATATTGGAACTCGAGTAATTTGGGTTATTGGTGTGCTGGCCAAAGTTAAAGGGTTTTCGCCCATCATCAGTTCATTTCTGTGGGCCCATTATTTTCGAATACATTATTTAAACTTCAATAAAGAGGAATCAATTGAGGACGAATATGGAATCTCTCCACTGCACACTAGAATCAGATGCTTGAAATTTATTTTGAAGCTTGCGTATAATCTTCGACAAGAAGGAGAAGGTTCTGATGAATCGATTGGGACCAAGGAGGCGGAAAAAAGAAGAAAACAAGAGATCCAAAGGCGTTTTGGCGATGAGCTTGGCCTTGATGTGGATGAACCAAAGCAAGGGTTCGGAAACACTAATGATGTTACACCTTCAAAAAGATTTTTTAAACAGCCAGATGCAGATAACTGAAGTCAATGCAGAAGTTATTATGAGGTTCAAAGTAATATTGAACGTTTTGAATTGCAGAGAAGAAGTGAATGCAGTTAAATTTGTGGTGTATACTTAGAAAACGGCAGAGCTTTTAAAACAGAAGTATCATGAAAAACTACTCACACCAACTCTACACAAAATATTGATTCATAGTCAAAAAATCATTGAATATCAAACACTACCACATTTAGAACTGTCAGAAGAAGCCCAGGAATGCAAAAATAAAGGATACAAGAAATATCAATATCAGAATACTTGTTGAGTTTCAAGGATTCAGCAGAATGAGGACCTATTTAAATTAAACATGTTTGCAACTTTTTCGGATGCACTTATTTCTTCCTTAAGGCATATGAGAAGCCAAAAAGATCTCTTAGAACTATACTTTCCAGCATTAATGTTTGATGCTTTTTTTGATGATAGTTTTTTATTTCTTTAACCCCTGTTTGACTTATAATATATCACCAAAGTACTCTTGAATACTTTAAAATAAAAAAAATGCCTTAAAATTAAAGAAAAAAAACTGTTTTCCTACTGTTTTACTCAAATTGGTCCTTTTTCCTTTTGCCCTTCAAACCACTCATATTACTTAATAAATTGATTTCGACGATTGCATACTAAAATATCGTCATGTTTATCACATTTGTTAACACATCTTATTTTAACACAAGTATCTGAAGATCCTGTAAACAGTTTTTTTTTTAAGTCCCAATTTTTATAGCCTTGGAAATTTCCTTCAAGATACAAAAATTTTAAACAAAATTTTTATTTGTTGGAGATATGATTTTTGCAACCAACAAAACTAAAACGGGCCACTGTGCGTCGTCCAAACATTTATGATGGGAAATGACATTCATCAAATTAATGAAAATCCTCATATGGATGTACTTTTTATATTATTGATGAAGAAATTGGATGGACAAACAAATTTACTTGGCACACCGTTCCTCAATATACCAATTTTCAATCTCATCAATTTTTTAACCAGCAAATTACATACAAATCTTTGCAGTAGAATTTTCATCACTTGATCAAAACATTTCACGTATACACGCAATCATCCTATTTACTACTGATTTCTTTACATTCATGAAATTTGAGGGCGATCAATACACGTATAAATTATTTCATCACATCAATTTGACAAAAGCATTCGTAATATTTATGCTTGTTTTTTAACATTTACCATATTTATGAAAGAAATTATTATATTTATGAATGATTTATACGTCATTTTTGAAGAGTATTTAAAAATTAGTATTTAAAAATCATATTGATTAATAAATTCATCATATTTATGAACATTTTCTTCACATTATCATTCAGTGTTATTATTCCGTCATGTTGACGAATTTGTTAATTAAATTTATGTCTGATTTTATTACATTAAATTTAATCATATCGTACTTGTGACCGATTTTTTGACATTCATCACATTGATGGAAGTAATCATCATATTTATGAATGATTTATTCATCATATTGACGGAATCATTCATAGTGTATATGAATGATTTTTTAACTAACAGTTCATTACATTGATGAAAACATTAATCATGTTGACGAATGAGGTCATTCATTTCACGAATTTAATCATAATATTGAAACAAAATGTTTAAGTTTGGAGGACGTCATTGTTGGCTTTCGTCGTCTATGTTCAATTGTTGAATGTATCATCCTGCCTGAAAACGCAATTCGGTTCGTCTTCGCCGTTATACAGTCTGCAGAAGTGGTCCTTCCATATCCTCAGCATTGACTGCTGTTCCACTATGATGTTTCCACTTTCGTCTCTGCAGCTTTCGGTTCTAGGTTTATATACCTGTGTGTTTCAATTCACCTGTTCATAAATCTTTCGAACTTCATTCCTGCTTTTAAATCTCTGATCATCTTCAACCCCACGCTTATTATGCTCTCTCTTTTTTCTTCTGAGGAGTCGGTGTTCCTCTCGCCTCTTCTGCTCATAGAGCTCATGAGCAGTTCTCGTCCTTTTATGCAGCGCGGCTCTGCGTGCCTGTTGTTTGGCTGCATTTGCCTGCCGACATTCCTCATCAAACCAAAGGTTACTTGGTGATGGCTGTTGACGGCTTCTCTGATTTCATCTTGGCAATGTTTCCACTGGTTTTCGATACATTGTTTTGGTGGCAGAGAACTTCGAGAGAGGTTACTTGTAACTCGGTCGGAAAAGGACTTGGCAATCTCTGGCGATTGTAGCCGTTCGACGCTGTACCTTCTCCCAGCATCTCGCTGTCTTGCCTTGGGGCTGGAAACCTTTAGTGCTACCTTGGCTACAACGTAGTAGTGGTCCGAGTCGATGTTAGCTTTTCGGAAAGTTCGTACATCCATGATGCTGGAAGCGTTTCTGGCGATCGCAATTTGGTCAATCAGGTTGACGGTAGATTGATCTGGAGAATTCCAAGTTCCTTTTTGGATGTTGAGGTGTGGAAAACGAGTACTGGCTACCATGACGTTTCGCCCCGCAGCAAAATCTATGAGCCTGAATCCGTTTTCGGAAGTGTTGTCGTGCAGGTTGTTTTTCCCATTTATTCCACCAAAGATGTCTTTCCTTCCTAGCTTGGCATTAAAATCGCCCAGGACTATTTTAATATCGTAGCTAGGGCACTGCTCATATGTTTTGTCTAGGAGCTCGAAGAACACATCTTTGGTGTTGTCATCTTTCTCTTTTGTGGGGGCGTGCGCGCATAACAGGCTAATGTTGCCAAATTCAGCCTTGATGCGTATGGTCATGAGGCGCTCATTGATGCACCTATAGCTCAAGACTTCTTGCCTAAGTCTGGCTCCAATGAAAAAGCCGCATCCAAATAAGCGCTGTTGGTTTTCGTGATAGCAGTCACCATAGTAGATATCGCAGTTTTTCATCCTCTTTTTGCCCGGCCCATCCCATCGTATTTCCTGTATGGCGGTGATATCTGCTTTATATCGTTCTAGGGCCTCCGCTAATTCATCGGCTACACGTGGTCTGTTAAGTGACCTAACATTCCACGTTCTAATCCGAAGTTCGTTGTTCATAATTCGTTTGTATAGGTTGTCGACAGTTAATCCGTCCGCATCCGAGGCTTGTTGGTGCTTCGCAACTAGGAAATTTATACGTGGCCAGGAAGTCCCCCGATGGCACAACTCCCAACCTGGAGGGCCAGATCCTGAGTATAAATTCAAGGACGGGGACCCGGATAAAGCGCTTCTTACAGTTCTAGGCTCCGTATAAATCGTAGAAAACCTATAAGGTTTTCACTAAGTAGTTCAACCTTACTGGAACTGTAGACGCCACCGTTGATTCCATCTCGGGAGGTCCTCCGCTGCCGCCTCGATAAGGAGAGGTGCCTTAAATCAAATACCTCTCCACCCCTTTCTCGTTTGCTACCCCCAATTTTGACCTAAGTAAAATCAAAATTAACATTTCGAGAATAAAGTAGCTTTCCCACGATCGTTCTTGAATTTTCAAGCGATAATGCAAAAGTTTCTTACCCTTAAGTAAAAATTATAATTACAGAAAATTTCAAGAGCCTGATACGACGTAGATTGCGATAAACCGGTTCAAGCTCTGAACTGAACTTTGAATGCCTCAAGACCTAAGCCTTTATCCAAATTGTCTAGAAATCGCCTAACAAACGGGCTTTAGCAGTAAAATTCTTAGTTTTTATCCCAAGAGTTCTAGTTTTTTCACCAGTTGCAATATTTCCGGCGAAAAAAGTGTTTTACGAATTGTGTTACCTGTTTTGTAGTGAACTTTCAATTTCAATGAGTTGTTGAGGCAGATATAGATTTATTTTTTATTTGGCGTAATTTTTCTTACTTACTTATAAAAGGTGGCCCTAAAGTCCTGTGTAAACTACGAACTCACCGAACAAACTCTTTCATTTAGCTCGGTCTCATAGATGTCTCCAGATGGGTACTCCAATTCAAGTTGGGTAAGGTCACTTTCCACTTGTACAATTTACCCGATCTGCGACCTTCCTCTAAAACGCTGTTCTGTGGTCGTGAAATTGTAGACTTCTGGGATGGAGCATTGGTTTGCATCTCTAGATGTATCAGCCATCTAAGTTGTTGGAATTTTGTTCTTCCAGCTAAGTCTACGTCAATGTACAGCCCGTATAGCTTGTCGTTGATAACTTGGTAATAACTTTTTTCTCAAAACGACTCGCTTTCGACATAATCTTTACTTCAGCACCGTTCAGCAGGACAGGGATCATGAGGGTCTTATATATCTTCACTTTCGTTGCTCGAGGGCTTTTCAGTTATGTTCTTAGCCAAAAGAAACAGCGGTTAACAAGAGTAATTCTTCGTTTTGATCTCACAGTACTATCTCAAAGTTACGACGCGTGACGGTCGATGGTGATTTCACCGAGACGTCTTCATTGATGTTGGGGTTTGTACTCTGTTTTGCCTTCATTTCCGCCGTCTCTGTCTCAATACTCAAAAAAACAATCAATGCCATCACCATATGCAAGTAATTGGACAGACTTTAGAAAAGTAGAGCTTTGCACTATTCCTTCAAGGTTGATGTTAAAGAAATCTTATCTAAGGCCATTTTGATATCAAAAGTTTTGGATAATTTATTTCCGTCGTTTGGCTAAGATTCCAAAACTGGAAATAGCTCTGTACAGTTCGTCAATGTAGATACTGTCAAACGCGGCCTTGATATCGATGAAAGGTGGGTGTTAATTTGAAGTTCTTGTCTTATTTTTATTTTTTAAACCTTAAACTATACCGGCTTCAAATGGGGCCCTAGGCTTTTACAACGCTCAACCATTCCTTTGCACGAGTAATGCCAGGAATGGATGTAAACTACACTTTCCATGGCAAAATAATATTGGAGGATTTGTCAATTCCCCAATAGACACATTACCCGTTAAAGCAATACTTGAAAAAAAAAATCAAGGCGACTTCAATAGTATAAACCATGGCTTGACAGTTAACCATAGAGTTAACGTTGGACGTTATTTTTTTTCTCAACAAACCACCCCGTGAATAGGGTAATCCAAATTAAATGTAATGAAACAGAATGTAAAAACTTATCTTTAAGAAACTAAGCTTAAAATAAGGATGGGTAATTTCATAAATTTTTTAAACGTCTTGTTTGAGAACGGCATTTCTGTCAATATCGTCACCAATAAAATGAAATGAAAATTCTGAAATTCTTAAGAATCTATACGTTCTTACGTTGACCAACTATTTTGTAATAACAAAAACGATGTAAAAAATGTCGACTCACACATTACCCTTTCACTTTTTTAAAAAGGTGCTGTTTGAAAACTATTCTACCAAGTGTTTTCAACTAAAGCACCTGTTACCATATTTACTGTAAAAAGGCCTTTAATTTAAAATAGAATTTGAAAGTTCAAAAGGTTTCTCATATGGTGGATTTAAAAATCCAATAACCTTGAAAGAATGCTACTATAATGAACTTATACTCAATTTCCCACATTATATGTTTAACTTTCAACTTGGCCACTGTTTTAACAAGTCAATACTTAACATATTTAATAACCTCATATAGCTTTTTTATGGGTACCAATAGCCAAGAGCAAAAGTCTTATACTTTAAGAGTTTATAAAGAAAAAACGTGCAGTCTACAGCAGTCTGCAGTCGTGCCTTTAAGTCTTATAGTTAATTTCTTATTAAATTTCGAACTCTACTTCACAAAAACCTAATTAAGTTTGACTCACATTTAACCTCTTAAAAGTATATGTATTAGTATCTCTGTGAAAAAGGCCTGCATTCGAATACCACCCAAGAAGACGGAAACTACCGATATAAAATCATTCAACAATAAATAAATCTCCATCAGGCATATCACTAAATTGCCACCATAAACAAACCACTTTAGACCAAATCAGTCTCCATATCAAATTCTCAAGCTCATCCCATTGTAAAAATGTAAAACTTACCTCATTTGCATGATTTTCGTTTTCTTTTTCTTTTTCTTTTTTTCCATCAAATGAGAGTTAAATTTTTCTGAGCAAGTTTAAAGAAACACAAAATTACTAAGTGGCTTGTCTATTTGAATATTGCCTTGAAAAAACTATATAAATTCCCAATTTTATAACTTTAAGGCATAAATATACAAAGCCTTATAAAAAGGTGCAGTTTTCAGCATTGCATACAAAATTCGTTTCCACATAACCAATAGAATGACATAATTATATGCGAGAGCTTGTTTGCCATTATTTCAGCAATTGTGTAAAGCAAAGTATCTAATCCGCAAAGTTCTATAAAATCGCAAACAATCTGTTGCTTGAAGCTCATTAAATGTAAGACAACTTCATATAGAGACGACGAAAACGATTGTGCGACGATTGGGGTGAACCAATTCCGCTCTCAAACTTTAGCAAAAACACAATCACCGACCGCTTTGGCAATAAACATATTTTTCAACAAAAAAAAGACTTCAAGTTCGGGCTAAAATGTGCGTTCAAATAATAAAAACCCCATACAACTCCCTCAATGGTCCTCCAGCTCGAGCTCTTGCTCCAGCAAACGACCGACAAGACATGACAATTAAGTGGGGTCGACACCTACGCCCAAAGTCGCAACTTGACTTGCTTTAGCGCATTTAATTCGTCGCAAAATGCATAGAGTGTGGGTGCGCCTTTATGTTTTGCTGTTTTGCTTTTTTGCTTGTTGTCGTTTATATCTCGCCACCACGGAAATAAGAATCAAAATCAGTCTTCGCGCAGTTTTGGAGTGAGCCAGATTAAGTTGCAACAATTTTAGATACAAAAGCACACATTAAGATTCATTTTCTTATTTTTTTTTGTTGTTGTCGTTGCTGGATTTATTTGTTGTGAGACCGCTCGACACGAGTATGGGTATAATTTTGTTCAGAGAGTGAGCGAGAGAGGGCGCAAAGAACAACCTAAGTGCAATTAAACTTAAAGCTGGATTTATGACTTCTTAAGTTTTTGACATTTTAATTTTTTCGTTATTCCAATCTCCGTGTGAATATTTATACTTTTTTCTCAAAAAAAAGATACAAGCAATAAAATTGCAAATTTCCTTGATGATGAACGTAGGCGGGTAAAAGCTGTTCTTTGAGATTTTTATCAAAATGGGATTCGGAACGAAAAACAAAATTGTTATGACTTAATCTTCGAAATGTGTGATTTGAAGCCTCAATCTGTCATGGGAACCATGCTTATTTTGGTGAATCCAACATCCCTCACAAGATATTGACCATAAATTTGAGAATGTTCAAACTTTATATCGAAACTAGTCTTGTAAATCATGTCGTCGATATAATTAATTCGCTCTTTGGACTTTTGTATCCTAAATATGTAAAACAAAACAAAAAACTTGTATTTCATCAGTATCTTAGCCTTTCTACCTCGAAAAAAAATTGATACAAAAAATTAAAAGATTTGTCTTGGGAAATAAGAACAACGACCTGTGAACCATAAATTCAAAATTCAAGACCATAAAGCTGCGACAAGAAGACAAATTTGTTAGTTGGGTTGTTTTGGTCTTTGTCTTTTAAAGCTTAGGCTTTAAAGATACAGTATCTAAGTTATACCTAGATAAATATCTTTTGTAGGTATATGTATGGATTTACATGAAATGTAGGCAGGTGATAAGTCAGACTATATCAAAGCCTTAAATTTTCGATTTTATTGAATTCCACTTAAGAAATCTGTCATTCAGATTCAGGTATACATATAATTTGGTTTAGAGAGATTATAAATCGTCAAATGTCGAAGGGATTTTATCCATAGAATTTGAATATTTTATCGAATGATTTCTATTTATGTTTTTTTTGTTTGATAACACGTGCGATAGGTTTTTTCTATTGTTTAAAATCAATCTTATTGATTAAGCCTTGAAAAACAAATTAATTATGATATGAGAGACAATAATTTTATGCAAAATCAATCAAGTGTGTTGGTAAGAGTATAGTAAGTTCGGACGGAGATACATACCATACATTTTCTTTTCAAAAAAGCGGGAGGATTTATTTAACAAGCTTACAATTTTGTTGCCAGGGTCAGATTGACAGAGAATTTGGATTGTTTGGATGTTTCTCTGAGATTAGTAAACGAAAAAAAAGAATGTTAAAACATTCTTAAACTTTAATCAGGTCTGATAAGATTCATACAATCAAATTGTAACTGTTTCTTATAAACATATGAGCCATGTTCTTAACAGCTTTTTGGAAAGTACTTACTTACTTACTTACTTAAGGTGGCGCTACAGTCCGGGGCGGACCAACAAGCGTCTCCAGCCAGCTCGGTCCCTAGCTAGCTGTCTCCAGTTTCGCACGCCAAGTTGGTTGAGGTCCTCTCCCACCTGGGTGCGCCACCTGAGTCGCGGTCTTCCTCTACTGCGCCGTCCCTCGGGATTGGATTCGAAGACCTTCCGGGCTGGAGCGTTGATGTCCATCCGCTCTACATGACCTAGCCATCTAAGCCGTTGGACTTTGATTCTGCTAACTAGGTCAGTGTCGCTGTACAGCCCGTACAGCTCGTCGTTATATCTTCTCCTCCATTCTCCATCTATGCGTACGGGACCAAAAATCGCCCGAAGAATTTTTCTCTCAAAGCATCCTAAGACGCTCTCATCTTTCTTTGCCAGGGTCCAGGCCTCAGCGCCATAAATGAGAACCGGGATGATGAGTGTCTTATAGATGGTGATTTTACATGCTCGAGAGAGGACTTTACTTCTCAATTGCCTTCTAAGTCCAAAGAAGCAGCGATTTGCAAGAGTTATTCTTCGTTTGATTTCAGCGCTGGTGTCGTTGTCTGCATTAATAGCGGTGCCTAGGTAGACAAAGTCCTTAACTACCTCAAAGTTATAGCTGTCCATGGTGACGTTTTGTCCAAGACGTCGTTGTTCAGTGTCCTTTTTTGATGACAGCATATACTTGGTCTTGCCCTCATTGACCACTAAACCCATCTTCTTCGCTTCCGTCGCAATGCTCAAAAACGCTCCACTGACATCACGCTTTGATCTTCCAATTATGTCAATATCATCTGCGTATCCGAGTAATTGGATGGATCTTTGGAAGATTGTGCCTCTAGTGTTGACGGTTGAGTTTTGCACAATTCTTTCCAGAACGATGTTGAAGAAGTCGCATGACAATGCATCGCCTTGCCTAAAACCTTTTTTGACATCAAATGCATCGGTAAGATCTTTTCCGACCTTGATAGAGCAGCGTGCATTCTCCATCGTCATTCTGCACAAACGGATAAGTTTGACAGGGATGCCAAAACTAGACATTGCTCGGTAGAGCTCTTCCCTATAGATGCTGTCATACGCGGCTTTAAAATCGATAAAGAGATGGTGGGTATCGATTTGAAGCTCCTGGGTTTTTTCCAAGATCTGCCGTAGTGTGAATATTTGGTCGATAGTGGACTTTCCTGGTCTGAAGCCACACTGATAAGGACCAATCAGGTTTTTTTTGGAAAGTACTTTCCAGTAATCTTTCATTTCTAAAAAAACTTATCTTAACTTTTTTAAGAATGATATTTTAGCTAATTATATGGTGTACCTCAAGTAAGTGACCTAGGACCAGTATTTTTTATATTTTTAAAATTTTCGGAATTTAATTGTTACTAAAGCATGAATCAGAAAGTATACATAATCCAAAATCTCACTGAATCGATAGGAGACCTTGAATCAAAGGTGAAAACCTTTGAAACTTCTATAAGTAAAGCTTTTAGAGTCTCTTGCCCAGTTAAACATAGCCGTAAAACCCTTCCTTCTTGGTGGATTGAAGAACTGTCCAGTCTTAGGAAAATGACGAGGACAATTTTGAATATCTGACAAACATAAGTCTTACCAACCGTTCAAACACTTTCTTAAAATTTACAAGCAAGCCCTGTCATAAGCCAAAAGATAAGGCTGGAGAGAATACTGTCAATCAATCGAAGACGTAAAGGACTCTGCAAGGCTCAGCAAAGTTTTTTCGAAGGAACATTGTAATCCTTTATTTCTAAAAAAGCCTGATGGAACCTGGACATCCTCTCCAGCCGAATCTATTGAGCTACTGATGAAGACGCACTTTCCGCGTTGCGAGATTGATAACCTCGAACCGCTTGAAACCACAGAGCTAAACGTAGCTCATGTGGAGCAAGTCAATTCCGTTATAACTAGAGAAAATATTTTGTGAGCCATCAATACTTTTTCTCCATATAAATCCCCAGGCATGGATGGCAAAAGTTGCATGATGTGGCAGCTCCATGGCACATGTTTGAGAAGGATGCCTCCTTCTCAAACATGTGCCCATGTCGTGGAGACAGGTCAAAGTAGGTTTTATCCCGAAAGTGGGTAGGTGAGGTCACGAATCCACGAAGGATTTCAGACCAATAAGCTTAACATCTTTTGTGCTTAAAACCTTGGAGCGCATTCTTAATTACCATACTAGAAAAATCCTAGTTGGACGACCTCTCGAAAGTTCTCAGCATGCTTATCTTAAGGGCAAACCTACGGAGACTGCCCTCCATGAGGTAGTGCGTACTGAAGAGCAAACAATCCATTATAAAGAATTTACTCTTGTCACCTCCCTAGACATAGAAGGTGCTTTTAACAACGTCCTTACCGAATCCATAGAAGAATCGCTTGTTAAGTTCGGTGTAGAAGACTTCATTCGAGAAGGGATTATCTCCATGCTCAGTAGTACTCGTAGGAAGATTCGAGCTACTCTAGGCGCGTGAGTAGGGGAACACCCCAGGGTGGTGTCCTTTCGCCTCTTCTATGGCTTCTGGTGATGGATACAATTCTCTTGAAACTAGAGAGATGTGGAGTGAAGGCGGTAGCCTATGCGGATGATTTGGTGCTATTGGTGTCAGGAAAGTACACCTCTGTGATTAGTGAAATCACGGAGTCAGCTTTGAAGAAAGTTAGCAGCTGGGCCACGAATTGTGGACTAGGAGTTGTGGACTTCAGTCTAAGATGATTTTATGGACGGTTCAGGGAACAGCTTGCATGGGCACCACAGGGGCCATGCGTACTTTCCCAACGGACGCCCTAAACGTTATTTTGGATCTTCTACCAATTGACCTTTTTATTTTAAAAACATAGTTTCCTGCAGGAGTATTAGGCTGAGGAAATCAAACAGTAGGTTGTCAAAACCTTATGGTCACAGCAACACAACGAAATTGATCATCTCAGATATTATCTCGGTAGACACTGACAACTGCACTCCTACTTTGAGTCTTATTAAGAGTTTTTAGGTAATTTTCCCATCGAGAGAAGATTGGGAGGATGACATCGTGTCGATAGGTTTCGACACAACCATCTTAACTGACGGCTCAAAGATGGAGTGCGGAGTTGGTTCTGGGATCTTTTCTGAGTCCCTAAATGAAGCCAAATCCGTTAGGCTTCCTAACTTTGCTGGCGTTTTTCAGGCTGAACTGCTGGCAAATAAGGGAGGCATGTAAGATACTTAAACAAAGCTCACATCAAAACCGAACTGCGGCTATCTTAACAGACAGTCAGGCAGCTGTCAAAGCCATTAACTCGGCCATATCCTCATCTAAATTGGTCCAGCAATGTCACGATGAGCTTGCGAGCCTGAATATTAACCTCGGTGTCACCCTGAACTGGGTTCCAGGCCATAGTGGTACCGTGGAAAATGAACGGGCTGACGTGCTAGCCAGGCAAGGATCGGCCCTTCATAGCTCACTTGCGGAAATGGTTAACATTCTTCTTGGTGCTATGAAGGTTAAAATCTTTTCTATATACCAAACTGAATCAAACCGAAGGTGGAGCAATTTACCCAACTGCATTATATCTAGGAAGATATGGCCCACCTATAACAAAACATGTACAAACGATATTCTATGCAGGCCAAGGCAAGACATAGCCAGGATTGTTGCGGTTTGTACCGGACATTGGCCTATAGGAGTTTATGCGGAGAAGATGGGTATCTCCTACAACAACTTTTGCCGTAGTTTAAGTGACCAAAGAGAAAGTGAAACGATAATCCATTTCCTCTGCAAATGTCCTGCTTTGGCAAACACTAGAATGAAATACTTTGGAAAAGCATTCTTTCATAAAATTTGATGAGCTATCTGAGACCTAATCTTTTTTCTCAATGCGACAAAATGGCATAACATAATCACTATGAAGCTTCTCTATAAATCTTTCCCTTTCTATTACGTGTCAAACGAGTTTTTGGTATCAAAACGGCGCACTACAGCGCTAATCCAATCTTTTAAGTTATAAGTTTACCCGAAGTCAAGATCGTTGTCTTTTTTCCAATAAAATTGAAAGTGGAGTTAAAATTAAATAATTTTTATCAACCTTTAGAAAAATAGAGAGAAGTATTGATTTTGTACATATTTTTTTTTAAATGTTTTTATTTTATTTCTTATTTAAATTTGATCAAGTTTCATAAACGTTATTTTTCGAAGTAAAGGGTGTTTTTCTTAATCGTATGGTTTTCAAGAAGAAGAAACGTGTATATAATTAAATTGTGAATTATTGCTTAATTATTAAGATAAGGGCTGCCATTATGTTTTAAAAATAATTTTGTTCGTTTGTTGGCTCGAATAAATTCCCGCCGAAGTACAAAGTTTTAGAATTTTTTTTACTGTGATTGGAGTCGTTTGTTGGCAATTACGTACCAAATATTATCTTAAATGGCAATAATTCGATTTCTTTAAATTGTTTTAATTTAAATATTTGTTGCTATAATGTTAAAAAACAAATTATTAATGCCATAATTGTGTTAGTTCATTTAAAACTATGATTTATTTATTTTGTTAGAAACATTTGTGGAAGAGGGTAAAGAGATTCAATAGCTAAAATATTTTGAGGACTTAATCTTAAATGGATTCCAGCAATAAGAAAAAATAATCAGGGTCTTGTTAGTGGAGGAATTTTATGTGGAATTGAAAATATTACGACAAAAAATCAAATTAAGTATGAAGTTAGTGAAAACAAAGTTGTAATAAATTGTTTCGTCAACACGAAACATTTACTAATAATCCCAATTTATTGGAATTTAGGTAAATGGAACCTCGAAGCCTTACAAAAACTTTTGTTAACAGAGGATAATGAAAACATTTTAACAATCGGGGATCTAAAGGTCGGATATGTAAATTCCAAAACACACCTTTTATGAATGTTGAGCATCTCCCGTGCAGAAGAAACTCTTCTGATAACTGTACAAACTCGAATGGTTATTACTTAATCGAGTTAATTGAGGATTTTGGGTTTTTGTCTTGAACGGAGTATCAAAAAGTGATAATCTAGAAAACTTTACTTTTATTAGCAGTCAAGGTTGCTCTGTTATCGATTATTGCCTAGCCAAAGGTTACTAGATTGATATTGTAAAAGATTTCAATTATGCTAACTATTTATCACATCTTCTCAATTGTGTCTCTTGTAAGTTTAAATTCCAACTAATTAATTTTCAAGAACAAAACGATACCAGTTATTCAAAATTGCGCTGGATTAATAAAAAAAGATGCTATTTAAAGCAAAATCTGAATCAACATTTAATCCATCTTTCGCTATCGTTTGACAAAACAACCGATGCATGAACTAAGTCTATTATTGCAATCATAAGAGAGTCAAGTGTCAAAGGCGTTTTTTACAATTGCAGCTGGTATGATGATGCCTGTAGGAAAAGCAGAGAAATAACTTTTAAATAGTTGAAACTCTTTAGGAAAACGCAGCCTTGAAATATCTTTATCTGAAGCCGAATAATACTTAAAAAAACCTATGCCTCTATAAAAACAATCATGTGTGCAAAAAATAGCTCTTAATATAATTCAATGCAGGGATGCTAAGAATTCTGGAAAAATTTACAAATTTTCGGTAACCGAAACAGGTCGAATGTTTTTCCAATCAGTATGATGGGCTCATATTTCGAAAAACTTTAAAAAAAAAAGTAGATCCTTAGCAGTCTTACTTATGTTTTGCGTAACCTTTTATTTACATCGAAGAACTAGACACTCCGTTCTTAATACCAATACTACTTTTCGCCTTAGAAAAATGAAAAACAATAAGGCTTTGGGGGTAGATGGCATCCCAGCCAAGTTTTTGAAAAATGCCAGCTCACAAATTTTAGAACATATAGTGTTGTTTCTTAACCGAACTTCAAAGAGTTATCCATTTTAGCGATCTATAAATGTCTAATGTCGGTAAACGTTTTTTGGATAAGAAAACTAATCTCTATGCTTTTTTTGTAGATTCTAAAGCTGCCTTTGATACTATCAACAGAAAACTATTACTTTTCAAACTAGCAGGTTTTGGATTATTAAACTAATTTTTTGTAATATATGAGAAACTTCTTTCAAATACAACAGTAGTAGTTTCTAATAGTAGAATCTTTTCGCAGCAATTTAAAACAGAAGTGGGTGTCCCGCAAGGTTGCATTTTGAGCCCTTTGCTCTTTTCACTTTTTATTAACGACATTGGAGACAGTGTGCCAGGGGGTTTATATTATAGTGATTTGCGTATTAAGGTGCTTTTATATGCGGTTGACCTTGTCATTCTTACTGATAGTTCGGTAAATCTACAACTGCAAATTAACAAACTTAACCAGTATTGTAATTCTTGGGATCTTCAAATAAATACTTCGAAGTCGAAGATTATGATTTTTAGATCTCACAATCATAATGTTAGAAATGATCGTTCTTGGAACCTTAATGGTGAAAGAATAGAGGTAGTTAAAAAATTTAAATACTTAGGTTTTACAATAACACAAAAATTAAACATCGGACTTCATATAAAAGATAAGACATCAGTTGCGAAATCTAAGTGCATTTGGTCAAGTTTTTTTTAATAACAAATGTATCGAACCGATGGTAAAATTCAAAGTATTGGATGCAACAATTAAAAGTTCACTTTATTATGCTAATGAAGTGTATGGTTACGAAATATGTGAAGACTTTGAAGTTATGCAGACATACTTCTTCAAACGTGTATTTAAGGCCCCTTTAAACACACTTGACTATGTAATATATGTTGAATCTGGACTACCTCCAATTTTCTTTAAAAAAACCTTAAGGCAAATGCGGACTATATTGTCAAAGTTTTAAAGAGATGTGATAATAATCTTCAAAGAAAAGTACTCATGATTACACTTCAGCGTTGTTTAAAGATTGGCAAGAATTGGCTGCTAAAGATAATACGACATTGAATTTAGCCTTAAATAAATTTGGTTCATGGAAGGATGAATTCTATGACCGCATCTCAGCAATTGACGAACAAATATTTCAAAATTCTCTGAACCGTGCTAAAGAGTCCATGTCAAGAACGATATACAGCAAACTGGATCATTGTTTGGCGGAATCTAATTATATTCGAAAAGAATTCACAGTTAGCGAGATGAGTTTAAAATTTAAGATCCAAACTGAAATGCTAGAGCTAAATTACAGACCTCATAGGGTTGATATAAACCATAATTGTAATCTTTACAACCATAAGATGTCCAATACTCCAAGAAGATTTCTCGTACCACATGAAAAAAAGAGAGGTTTACCGCAGTGTGCGCCGTGACAAGCGTAATTGCATCAGCACATTGGCGCAAGAAGCAGAAGATGCTGCAAACAGTTGCGACAGCAAGTCCGTTTACAGAATAACCAACCGTTGACCGCTGCACACAGTTCAAAGCAACAGCTGGTGAAAGAAGTAGACGGAACTGTGATAATTTCGGTGGATGAGCAAGTCAGAACGTGGAAAGAACACTTCTCCTCGGCCTTAAGTCGAGTGTTTGCAAACAATGTGCAGCCGATACCTTTTGAAGCTCCTGAACAAACAAATAACCGAATTCGCATCGCACTTTCTAATAAAAATGAGGTCGTTGCGCAGTTAAATCACTTAAGAACAGCAAAGCGGTAGCACTTGGTGGAATTCCCGCAGAGCTTTTACAAGCAGCATCAACGTCATCAAGCGAACTGCTTCATCCGCTCATAAAAGAAGAATGGACCACCGAAGAAAGGAATTATCAGCAAGCTCTCAAAAAAAGAGGTCTGACAAAGTGCAAAAATTGGAAAGGAATTTGCGTTCTACCTGCCGTTGCCAAAATAGTAGCAAAAGTCATACTGGAACGCATCAAAGAACACCTTGAGGTCAAACTCGATGCCGTAGTACAAGCAGGATTTCGCGCTGGATCCTCCTGTATTTATCATATCAACACCCTGCTGATCATTATTGAATAGTGCGTTAAATATCGATTACTACTTCACCTGTTCATCGACTTCGAGAAGGCATTTGATAGCGTCAACAGAGAGTACATCGGGTTAGCTTTGCGGAGGAGAGGCATTCCAGAAAAACTACGTATTTGCTATGATAAAGGAACATACGATTGATTCAAGTGTCACCTTCTGCACGATGGATGGTATGTGTTGTCAGAGGATTTTGAAATCCGTAGCGGAGTCAGATAGGGCTGTATTTTGTCGGCAAATTGTTTTTGTTGGTGATAAGCCCGTAGCTTTGTCAGGCAGCGAAGGGATCTAATGGACGTTGACATCCAATTTAAGGCATTTGGATTACGCGGATGATGTTTGCTTACTATCTCATAGAATCATGGATCTCCATCAAATGACAACAAGTGTGGAGAGAGAAGCAAAAGTCCTGGGGCTGAAAATTAATTCCAACAAAACAAAAAAGATTAGTCTCAGAACCCGACCATATTTTCAAATAATTATTTTCTCGAAACCAGTGGGAAAAGTGGAGATCTTTCAATACCTTAAAAGTATCGTCTCCATCGAAGGCAGAACCGAATAAGACGTCATCTGCCGCATCAGCGTAGCAAAAGCGGCGTTCGGTATGTTGTCGAAAATTTGAATTTATAATTCTTTCAGCTTAAAAACAAAGCTAAGACTGTTTCGCACAAATGTCGAATCTGTGCTTCTGGAAGGTTACTTCAGACATTAAAAGAATGCTACAAACCTTTGTGAATAGATGTCTTCGTAATATCCTAAGGATTTTCTGGCCAAACCGTATATCAAATGAGGTCCTTCATAGAAGCACAGTCCAGGATCCTATAGACTCTATAATACGAAGGCGTAAATGGCAATGGATTGGACATACGCTTTGAAAAGGTAACGACTGCATTGAGCTGAAAAACATCTCCGGAAACCACAAACGATGGCGCGTAGGCGTACTAGAGGCACTATGCCCCTTAAGGAGTTCGCAAAGGAAAAGCATGTTACTCCCATGCTTTGTTTTACAACAAACTTGGTTAGCATACAAATTTATAGTGTACCAATATTTTAAAAGATAGATATTTGTTAGTATGGACTTTTCCTTAGAAAAGAGTTCTGTCATACATTATTTTAGCAAAACTTTAACTTTTTCCGCAGCATATGACTGAAAGCTCTGAAAAGGGGGGAAAATAGCCATTTCAACATTCCTTATTAGTACTCCGCTCATATTAGTTCAAGCGTGATGTCATATACCTAAAGCTTTTCTCAATAAATGGGCTATCTAACACTGAAAGATTTTTTCAAGTCAGACCAGTAGTTTCTAAGATTAAATAGGCGATGTGACACTGAAAGAATTTTTTAAATCAGACCAGTAGTTCCTGAGATTATCGAGTTCAAACAAACAAACAAGCAAGCAAACAAAAAAACTCTTCAGCTTTCTAATATAAGTATAGATGGAAAAATAAAGCAAACGATTGGCACATTGAAAAAACTAGAGGAGCTTTATTTTTAACTTAACATTTTGATAGTTCAATCAGACAATAGACTATTTTAATATAGTGATTCACTTGGGCGTATGCGTACTTTTGTATGATAATTTTATTTCTATTTTTTATTACAGAATTGAAAATTGATGAGAATTTTAATTCAATAATATAAATTAAAATGCATATTTACTATTCAATATGGATATTTTTCGAAATATGGACGGTAAATCTCCTGATACTGAAAATATTTCGTTCCCAAATAACTTTCAGTTCGTGACACATAATAGACTTTCCATTTACTCATATGAGTTGTTTTCACAACATAATTTTCATGTTTACATCAGGATAAAAGCCAAATTAACGACAAAACATTCACTCATATTCAAACACATACTTAATGTCCAAAAAATGCCAAATTGGTTTACACACGAAGAAATCCTTGATGGAATTCCTTTTACGAAACAAACACGTCTTTTGAATATTTTAAGTATTTTTTAACAAAAATTATGAATATTCTTAAATATCCACATTAGAATTTATTACATTATTAACATTTAGGTTGATTCTATTTTTATTTTTCTCAAAAGAAGTTAAAGAAAAAGAAAGAACTGACCCAAACCTCACCTGCAGAATTCCTTTCAATTAGCGTAAAAAAAACACACTCATAATCCCACAAGAACCAAGAGGTTTGTGAGGTGCTGAACCTCGTCCAGGAATAAAGAGGGACACATAAGTAGAAATATATATGTATGAACAACTTGCCTTCGACAGGACATTAAGCGCAGTTTCTAATAGCTTTAACTTCCTTCCTTTGTTTCCTGAGTTATTTTTTATTTTCTTTTATAATTACACCGATCCACGAATGACGATGAAAGAATGATGAAGACAAAAAGAAACAACTCCTTTTCTTTCTTTAACAATGTCCGCGTGTTGCTGCTCGAAATTCAACGACATAATCATAGAGAATGATGTCCTTTTGTCACACAATTTGCTACGACGACGACCGACAACGACGACGTGGAGTGGCGCTGCGATGTATTAAAACGTATAAGAATAAAAACTGAAGGAGCTGACAATATGGCGTCGTTGATATTAAAATAACTCTTTTTCTTAATAGGATAATGCCACTGTTTTCATTGTTTTGTTTTTCCTTTTTCTTTTTTTGATGATTATTATATTTTGACGCACCCATCAATAATATCCAGGCTGGATTAAAATGGTGGGATAGGGCGATACCCAATAAAATGCATTCAAAATCGAACCTTATAACTCATGAGTATAATAAACCCAATGAGTTTGGGATATGGGTTGTTGTCAGGGTTTGTTCATTAATGAAAAATGTTTATATCGTCCTAATGAATAGGTTTTTTTTTAAGAACCAACCTTAACATAAATTAAAGAAGATGACGATGAGTATATACGTTTTGAATTTTTATAAATAATTATTTTTGCGATACTTTACCTTTTACTTAATACAAGATACTTAAATTTTTTAATTAATAGAAAGGATGGTTAAACTTTCAAGACCGATGTTAAATGCGAACCACATCTAAACGTCAAGTTTTTTTTCTGGATTTTATTTGACATTTCTCAATTTTTAACTTATTCAATTTAAATCATGGAACTTTGGAGCAAAGTTTTGAAGTTATTAGTGATTTTTTTCGGTCAATTTAGTCGTCCAATGTGTGTACAATCGAGAAAATCGTGCAACAGTTTAAGCAAATCGGGTCTGTAGAAGACTTTTTTATATTATGTGCGCACTTAAGGGGTTATGAACACCCTTATAATGATTAAATACAGTGCGAGCAATTATTAGGAAAGGAGGATAGGATTAGAAAGAAGAAATCGATGCACATTGGTTTTGAATGTCTGCACATCGTAATGAACGGGATATATTGAGCCTGGTAAAACATTCGACATTCGTGTAGTGCGGCTGAAGAAAGAATATCTGTACTAAACAGTACGTCCGATATTTTTCTCTAGGGTAAACTGAAGAGCATTCCTAGCAGTACGGGTATTACGGTTGAATTGTTTAAGGGTAGGAATGCAACTGGCTATTTCGCTAAATTATTGTTTATAAAAATAACGATAAAACAATGACAGGCATGTCAAGTTTTGGACGAATGAAAGCTTTTTAAATTGTAGCCAGATCAGAAGGGGTAAAAAACTTCTTGTATCGTCGGAAAAAACCTAAACATTTAGCAGCATTTGTAGCGATGTCAAATATGTGATCACTCCACAACAAGTGGTACCTAGGACTGAAAGCTGTTCGGTCTCCTCGATGCAAGTACCACCCATGGATAGTGGCATTGGGGAGGGTTACGCTTTTGTGATAGTAGACAGCATTGAGCTTTCGAAGCATTAAATTCTACATGGTTTTTGAATCCCCATTGAAAAATGCTGTCAATATCAGAACGCTCTCGTTGGCAGTCCACATCCGACGAGCAAGGATGAGAATCTAAAAACGAATATGAAAATCAAAGGATACTGTCATCAGCGAAACAATGTAGTGGGTTAGAAGTTTCAGAGAAAAGATCATTTATGAATGTAAGTAAGAGAGTTGGAGACAAAACGGAGCCTTCTAGCACACCAACGTTTATATAGTGGATATCAGATTTGAACCCGTCCAATACTACTTGAATTGAACGGTCCGAAAGTTAATTTCTAACCTAACAAAAAAGAGATTCATCAATACCAAAAGCACGCATTTTCGATAAGAGAGCCAAACTTTAGCAAATGCCTTTGAAAAATGTAATAATCTTACTTTTTCCAAAAATATGAAAAGATCAGTGCATGCTCGTAAAGATCATACTGCAGAAATTATTGCTGCTGTTCGCGATAGTGTGGCTAAAGAGCTGTTCATCTCAACCTGTCGTCGTGCCCAACAAATGCACCTCTCACGCTTGTTGTTGATGGAAATTTTGCTTAAAGACTTGCATTTACACGCTTACAAGTTGTGATCATTTCAACTGTCATCAATGGTGGGAATGATGGCAAGATATGGCAACATAAAATTAATTTTCTAGGAAAATCATCTTCAATGATGAAGCTTTTTTTTACCTTAGTAGATTCACCAATAAGCAGATTTGCCATATTTGGTTAAAGGGTTCGCCGATGATGCCGAGCCGTATTTCTTTCCAAAATATGGCCGATCAAACAGTTACTGTGAATGGTGTTCGACGTTGTGAAATAATAGGTTGTTTTCAAATTTAATTGGGAAGGAGAGATTAAGGGGAGGATGATAGCGATACAAGGTTGAGAGAACGATGAGATCAGATGAGAATCTGAGAATATGAGATCAAGGTGTCTCCCTATAAAGTTTGCTACTAGATTTAGTTGAAAAAAAACCACAGTCAGACAGACGATCAATGAAAAACGTTTCAGATTCAGAGGAGATGAGTTTGAAAGAAGGATCTCTGATCATCCGAGGTGGACCAATTGAGATGGGGAAGATTAAAGTCGATAAGAACGGTGATCAAATTGTTAGGTTGCACTTGTTCAAGCAGATAATCAATGGCATTAACAGCAGCTGTAATTTGTTTGGCTGGTCGAATATAACAACAAAGGACAAAAAGACAAAACTTAGGGAGTGTAACCTTAGCTGATACACCTTCAAATTTGATTGAAGTAGGAATATGGAGTAATTAACTTTCAAAATTACAATTGATAGCTAAAAGTACACAACGGCCATGTGTATTACTCGCACATTCCACGATATCCATTCGATAGATGGAATAGTCGTTAGTGAAGAGTTCCGTACTAAGGATATCGGATGTTAGGTTTCGGTAAGGGCAAATATGTCATAAGCTATTAAAGACGGCAGACGTTTTAGACCTTAACCCTCTTACATTTTGATAGCATAGGCTAAGACATTTAGGTTTTGTGGTCTTCAGGTTAGGAGCGATAGTATTTGTTCATATCTGCACGGGATTTTTGGATATGAGATAATCGTTTTGAAAAGATGAAGGACGCGAAAGAGGTTGAGTCTTCTCGCACATTATGAGGAGAAATTTCAAGGACATCATGAAATTTTAAGAAGAGGCTTTCTTGATTATAACCTTTTTGTTTTCTTTTGCAAAGCAAAAAGAATCTGGTTTGTCGTTAAGGAATCCTTGTGGTTCTTGAGAAACTGATAATAAAGATTATGCAGGGTTTAAGGTGTGTGAATGAATAAAATTTGGATACGCTAATTTTTTGACAGGAGGATCAACCATCGGAAGGCGAAAACCGAGTCCCGGATGAGAAGGGGTGAAAGTAACTCGTTTGGATGGAGGCTTTAAAGAGGTAGAAGAAGTTTTTTCGTTTAAGGGACGAAAGTTGGTTAAGGAAGGAAAATTTTGGAAATATTCGTGTTTTAAGAGTCCAGTTGAGTTCAATATTTTTGTTGGGGTTAGGTTTGGGTTTGTTGCACTTAATGGTATAATTATTGCTACTCATTCTGGAAAGCCGCATTCGACCAAGTCGTATATATCCTCTTTGGTGATGAAACATCCAGTTATATTTTGAGGGAATCAGGAACTTGAATCTTCTTCCAGACAATTGAAGACATTCGCAGATATTGACACAGAATTCTCGTTTAAAATAGGAGAAAATCCATGTAGCATCAGCATATCCGGAACAATTGTTCATCACGAACCATGTGTTGTTAGCAGATTCAAGCCTGCTGATTCTTAAATTTCAATTGGATAACTTCCAGGAATGGCCACACTTGTTAGTTACTTCGTCTTTCGCAATGGTATTTACTGACCTGGTTTGTTCCAGAGGGTCAGCAGCCAGGTTCGCGGCATGAATTTCATCACGAATGGATACTTTCGCAATACCACACGACTGTATGCCGGGTTGTTTAATGATGTCGTAGAGAAGCGATTCGAGTTTTCTGCGATTTAACATTTAGGCTTTCAAGTTCCATACCTTAACAATATTATCAAAATAAAAATAATAGTAAATCATCAAATTTCTTAAGGAATAAAATATTTAAATATTTCAAAGTTTTAAATATCCTAACTCATTTGTTTCCGTGAAAACATCAATTACTTAAACATTTTAAATTTAAAAGTATTTGTCGTAGTTCTACCAAAACTTCAATGAATTAGACTATAAAGTGTGTCTTCTAAAATACTTTTTTACGAATATCTTTTTTGTTTATTTTAAGTTCCCTGTACATTAAAATGAATTCTTTGAAAATTATAATATTTATTTTTTCCAAATAATACTTTGAACTTTTTCCGGAAAACGCACACTTTACTTTTTTAGTATAAAAGAAAGTCTATATATAGTGGGTCATCTAAAGAATTATTTGATGTTTTTATTCTAATACCACAATTTTTGAGTTTGTATGTATTTTTAACTTATATTTCTTCATTGTGACGATAAATTGTTCATTATTTTTGCTTGCTTCGTTGATAATTTTGAAATTTTTTAATTTCTTGGAAAAATTCCATTCCTAAAAAAAAGAGAATATTTAACTACCATGAGTTCTTTACGTTGTTCAAATTTCAAGAAAATTCGATAATAACTTTTTTATAGTTGAGAACGAAATAGAATAAAAGTTATCCATTTGCCAGGAGACACTCCAAATAAAAAAAATAATTTTAAGAATAGTTGGTGGACCTAAAAATTAAGAATATTCTTCAATAGACGTGTTAAAAACTTGTATTTAGGAATATGTGCCATTATCAATGAAAAACGTTAGGTTAATTGATGAATCTCTTTTTCGTTGGATTAGAAACTACCCCTCGAACCATTCAATACAAGTTCTATTGGATGATTTCAAATCTGAATATCATAAAATACTCGTAAATGCTGGTGTCCCTCAAGGCTCCGTTATGTCTCCGAATCTCTTTCTCATATTCAAAAACTATCTCTTGTCTGTCACTTCTAATAAATTGAACTTTTTCGCTGAGGAAAGTATACCTTCAGCTTTTCATTCCCGTTCCTAAATTCACATACTTGTCCTCCTCGACAGCGAATTAAGAACCGTCTTTCAAAAAATCAATGCTGACTTTTGTCGTTAAAGCGTAACCCACCCCCGACGCGGCACTTGCATCCAGTAAACTATTAATTTTTTAGTACTCGGTATCAGATTAATTCTTATCGAATGCTTCCATATTCGATATCGCCAAAAACGCTGCAAGGTGCTTAGGATTTCTCCGCAGGTGCAAGAAATGTTTGTCCCATTCTGATTTGGCTGTAATTTACAAAGACTTCATTGATCCAAAACTTGAATATACGAGTAATTCACATACAAGTGCCCTTAAAACAACCTTAGGCCTGTTAAAAAGGACCTTAAAATGATAGGCGATAGAACTATAACCGAACCATTTACATCACTCGAACACCGCCACAATATTTCTTGCCTTTTTATTTTTGTAAACAATGTTTTGTCGAATCAGCTAAATGCATTACCCCCCACCCCCCAAAACAATTCAGACTTCATACTTGCACTTCCACGAATGGTCATCAGTTTACTCTTGAGCTCAATTTAGGACATACTTTTAAGTTTAGAGATTCTTTTTTAAAGCACTTATTTAAGATGTGGAATGCTTTACCGAACTCCGTTTTTCCCTCCTATCTTAATATTCAAAATTTTTAGCCTAATGTACACCGGTATCTCCTCTACGATACTTCCCTATTTTCCTAACATCCGCACTGTGTTTAAACGCAATAATGTTAAAGGTATTTAATAACCCCTTGAGTGGCTGTACATTATACCAAAAAAGAAGAAATAAGATTTCTGTATCGAATTGTGGTTAACCTTTTTGAAAAAATAGCACAGTCACCAAACTTTTAATCCAAAAATCTGCATTTTTTTTTCTTGTGTGGTAAAAGTATTGTTAAAAATGATAAAAAATCAATCGACAGTTGGAAAGTTCAATTAAAATCGACAGATTCAGAATGGAGAAGCAAGAATGATTGTTGCTCATTCTGAGCCTTAAAAGCCTTCGAGGGGAAAATAAGATACTTTTTCTAAGGAAATTCCGATAATTTTGAGAAATTTTAACGAAGTTATCAGCGAAGATACAAGGTGACTCAATTGCTGAATTGTTGGTTATCGACCGGCTTGAGTTTTTGTGTTTACTATACTTCAAAAGTCGTAAGATTAAAAAAAACGTCTACAGTATAATGTAGTTTGTGAAATGTCTTATTCGAAAGATCGATAAAAAATCGAAAAAAAATTGTTTTTTGTCAATACTACGAGCCATTAGCAGCCGATAACAACATAAAAGAAGAAATAAGGCTGTTTAAAGCCAAGAGAGCCTTCTTTAGTCTTTCAATGCTTTTTAAATCGAAAAACCTTACCACAACTTCTAAGCTGCTGCTGAACAGGACGATGGTTCTGCTAGTATTCACATAATATGGATCCGAGATCCATGTGATTAGTTAAAAGCACTCCAACGTCTTAAGGACCATCGAGAGGGGAGTCTTACTAAGAATTGTTGGTCCCTTATGTGAGGAAGGACTGAAGACTATACAATCAGGAACTGTATGTAATCTTCCTGACAAAAATTAAGCCTCGTAAGCTCCGGTCTAACCTGCCCGGAAATTTTTTTTTTGATATGGTGTACACTATAGGACAAAATGACAGAGATTTCTTGAATTAGCCAAGGTCCGTATCATGACTGACGAACCGATGATAATGATACAGCATAACTTTTCTCAGTTGTTCTTAAACAACACACATGGTTTTGATTCTTCACATCAAAAGCCTAAATTATTGCATCAGTGACAGATTTCCAAAAAAAAGGCTATTCCAAGTTCTTGAATATTTACAACCGATAAAGTGTGCGGGAAGTATAATGCTCCAGGATTGACACACTTGGTGATATGAAACTTTTTTCAAAAATTAGTCAAAGCGCTACAAAAACGGTTGAGACCACACAAAAAAAAAGCTTTTGTGTTTGAGATATAACAGAAAAATTTCAAGTCAAAAATGTATCATTTTAAAGAAGACTATAGCTGCCTTCGCGGCGTTACTCACATGCTTTATTTTAGCATGAAAAAGTATATAACGAGCCAAAAGATAGACATATGCTGCCTCGGACTTTTTGTTAGAATTATTAAAGGGGAAAAATTATATCATACATTATTTTACCAACATTTTAATGCACGCGGTGAAGCTCTGAAAAGCGAAACAAATCCCTGATATTGAAACATCCTTTATTGGCGCTCCCTTCGTAATAGTCTTAGCGTGATGTTAAATAGGTTAAATAGCCTTCCTCAATATTCTAAGACTGTAAGAATTTAGATCTGACCAAAACTTCCTGAGATTAGCGCATTCAAACAAAAAAACAAACAAACTTCTTCAGCTTGATAATGTTAGTATAAAGATTTATTGCCTGGAGGTTGTTCTCGAAAAATGTTGTTGAAAATAAATCTAGAATCCCACTCGAATATCGGACGTGGTAAAAGAAGCAGAAAACACTCTTGACTTGTTCCTTTCCTCTGACCATGGTAAGTACACTGTTAGTGTTATATCTCAAATTCAGCAAATTTCTAGTGTCAAAACTCTCCAGTCAAAGAAAAAGCTCCTAAGAAAACCGTTTGGCAATACGAGAAAGCCAACTAGGACAGTCCCAATAATTATTTTAGGACCTTTAACTGGTCACTATGCTTCCTCGATAGTGACGTTGACGCTATCGCTGATATGATCACAAGTTTGATTCTCTTGGGAATGAGAACTTTTATCCCGAAAGGGGTTAAGGAAAACGCATGGTTCGATGAGAGCTGTAAGGAGGTTATTAGGGACCAGAAGGTAAGTTTCCGTTGTTTTAAAGCCAATCGAATTGAGGAAAACCAGAATAAGTTCAAGCAAGCCAGGAAGGCCTGCAACTCCCATATTCGTCGAACCAAATTTTTACATGACCAAAAATTACTGCAAAAAATACTACAATGTCCCAACGGCATTAAACATTTTTGGTCATTTGTAAAACCTATGAGGAATTCTTCCTTCTCCTCGGTTCCTACGATCGTTGTGAATGACACTCCACTTGTTAGCTAATTAGAGAAAGCTAATCTCTTTGCTAGGCAGTTCGAAGCCAATTCTACGCTTGCAGTGTAGTGAGTACTTGAGCGAGTAAGTGATTCTATGGGACCAATCTTTTTTCGCACCCGTACTGTGGCAAGGAGATCTAAACACACATAAATCCGCTGGTCCGGATAGTAACCCCGCTTTTGTTCTGAAGAGGTGTTCTTCAACGCTGAAAAACCACTGCGTAAGCTTTTTTGTCTTTCCTACTCCTCAGATCTCGTTCCTAGCGGATGGAAAACTGCATTTGTCCAGCCTATTCCCAAAAAAGGCAAATCTTTCTCACCCATCAATTCTCGCCCGATTACACTCACGTCTTTTCCTTCCAAGTTCATGGACACGCTGATTCAGCTCAAGAAATATCTCGAAGATCGAAAGCTTCTTCGTAGCAATAGGTCAACTGGTGATCTCATAGTTCATCTCACCGAACAGTGGAGAAAATCTTTACATAGTTTTGGAGAAAGTAAGATTATTGCACTTGATATTTCAAAAGCATTTGATAGGGTTTGGCATCAGGCTCTTTTATCGAAAATGCGTGCTTTTGGTTTTCACGAATCCCTGCTTCATTGGATTAGTAATTACATTCCGTATCTTTCTATACAAGTAGTATTAGATGCGTTCAAGTCTCAAACCACAAAATAAATGCTAGTGTGCCCCAGGGCTCTGATTTATCTCCAGCACTCTTTCTCATTTTTATTAATGATCTCCTGTCTGCTACTTCTTACCCAATACATTGTTTCCCTGACGATAGTACTCTTAGTTTCATATTCGTTTTCAGACTCACATCCCTCTTCTTTGGACGTGGAACTGCAACGACAAAATATGATAGGCTCATTAAATTCTGACCTTAACAGCATTCTACAATGGGGAATAAAAAAACACGTGGAATTTAATGCTTCGAAAACCCAATGCTGTCTTGTATCGTTAAAACGAGATATAGCCCCTTGCCATTATCCATAAATGGCACTTGCATCGAGAAGACTGAGCATTTCGATATTTTCGGTGTGTGTACCGCCAACCACCTTCTGTGAAACGATCACATACATGTCGCTAAAAATGCCGCAAAATATTTGGGTTTTCTAAGGTGATGCAAGGAGATTTTCTCCCCCTCTGATCTGGCTGTTATCTAAAAGATTTATATAAGTACGTCCAAAGCTTGAGTATAACTCCCATATCTGGGCCTGTGCTCCTGCAACTTATTTAAGCCTCTTGGACAGTATTGAACGTAGAGCATTTAGATTAATTGGTGATATTACCATCATAAGATCATTTACGTCACTTGAACATCGTCAAAATATTCCTTGTCTGACCCTCTTTTACCGTTATTTTAATGGTTTATGCTCAAGAGAAATAGCCAGCTGCATTCCTCCCCTTAAACAATTCAACCGTTTTACTCCAGCTCTAGGAACGCTCATCAATATACCCTCGTGCTATCAAGTACAGAAATTCTTTCTTTAGCCGTACTACGCGAATGTGGAATCCCTTACCACACTCTGTCTTTTCCAGCCATTGCAATATTTAGGAATTCAAAACCACCGGCACCTCCTTTCAACCTGTCTCTCCTCTTCCTAGTGTCCACACTGTGTCTTTCCAATAAGGGTACTAATAGCCCCTTGAGTGTGCTTAAAATTTTTTGCTTAAAATTGTTAACCAGATACCAGAAAGTTGTTTTCAAACAACCAAAAAATTACAGATTTTTGAGTAATTTCCAAAAAGACAATTTTCTAAAAATTCATTCAAAATAAGTTGATAGCCTTTAATTATTTTTTAAACATTGCGTTTGAAAATTCTTCTTTAGAAAACTGCACTATTGATACCTATACACTGCTTACCTTTTCTCCTTGTAGTAAATTTTTCTAAAGTAAAAGTATTTCAAGACTTAGATTTATTTAATATTTATGCACAGCTTTTTTTTTAAAAACTCATGTTGTATTCGAAGTTAAACATCCAGAATAGACTTTCGTAAGATAAAGACTGGAAAAGTTGTCTTAAGCTCATAAAATCCCATTAACAAGATTATAATCGAATCAAAACTTTATGTTATCAAATTGATCTTAAACTATCTTCTGGATACATATGTTTCCAAGTTTGTAGGCACGACTTATTCATAACTCACATAAAAAAAATGCAAATACGAAATTTAAATATTTCCTATATTTGTTCAAGAGAATGGTATTTTCGAGTTCAATGGCTCAATCTTTGTGCCTTAACTTTTTCTCTTATCAGAAGTTCCCAAATATCTATGTAAATAATGTAGTTTGGTGAATTATGATTGTCTTAAATAAAAAAAGCCACTCATGAATAAATAAATAACTTAAGCTTACCCTTTTTTAAGTCTAAACAACTGACACCATAGTATCTCATTGTCAAACAGCAAAAATATCTATTTTAATTAAGAAATCAAAACACAACGATTTATTATTTAATTTAAATAAGTTTTATTTTATTTTTGTTTTCTTTTATATTCTGTTTTTTTTTTTTCTTCTTTAATTAAATATACCTACTAACAGTTCAATAATGTTTTATGATACAAAATACATAAGAGTAACTCAAAATATTATTCAGTTTGATTTAAATAAATATACAATTGAATACATTACATATTTTATTTTTTTATTATTATTTCTTATTTATGAGTATATTTAAAATTAATAATTTTATTTTGCTTATAAATATTTTTTTGCAAGGACTAGAAAATTATGTTTTATTTTAATAATTTTTATTTTTTGTTTATAAGATAAGAACAAAAAAAAAACTTCGTGGAAAAAACAAGTGAGAAAAAAATATATTTACACATTTTTATTTTTACATATAAACTATAATCGATCTGTTTTATCTTAAAAGTTAAATATTGCTTTTTTTAAAATTTATTTTTATTTTATTATTTATTTAATTTAATTTTTGTACAAGAATAGGTGGTTAAAATATACAATTGTTTATAGTTTTTTTGTTGTTTGTATTTTGTTTTATATTTTTATTCGTTTGTCTAATACTTTCGTTGTAAAGATGAGTTTCTTACATAAAAGATTTATGTGAAAAGGAACTCTTTTTTTTGTTTTTGTTATTATTTCTATGCACTCGATGCTGCTTTAGCTTGAAGCTCTTGCAGCTCTTCCTCTTCTTTTGTTAATGGAATTGTTGAGTGATTGTATAGACCCTGAGCCATCAATTGTAGAGCTAATGGATTTTTAGTACCACTTGACTTCTTAATCTTGGCACGTTTATTTTGAAACCAGATTTTTATCTGAGCTTCATTTAGACCGAGTTCACCGCTTAATTGTTGACGTCGCTTTTCTGTGAGATAGCGGTTTTCTGTAAATTCGTGCTGTGTGATAAAAGATACAAATAAGAAATTGTGTTTTTTTTAAGGGAGGGAGGGGTGAGGAGACTTACTTTTAATCGAGCCAACTGAGATCCACTGAATGCGGTACGAGGTCTTTTATCTTCATTGACAGGTTGGATACCTTTTTCACCAGGTGATTTTTTCGGTTTTCGTGTACGGGGGCCTGTTGAAAAAAATAATAACAATAAGTTAGGGAATTTTTATAACTAAATGCAAATATTTATTTTTAACTAATGAATAACTTAATGCATTAAAAGATTAAGAAAGGACTATAAGTTTTATATATCATAGGTATTTTTTTTTAAGACACAAGTCTTACGTAACCTCAACTATTTTTAACTTATTTATATCTTATTTAAAAGCAGATTATAAACAACACAAGAGATTACACCGGTCAAACACCAGCAACCTCGTTTCTATATTTGTTCGGTCCTTACAATGGTTTAAAGTGTTTCAATTTTCTATCAAAAAATGATCATCAATGATGCGATGAAGATTATATTTGCTTCGACTTCGGGGTACGAAAAATAAAAGCAAGGTTTTTGAAAAGCCTATCCATTCCCAACTTATCACTGTTTGGTGCCTTGTGACTTGGATTTACTTATTTAAAAAATGTGGCTATTAGAACTAGACAAATTCGTTTGGAAATAAATGGCTTCGTAATCTAAAAAAAAATTGAAATACCGTGCCTATAATACGAAAAATATTATTGAAAATTATAGAGGTATTTGCAAACTCTCTGCAATTCCCAAGTTATTTGAAGGCTTATTGAAAAAGAATTAGATTTTCCTACGTGTAAGTATCTGACAACAGAACAGCATAGCTTTGTTACTGGTAGGTTTACAAATTTAACTTATTTCCCACCATATGCCACAAATACTATGGAAAAAAAGATCTCAAAGCGTTTGGTTCAGTGAACCTCCTCACACTAATGAAAAGGTTTGAAATGTTTGGATACACAAGGCGAACAGACTCGAAACTCAATGTATAGCCTTGTCTGACTCACGATTGTGTTTTAAACCATCTCGACAACTCTTCTCCATTCCATACCTTAGCGATTTTATCTTCAAATAAAATGTGTATAACTCTTCCGAACTTCCATGACATTCCGTTACTATACAGCTTGTAGATAGGCGCATGTCTATCGATCATATCAAATGCAGTCAACGAAAAACGTATATAGCTTCTTGTTCTTATTCAGGAATGTTTCTGCGATACTTTTAAAGGTAAAAGTGTGTCGACCGTCGAAAAACCTTTCCTAAAGCCTGCTTGAAACTTCTTTAAAAGGTTTTTGTGTTCTGTCCATTTATTAAAACGTTTTTTTTTTTTTCAAAATCATCGTGAATATTTTATATGAAGCATTTAGAAAGGATATTCCTCCTTGTGAATCGGGATAATGATGAACTCCTTGAATTCTAGTGATATCATTCCTGTTTCCATGTTATTGTTATAATACAGTTGTCAGTCGATTGATTAGCTCTGCTGTGCCATACTTATAAAATTCTGCTCGTATGCCATTCGGTCGGCATGTTTCCCCATCTTTAAGTTCCATTACAGCTGAAATCACTTCTTAGTGTCTTACTACAGCATCAAGTTTCCCTTCTGTTGGATTCAACAAACTCTGAAAGTGATCTATCAGCTGATTTATATATACTATATATATACTAAAATTTATTGAAAACTTTTTTTACGTTTATCTGCTTTGCCACGTTCAAAAACTTCTTTCCGCTTTTACAAGACGCTAATTTCTTGGATTCAGCTTTGAAGAATGCTGCCTTCTTAAGCTTAAACATTTCCTTGAAAGATCTATTAGCCAAAAAATATTGATTTTTAAAGTAGCCATCATTCGAATATCCGTATGCTCTAAGCCAACTAAACGATAATTCCCGAGCCTTCCTACAGTCTACATAAAACCATGGCTCTATGAAGTTCTCCCGGGCTTTGCTGTTGGGATATACAGTCAGATACGACTCCTTAATTTTTTTATCCAGCTTGGATAGATCACAATTTCTTTGACTCAGTAGATATCAAGCCTTGCTTGATATTTGATCTCGTTTGTCTATTTCCATTTCAGTTTCGGTAAGGAATTTATAACCTTGGACTCTTGAGCTTCTCTGGAAATCAGTCCGAACGTTGTGATCATTGAAAAGTAGTCTGAATATGGTACAGTCTCTATTTTCATGTCAATCATATGCTCATTCCATTCGTTGCCTAGTATATCACAGAGCTTCCCTGACTACTGACAAATTCTGACAAGCTTGTACCATTTTGTATTCTTAACCCGTACGAGTTACAAAGGTCAATACGATTTAAGCCTCTTGCGTTGCAGACTAAATCCTTCGATTTTCTCTCGGTTCTCATTTCAAGCTTGGCTTCACAATGAGCATATAATTGGTAATTCATCTCTATGAGGTATAAAATTCAGCTGAATAACTTCTCCTCTCAATTTAACCATCACTGAAATTTAGACAATGCTATTATCGTCCCTTAAATAATTCCTTTCTTCCAAGTTGTGATTTAGTTGACAGTAGAGCTTCCTGTATATAGATCATGTGGCGTCATTCAAGTATTTCTCTCGTCGTTTTATGTCCACTGCGGAAATGAGCTGGTATAAAGAAGCTTTTAAATCGTCCTGGTTATTACATAAAAGGTTAAGTTCCATTCCACTTTTTCTTGCCATATTTATCCAATCATCACTTTAACTGGTTTTGGTTCGTATAACTTGAAGCGCTGCTATCTTCGGAAGCCTATAATTGCTTATCTTCAGAAATCTCAAGATGTAATCGACTTGCATTTTTAGAGTTCGTACGAACATAGTTAATAATCCTGATTCCAACATAATATCACAGTTGGGTGTATTTGATGTCAATCTAAAAATTTGCTTAATAAAGCATCGGAGAAGTTTCTTAACTGTTTCGATTTGTTTCGTTTCCCAGACTCAGATACTACTTCAAATATCTTAAACTTGCTGCTATGTGCTATACTTTTGTTAGAAAACGTTTTTTCCAAGTTGCAATAATTGCACCTTTAGCCTTAAATAGTTTCCCTCTTAAACAAATTTAAATGCTCAAATTTGTTCCTTAAGTGAACTCCAAGGTATTTGAATTCCTTGACAACTTTAATGACCTCTCCATTATAGAACCATTTTTCTTTCGCTGAATTGCGGCCTCCTCCTTGTTTAAAAATCAAAATTTTGGACTTATTAAGATTCACCATGAAACTCCAAAGCTGACAATATTGATACAAGCGGTTTATTATTAACTGCAATGATTCAGGTGATGCTGCCAAAAGAACAATGTCGTAAGCAAACAGCAATGCTTTTATTATTTTTCCAACGAAGTCTATACACAAGGCGAACAGACACGAAACTCAATGTAAAGATAAATAACGTATGCTCTAAGGACAATTTATGAACGTCAGGTGTTCCCCAAGGAAGCCACCTTGGTCCACTTCTTTTCATCATTTTTACTAATGATATTCTTTAAGTGATTATTTACTGTGATTATCTGATGTATGCAGTTGATCTTAAACAGTTTTTAAAAGAATAAAGATTTGAAGATTGTAAGAACGTTCAATCTGACCTCAATAGTGGTCAGTGGTGTCATCTCAGTGGTCTTAAACTTGACATTAAAAAATGTAATTTGAACTTTTTGCTTGTTATTTGAACAAATTGAATCCAAACCTCTTAATCGAATCTCAAAGATAAGCGATTTAGGTGTAATACTAAACTCTGATATGTTGTTGTGATTAGAAAGCTTTGAAAATATTTTACATTCCTAATAATTTAAGATGCCATTATTTTTTTAACGTTCCCTGTAAGTTTACTTTAAGATATAATTTAAATATTATTGACATTAACCATTTCAATAGACCAAAATCGTTTTTCAACAAAGTTCTATTTTTAACAGAAAATTATGGCCTTTTTGAGAATGTTGTATGAATCATATAGCTTATTGAACTTTAAAATGTATTTACAAATAAAAAAGGAATGTTTTAATACTCATATAATTAATTTATGGCATTTACGTTTCCTGTCTTATAATTGTTTCGCATTCACACTCATAGCTAAAGCAACAATTAAATGGGTTTTAAAAAATTATATTCCGAGTAAATTATAATGTTTTAAGTAACGAAAGATCAATTGCAAAGCAAATTCCTCAAATTTAAAGAGAAAACCTCCCTCAACCTCTACCTCTAACGCCGCTAATACAAAAGCACTTTATTACATTTTTAAACCGTTGGCATTGTATTCGCTTCTGGTCCTTGTACTCGTCTCTATTCTTTTTCTTTCCTAAGTTGTTTTTGTATCATCATCATCATCACTTCCACCCTCCGACCCAAATAATGTTCAATTTAAGTTTTCTAAGAAATAATTAAACAAAACAACAACCCCTCCAACCCCCTCATACTCTAGAAAAATAATGCTTATCATCGCCATTTCATCGTGACTAAGTGTAGCTAATTTCTTTTGCCTTCATTTCGTCTTTGAAGCCTTCTCCCTTCTCCAAGTGTTGCCTGCCGCGCTGAACCGAGCCACTCCGTGTTTTTAGAATGAGTGAGTTTTCAAATCACTGGAAAACTGTTTTTTAATGTTTTGATGTTGGAACTTTGTTTGAAATAGAAAAAGATGTTTCAAAGTAATTAACACGGAAAGCATTGCGAATTGCCTATTTTCATTACCATCAAAGAACCGACCAACACGTTCTCTGATGCTACGATGATAGCTATTTGGTCGGTCTTTTGGTGTTGCGATGATGAGGGCGCTGGGGTAGGTGGTGTATAGAAATTCAGGGTATCGCGGCAGGAAACTCTGCCAGGCTATTTGGTAAACTTTTCAAATGGAATGTTACCCAAAATAAGCAATAAAATTTCTAATAACTGTCCCAGTTTAAAATATTACTTCATTTTGGTTCGCGCTAAATATTCAAGCCCCAAGAAACTAAAACCCACAAACGTCGAAAATAGCGGACACTCCACTCGCAGAAGGAGGGTCGTTTTGGGTGGAAAACTATACATTCCGCTTTGACTATGGTGTTCATCTACGTCTATAATATGAAAGAGTTAACTATTTTAAGTCCAAAGAATTAAGCAGTTATTGGTTTGTCTAATGAGATTTTCTTGGTTTTGACAAAAATATTTCCTTACAAGTTTTTCGGTTCAAAAATATGGTATAGGTAGAATAGTATGGTATCGAAGTTCCTTGGAGATAATGCAAATCTTGTGGTTGGCTTTTGGATCTTAAGGGTTTCTTGGAATGTACAAAAAGAAAATATGTACAAAATAGGTAGATAATTTTAGTTTATGTATAGTTAAAGGGTTTCGAAAGATATGAATTGTTAAAGTAATTTGTTTTCTTTAATTGTTTATTCTGTTTAGTGAAATGGGTTTAAAGAATGTAGGATAGAAGGTATTAGGGTTATCTTTCAAAGGACTAACGAAATTACTTAATAAAACTGACCACGAATTCTAGTAAATAGTTTTTGTGTTCAGTTAATGTCTAACTAAAATTCGTTTATACAAAAAAAAGCCGACAAATGATTTACCAAAAACTGTCAGTACCTTACTATAATTTGTTTATATGAATTTTTTCAAGATAAAGTCGTAAATTTTTGAAAGTTGGAATTGTTTTTCGTTACAGTGAATTTGGCTAGTGAATTTTTAGAGCATTTTCAGTCTAACCCATTAATGGTTGTCCTAAAAGACTTTTTCGAATTTCGTTTGGCATACCTCTTTACAGTGTCTAAAAAACAAAAAGTCTAAAGGTGTTAAAAAACAAGACCTTGGTGGCTAATTGTGATCACCTCTATGCGATAAAACACTTACCCAGCTTCCCAAAATGCTGGCTATGAAAGATGAAGAAGACTGATTTGTTTATAAAGTCCAGTGTTAGAGACTTTACGGAATCATATTTTTAGTTCAAATTGAAATTTCACTCAGGTGAAACTCATATAGCTCCTAAAAAAATTTAAGAGCAGAATGTGTGCTTTTGAGTAAAATATTTTACTGCTGAAACTTTACCACGCCGTGTTTTTGGGATTCCATGTTCGTTAAAATAATTTGAAACAAAGTTGGTAAATAATTTGACGACACTGCACAATTTTAAAGAGGATGTGTTAAGAAAATATCAAAATGTTTTCCATTTTTTAAAGAGGTTCGTTCGTAAAATATTGTCTTACTATGTTTAGATCTTCGCGTGCAACTTTTTGCAAGATATCAATAAATATTAGTGCTTACGTCTTTTTAATTATAAAGGGTGATTTTTTTGAGGTTAGGATTTTCATGCATTAGTATTTGACAGATCACGCGGGATTTCAGACATGGTGTCAAAGAGAAAGATGCTCAGTATGCTTTGACATTTCATCATGAATAGACTTACTAACGAGCAACTCTTGCAAATCATTGAATTTTATTACCAAAATCAGTGTTCGGTCCGAAATGTGTTTCGCGCTTTACGTCCGATTTATGGTCTACATAATCGACCAAGTGAGCAAACAATTAATGCGATTGTGACCAAATTTCGCACTCAGTTTACTTTATTGGACATTAAACTAACCACACGAATGCGTACAGTGCGTACAGAAGAGAATATTGCGTCTGTTTCTGAGAGTGTTGCTGAAGACCGTGAAATGTCGATTCGTCGCCGTTCGCAGCAATTGGGTTTGTGTTATTCGACCACAAGGAAGATTTTACGCAAAGATCTTGGTGTAAAACCGTATAAAATACAGCTCGTGCAAGAACTGAAGCCGAACGATCTGAATTTTTAGTGAATGGGCCCTAGAAAAGTTGGCAGAAAATCCGCTTTTTTATCGACAAATTTTGTTCAGCGATGAGGCTCATTTCTGGTTGAATGGCTACGTAAATAAGCAAAATTGCCGCATTTGGAGTGAGGAGCAACCAGAAGCCGTTCAAGAACTGCCCATGCATCCCGAAAAATGCACTGTTTGGTGTGGTTTGTACGCTGATGGAATCATTGGACCGTATTTTTTCAAAGATGCTGTTGGACGCAACGTTACGGTGAATGGCGATCGCTATCGTTCAATGCTAACAAACTTTTTGTTGCCAAAAATGGAAGAACTGAACTTGGTTGACATGTGGTTTCAACAAGATGGCGCTACATGCCACACAGCTCGCGATTCTTTGGCCATTTTGAGGGAAAACTTCGGAGAACAATTCATCTCAAGGAATGGACCGGTAAGTTGGTCACCAAGATCATGCGATTTGACGCCTTTAGACTATTTTTTGTAGGGCTACGTCAAGTCTAAAGTCTACACAAATAAGCCAGCAACTATTCCAGCTTTGGAAGACAACATTTCCGAAGAAATTCGGGCTATTCCGGCCGAAATGCTCGAAAAAGTTACCCAAAATTGGACTTTCCGAATGGACCACCTAAGACGCAGCCGCGGTCAACACTTAAATGAAATTATCTTCAAAAAGTAAATGTCATGGACCAATCTAACGTTTCAAATAAAGAATCGATGAGATTTTGCAAATTTTATGCGCTTTTTTTTTTAAGTTCTTAAGCTCTTAAAAAGTCACCGTTTATTTAAGCAACTTAGTTGTGTCAGTTTGCAAAACAAAACTACATCTTTCTTTAGTTTTACAATTAATTATAAAATGACGTACAGAGAACTCTAAGAACGATTTTATGCTAAGTAACCGTGAAAACCGTAATGAAAAGAAGGATTTGAATTTTCTTGAACTAAATCTTTTTTTTTAAAACTGTCAAACTACTTTGTAGGTTCTATTTTCAAAAACTCAAGTTGATACGGAGTCAACAGGATTACACAAACATTAAAAATATACATTTACATGACGAATAAATAAACCACTTTTCTACGAACGATGCGTTCGAGCCTCAAAAAGGTTTCAAACGTACAAAAAGTCCAAACTCTAATCTCTATCCGAAGCAGGTTATCACTTTACCTTTTATCTGTGGTAATTCCCCTATGGATGTTTTATATGTTAGTCAAACATTTCTGCTGTAAAACACTTCGAATAACTTTTCAAACAAAAATTTATATTTTTGTACAACAAACAATTTTAATTAAATAAACTATCCAATCGCAGTCACGAGGCACACGTTTCTAGAAGGCGCACAAATAAAAAACATAGATAACAAAAATGAACAGTCAATATTAAAATGCAAGACATCAAAAGATAAAAGTATTGAGTTTAATTTTCTCCTCTGAGCAAGAGGATTTAGATCAATTAAAATACACCTCGTCTCATAAGATACAACATTTGAATAACCAAATATTTTTCGTAAGGCAAACTTTGTGAACCTTTTCTATAAGACAAAAGCTAGACGCTGTAAAGGGGCTCCGTATAAGAATACAATATTTTAAATGTAGTCGGAGCTTTTAACGTCTTCAAAATCTTTTGAATTTCGAAAAACAAACCCTAGCTATCAAGTCTTTGTAAAATGTCGTTTTCAAGTTTATAGTTATAATTTAATGGACTGTGATTTTTAGAAAATGTCAGAACGCTACATTTCTTATTTTTAAAATATTGATTGAATTTTTTTCCATCGTTAAGTAAATTTATGAAACTGAATATTTTTAAATCGTCAATAGAAGACATACAGAACAAACTGGAACGAATTCAGAGACAAACTTGAAAATTTTATAAACCTAAGATCCCCTATGCAAACAATTGAACAAATTGATCATGACGTAGAACAATTTATTGCTGATGTGCAGCAGGCTGCAGAAGAAAGTACTCAAACTATTTCGAATGCAAGAGAAAAAGAAATAAAATATCCTATCGAAATAAAGGAGTTGATATTGGAAAAAAGAAGAGCTAGAAGAAAATGGCAATCCACGAGATTCCCAGATGATAAGGTAGTTTTTAACCGTCTTAACAACGAATTAAAGAAAAGAATCTGTGAGTTTAAAAATGATTCACTAAGTAGATTCCTGAAAAGTCTGACGACGGATGCTTCTACAGAATACTCCTTATGGAAAGCAACTAAGCGCCTAAAAAGACCTCAGACACAAAACCCGCCGATAAAATCTCAAGATGGTAAATGGATCGGAAACCCGAAACAAAAGGCTGATCTCTTTGCTGAACATCTCGCGAATGTTTTCAAGCCATTCCCAGCAAGCACAGCTACAGATCCCTTACAGTTTGTTGACAGAAACGACGAATGTGAAATACGTTTTGTCACGCTCAAAGAAGTAAGAAGCATGTGTCAACATAAGTTGTCAAACAAAAAATCACCAGGGTACGATCTTATAACTGCTCAGGTTCTGAAAGAAATGCCTCTTATAGCCTTCAAGAAACTCCAATTTATAATAAACGCATGCCTTAAACTAAGATATGTGCCACATCATTGGAAAATTGCGGAAGTCATTGCTATACCTAAACAAGGTAAGCCACCAACAGAAGTTACATCTTACAGACCAATATCGCTTATACCAATCATGGCAAAAGTTTTTGAAAAACTGCTACTTAAAAGGCTTAACAAAATAATTGAAGAAAGAAGACTTATTCCGAGCAATCAGTTTGGATTTAGAAATAAACATTCCACGATAGACCAAGTGCATCGAATTACGGATGTTGTGGAAAAGGCACTTGAAGAAAAACAAGTATGCTCGTCTGTATTCTTAGATGTTGCTCAAGCTTTTGACAAGGTTTGGCACTTGGGACTTGAGTACAAACTGCATAGGGACTTCCCCAGGCAGTACTACGAAATACTGAAATCCTACATTACGAACCGACTCTTTAGAGTATGGTACGACCAAAATTACTCGGAACTTAAGAAAATTGAAGCCGGTGTACCACAAGGAAGTGTCCTAAGACCAACCCTGTATCTGTTATATACAAGGGATATTCCAGTGGACATCAACGCTATCATGGCCACCTTTGCTGATGATACTGCAATATTGGTGCCAGATAAATCCGTTACGAAGGCTACACAAAAATTGCAAAATGCAGTCGATAAAGTTAGTGATTGGACGCACAAATGGCGTATCAAATTAAACGAAACAAAATCGACGCATATAAACTTTACAAACAAAAACATAAACAATGTTCCAATTTTTATAAACAGTACAGAAGTACCTTACTCCAATACCGCCAAAAACCTTGGAATGAATTTGGATGCAAAGGTTAAATGGAAAGAACACATCAAAAAGAAAAGAGAAGAACTAAACTTGAAGTACAGAAAAATGTACTGGTTAATAGGAAAGAACTCTGACCTATCTATCCAGAACAAACTAATGTTATATAAGCAAGTATTGAAACCCGTTTGGACATATGGCATCCAACTATGGGGCTGTACAAAGAAAACAAATGCTGAACCCATCCAAAAATTCCAAAGCAAGGTCCTTCGTGGAATAATAAATGCCCCTTGGTATACAAGAAATAGCGATCTACATCGTGACCTTCAAATTGAAATGGTTACAGAAGTGGTTAAGAAACACGCTGTATCACACAATCAGCGACTGCAAAGTCATACTAACTCTGAAATGGAGACCGTATTAAATGTACGAGACAATGTTCGGAGATTAAGAAGAACCAAGCCTCATGAGCTGATGGGCTAAAAGCTACGGGAAAGTGTTATAACCTTAAACTTCCCCCAATGCGATTTTAAAAATTAAGAAATAAAAATCATTTGTCGATCTTTCATAGATTGGTCCTGATTCACCGGTGGTTTTAGTGCGGTAAGAGTCCCACACTACTCGGTACCGATTCTTACCGAGTGTCTTTTGAAGATTTCCATCGGATATAAAAAAAAAAAAAAAAAAAAAAAAAAAAAAATAGAAGACATTTAGAAAAAGTAGGATGTAATGACAAGTCGTTTATAAAAATGGTAATAAGAAGTGGTCCAAGGTGACTACCTTGAGGAACACCCGAAAAATTTATAATTTCAAGGCAAGTCATTATCAGTTTTCAACACCTGTTTTCTACCTACTAAATAGCTCTTTATCCACTTTAGCAGCTGAGAGTAAAATCCATATATCGCTAGTTTCCTTAACAGAACAGAATAGTGTGATGGACAAAAATTTGAAAATATTAATAAATTTGTAGCAGTGGATCTACCTTTTTAAGAAACCATGTTGGTAAACTGAAATGTTATTGTGAAGAAGATCTTACAATTTGTTTTTTAGTACAGCTTTGAAAACCTTAGGAATTAACATCAGTTTTGCAATTGGTCTGTAATTTTCAATTGAACTTGTTGTACCTGATTTATGATGGAGAGTTATTATTGTGTATTTCAATTCATCTAAGAACTCACCATTACTTAAAGGAAGGTTAAATATTGTATAAAGTAGTGTAGAAAGTATATTAGCATTTAGAGGAATTTGTGGAATACTGTCCGGGGAAATAGAAAAACTTTTTTCAAGATATAAAAGTATTTGTAAGACATTGTCTACAGATAACTGCAAGTTAACAAGATCAACCCATCTGCATCTTTCTTCACCAATTTAGCGCAAACAAGGTTCTATGCTGGCAGATTTAGCTTTTGTGCTACAAATTTCGTAATGTCGTTTTTATTGACAGTATTTTTAAGCCGAGAAACATGTAAAGAGCGTAGTTAAGGTACAGAAGGACGAACGGAGACGGATGGCGAGAACATCGCTGCCTATCAGTTGTAATTTGAAGCGGAATAATATTAATTTAATGCTTACTATTTACGATAATGGATCACTTAGCTCCGATTAACATGTTAAAATGATCAAAATTTATTAAAAATAAGTAAAGATTCATACGTAGTCTCATTGTGCTGAATACTGACTACGCAAGAAATCGGTAAAATTGTATAGAAGAATCGATAACGTCGTAAGGACTGATCATAATCATCGAGCCCGTGCAACATATATCGCTAATACACTTGCTGCTTCAAGTGCAAGCGTATTAGCCATATAATAAATATATTTTTTTTTACCATAAACCAATTACTTTTCATGGTTGATACTTGCATCGAGGTATGTCCACCACACACCACTTGTTGTGGATTGATCACATATTCGAGATACTAAGTGTTTAAGTTTTCTCAAATGATGCAAGAACTTCTTTACCCTTCTGATCTGGCAATAATTTAAAAAGCTTTTATTCTTCTAATTCAACCAGTTTACCCTTGAGCCATATTTCGGACGTAGTTTTAAGTACACGGATACTTTCTTTAGCCGCACTACACGAATGTGGAATGGTTTACCAGGCTCAATATTTCCAACTAATTACAATGTACAGACATTCAAAACCATCTTCATCGGTTTTTCTTTTCTAATCCTATCGTCTTTTCTTAATTGCTCGCACAGTTTCTAATTATTATAGGGGCATTTATACCTCCTTTAAAGTGCACTTAATATAAAAATGGAAACGGTTTTTTTGGGGTTCCCTATCATTGTAATGGCAAGTCAAATCAATATTTTGAGTTCAGTGTTTCCTCAAAAAAATAATGAAACACAAAAATGTCCTGAAAATAAATGTTAAACATAAAAACCAACTTAAACTCTAAACTTACCACCTCCCTTTCAAAGTCTTTGCATATCATCACATTTAAATTCCAAAATGTATTATTACTTACTTCTTCCTGTAAAGAGATAAGAAAACAAAGATTTTAATTAGTCAAGGGAATAAGAAAAAATATAAGAAAAATCAATAAAGTTACAGTTTAAGGAGAAAAAGAAGAAAATAAACCTTATAAGAAAAAAAAAACAGTAAAGAAAATTAATTGATAAAATTCTTCAACGTTTGTGCGATAAAACTTCAAAAGAGGAAAATTGAACAACAAGAGAATCAGAAAAAAAACGAAAGAAATCGGAAAATTTTATTTCCTCCAATCATGAATTTAGTCCTTCGGTACGTGAAGGAATTTATTTTTTTATTTTCCATCATCCACCCCCTTGGAAAAGCTTTTTTTTGCTTGTCTTCAGATTTGTTTCACTTAGAAAAAGAAGGAAGAAAAATGAGGGGGCAATGCAACCCAAATAGCGAAGATGTTTTTTTCTTACTTATTTTAAATTTGAACCCGACAAAAAAAGGGGGCTGATATGATACAAGAGGGTTTCACATATCTTAACCTTACCTACCAACGTACCTAAGTTATATAGTAAATGGTCTGCAACGAATTTTCCGCGAGAACAAAGTTTAATCGTTGGAAAAATTGAACAAATCAATTTTGTTGGGATAAAAAAGGCATTAAGATTTGGGTGTAGGTGGGTGTTGAAAACATCTGAATGGGTTTTAAATTTCTATATCGGGGTTGAACACGTGTTTTATTTGTTGGTTATTTTTATTGAAGCGTCAAAAGTGATGAGAAGGGGTGAAAAATTGAACATTGTCAGTGTGAAATGTAAAAAGCTGTGATGTTTTTGTGAAGACGATAAGGGATCAAATAACAAATTGTATTATATGAAGTGTTGAATTGCGGTACAAATCGAATGCATGATAAAAATAACGAGGTTCATTAAGGTTTTGAAAAAAAAACAAGCTGGTAGAAATTGTGTGTCTAATGGGCTTAAAGATATGTAAAAGGGTTTAAAATAGAAAAGGTATAAATAAACTTATCATATGTTTGCAGGATTAATAAAGGTATACATGGTTAAGGGCTCGATTGAATGAAGGGTTTCACAAGAAGAGGTTTCATTTTAAAATTTAAAGGAACGAGTAATTTTTTAGAGAAATCAATATTTATGTGTTCCTAAAGAAGAAAATAAGGCATTAACAATTTGCTGAATGATAATATCCTGAATCTAAAAGCAAATTATAAAGTCATCTTAACCGCAACAACAAGGCTGTGGAAAAAGGAGCATATTTATAAAGGAGCCTTGGTTTGATGAAGAATTTCAAGAAGCCCGTAAGAAATCCTTTACATGGTTGAGAAATTTCCGGAATTCCCAAGGATTATTCAGAAGAAACTACTAAGAGGCCAACTCTCAATATAAGAAGCTATGTAAAAACAAAAAGAAGAATTATGAAGAACTGCAGGCTTCTAAACTGGCAACCTGCAAAACCACCACCGATTTTTGAAAACTTGCGTGGGAATTAAATGGTAAACAATTTGCAGTGCATAAGAAACTATGTGCAAAACATTCTATCCACTCAATCAACCGAGGTGCTTTATTCTACAAGCTATATGGTCTGGGCTTGTCTCTGAAATTCGGACGCGATCTAGAAGAGCTGTATAAAGGAACACAGGCTGCAGTGTGGAACGGATTGGTTTACAACCATCTCGGGAGTAAGACAGGGGTGTACATTGAGTTTTCGCTCTTCATAGATGACCTTCCAGGTGGTGTTGATTAAGCAGTATTTCGTATTAAGGCATTAATGTTTGCTGATGACATTGTAATTTTTGCGCATTCTCCAGAAACACTACAACTTATGATAAATAGAGTATACCACTGCTGATGCACTTGGAACCTTACAAACAATAAGCAAAAATCTTAGCTGAGAAGAAACCTGAATTTGGAGAAACATTTTAGCGAGAAACTCCAAAAGGCAAAAGCTGCTATTAATATTTCATGGAAAAGATGCTTTATAAACGAAAACTTAGCTCATGGTAGTAAATATAAAGTATTCAAAGAATTAGCAGAAAGTATACTTGTTTATGGCTCACAAGTATGGGGGTGGAAAAAGTTTCACACGGTGGAAAAACTCCTAACACGTTATGTGAAGAAAATATTTCGTCTGCCTAAAAATACTCCAAATTACGTGATTATGCTGGAAACCGGACTATCACCTCTTTTTATAGACCCTAAATATGCAGCGGGTTATCTCTTGCACGTTTTTAGTATGAACGAATGCCGACTTGTTGCAAAAATAGTAGTAAAAGCTGTAGAAGATGAAAGTCACTGGTACAGTGAGTGGTCAAGTCAAGCAAAAGGATCCAATTTAAACTTTAATTTAAATGTGGAAGATGTATCTCACAGTTAAGCTATTATGTACAATGTTATAGCAGCGCCAGCGGTAGATGAGAGGCGTAGAGCAGAATATGCAGCTGAAGCAGTTGGGTCCTTATTCAGAACAACCCAACAGTAGGCTCAACCATAATCTCGTAGAAAGGAACTACTTCCATGATGCAAATAATGTGAACGTCATTGCTACAATGGTCAAGTTAGCAAGCGAACTACTCAACCTGAACTTCATACCGCACAGACCCGATTTACCCCTGGAGTGTACTATTTTTAATTCAGCAGAAAGAGAGAACGTCGTACATTTTGTGGAACGTGTCCAACTTTAAGGGAAACTAGAAGAAATATTCTTTATCAGAGGAACAAGTTCTTAGCATGCTGAATGAGATGGATGTCTCCAAGCTCTATAACTTTTGCAAAGTTGCGTTACGATATAGATCCAGAATAATGAATGAAGACTTCTGACGCTTTCAATTTTCTATAATCATTTTCTTTTCTTTGTTGTTAAATTGGCCTTTTTAAAGTATTTTTTTTATTGTTAAATACTGTTATTTAATTTATTAAATTTGTCAATCAAGCTATTATGATTTTTGATCACCTTCAAATCAAGTTTGATAATCTTCAAATCAATAAAAATCAAAATCAATTATTTATCATTCCTGAATCTTGAATCCATTGTTGATTATTAGACTCTGTCTTTCACGTGGTTCAAAAGAAAAACGTCGAAAATATCTCGAGGGCAGTTGCGATAAACTGCTCAATAAATAACACGGTTAGGAAAGATATAAGAAAGTATCAGTCACGTTGAGGATGAAGACTTTTTAACCATCGTGCTTGGATTTTCCGAAACCGAAATGCGACAGTTCTACTTTTAAACGTAGCCTCCGACGAACGTAACCTTCTGAATGATTTTATAGCATTTTAAGGACCCAATCAGCGAAAGTCAACTCTTAAAGCTTTGAAATTTAAATTTATTTATTTCATTAAATTAAATACGGTTCAATGACGTTTTTGGAATGCCTATTTCCAGAAATCGAAGACGAATCGACAAACCTGGGTTTTTATTGATACTAATTCTGTTCTTGGAGACTTACACGGTTTCAATGCCTCACATCACTAATTTATCTCTGCAACTCAAATGTATCTTCAAGTTTCAATATTGCAAATTACCAGTCGAGAATGTTCTCCATGACGCTGCCCAAACAGCGGGATATTCAAAATTAAACCCCTCTTTGGAAAACCCTTTTATTAATTTTTCACAGTTAACTTTATTCTTTTCTTAATCTTCGGTCATAAAAAATGATCAAACATGAAACCTAAATTGCTGAATTGTAGTAAATACCCTAAACAATGGTTTTAAAATGAAGAGAACTTATGCGTTTCTGAATTTCTACTATTTTCATAGAAAAAGTATTCGGCCGCCAAAATCGAACAGTCTTCTTGTAAATAAGGTTTCAACCGATAAAAATTGTGAGGAGAGCATTTGATGATGTTTGTTCAAAAATGAAGACTCAATTGTTTTTGCAGTAAATAAGTTCTCCAAAATTAAAAAAGTAATAGAAGGCTTCGGATGTAATAATCGATAATACCCCATGTAAATGAGGTAAAAACTGATAGTAAGGGTCGAGCTTTTATTTTTGGTTTCCATTCATTAAAATTTTGTTTTGAGATCTTAAAACTATTAAGAATTATAAAATTGTTATGTTTGTTATGAAAATCAAGTTAAATGGTTATAGAATTTTTTGACCAATGAAAATACGTTCGAGGTTAAATAGAACTTTTTTCTTAGTTTAACTTAATATTTTTAAAGATCAAATCACTTCTTATGAAGGCATTTCACTCCCTTTCTATACTTACCTAGGAATTTTGATTTCAATTACTTACTTACTTACTTATGGTAGCTCTACAGTCCTGTGTGAACTAGGGCCTCACCCAACAAACTTCTCCATCTAGCTCGGTCCCTAGCTAGATGTCTCCAGTTTCGTGCTCCAAGTTGGGTGAGGTCACTTTCTACTTGTGCGTACTAACTGATCCGCGGTCTTGTGGGAGTGGATTCTAAGACTTTGCGGGCCGGAGCATTGGTTTCCATGCGCTCTACGTGACCCAGCCATCTTAGTCGTTGGACTTTTACCCTTCTGGCTAAGTCTTCGTCGCTGTACAGCCCGTACAGCTCGTCGTTCATCTTCTCATCCACTCCTCCGTATATCACACGTAGAACTTTTCTTTCAAACAGACCCAAGGTGTTTTCATCCGCTTTTGTCATAGTCTATGCTTCTGCACCGTATAGCAGTACGGGAATGATAAGGGTCTTGTATAGCGACACTTTGGTCCCTCGAGAGAGGACTTTACCACTCAATTGCTTTTTTAGCCCAAAGAAACAGTAATTCTGCGTTTTTCAGCGCTGGTGTTGTTTTCTGCGTTTACAGCGGAGCCTAGGTAGACGAAGTCCTTGACTACCTTAAAGTTACGTCTGTCGATTGTGACGTTTTGACCAAGACGTCGGTGTTGTATGTCCTTTCTTGATGGCAGCATGTACTTTGTTTTGCCCTCATTAACCGTTTAACCTATTTTTCCCGCCTCTGCCTCAATACTCACAAAATTGACATCACGCTGAGATCTTCCGATTATGTCAATGTCATCAGCATATGCTAGAAATTGGACAGACTTTTGAAATATAGTGTCTCTAGTGTTGACGTGTGAGCTCTGCACTATTCTTTCAAGCACGATGTTAAAAAAATCACATGACAGCGCATCACCTTGTCTAAAACCTTTTTTGACATCGAAAGGTTCTGTGAAGTTGTTTCCAACCTTTATGGAGCAGGGTGAATTCTCCATGGTCATTCTGCACAAACTGCAGAATGGCGGGGATGCTAAAACTCGAAATTGCTCTATACAGCTCGTTCCTATAGATGCTGTCATATGCTGCCTTGAAATTGATGAAAAGATGGTGGGTGTCGATTTAGTGTTCTTTTGTTTTTTTTTTCAGGATCTGCTGTAATGTGAATATTCGATCAACTGTGGACTTTCCTGGTCTAAAACCACACTGATAAGGACCTATCAGGTTGTTGACGATGGGCTTTAGACGTTCACATATTACGGCAGAGAAGATTTTATAGGCGATGTTAAGTAGACTGATAGTTGGTGCAGTTTAGAGGGTCTCCTTTGGCTCCAATGACAAAGCCGCATCAAAATAAGCGCTGTTGGTTTTCTCGGTAGCAGTCGCAGTAAATGTCGCAGTTTTGTATCCTCTTTTTTCCCGGCCCATCCCATCGTATTTCTAGGATGTCGGTGATGCCTGCTTTATAGCAGCCTAAGGCCTCCGCTAATTCTTCGGCCGCACGTGGTCTGTTAAGGGACCTAGCATTCCACGTGCATACCTATCCGAAGTTTGTTGTCCTTAATTTGTTTGCGTAGGTTGTCAACAGTTAATCCGTCCGTATCCGAGGATTGTTGGTGCTTCGCAACTTTGAGGTTTTTACGTGGCCAGGAAATCACCCCGACGACGACACAACCCCCGACCTGGAGGGCCAGATCCTTAGTATAACTCCAAGAACGGGGAGCCATATAATGACAGGTATTTTGAATATCCGCTATAAGCGACTCATTAAATTTTCAATAATTGGTTTCAATGATGAGAACCAATGATAGCTATAACAAAACTCAAAATTGGTCACTGATTCTTAATAAAACAAATATGATTGATTTTGAAGAAAAATATGGTTTTCGAAAGAAGTAAGTTCATTGTTTTGTAGTATCTGTGGCGTTATGGTCTGTTATGCAAGAAATCTTGGGTTCAATTCCTACCTGTGCCACCTAAAGTTTTCTTCGAAGTTACTGCCTCTTGCAAGAATTTGCAAAATCCTCCAAGACTTATTCTTGTCATGAAAATGGCTTTCTCAAATTAGTCGTTCAGATTTGCATACAAACTGTAGGTCATCTTTCACATGACTTGCAAGCAGAATTAGTTGCCCTGGTTCGCTAAGAGCTATTAAAAAAATTGACAATAGCATTTTAATTAACAAGTTTTATTTGTAAAAATGTATTGGACTTCATGAAAACTGAACAAAATGTCAATTTTTTTTTGTCAAATTTTGTCGTATCGTAACATGCATCGATTTGAGCCAAAAGATCGTTGATATTTAAACAATCCCGAAGTTTTGAATGCTACAAAAAATGTGTTGATCTGTTTGAATGTCTCAAAAATAGACTCAAGGATCCTTTTAAACAAAGAAAAAAAGATAATTTGAAAACCCCCTGTATGGCCGGAACCTTTAGATCTCTATACAACGTGACTGAATCTTCTAGCGGTCCTTAAAGAAATTCTAACTCCTAGTTTGGCTCCATGGGAGTTGTGCAAAGCTAAACATAAATGTTGCAATTGTGTTGCCGGATGAATAACATTACCATCGCCGACTTGCTTGCTAAGGAACGTGCCATTTAATTCTGTTCATTAATAAGCTACGACAAGAACCAACCTCTTTATAGAAGATTGAAAGCACGTGCTTGTAAGCACGTATGCCAGCATTAACTATGTTGGTTGGTTATACATTATTTTTTACTATTTTCTACAAGCTATAAAACTAGTGTCGAGTTAAGGCATACCGCACACATCAAACAAATACTTAGCTGTCAAAAACCTGTCAAAACCTATAATATGTCGTGTTATGATACTTTGAAGAGTTCACCTTAGAAGTTCTTAGAAATTGTCCCGCCTTTGTTAATGGACATAAATTACCGATTGGGCTTGATTTTATTATAAAAGCATATTTTTTTTAAACAATTAAAGTGATTTGTTTTTTATAAATTAAAGATTATTAGTTGAGGATCATAATGGATTGTCTTTAGTGATGGTTTGAAAGTTGTTAATCGCTATAGAGCCGTGCCTCGGCTTCTGCTAATTATATACAAATAAATACAAAAAAACGCTTAAATATGGGCGGTGAACGAGGCATTGTTATTAAATACAGCTTGAGAAAAGATTGCATATAGAAAAGTAGATAATTGTTGTTGTTTTTCTAGTTGTTGTCGTTGGTCGTTCGTCGGTAATTTTGTTGCACTGCACAGCTAATCTCTTGTGCATAACTAATTATTCTGCATTCGTGCGATGAATAGGTATGTCGGTAAGAGGTTGTATGTAAGTCTTTCAGTTGCTTGTGACTGCTGCGCTTCAACTATCACACTATCACCCCAAAGCGATTTTATCTCTCTTTGATAGTTAAACTTTGCAACCACTCTACTACCTTACCTTACCTTAGCTTGCTTTGAAAAATAGAAGTTCGAAAAAAAAAAGAAAATTAAAGCAAAGACCGACTTACTTGGTTATAATATTGATGTAATTCAGTGCACACGGTTAAAAATAAATATAATCGTCAGGTTTTATACAGTTTGTCGGAGGTTGTAGCATACACAAGTAGGCTTTAGTGGGTAAGCCTAAGAACAACTATTATAGTGAGTATATAGTTTGTTGTATGCGCTGCTGTGTTCATTTGATTGAGTTATTTTGCTAAAGGGCGAACTTTAAATGAGTTATTATGTGATTTTTGTTGTTGTTGTTGTTGTTGTTGGTTATTCAGTTTGTTTTTTTAGTGAAAATATAAATAGTTAGTTGATTTTGTTGTCATACATAGTTTTTTTTTTATTGAGGGAGCAGACATCAATTATAAACACGAAGATGTATGTAGATAATGTGGGTTGTCTTTTATGTTGCTTAGTTCATATAAAACAGACAAAGTATTTGTGTAATGGTGATTTAGATCAGTAATTGGGATACAAACTAGTTAAGTTAATAAGTTTGTAAATTTAAGGCCATCTATAGACAGAAAACAAGTTTTATAAATAGACAATCTCATTATTTGACCATATTTCAATTTTTGAATCCTTGTATTTCATTACATTAGTTGAAGAGTTTGCTTGTTTGTTTGTTTGTTTGTTTGAACGCACTTATCTTCATAACTGCTGGTCCGATTAGAAAAATTTTTTCAGTACCATACAGCCCATTTATTGGAGAAGCTTGTAGGCTAACATCATACTAAGACTAATACCAGCGGAACAGAAATAAGTAATGTTTTGAAATCGGGTAATTGCCCCTTTTAGTTTTTATTGTTTATTATTTTACGTGAAATAGATCAAAATGTCCAAGTTGACGAGAAGATATATTTAACTCAATTAAAGAAAGAAGAAGAATGCGACTGAATATCACGAAAAACAGAGAAAATTTTCAAGTGACTATAAACCGATAAGTTTTCATCTCGTAACATATGAAGGAAACTCAATATTCCATCTAAGTTTCCATACAACAAACCTAGTGAAATTTTTTTTTTGGACTCTTTAAATTCTTAAAAAATAGATTCTATAGAATGGGTTTCAAACCACTCAACAATATTTTAAAATCGATCTTACGTATGAACAAAATAAAAGATTTAGTAGTAAAAGGGTCTGAAAAATCGGTTGCATTTCTTTTAATGAAACCAAACATGTTTGATAAAATTGAGTTTGAGTGCAAAGGCAACACCAAGATCTTTCTTTTCATTGACTCTTTGAAGAACACTAATACCAATTTTATATTCGAAGAAAGTAGGATAGTAAAAACGATAGAATGAAAAACATTCACTTAGAAATAAATAAGCATATTAAGGTCATCTTGCAAACGGAGGCAATCATCAGTTTGTTTTATGCATCAATAAGATCGTCAGCAAAAAAAAAAGAGGACTATGAAAAATATCCGAAACGTCATTAATAAATATAAGAAAAAGTAAGGGTCCTAGGTGACTACCTTGAGGGACTCCTGATGACACATTTACAGGAGTAGAGAGAACATTACCAATGGAAACAAATTGAATGCGTCCTATAAGATAATATTTCAACCATTGCAAAATATTGTTGATAGTTTGTTCAGTAGAATAGCGTGTCTGACTCTATCAAAGGCTTTTCCAAAGTCAGTATAGATGACGTCAACCTGATACCCTGCCTCTATTTTATGGAGAACGTAGCTTGTGAAAATGGAAAGATTAGTAGTTGTTGACCTGCCCGATACAAAGCCATGCTGAAAAGGCGAAAGGTGGACAGTTTGCAGATTTCACGGTAATTAGATATTTCATGTTTCGGTACTGCTTTATGAATGTTAATTATAAAAGATTTTTTTCATTCGGAAAAAAATTCACTTTTAGAAAGAGAGAAAATCGAAGGATTTAGTACTGCAGCACACGGACGATAGTCATAATTCACATTTAAAAGTGCTTCTTCCACTTCAGATTGACTTTGTTAATCTAGTAAAGTTGGCTAACTATGGTACCTGACGTGATGTGGGGTGTCCTGAGGACTGGTGACAGAAATTCGAATATGAGCAGTTGGTTATGTGAAGAATTGAAAGCTGTATTGTCGGTATGAGAAATTTTTGCAATAGTCCGTTTTCTGCTAAAAGAAAGGTACCATTGGAAAATTGTGTTGATGTTTTTTTTTTCCATTTTTTAAGGATAAAAATGGAACTTCTTATTTTAAAACTGGAAAGAATAAAAACCTATTTGATGTGAACTTTGGGATTGCGGTAATATTCATTAGTAGAAACTTCTTAAAAACGACGTCAGTAAAACCATAAAAGTCAACGATTTGTATAATAATAAGTAACCAATTTGGCCTAAATAGAGTGACATGCAGTCAGCAGGATCGATGTTATCTAGACAGCAATTGGTAAAAGTTTTGTTTCGAGAAAAATGGAAATTTAATTTCTGATGAAGAAAATGGTTGGTGGCACTTATGATTTGACAGCTCTTGAAGATCGAAATACTGAAACTAACTTTAGTCTTTATGAAAACAAAGTTATTAATTATGAATTAAAATGGCTACCAGCTATGTGAAAACAATCACAGGGAAGAGCTAGTGGGGGATGTTTATTTGGTTTCAAGAAAATTCTAAAACATGTATATTTTAGGTTAGAAGTATATGAAAGCGTTACGTATGTTAAACTAGAAATTAATGGAAAGATTTATCGCATCCTTCCAACATATATCAATTGCAATCAATGGAACAATGATTCTGAAAAAATGGAAGGAATAATGTCTACAAGTGTTTCTAATCTGCTTGTTGTGGGTGACATGAATGCAAGAACTGGAAATGAGAACAGTGTACTGGGAATCGAGAGAAAATCGAAGGATTTAGTCTGAAACGCAAGAGGTTTAAAGCTTATTGACCTTTGTTACGCGTGCGGGTTAAGAATACAAAATGGTACAAGCTTGTCAGATTTTGTCAGTAGTCAGGGAAGCTCTGTGAAATACTAGGCAACGAATGGGTTGAGCATACGATTGACATGAAAATAGAGACTGTACCGTATTCAGACAACTTTCCAATGATAATAACGTTCGGACTGATTTCCAGAGAAGCTCAAGACTCCAGGGAAATAGAAACGGACAAACGAGATGAAATATCAAGACTTGATATCTCACTGCTGAGTCAAAGAAATTGTGATCTATCCAAGCTGGATAAAATAATCAAGGAGTCGTATCAAGGAGTGTAGCTGCCACCGGTAAAGCCCGGGAGAACTTCATAGAGTCATGGTTTTATGTAGACTGTTGGAAGGAACGGGAATAATCGTTTAGCTGGCTTAGAGCATAGAGAAGTTCGAATGATAGTTACTTCAAAAATCAATATTTGTTGGCTAATAGATCTTTCAGGGCAGTATGTACGCTAAAAAAAGCAGAATTCGTCGAAGCTGAATCCAAGAGATTAGCATCTTGTAAAAGCGGAATGAAGTTTTGGAACCTGGCAAAGCAGCTAAACCTAAAAAAGTTTTCAATCCATTTTATTATAGGCTCTGATTAGCTGGTAAATCACTTTCAGAGTTTGTTGAATCCAACAGAAGGGAAACTTGATGATGCAATAAGACACCAAGAAGTGATTTCAGCTGTAATGGAACTTAAGGATGGGAAAGCTTGCGGACCGAATGGCATACCAGCAGAATTTTATAAGTATGACACAGCAGAGCTAATCAATCGACTGACAACCATAATATAACAATGACATGGAAACAGGAATGATACCACTAGAATGAAAAGAGTCCATCATTTTCCGGATTTATAAGAAAGGGAGCTTGGCCGAGTTGTCTTATTGTAGAGGAATATCCTTTCTAAATGCTTCATATAAAATATTCACGCTGATTTTTCAAAAACGTTTTAATAAATGGATAGAAGACAACAAGCTCTTAGGGGAGTTTTTAAGCAGGCTTTAAGACAGATTGTTCGACAGTTGACCACATTTTTACCCTTAAAAGTATCGCAGAAATATTCCTGAATAAAGACAATAAGCTATAAACGTATTTCGTTGACTTTAAATCTGCATTTGATATGATCGGTAGACATGCGCTTATCTACAAGCTTTGTAGTAAGCGAATGTCACAAAAGTTCAGAAGAGTTGTCGAGAGGGTTTGAAACACATTCAGTAGTCAGACAAGGCTGCACATTGAGTCCGAGTCTGTTTTCCCTGTTTATTGAAGATCCTTTGCGGGACAAATAATAAAGGTATTGCTGTTAGCAGACGACACTGTTTTTTTGGCAGCATCACCTGACTCATTGCAATTAATGATAAACCGCTTGTGTCAATATTGTCAGCTTTGGAGTTTGATGAAGAATCTTAATAAGTCCAAAATTTTGATTTTTAGACGAGGAGGAGGCCGCAATTCAGCGAAAGAAAAATGGTTCTAAAATTGAGAGGTCATTGAGTTGTCAAGGAACTCAAATATCTAAGAGTTCACTTAACGAAAACTTCGAGCATGAAAATAGAGAAACTAGTTAAAGCTTAATCTGCAATTATTAAAACTTGGAAAAAATGTTTTTCTAACAAAAGTATAGCACATAGCAGCAAGTTTAAGATACTTCAAGCAGTATCTGAGTCTGGGGAACGAAACAATACGAAACAGTTGAGAAACTTCTCCGATACTTTATTAAGCGAATTTTTAGACTGAAATCAAATACACCCAACTGTGATATTATGTTGGAACCAGGATTATTAACTATGTTCGTACGAACTCTAAAAATGCAAGTCGATTACATCTTGAGAGTTCTGAAGATAAGCAATAATAGGCTTCCGAAGATAGCAGCGCTTCAAGTAATACAAACCAAAACAAGTTGGTGGAATGATTGGAAAAATTTGGCAAGTGAATGTGAAATGGAACTTAACCTTTTGTGTAATAATCAGGATGATTTAAAAGCTTCTTAATACCAGCTCATTTAAGCTAATCTAATCTACAAATAGCTTGTTTTATATAATATAAAGAACCTTACGAAACAACTCCATAACTTTTACTGATTTTATTATTGAATGAAAAAATGTTCCACATACGCCACCGTACGCTTTTAATAAGATTCACAAAGAATATATTATCTTCTAAGTGTATGAACTTAAAATGTTCCTTTTATTTTTAAAACTAAATTTAAAAGAGTGATTCATCAGCTATTGCTGAAAACACATCTTCCTCGGATCTCTACAGACCCATTGTGTTCCCGAAAAGAACTTGAACGATCACTTTCTTGCTAAAAATAAAAAGAACCAAAAACAAATTGTTTGAAGTCTTAAATTCTTTCCATTCAAAAAAAAATACACACAATTTGGGGCAAAAACTGATAATTGGTTACTATTATAAATTCGACCACACTAATAGCTGTTTTTAAAATCCTCCCCCTCAGCCCGCCTTGGGCAGAGCCAAAATTTGCAAAAATATAAAAGACCTCAAACCACACACATATCAGACCGCTCTTTGTGAGTCCGAAAACTCATTTTATAGCCCATCTAAACACACTGGCGCCCATGGCATCACTCCTCTTCCCTTTTGCTCCATTTAAAAATCCCCTAAGACCCATGACGACGGACGGACCTTGGTCGTCCTTCCAACGGGCCGACCTATTGCCGCATAAACAAATTAATATCTCATATTCGGTGTGCGCCACCATACTGCTATGGTTTTGACGTTGGCATCAGAAGTGCATCATCAGCATATCCTCTATTCGGGAGCCCGCACCTAATCCAGATCCAACCACCAAACCAAACCATTCACATATTCAGATATCCGTTTTTTTGACCTACCTGTGCGCTGCTTTCGGCCGCACATAAATAATGCAAAGCGGCTGAAGGCATATACAAGAGCCATAGAGCCATCAGAACTCAGAAGGCCTCCACCAAGAGTCACTGGACCAAATGAAGACATCTTCTCACAGAGCGTGTCTGTCGCTCTATTATGGGTTTTAACATTGCTCCGATTATCCGCCAGAGTGAACCTGTTCGCCAAGGTATATGTGCCCCATCAATCATACCAATGGAAGTCGCTAGAAGAAAGCCGGTCAGGAGCGGCCAGCAGCAGCCCAGCATCTGTGTGGTGATTGTGATGTATGTTAAGTTTGGTGGGAGCTCTACCGTCCTTCCCGTGCCCCTTTAAATCTTATTCCGTCTGGTTTGGTTCATCGTCGTCGGTCGTCGTCTCTTCGTCATCAAATTATGGACTGGACAGAGAGCAAGTGAGGGTCGTCTTCGTCTCGGTTTCGGTTTCGGTCTCAGTCTCGGTCTCGTCCGAGCTATTACTGATGGGATTCCCTTTGAGAATCTCACACATCTTCCCAAGAGGTCTATTAAGGAAGCTTGGTTGTATACCAAAGGGAACAACAACTCCGGCAGCAGCAGCAGTAAACTGCATCTGTGTCCATGTGATCCATTTTTGGGAGGTCCGGATTTGGTTTTGCTCATGTTTTCTCGGGAGTCTGTCGCTGCTTTTGTTTGTATATTCCCAGTCACTGATGTGGTATGTCACGGATCCATAGGAGGATATCCATGGTACATATACTCGTACCTTCATATAACGACGGACATAGCTATAGTCATTGCCATATCGCCGTCGTCGTCATCATCGTCATCGTCTTCGCCGCCGCGCCGCCGAACACAGCAACTCACTGGCTGCCCGTAAGAGGATTTATGACAGGCGTTCATTTGTATTTCGATGGCATTTTAATTATATTGCTCTGCCCCCGGGGGGAAATAAGGCCACTATGGGTATCAGTGGCCAAATCGGCTGCTCTCAAGCTCAGACAAATAAAATTAAAACAAAACCACAATAAAAAGGACGACTCTGCAAAACGCAAGCAAAGGAGTTTTGTTTTGGTTTTTGTTCTTCTTTTATTCCGATCCGAAGTCTGATGAAGAAGACGTCTGACTCCATATGGAATGTGGTGGTGATGTTGACAAGTTTTTCTTTCCGCTGCAAGATACCGCGAAACTACTGGTCGGCTATATAGAGGAACAGTTTTGTGTTGGGATCTGCGCTCTGCTCTCATCATCAACCACGAGTAAAAATGTTGCGTTTTCTGTGATTGGATTTGAAGCCCCAACTCTCAACGCACAAAGCGCTCTATGAATCTGGATGTAATGAGCTCATTAGGATGCAATTGCACTCGTATACATGATGTTCGAATTACAAGCAATAGATTTGTGTGGCGAGCTGAGAGCATATGTTTCAAAAGGTATACAAGCCAACAAGTTGGTAATTTCATGCACTTTGGGAATTGAAAAAGTTGCAAGTCTCCAATATTATTTAAGTTGATTTAATACTATTTTTTGTTTTAGGCGTGTTACACGTTTAACAAATAAATGTCGGAAAAATTCCAATGGAAAAAGTAAAGTCTTGAAGATACACGTAAAAGTAAATTGTGTGATTTTTTGTTTTTTTAAATTTTATGTTACACCGGATTTCTCTCTTTTAAAAATGGAAGAAATAAAATATACAAAATGGCAAAGTGACTGAATAGGAATTTGTAAGATTAATAGACATTTAATATCATGTTTCGGAATGTAATGAAACAATTTGAAAAGTATCTTTGGTATGATTGGAATAAGGACGTGGATTTTTTTTGTTTGTTTAGGCTGCGATTGAGGAAGAGAAATTATTGGGAGTAAATAGTCTCATGGGTTGTGATTTGAAGCACTCTTGTGGGAAACTTTTAAGTCATTAAAATTGCAGATTTCCTTAATATTTCCATTGAATTCTTCGATAATCGTCAGGAACTGACGCTTTACCATTGAGTGACAAGGCTGTTGCTTTTCCAGGCCATTCAATACCTTTTTCCCTGGATTTAATGGAGTCTAGAGTACTAGAAGATAATTTGATGATAAAAGTGATATACATAAGTTTGGATAAAAGACCCTTAATTTTGGGAATACATCTTCACGTTTTGTAAAAGTTTTTTCGATTTTAATCTTTATTGATTTATGCTTAGGTAAATCAATTACGCTTATTTGAATGTGGTTTTCCTGTCAGAAGAAAATTAACGCAAGGAGTTTTAAGCTTTTGGGAAGTAAGCGAAAGAGTGACGACAATCCGCATTAAGGCCAAATTTTACCACCTGAGCCTTATCAGCGCGCATGCCCCGAAGGAAAAGAAGGATGACAATACCAAAGACGAATTCTACGAGCTCCCCACCAAAACATGTGAGCAATGTCCAAAAAACGACGTTAAAATACTCCTGGGAGAATTTGGTAGGTCAACCGGAAGACATAGCCTACACGAAATCACATCTGGAAACGGACTCAGGCTAATCGCCTTCTTAGCAGAGAACAACATAGTGTTGAGTAGTAATAGATTCAATCGGCCAGATATCCACAAAGGTACTTGGCGGTCCCCCGATGATCGAACATGCAACCAAATCGATCATGTTGCTATTGACGGAAGACACTCCTCTAGCATACTTAGCGTTCGTACATACAGATCAGCCAACTAGATTCCGACCACTAACTAGTTGGTGCTAAACTGTGCTCACGAATATCCATGGAACCTCTTAGGCGCACAACAACCTCGAGGAGAAGATTCAAAATTGGAAGACTACATCAGGAGGATACAACCAATTCCTTTGTCGACCGAATATCTCTAGACCTTACGAGAAACCCAACAACGGACGAGATGTGCCCAGAGACCCACTGGCAGCTTTGCAAACAATCCATCATTAATGCTGCAGAAGAGGTGCTAGGTTTCTCACAGCCGCCACCAAGGAACCCCTAGTTTGACTCCGATTGTGCTCAGGCAAACAAAGCCAAAACAGAGTCATACAGATTGTAGCAGCAAAGGAGGACACGATCTTCCCGCCAGCTCTACGTCGACAAGAGAAGAGATGAGAAGAAAAAGAAAGCCCATGAGCAGCGTGAAGTCGAGGAGATCCAGCGATGTTTTAACATATAAGGGGTATAGGTATATAAGAGCTAGTTTCACAGTCTTTCCTAACGGAAGTTTTATCATTTTGGCATCGCTTGAAGTATTCCAGAAGTTCTAAATGGTGTATTTTAAAATTTCTGTCATCTTCAAGTGTTCCGGAGTGGGATGGTTCACAGATGACAAATTGGTTTGTTACTTATTCAGGAGTCCCACAAGGATGCATATTATGCCCTATTTTATTTGCCTTCTTCATTATTAATGTCACTGATTTTCTTCTTGGTGGAATTAACTTTGCTGAAAATCTAACAACGACTTGCTTTTGCTAATGGCACTCCAACTTCAAACAAATAGCTTAGAAACATACTCCAAGTCATACGATCTTCATAAAAACGCCATGAAAACGGTTATCATGATTTTCAAAGGTCGACAAACATCTTTTAAACTAGAAAATTCGCTTGGGGTTCTGCTGATGACTAGAAGAGACTCAAAACTGGGCAAAAGCTTCGTTAGTAGAGGTACACCGTAAGGTGGTGTTCTATCACCTCTCTTCTGGAACCTGATTGTAAATGAAATCCTAACTGGTCTAGATGCAGAGGGTTTCAGAGTGATTGCCTTTGTAAATGACGTTTCCAAAGCGGTTTTAGGAAAGCATCTTAACACCCTGAAAGAACTCTTACCAAATGCTTTAGACATACTAATACTTTGGGCTAATCGGTGTGGACTGATAGTTAACACACAAAACCAAATTAGTTCTGTTTTCGAGGAATTACAAAATCCCATTTAGGGAGGGTTAATATTTAAGCAATCCAATTGAAGAATTGAAGTGAAGGATAGGACATTACTGGTACACAAGTCTGTCCACTTTTATAAAGATGGATCGAAAACAAAAAAATTGGTTTGTGGAGTTGTCTGGAGATCGCTTGGTGCTAGAGGCATTCCTGATAAAATTGTTGCTATAGTAAAAGATTCTTACAACAACGCAGTAGAAGAGGTCATCCATATCAACTATCTGGGAAGCTATTTGGCACTTGATGGTGGAACGGACCTGGATGTCACCAATACAATAAATAAAGCCCGTAGTGCATTTGGAATGGTTTCTAAAGTGTGGAACTTTTGGAAAATAACGCTCCGTTCCAAGTTAAAGTTGTTTGAGTCCAACGTAAAATCCGTGCTGCTATATGCCTGCAAAACGTGGAAGTGATCTGCTAACATCTCGAGAAGGTTGCAAACTTTTGTCAACCGCTGTCTACGTTACATCCTGAACATCTGATGGCCACAAATCATATCTAACGATGAACTGTAGCTCAGGACTGAGCAAACAAAAGTGGATGTTGACATCGCGCAGAGAAAGTGGCGCTGGATTGGCTATACATTGAGGAAGCCGGACTACAACATAGCAAAGCAGTGCTTTCAATGGAATCTTCAAGGTAGAAGGTGGCCTGGAAGGCCAAGAGAAACATGGAGACCATCTGTCATGAAGGAAGCTCGGTCCCAAAACTTAGAGACATGGTCCCAACTCAGATATCGTGCTAGGAATAGAGAGAAATGGAAGGAACTATGCTCCAGTAGGAGTTAAAGTGCTGCTACTAGCAGCCGGGAACAAAGAGAGAAGAGAGTATTCTGAATGACTGAAATTAAGTCTCTCATTCCCTCTCCTCAATCACTGTAGCGTGTTCCAGGAACTTTTGGCGATAAAAGAAGTCTTGAGTTAGCTTAAAGAAAATGTGATAACAACATCTGATATCCGTATTTTCTCAAATATTCAGGACGCTATCAAATCTCTAGACTTTGTCTTTACAAACTTTACAACTGTTGAACATGTTGAAATGGCACAACAGTTTAATATTCACCTTTGCTGGGTGCTGGGCCATAGCATAGAAACATTTCACAAAATTTTAAGGCAGAAATAGTACAGTACAACCCATTGTACCTTGTTTGTACAATGCTCCGGACAGTTTTCCACCTCTTCTGTACATGCCTTTCTCTAGCTCAAAAACTGAAGAATTACCTAGGAGAATTCTTCCACAATGATCTTAACTATCTTCAATCATATTTACATAATCAGTCGCTCACGTTTCGTAAGGGAAACTGGGTTTCTTTGAGCTTAGAGGAAAGCCTCAAGTTTTATGTGATATCACAATAGGCTATTAAACTGGCCTAAGTGTGTCCTACTCCATCGCGGAGAGCCACTTTAACCTATCAAGGTATAGCAACATAATGTTGGAAAAATTTGTAGCATGTTCAAAAATTGATCTTGCAAAGTCAGTCTTTTGGAAGCTGTTAAACGATATTTCTTGAAACTACTATTACATTTACCACATCCCATAATAGTAAGTTTCAACAAAACAAAATAACCCTGTTTATTAACCATATATTCTTAAAAATGATTATTTTTCACAAAAAAAAATCTTCTAAGAAAATCTCATTTTACTGAAACAATTATTAGTTTAAAATATTATCAAAGTTCATTGAAAATTAAGTCACGGTTGATTTCAACTTTAACCAACAATCCAGACATCAGCAACCAAAGAAATCAAGCACGCATATTGTGAAGTACTGAGATCAAAAGTTGCAAGACCCGCATGTACCAGAGCATCACGCAAGAAAAAAAGAAATAGTTATCCAACACCTAAGTTAGATATTATATTTCAAAAAACTTATTTCAAACGCATCGCCACTTCGTCAGGTGTGAACTAAAAAGTATCTTACACGTTCAGACATATACTTTATCTCATTGCGTGAAAAAATACAAAACACTTTTTCACACCTTGCACAGTTACCCATACCTCTATTCTAAAAGCCTCCATATCTATCAGAGCAATAAGTTTGTTGCAACAAATTCGTGAGAAAATATGCATAAATTGTACAAATTCAAATCTAAATGCAAATTCAACACAAAAGCTATCAGTTATTTCGGTTTCAGCCGATATTATGTTTTATTAGCAGCATTTGCAAATGTCACTATAGAAGCTTTATGTACCCCCTGCTGAAACAACTTGACTTCAATAATAATTCTATCTTAATAGAAATATCACGTTTGATGGTTATACGCGGCTAATGGTTATATGGCTATGATGGCAATACCCCACACCTTCTATACAACTATCTCGTGAAGGCGGCGAGTTTATATCTTTGTAGAGATTAATTACCCCGTTCACACTTGGTTTATCGATTTGTAATATAATATTTGATCCATGTTCAAACTAATTGCATTGAATACCAGAACACATACTTCACCACCCCTTCTTCTCATGTCCCCAATCACTTCAATGGTTTTGAGCTTACACAAATAATCTCCCTTACAAAATCTTCCCTTATACAATGTACGTATGTAACGTTGTCAATCGGTCGTCCAAATGTCCTAAATATAAAGTGTAAATATTATTATGTTGGGTGAGTAATATATTTTATGAAGGCGTGAAACATATGCCACCCCCTTTTGCAGCGTTGTGGCATAATCTTCTTGTAACAGCTACAATTTACTTTGTGCTGTTGTTGACTCAACTTACATCCTTAAAATTCAATAAACGGAAAATCTCCAAGGAAGCCAAACTTCATCATCATCCCGAACTTTTGAAAAGGGGATGAAATCAACAGCCAGGAGCTAGCAGCCATTATAGCCATCTAAACAAACACCCCCCAAATAATGATTGTTATGGAGCTTATCGTAATGAAACATTCACTAGATTGTTGGTGCGTTACGTACTCTTATAGATACATACATATATAGTGTATGAAGTGCTCTCCAGAGGGTGTTCGGGTGGGCGATAACAAAGTGGTAAAATAATTTTATGATTACCCACAACATTGTCATTGGGGTTTAAGAGGGCTTTCCAGAGGGTAAATATATTATTTAATATAGAGAGACAAGTAAAGAGGGTAAAGGAATGAGCTTTTGTGGGCGATGAAATGTTTAACCACAAAGATTAAGATTTATTTTGATAACTCTTATGATGATGATGGTGTTGTTGTAGAGAAGCCAAGGAGAAGTTTGTACCTTTTGATATACCTTTAAGTCCTATGAATTGAATTAGCTGACACTATTAAGGTGATCGAAAAGGGGACTTAATGGACATTGTAAATATAACTACTGATTATTATTAGATTACGATGGAATGTTCTTGAATTTGGAAACACAAATTAATTTTATGTAATTTGCCCTCATTTGAATAAATTGTTTTATTAGCTTCAATTATCAATTATTTTCTGGCACATTCATTAAGCATAGGTCAACAGGAAATATGTCCCTGAGATGTGATTATGCAATTTGTAAATAAAGTCTGCTTTTTTAGTTGTTCAAGACCGTAGTCTTGTCAAAACGGTATCTTGAGTAAAATTCAAGATCTTCACGCTTTTTTAAAGGACAATCTTGAGGTTTAAACAATTTTGGCTGGCTTTCCAAATAGCTTAAAATCTTCGAAAATATCAGAGTCTTTATTTTCGGGAAACATTATTTTTTATGAAATGATAAACCTCAGACTCATAGATAGGTAGGTAGAAATGGCGATCTCAAGGCAACCTAGCCTGAGATCCAGTTAGCGCTGTAGTGCTCCGCTTTGATACCAAAAACTCGTTTGACCTTTGATTGAAAGGGATAGATTTATAGAGAAGCTTCATAGCGATTATGTTAGAGCCATTTTGTCGCATTGAGAAAAAAGATTAGGTCTCTAATCTTTGTCTCAGATAGCTCATCAAGTTCTTGAAAGAATGCTTTTCCAAAGCATTTCATTCTGGTGTTTGCCAAAGCAGGACATTTGCAGAGGAAATGGATTATGGTTTCACTTTCTCTTTGGTCACTACAGCTACGGCAAAAGGTATTGTAAGAGATACCTAACTTCTCTGCATGAACTCCTATAGGCCAATGTCCGGTACAAACCGGAACAATCCTGGCTATGTCTTGCCTTGGCCTGCATAGAAGATCGTTTGTACGGGTTTTGTTATAGGTGGGCCATATCTTCCTAGATATAATGCAGTTGGGTAAATTGCTCCACCTTCGGTTTGATTCAGTTTGGTAGATAGAAAAGACTTTACCCTTCATAGCACCAAGAGGAATGTTAACCATTTCCGCAAGTGAGCTATGAAGGGCCGATCCTTGCCCGTCATTTCCCACGATACACTATGGCCCGGAACCCAGATCAGGGTGACACCGAGGTTAATATTCAGGTTCGGAAGCTCATCGCGACATTGCTGGACCAGTTTAGATGAAGATATGGCAGAGTTAATGGCTTTGACAGCTGCCTGACTGTCTGTAAAGATAGCCACATTTCGGTTTTGGTTTGGGTTTTGTTTAAGTATCTTACATGCCTCCCTTATTGCCAGCAGTTCAGCCTGAAAAACGCTAGCAAAGTCAGGAAGCCTAAAGGATTTGGCTACATTTAGGGACTCAGAAAAGATCCCAGAACCAACTCCGCACTCCATCTTTGAGCCGTCAGTTAAGATGGTTGTGTCGAAACCTATCGACACGATGTCATCCTCCCAATCTTCTCTCGATGGAAAAATAACCTTTAAATCCTTACTAAGGTTTAAAGTAGGAGTGCAGTAGTCAGTGTCTACCGAGATAATATCTGAGGGAATTAATTTCGTAGTGTTGCTGTGACCGTAAGGTTTTGACAACCAGCTATTTGATTCCTTCAGCCTAATAGCGCCGCAGGAAACTATGTATTTAATAAAAAGTTCGATTGGTAGAAGATCCAAAATAACGTTTAAGGCGTCCGTTGGGCAAGTACGCATGGCCCCTGTGGTGCCCACGCAAGCTGTTCTCTGAACCTTCTTTAGCTTATTAATGTTATAGGCTTTGCTAAGAGCAGGCCACCACACAATCGATCCATATGTTAAGATAGGGCGTACTACGGCTGTGTATTTCCCTAAAATCATCTTCGAAACTCAGACACATAAATGAAGCATTTTTTGCTTTTAGAGTTGGACGAGTGCTTTAGCATTAAAGTATACTTTTTATGATTTAAAATTATCAAACAGTCAAACCTCATTCTAAAACTGATTTTAAGAGTCCACTTCGAATTTAAAAACGTTTTTTTAAATGGTAGGTTTTAAATGTTTACAAATTTAAGCCATTGTAATCGAAGATTTTCACGACAAAGTGATTTTTGCTACTTTTAGTGGTCCATAACTTACACTCGAACGCGAGATTTTATGAGACTTTTTGCACAATGTTTAGAACACCAGCTTACTTATTCTCATTCTGAGGCGGGGCCTTTATTTTTCAGGACTATTTATAAAGGGTTTTAAAATAGGGATGGGTTAATTTTGAGAGCTCACAGTGGCCATACTGTATCTTTTATGCTGTAAATGGTCTTCTAAGTCACTAACCCCCGTAAGTCAACGAAAGGCAAGATCTTCTGAAAACAACTTGATAGTGTACAACACAATCGGAATCAGTCAATTCCATGTCGCTCACAAGAACTTCACCCGTCGCAGGTCACAATATGTAGAATTTGATTAGGTCTGCACATTTACAAAATCTAACTGACCTAGGAGCTGAAACCAGACGACCATACGCACCATACTTTGTTCGCTAATCCCTTTTGGAGCAGTTGGAAGATGATCCAAGTTATGATTGAAAAATCATCTTTAGCTATGAGGCCCAATTTTGGAATAAACAAAATTACCGTATTTGGGTTGACTCCAATCCATACGAGATTCGCGAGGTGCCTGATCCATGCAAATAAAGTTTCTGCTTAATCTAGATTTTAGGCTGTAGGAGTCCTTAAAAATGATGTTGGACAGGCCATCATCGTGACCGGCTATTGCTATAGTCCGATTTTTTGTGGCTTCAATATGGACACTTAAGACGTTCCACACTGCTCAAGTCATAAAACGGTATTCTGCGCTAGTGGTTTCATTTCATGATTATATCCCGACGAAGTTATTTAACCCATTTAAATTTTTTCTTGTGGGGCTTTCTTAGGTCTGTGTGAATAATCGATGCCATCGATTAAATAAATTCAGCCTGAGTTATTCATTCGCAAGTCATAGAAAGCTGGACCTTTCGAACGCATGTCACTCATGAAAGTCGCGGTGGCCATTTTGAGTATGTTATATTTCACACTTAATGTCATCGATAGGGCTCAATTAAAGACCTTATTGATGTCTATATATATAAAAGTAAATTCAAGGTAAAAAGGAAATTTTTATTACGGTTTGGTTCCGAAACTTCTTATCCAATTGTCATGCAGTTTTTTTTTAAATGAAAGAGGATATCACGGAGCAGGTTTAAGGCATAGAGTCCGTCAATGTAAGTCAATAATTTGTTATCTATACATATATAAAATCCAAACATCACTGACTCACTAATCTCACGTTTAGTGATAGGAAATATGAATACTAGTGCAATTTCTGGCGTGCATTCAAATGGCCTAAAGAACCACCGGGTATTGGCAGAAATTGCTGATCCACAGGAACCATTAAAAAGTCTTTTGAACCATTTTTATCGAGATTCTAAACATTTTCTTGATATGATTCGTGATTACTTCTCTGCTTTCCAAATGACGTACGTCATTCGGCGCCAATGAAATCAGACATGGAGATCTTATGCCTACATTTAAAGTTCAGGGTCAAGTCTAACATTTAGCTGTATCTCCTTTACCAAACAACCCTGACGAACCGAAATGTTTGCAAATACCTATATTTTATGAGTGATTCGGTGAGCGAAGTACAACGGCGAATGTCGATAGCCCAAAATACTTACATATCACAATCCTTACGTGCGCAGCTTCGAGAGTGCTTTTGAAGCAATGCCATCAAATATAGAACATTTTCAAGCCATTATCAGAGCTGACCGTGCGCCACAGACAGAACACAGAGGTCGTTATAATGCACCTCAAGTTGATGATGTAGCCGTAGTAATTTTTGGACAAAAATTTACAAAAAGGGATATTGTTTTGCGAGCACGAAATAACACTCTAATACGTGTAAGTGAAATACATCGGTCTTACGATGCACTGAAGTACCCTTTGATGTTAAGTCATGGTGAAGACAGACAATTTCTTTAGGACAGGGAATATCTTTCAGAAACAACGTTCTTTCAAGAAAATGAAGAAAAATAACCGAAGATCAGCTATTTGCATACAATACTTCAATCTACAACGTGATTCAGAACAATGGTAAAATGTTCTTTCCTGATGCACCTGGCAGGACTGGAAAAACGTTCTTGAGCAGTAGCATCATATGGGATTGCTGCAACATTACTACAGAATGGAAAAACCGCTAACGCAGCTTTCAAATTGCCTTTAGATATGCAAAGCCAAGAGCTTCTATTTTTTAGTATCTCAAAACAAAGCTTACTAGCTTAGGTTCTTAAAGAAAAGACGCACGTTTATTGTGTGGAACAAATCGACTACGGTAAATAAAGAAAGGCCTGAAGCTCTGGATCCTACACTTAGAGATTTTAGAGCTGATGAACGTCCAATGCAAGCTGTTGTGATATTGTTCGCTGGTGATTTTCGGCAAACATTGCCAGTTGTCCCAAAAAGTACAAACAGTGATAAAATAAATATTTGTCTAAAATCGTCATTTCTGTGGGCTTCTGTCAAATTTTTAAGACCACCTATATGTGCGTACATTTTGGTTTTGATAATAATGCAGCACAATTTTCAAGAACTCCTTTGGATATATTTTAAATAATGATAGTGAACTACTAATAGAACCAACATTTTCAACTAGCGTCACTTGACAAGTCGAATTAATAGCTAATGTTTACCCGCAAGTCGCCCAAAATTTCAGAGAAAACAGATGATTGGTTACGCGAACGAGCGTTTTTAGCACATAAAAACGATTCTGTTACAAGCATAAATAATAAAAATTTTTCAATGGTTCAGGCCCATCAACAAATTTATCTTTCTATTGATAATCTGACTGATCAAGAAAATGCTACTGATATTCCAATTGAATTTTTGAATTCTTTGAATACATCAGGACTTCTTTCGCATAAACTGGACTTGAAAATTGGGGCTCCAATAATACTTATGAGGAATATAAACACACCGAAATTATGCAATAGCATTAGATTACGGATAGTAACTATGCAGAGGAACGTGATTAAAGCTAAAGTTCTTTCCGGCTCATCCCAAGGTCAAGTCGTTTTCATTCCCAGTATACCGATAATTACTAACGAATACCCGTTCGAGTTTAAACGAGTACAATTCCCTGTAAACCTTTGTTTTGCTATTTCTATCAATAAGGCACAGAGGCAGACACTAAAGGTTGCAGGCCTTGACATCACAAATCCCTGTTTTACCCACAGACATAAAATTAATGTTTTTTGCTCCCGTGTCAGCTCAGCAAAAGAATTTCAAAAATCTCAAAAAGCCAAGATTTAAGAGTTTGTACATTTATAAAAATGACTAATTAAGTTACGCTTTTAATAAAAAAAAAATTAGTAAAAAAAATTGATGGTAAATTTCGAGATTTAAGATTTTCGGTACTTTGGGTGCTTAGTATTTTGAAATTTCGGAGTTTTAGAATTTCAGTATGTTAAAATTTTCAGGATGTTCGAGCTATAGGGTTTAAGTTTTTCGGGATTCTGAGCTTATGGCATTTTGAAATTTCGGGATTTTGGATTTCAGCATGAATGTTAGATCATCGATATTTTGAATTTTCAGGATGTTTTATTCACGGGGTTTTGGGTTTTCAGGGTTGGATATGCATGTGTAATGACCTAGCGTCCATAAGTTCGTAAACATGGAAATAAGAAAAGATAAGATCAGGACATAAAGATGAACAAATCGTACTTTCCAGCAAAAGTCATTATTTTTTGTATTATAACAATTGAAAAAAGTGAAAGTTTTGGATAATCACAAACCAATAATGCTATTGAATACAAACAATTATTTTTTAAACATTATGACGTAAGACCAGCCAATTATTAAAAAAAAAAAGAGACTGGGATGCGACCCATACTGATAACATCCCATTCCGTCGTAGGGTTTGGTTAAAAAAGTTGTTAGTGGAATTATTCTTACAAATTTTAAAATTATCAACAATATTTTTCATATAAAGAAATAGTTTAGTTTGAAAATTTAGTTTTGTTAAATAGATTTTTAGTCAAAAACAAATTTTTACCTATTTTAGTAGAATTTCTTAAATTTTTCGAGAGATATCAAGAACCGAACATCAACTCTAACAAAATTTGCGTACTATTTTTTGAACATTTTATTTTTTTTTATAAAAAACTAACTATTGGATTTTTATAAAAAAAAACTACTGAATATCGAAAACAACATTTTCTGTCAAAGTAAAAAGTTTGAAGTCAATATTTTCAATTTTTGAAAAGCTATTTGAGTCGAAAGTAAATTTTTACTAAGTTTTTTTTTCGTTAGGTTTTTATTTTTTGTGAAAAAAATATAGTCGATTAGATTTTTCTCAAAATCTTACTGAATGCTGACACCAATATTTTTTAAAAGATAAAAGCAGTTTAAAGCCAATATCTCAAAGTTTTCAAAAGATATTTGAGCCGAAAACCAATTTTTACCAAATTTTGTAAAATTTTCGTTTAAGTTCTTATTTTTTGTAAAATATGTATCAATTCGATTTTTCTCAAAATTTATCTGAATATTGAAAACAATATTTTTTAAGAGATAAAAGTATTTTGAAGGCAATATCTTAAAGTTTTGAAGAGATATCTGAGTGGAAAATATTTAAGTCGAAAATCAATTTTTACCAACTTTGAGTAATGTTTTATTTTTTAGGTTTTTATTTTTTATAAAAAAAAATCTCAATTTGATTTTTTCAAAATTTTATCAGATGTCAAAAACAGTATTTTTCGTTCCACAAAATTGTTTTGGAGATGAAATCATATTTTAGTCGTAAAATTTTCTTTCAGTTTTTTTGATTTATAAAAAAAAAAAACTGTAATTGGATTTTTTCCCAAACTTGAAATTTTTGGTATCACGTTACAAGATATAATATGAAATTTAATTCAAGTCTCTAGAGTCATTGGTTCATGAGATATTTAGGGTTAACCAAAATGTTCACCTTTTTTTAAACTTCTATGGTAAAAAAAACACCCACGCAATTTTCTTGACAGCCCTTTCTGCATCTTTTTCCCTTATTATCTGTATAACAAAATTTATTTGAAGTTGATATCTTTTCTGGTTTTTGGGCTATGGACAACGAATAAAACGTCGCAAACGTACGGACTTTCTAAAAAACTTTTATTTCGACTCTAAATACCTTGAAACGTTGAGAGATGTCAAAATTTTCAATTTGACTAATCGGACAAATTACAATAAGTATAATAAGTTAAAAATATTATATTACAAGCAAATAATTGAAATAATTGTATACTAAGAAAAACAAAGGTTTTTAAAAGTGTTAGGAAATAGGCAAATAAATAAAGGGTTTTCAAATAACCAATTATTTGAAAAAGCAACCATTAACGCACCTGTTACTTTTGAAGATATGACAAGTAAACTACGCTTTGAGTTTAAATAGAACGTGCTTCAACAAAGAATTGTTAAAATTCATCATTCCCAATTTGGAAAAAAAGAGCTCTCATATGAGACACCTTCTCGTTCTAGGCCGTCAAAAGTGAGTCAGAATCTAATGATGTCTTAAGAGTACCTATATAATTTCGAAAAATACATTCAACCTCTCTTAATAAATCAATTTCTTTAAAATTCTAGCATCCTCCCATATACATATACGAAAACAATACCTACACCAATCCCTTAATATATACCCAAATCATTATTCATCCTAAAAGTGCAAGTCACTATGTTAATTCACATAAAACATCATCCTAAAGTGATATAACAAAAATCAATCGATTGACAATCTAACACACAATCATTTATACAAACAAGTAAAATATATTCGAACACAAATACATACATACATATGAAGGTATAGATATTGAAGAAAGGCACTAAGTTAATTTGCTAATTGCAAACAATTTATTCACCAAACGAAGATATCTAACTGGTAAATTAATTTCGTCACCCAGTTCTCCTCATTCTCAATCTCCCTCTGCCATTTATTCAAGACTCACTCTCAATTTATATCAAGCCAGCATTCTACGTTAAACAAAAACAACAACAATAACAACATACCTTCTATACTACCTAACCTACCTACAACCGTGCCTCGTCGGTCGTCGTATACATGATAGCTATGGACGGATTCAATTAATTAAAATTTTAGTCATGCTTGTTCTTCACTTTATCCAATACCTAACCTACCCATCCCCCTCTTATTGCTGTACTACAAAATATCTATTTCTGTATATTGTGTGTTTCGAAAACTTCAGACAATTTCCAATTCAACCCAATGACAAAGTATTTTCCAATCAATCTCAACTTATTGCGCAATCATCATCATCAAGTGAGCAAAACACTGCTGAGAATTAAATTGAAGGGTCTGTTCTATCTCGAGATAGACCATACCTAGATTCAAATAGATAGATAGAGAGATGATGCTCCAAAAGTGGGTTAGGGTTGGGGGTGGTTTTTCATGTATATTTGAACTTTGAGCTTGTCATTGAATCTAACATTTTCCTTTTTGTTGAAATTAGTCCTTCGATGTTTGAGCTGCAAGGGTATAAGAGGTGGATTAGAGGAAGTGAAAATGGATGTTAACGGATGTGGATGAATTAAATTCCCTTTTCACACTGGATTTAGATTTTGTTGCAAGAAGGAAAATACTCGCCCTTACGTGTCGTACTCACATCGCAGGATTTTCAGGATAAAGAGGAAATGAAAAACCGAATAAAAAATCGGAAAATGCATTCACATTTCATTCAGATACGATTCATAGATACAAATACTTATACCAACATATATTTCATTCCTACGTATAGTGCGTCCATTTTTAAGCCACCCCCTCCCTTACTATATGATGGCAAAACTGGCGGATCGGATAAAGTGTATGTATGTATGTATGTACGGAACATGGAAGTACGTGATCTCGGTGTCAGTAAAAGTTGAATTTAATTAAATCCTTCATGTCGGCATGTCTGTTATAAACAGACACCGGAATGAAAAGCTGCAAGAAGATGAATATAGATAGACTGTGTAGCAATTTGTTTGGTTCGGTTTGGTTCGTTTTGGAGTACCCCCAATGCCAGCGACGACGCCAGCACATCAGCAAAGTAACACCCCCAATAGTCAAGCATCAGGATGTGCTCTTATATATATTTATAGGGATATGTTTTGTAGGTACACGAGTTTGGAATATTGTGTTCGTTCGGAGATGCGATGAACTTTACAGCAAAATGATAGTGCAACATCCTTTCCTTCCTGCGATACATGGATACTGAGAAAATTGTTTTCATTTTGATTTTTAATACTCTTTTATTTGAGTTTGATGATGTGGATGGGAGCTTTCATTTGGGGATGTCAGGAAAGTGAACTTTATTTACAAAAATTGAAAATGTACAAATTTGCGAAACGTCAAGTGAATATGCTTTTGAACTACATATACAAAAAGTGCAATAAGTGCAATTTATTAAAAGGTTAAATGTATTTTTGAATTGATAGTTCTAACATGGTAACTATAAGCTATAGGTAGTAAGATAAATTTATGAACAAAATATACTCATGTGGTGATAAAAAAGCATCATCCCTTTGGGTAATTTTCAATCTTCAAAAACCTTAAGGTGGGATATTCGAATAGCCAATAACTACTCGGACACTTTCCGAGGAGCTAACATTGACTCGGACCACTACCTCGTTGTAGCCAAGGTAGCACTTCGAGTTTCCAGACCTAAGGCAAAACAGGGAGGTGCTGAAGAAGGAACAACGTCGAACGGCTTCAATCGCCAGAGATCGCCAAATCTTTTTTCGACTGAATTACAAGTAACCTCTCTAGAAGTTATCTGCCGCTAAACCAATGTTTCGAAAACCAGTTGCAACATTGCCAAGATGCAATCAGAGAAGCCGCCTCTGATGTGCTGGGTTTCAAGCAGCCACCAACAAGGAACCCCTGGTTTGATGAGGAATGTCGTCAGGTAAATGCAGCCAAACAACAGGCACGCAAAGAGACGCTGCATAAAAGGACGAGAGCTGCTCTTGAGTTCTATAAGCAAAAGAGGCGAGAGGAACACCGACTTCTCAGAGGGAAAAAGAGAGGGCATGAGAAGACGTTGAGAGGTTCAAAAGCAGGAATGAAAGTTTTATGAACAGGTGAAAGGAAATTCACAGGTACTTAAACCTAGAACCGAAGGCTGCAAAGACGAAAGTAGAAACATCATAGTGGAACCGCAGTCAATGCTGAGGATATGGAAGGACCACTCCTGCGACTGAATAACGGCGACGACGAATCCAATTCCGCTGTCTGGCAGGATTATGATCCATTCAACATAGACGACGAAAGCCAACAATCCCGTCCTCCCGACTTAGACGAAGTAAGGATTGCCATATCTAAGCTGAAGTCTAATAAAGCCGCTGGAGCAGATGGCTTGAATTCTGAGCTCTTTAAAGCAGCTGAAGATTAATTGGTTGAAGCATGCACCAACTTATCTGTAAGACATGGTAGGAAGAAAGCATGCCCGATGAATGGAACCTCAGTATTGTTTGCCCGATCCTAAAAAAAGGAGACCCTCTAAACAGCACCAACTATGGAGGAATCAGTCTACTTAACATCGCCTAAAAAACCTTTTCTGCCGTAATATGTGAACATCTAAAGCCCATCGTCAACAACCTGATAGGTCCTAATCAGTGTGGTTTTAGACCACTAAAGTCCACAGTTGATCAAATATTCACATTACGGCAGATCCTGGAAAAAACCCAAGAACACCAAATCGACACCCACCATCTTTTCATCGATTTCAAGGCCGCATATGACAGCATATACAGGGACGAGCTGTATAGAGCTATGTCTAGTTTTGGCATCACTGCCAAACTCGTCCGTTTGTGCAGGATGACCATGGAGAATTCACGCTGCTCCATAAAGGTTGGAAACAACTTAACAAAACCTTTCGATGTCAAAAAAGGTTTTAGACAAGGTGATGTGCTTGAAAGAATAGAAAAGTCTGTCTAAGAACTAGCATATGCTGATGACATTGACATAATTGGAAGAACTCAGCGTGATGTCAATGGGGCTTTTGTAAGTATTGAGGCAGAGGCGGCAAAAATGGGTTTAATGATTAATGAGGGCAAAACAAAGAACATGCTGTGGTCAAGAAAGGACATACAACACCGACGTCTTGGTGATAACGTCACCATCGACAGACGTAACATTGAGGTAGTCAAAGACTTCGTCTACCTAAGCTCCGCTGTAAACGCAGAAAACAACACCAGCGCTTAGATCAAACGCAGAACAACTCTTGCTAACCGCTGTTTCTTTGAGCTAAGAAAGCAATTGAGTGGTAAAGTCCTCTCTCGAGTGACCAAAGTGTTGCTATATAAGAACCTTATCATCCCCGTCCTCATATACGGTGTATTGAAGTTGAGTGGAGTAGCAGATGGAAGCACGAGCTGTACGGGCTGTACAGCGACGTAGACTTAGCCAGAAGGGTAAAAGCCCAACGACTAAGATCGCTGGGTCACGTAGAGCGCACGGAAACCAATGCTCCGGCCCGGAAAGTCTTCGAATCCGCACCCACAGGACAGCGCAGTAGAGGAAGACCGTGTATCAGGGACCGAACTACATGGAGAAGTTTGCTGGGTAAGGCCCTAGTTCACACAGGACTACAGGACTGTAGCGCCACCTTAAGTAAGTAAGTAAGTGATTAATACTTATAAAGAGTACCTTCTTTAACTGTCAGAGCCAGGAGGGATTTTCGGACTATGCATTTGGGATATTCGAATACCTTATTTATTACTTAATTAAATAGAATTCTGTCTTTTTCATGAATTCAAGCAATAATTCCTGTTTTTACTCGATTGATAAAATCTTTAAACTGTGGGATGTTCGCTGACAAGTTTGTATTTTTAAGGTCTGAAATAAAATTAAATGCAACTTTGATAATTTCGGTTTATAAAAAACTGAAATAAGACATCCCATATCGTAGATGGGATATTCGATCAACAATGATGGTAAGTGCGTTGGACTGTCATGCTAGAGGTATTGGGTTCAATCCCTGCCTGTGAAATCTAAAGTTTATTTCACGGGTATTGCCTATTGCGAGCAATTGACAAATTCTCCAAGAGTAATCCTTGTAATAAAAAGTTCTTTCTCAAATAAGCCGTTCGAATTCGGCTTAAAACTGAGGGTCTCACCATTCCTGACAACATTACTCTCACACAGAAATGTTTAAGAGTCGTAAGTCACAAGAACCTAGTTCTCAACGAACATTTGCGCCGCCTCATTTATTTATGTAATCCAAATCTATTAGTTTAAGTATTTTACTATAAAAGCTTTTTTAATTCCAATTTCAAATTGAATATCCCCATAATCGGGATATTCATAAAATTACAATTGATTTAAAATATCGGAAAAGGATTTCAAAAGAAATTTAAAACTGATTAAAGTTTAGTTAAAGCTTCCAAAATGTTTTTAAATAAAAGTGGGAAAGTCCATAACTGGCAAGTAAATATTCACTTTATAAAGTATTTGGGTGTTTTGTTTAAGGAATTCAAGAAAAAATGTGTCTATAAACTAATGGGATAGTTTCATTAAATTGTGGGATATTCAAGTCTTAAGTCTAAAGCTGTAATCAAGACATAAAAAGTCAATGACTTTAAAAAACGTCAATACTTGGCAACAATGTCACAGAGATATTCAACATGGTCCTTTTTTTCTTCATCGATGTATAAATATGTAGGTAAAGTCTGTGGGATATTCGAATACCAAAATATTTAACACTTTTAGACCATTATAGGTCAGTTAATTTCAATTGACCCATCTATAGTTACTAATTTCATGAAAGTCTTTTTTCATTCCTCATTTTTTGGGATATTCCAAAACTATATACTATATGTAAGAAGTCAGCAGGCATTAAAATTAAAGGAATTTTTATTATAATAGACACATAGTGCTTGGGATTTTCGTAATTGATTTATTTTCCATAGATTATTTGATGTCTCCAAGTTTTTTTTTTAGAAATAGGTCACAAGAATGTAATCGTTTATCACGTTAATCGTGGTATATTCAAAACAAAGGGTGAAATTACAAATACGTGGGATATTCATACAAAGAGTGGACTCTTCAACTTGGCCAAAAAAAATGTAGATATTTTTTAAAAATCATGTCAAGGCCGTAGGAATCGCTTCATCGGCACATTTAACGTTTTCAAACAAGGACGTAATAAAATTATCCAAGTGCAAGTAAATGCAATTAAATTATTTTTGAACCCAATCAATTATTTATTTATGAGATATTCAAAAAAAGTAAGTCGTATGTCAATATTTATTATATTTTAAAGAAATTCAAGGCAGTGAATTAGTAGGATATTCACAAGGGCTCGATCGAAAACATCACTTTTAGTTAATAGGCTATTCGTAGAATTTTTAAAAGGTGGGATAATCAAACAAATTGGTGGGATATTTACAAGTACCAGTCACTAGCCGATCGACCTCTTGTTGGAAAAATGTTTATTTGTTTAAAGTAAAAAAATGTCAAGAATATAACTGAGCTCCTTTTATGACGGTTTATATAAAAAATTTAATATTCAAAATAATAGAAATTCAGCCAAATATTCAAATTGAAGAAAAGAACATCAAACCCCACTGCTGTGACCATCAAACAGAATACCAAATGCATTTTAATTGCATTTTATGGATGGGAACACACACGTGGTTTAACCTGCTTTCGATTTAACTATTGATTTAAAAAACAACATAATTTTATTATTTTTGATCTATAAAAGCAAATAATAAAGATCAACATTTATACGGGTACCGTATTAAGCATATTTTTCCATAAAAAGTTCTTCATCTAAATAAGAAATATTTCCCCAAAAAAATCACGGTGTTCCACTTTTATGGAGATAATAAAACCTATAGATCTTTTATAGATTGAACTATAAAATCAAAGTTATAATCAAAAAATTACGTCAACCAAAAAACCAGTTATTATGTTTCTGCTACCAATTCTTCTATCTCTTCTCCCCTTCAACAATATCTCCAAATCCGCAACAAAAGATCTTATTAAAAAGATATTCTTCCAATCATCTGACTAATTATCCAAAATTTACATCTTGTATAAATATATAAAATTTTGATTATGACTCAATTTGGGTTCCATATATAAAATCTAAACGTATACAAAAAAAACACAAGGTGCGTATCTTTTATATCTGAATCTATCTTATCTAACCTACCTTACCTACTATAACCTACCTGCCTGCTGCCGATATCACGCTTATCCAAATTAAATGATCATAAAATTCATTCTGTGTCGACTCTAATGAACACATCAAACCTCATTTTTTGTTTGTTCTTTTTCTTTTTGGTTTTAATTCCCCCCAAGATCCCCGCTATTGGTATCAAATCAAATCTAAATAAATAAAAGAAAGACAACAGAAAAAACATTCTCTGACTGCCGCTCTGCGCCTCCGTTGCTGATGATCAGATGATGGCCCAAAGGCCCGAAGACCACCCCAGCGATTTTACGGTTCCTAGTGAAGAATTATGCTCGAGGATGATTTGTGAGTTAAAGAAGAAGGCCGAACCTAGAGGCCAGCCAGAAAGCCATAGCCAGACGAAATATTTTTGGAATATATCGTTTTAAATGATCTCGGTTTCGGTTTCGGTCTCTGTCTTGGTTTTGATGTCGACCTCTTCGGATGGCTCAAGACAATATGCAAAAATCCAAAAATTTCAGAACAGACAAAAATGAAAAAGAAGACCATAACAAATGAAGATCCAAAATCAAATTCATCTGCGTATTTTGGACTTGAGAGTATCTATAGACGTGTATGGTTTATGTATCTTTTCCAAGAGTCAACCTTTTACCTTTTGTTGAGCATAGTTGCACTGCGACGATATGAGACCTGAGAAAAGACGCTTTAAAGCGACGTCGTCGACGAGCGATGATGATGATGATGACGCGACGACGACGTGTGTGTTCCTTTTGTTGAAGAAATAAATGAACATTCACACTATGCCTCGAAAATATTTGAAATCAATTCTTAATGGAAAAAAAACTGATGGAATTGAGAATCATTGCAGCCCGATGGAATGGAAGCTAAATTGAAGCCCCTATAAGCTATTGCGCTTGCTAAGGTTGGCGAAGTTAATTAATTTATGCGCAGGTTAATTAACCCATAATAGCACTGGGCGATGGCGGTATGTGCGTTCGGTCCTTGTCTCTGGTGAGCACAGTGCGCCATCAGCACCGGCCGCACGCCACCACCACCACTCCGGTCGATGCGGAGGCAGCAGCTTTATAGAGACCACCTGTGATCGGCAAAAAACAGATAGGATCATTTAAAGGGATTATCACAATATTATGGTTGCTTATGTATGACGAACAAAACAAACAAAAATCTATTCCAAGTGAGTGACGTTGAAGGACAGGTCTGGTCCATCTTGATGTGATGTGCGGAGAAACTGGGATAGTCATCTCATCAGAATTTGAGATTTAGGTATGTTTACGGATGATCACAAGTCTTAGGAAGTTTGAATTGTGATGACCAAGCGATTATCATCAGTGATTTATTTATTTAGTTTTTTCACGTTAAATTACTCGGTTTATAAAAAAGGGTTGCCAATGCATGATGAAGGTCCACAAAAAAGTGTATACTTCTGTAATCGATATTGTGCTTTCAAATAACCCTTAAATCCTTTTTTGGTAATTACAAATAGTGAACATTTTTAAACTCATGTGTTTATTAAAAATATCAATTATATGCACCAATTCCCACATAACAGATAAATATCCCACCTTTTCAAAATTTGAAAAATAGCCTGCTAACCGGATGTTTTCGATTGTCTAGTGACTTCCACTTGTGAATATCCCAACAATTTGTTTGAATATCCCACCTTTTTAAAATTCTAAGAATAGCCTATTAACTAAAAGTGATGTTTTCAATCGGCTAGTGACTTCCACTTGTAAATATCCCAACAATTTTTTTCAATATCCCACCATTTCAAAATTCGGAAAATAGCCTTTTAACCAAAAGTGATGTTTTCGATTGTCTAGTGACTTCCACTTGTGAATATCCTACTAATTTGTTTGAATATCCCACCTTTTCAAAATTCGGAAAATAGCCTTTTAACCGAAAGTGATGTTTTCGATTGTTTAGTGACTTCCACTTGTGAATATCCCACTTATTGTTTTGAATATATAAGGTTGCTTTTATAAAATCGGTTTGTTCTACTCCTGAAAACCGACAATAAAAACAACTATTCGGTATAAGGTCGTTGCAACTTTAATAATTTGTTATTAAGCTCATCTAGACCAATATCATTTAATTCTTGTTTTTTATTACGTCCGATACCCATTTTCGCCAATTTTGCCAAAAAGTTGACGGTGGTAGATCTCTTAGAAGTCTTTTGGAGTAATATTAACCTTTTTATTTTATTTTGTTTGACTTTCTTACTTAACAAAAGAAAATGTTTGCAAAACTCGAGAAAGCTCGTTTATTGAAGTAAAACTATCAACAAAAGTGTTTCGTGGTCAAAATGATGTAGGACTGAATCGCCCACGAACATAAAATTGCCAATAGTCCGATTTCTTCGCTTTACCGGTGATAAGCCCAAAATGAGCTACATTTTTCAGTCACCCGAAGACTAATTTCAAGGCTTTTAAAATGCATATGCTTTCTCCTTGGCGGGGCTACTTTTCGACTTAATTCAGGTACGAAATTAAAAATCCTTTTCCAACCTTGAAAATTATTCATGCAATCACTTTATACATATTTTTTCTAAGGAGCTACCGTGCTTCATAATCACATACCAAGGTTAGACTTATGTTTAAAGGCATGATGATGTATGAACATTAACAACCAACGAACCAACGGGGTATTATTGAGTCTTTGGAATTAATTAAAAAATAACCCATTTTCTGTTATACTTCAAACACAGGTACTGATCCAGTGATGGGCATCACTATAACAATACTCACGTCACGTACAAATTGATTCAGTGGAACCTGTCAAATGGATAACATTTCAATCCCATCCGCTCAGGTTTTTTTTGTTCGTTGTTTGTAATCACACTGAAGTCTTTTTAAATAACTCAATCGAGCTCACTGAATCGCTTATTGGGCGTGTTTGTAGGTAGAAGACAAAAAAAGGCAATGTTCCAAGATCGGCATAAGAAGTCCATTTGATCGAGTCAAGAATTGAGAAACTACGCGAGCGAGAGATCAGTGATCCAACAAACTCTAAATTCATCAGCATACTCGTGGTGCGGTTGATGATTGTGGTTGTTTGGACTTGATCTGATGCTGACGAAGGCGATGGTCAAGTTCCTTCTTTCTAGAAGTTTTATATAGACAGTGAAGGTTTAGGAAGGTTTCCTAATTGATTTTCCAAGAGTCTGAAAATTCCTTACCTAAATCGAAAGGAATTCCACAGGTGGGTGCAGAATTTTCAAAATAATCAACAGTCAACCTATACAAGACTGAAAAGGTTTTCATTCCAAATTCCGACTGGATGCGATGGTGGCGCCTATTTAGGTATATTTAATGAGTTTATTTACTCAACCAAAAGACAAGGCGGTTCTTTCTAAATGTAGGTCGAATGATTGGCATCGTTGGCCTGGATGCTTCAAGACAACCGGACCGAATGACCGACCGACCGACGATACAACTTGGTCCAAAACCTATATAGAAGAGTATTTCAAAAATGTACGTTTCTCCGCTCGCCGCTGTCCACATGCCACATAAAACCTTTGATAAGTTAATTAAGTCGATGCTCGCTGGCTGAAGATGATGCTGATGATGACAGTGTGCGGTGTGGTAGAATTGAACTGACCGGGACCGTGCTCTTGGTCTCTCGGTTGTATCCATAGGAACCATGATGATGGGACAGAATATATAAGAAGATGAAAAATACAGAAAATAATAAAATAAAACAAAACGTGTCGTTGTTAATCTCCTCAAGACAAACGGCCCCGGATATTGAATTCGAGAGTAGGTTATAGTTATAAGGTATCCAAAGGGCTCTGAGCATAAGTTGTATAGAAAACCCAATCCGAAATGGATGGCTGAGACTGACTTGTCGATTTGCATTTATAATGATTTGTAAAAGTCGCATTTACATCAAAACGCCTCTATTAGCGGCGGCAGTTGTATTGTCGGCGACGGCCGGCGCGGCGGTGAGCGCGAAAGATCGGAAGCATATAAAGTTTGGAAGGAAGACTATATAGCTGGTCGGGTGCTCTGGCGCTGCGGTAGGTCGTCCAATCTTCGATGAAAATACATATACTTAGTTTTATGGGCCCTATTTTGGTTGAACATCGTTTGAATTTGTCATTTCGAAGTGGGTGGGCTTTGAGTTTTAGTTTTATTTTTTGGAGGTCTTCAGATGAAAAGGAATTTTCTTTTATTTTGTTCTCTTCATAAAATTGACATAAAAGAGTTGTGTTAAATTTGGTTCATTATATTTTAGTTTTTGGTAATAAAAGTTTGGCGGGGTCTTTTTTTCTATATAATTAATTGATTAACTGGGATATAAGGTTAAGTTAAGTATTAGACATCTTGAAGAGTAAAACCTATTAAAAGCTCATAAAAACTTGACATTTGAATTAAACAAGTGGATTTTATTGCAATCTCTGCGGGAAGTCTAATGTATGACCGTAAAAAATACACCTTGAGTCATAAAAAATAACGACACTCGTAGGTATAAGTTCAAAAGGGTTAAGCCTTTAATGACCATTTTGTTGTATTCTGTATTTTGTTTATGAAGATCAATCCTATTCGAAAATGCTTTTTGTCAAGCTTTTTTTAGTGATATACTTAAAATTTCAAAAGTATTAACTTGCAACTAAATAATTTTTGAATTTACAAAAGGAGTTTCAATCAAAAGCGTTTTATATTCTTAAATTGTTTCTTTAAAAAAAAAAACTTTAAGGCACCTATCACACATGGTGCCATGGCTCGTGTGTTTGTGAGTCGTGGTGCATCTGTGCACACCGACAAGAAGAAAATGGGTGATTTAGCCGAGAGTTTGAGACTCGATTTATTTTTGGAGAGAATTTTGCAATAAAATTGGGGATTTGAAAGGTTCAATGGACTAATCAATAAGTTCGTTATGCCCTGAAACTGCTTGAATTGGACTATTATTTTGGTCGCAAAATCATCTTTTTTGATGAAGCGCGTCATCTATAGGCTTCTACGTTAAAAACAAAAATTGAAGAATTTGTTCTTCAGAAAACACACAGGTTACTGTCCAGCATTGTCAGTACAAGACTTCTGACATAATTGCACCAATCCTTGAGGTAATTTTTAATAGTTGTCTTTACCCGGTCCATGTTCCCTCGGTATGGAGAGAAGTTAAACTTGTTTTTATACCCAAAGCAGGTAAATGCTCGCAAGTCAATCCTAAAGATCTGCAACCTATAAGTCTATCATCATTTGTTCCTATGACCTTGGAAAGATTGATTGATATCCATTTAAATTCAAGTATGGATACAAGACTTCTGTCTTCGTCTCAAGATGCCTACTGTAAAGGTAAATCGGTGGAAACAGCATTACACACTTTAGTACGCACCGTCGAATATTCCCTCTATCATAAAGAGTTCACTATGGTTGCTTTCCTTGACATCGAAGGTGCCTTTAACAACGTGGACACACCTGCAATCACATCTGAAAAACTATGCAACCACCACCGCAAGGTGGTGTTCACCTCTCCCCTGGAACCTAGTGGTGAATGAAATTCTAACTAGTCTGGCTGCGGAGGGTTTCAGAGTGATATTGGTAACTCAACGTGGAGGAAAGAGTACAAAAGCTACTGTAGCTCTCTTTTCTTGCAAAAAAAGCTATTGGTAATAAATGGGGCTTACAACCTAGAATCACGCAATTTCAAGATTTCTATACCTCCCAGATCTTTCTGGGAGCATAGGACATTCCTGGAAGATGGGTTAATCCATTTTTATGCAGATGGTTCAAAAACAAAAGAAGGGGTTGGTGGAGGTGTGTACTCTGAACAACTGAAATTAAGTCTCTCATTCCGTCTTCCCAATCATTGTAGTGTGTTCCAGGCGGAACTTTGGCGATAAAAGAAGTCTTGTCATGGCTTAAAGAAAACGTGATATCAACATCTGATATACGTATTTTCTCAGATATTCAGGCTGCTATCAAATCACTGGACTCTGTTTCTACAAACAAACAACAGTTTAAAATTCACCTCTGCTGGGTGCCGGGCCAAAGAGACATTCCAGATACCTATAAGGCAGATGAACTCGTCAGGAACGGTAAAGTACAGCCCATCCTACCACGTTTGGCATGTACTGGCATACTAATCATACTTGTAAACTGCTGCTAATGCAAGACTCTGTGAGGAGGTGGAACAACATCACCACGTGTCAAGTCACAAAAAATATCTGGCCAACACTGGATTCAAAAGGTTCGAGGTACTTGCTCTCTCTAAATAGGTCGCATATAAGCTCGATAATAGGTGTTATAACCGAACACTTTCTAATAGGAAAGCACGAAACGAGACTAGGCGTATTCTCAAATGACTTTTGCAGAAGCTGTATGTACGAGGAAGAGGAAGAAACGGTTCTTCATCTTCTCTGCCTTGCAATGCTCTGGCTCGAAAAGGCAAGAATTACCTAAGAGAATTCTTCTTTAACGATCTAAACGATCTAAATCATATCAGCACAATCAGCATCTCAAGTTTTGTAAGGAACTTAAACTGGTTCCATTGAGCTTAGGTGGAAGCCTCAAGATTCATCACAATGGGCCATTAAACTGGCCTAAGTGTGTCCATTTCCATCTTGGACAGCCACTATAACCTAACCTAAACATTTCCGCTAAGGTTTTATGAGAATCGTGAGAAGATCATTATTTTGGACTTGTCTATATCAATAGATTATCCCCACCTATCACAGCAATTTGCTAAGCGATTTATCATCAACTTTAGGTTTTCTGGTGATTCCGCCAAAACAAGGTCATCAGCGTACAGTTGCACATTTATAAAAGAATCAGATATTCGTATTGCTCTAAGTGAGGCTTCCTCTTTGTCATCTATGAACAGCGAAAACAACAAGGCACTTAGTGGACAACCTTGTTATATTCCGATACTGTTTCGAACCATTCTGAAAATACCTTCCCATCCTAGACTGCTGCATTAGTTTAAGTATACATCGCTTTAATTACTTTCAAAAACCTCGAAGATAGACCCAATTGTGAGAGTCTATCATCTGTTTGCAAGGTCAAAAGACGCTTTGAAGTCCACAAAGAAAGAATTAACTTTTTTGTTCCTTGTTTGAAAAGCTTTTATGATTGATGAAAGAGTAAAGATCTGGTCTATTGTTGAAAAGTTTTTTCTTAATCCGGCTTGGAGATCCGACAGAATGTTTTTCCTTTCGATCCATTTTTCAAGCCTCTCTATACCTCGATATACCTCGGTAATTTTCAGCGATGTCTAAGGCACCCTTTTTGTTTATTGGATAAATTACCGTCTTCTTGAAAGAGGAGGGTTTGTCAACATTTGATTTTATTGAAGAGTTCCCTTATTTTATTAATACATGTGTGAGGAAAATTTATATAGAACTCATAAGGAATCCCATCTTCGCCTGGTGCCTTATCATTTTTTGCGTATTCCAGTACAGCTTTTTTTTCTTCTATTGCTATCTCACTATCTAACGTTTCATCAAGAACATAAGGTTCCGCATAGCAGTAATAAGACTTTTGATACTGTTAGCCACTCAATTCTTTGTAGAAAGCTGCGAATTAACTTTGGGTTTTGTTTAGAGCCCTGTAAGCTTGTTCTTTCGTATCTCAGCGGAAGGCAACAATGCGTGGTGGCCAATGGATACTCATCCACATTTTTCAATGTTTTGAGTGGAGTGCCACAGGGATCTATCGTTGGACCAATGCTCTTTTCACTTTACATAAATGAGTTACCACAGGTTGCTAAACATTGTTTAAATCATCTTTACGCTGATGATGTGCAACTCCTGATTAGTCGACCTTTTTGGGCCGAAAATTATGCCATAGCTTTAATGAACGAGGATTTGCTCCGCATTTCACAGTGGCCAAAAAAGAACGATCTCCGCCTTAACCCTGTCAAATCAATATCCCTTTCCATCTATCGCAAAAACTTTGATCTATCGGGTTTAAACCTATTGAAACTTGACGACGAAACCATTGAATATGCTAGCATTGCTAGAAACCTAGGAGTATTATTCAATCGCACTCTCACTTGGGATGACCACCTTAATAGTACCATTGGAATAGTCTATATAAGTCTCCGCCTTCTTAAAGTCACTCAAAATGTCATCCCATTTTCCTTCGGAAATGACGCTTCGGTCAAAGAACGGCATTGCAGAGTCATGTTTACTGACTTTGCTTTGCTAAATAAATAAAAATGCAGACATACGTTTGACCAACCTCAGCTTGTTGGAAAAAATTTTCTTTATTTTATTGTTTTTAAAATAAACTTCTGTTCGGCCCACCCTTAACATTTTTTCGAACTTGTTAAATGAAAATTTGGCAAATTTTCACGAGAACCGAGAATGGGACGTAGCTAATACCCCAGGATTTGTTACTCTTTTTTTTGACGCAAGTATTATTCTCAGTTAAGGTAATTAAGCAAACGTCAAAAGAGTCTAAAAGTCAGACTGAAGTATGGTTAACAATATTTTCGTTTTGTTAATTTAAAGTTATTTTATGGTATTCGAGGTTTACATCACATAAAAATAATGGACGGTATCATTATTAAAACTAACAGACATTTAACTTAAAGTCATAAAATATATTAATATTCAAAAGGAATTCAACCACCACCGGTGGTCAAAGCGCTGGTAGTTAAAATATTTAAGAACATATACCAAAGAAATGGTACTGGATACTTAAAAAATGTAAGTTGCAAGGAACCATTAAGCCTACAGGTTTTCTTCATACTAAATTCTACGACTCTCTTAGCTTTCCACAATATTATTTCAAAACATCTGTCTCCCATGGCAATTTCCTTCTACATACATTAAAACATCAACAGATAGAAGACATACGAAGATTAAACAAATCTCTCATCATGCTTCCGTTTGGTGGCCTGGTCATTGAAGTAGCACACTTAGCACATGTCTATATAGAAAATAGAGTCATCTGAGGAACCACATAAAATAAAAACAAAAACTCTTTCATCCTGTCCCACAACTTTTTAGTATCCAGATCCACAGACAACATTTTCTACACACATGCCTCTTGATACTTTTCCAAAGCGTTTGTCTGTCTATCTCCTAACAAGTCAAGCTTCAAAGAGATCCCAGGACCGCACACATTTAAATACGATGCGGGGGGCCCAATTAAACACAAATCTGCACACACTCCCTATATACATGATGCTGATGTGGACTATGAAGGCGAACCTCCGTGGAACTGGATATAGGATATAATAAACTTTAAGCCGCCAACTCACAACTCGCCATCACCTTCACCCTCACTAAGACATTTAATTCATCCGTTTGGACAGTTTCACTCCAATGAATCGAGGATAGATAAACTCTCGTACGTGCAACATGAATCCAGCAGCAAAAATAATAATGATGATCCCATCTATCTGATGTCATTTGCAGCTTTCCACATGTATTTACGATACACGCAATAGAATTATCTAATTACGATTTATTCAATTGCACAAACAACTAAACCTATACCTATATAAAAGTTGACTTGAGTTGATTTGAGTTAAATCGATCAATCAAAAAACATTTCATCAAGGGGCGCGCAAATGTCTACGTGAGGTGGGGTTCTGCTCGCGCCCACTCTAGCTGAATGAATTCCAGTCATCGAACTGAGATCAAAGCAGGGTTGCCATATGTCTTACTTCTTATGGAATTTAAATGTCTTTGAAGTAAAAGTAGTACCCGTGGCATGATGGTTAGTGCGTTGGACTGTCATGCAAGGGGTCTTGGGTTCAATCCTTGCCTGTGCCACCTTAATTTAAAAAAATAATTTTCGCGGGTACTGCCTCTTGCGAGGAATTGACAAATCCTTCAAGAGTAATTCTTGTCATGAAAAAGTGCTATCTCAAATTAGCCGTTCGGATTCGGCCGTAAATTGTAGGTCCCTTCCATTCCTGACAACAGTACTCGCACACAGAAATGGTTTAGAGTTGTAAGTCACTAGGCCCTGGTTCACAACGGACTGTTGCGCCACCCCATTTGATTTGAAGTAAAAGTTTTTCGGTTGGGGAATTGAGATTGACAGATAAAGTGACAGCTAAACAGAATTAATGTCAAAATGTAACAAAAATCTTTGAAAAATGAGCCAAAACTCTTCTTTTAGATTCAAATGTCAAGCCTTCCAAAAGACCGACTTAAAAGTTTAATCATGGTTACTTTCGAATCCACAAATGATGAAGGAACCTTTGTGATACTCTGGCAACCCTGTCTAAGGCCGTGATCCAAGTCACTCACTAATATGATACTTGCATGTCATTTTATATCGGCAACTAATTTGCGTACGTCAAAGTGAACAAAACGGAACGCTTTACGCGCAGACAGGCGCGCGTGCATTTGAATTGTTGATGTTGATGTTGCTGTTGTTCATGATGACGATGATGATGATGATCGCCGGTCGAAGCAGCTGCATAGTAGCAGCAAGCCCACTTGTTAAACTGGCAAGCTGTTTCGACGATTGTTTTTTGATCGTAGAGCCCAACCATTCCAAGCCTCAACCATCAGCTAGCAATATGCAACTCTATTGCAACTGTGCGATTCAAGTGGTTAGATAAATAGGTATATGTTGTATGTTTGCATTCTCAGAAGGCTTTTGTATAAGCCTTGAAAAAGAAGGGTGGGGTACCTATAACCTATAAGGCCTATAGCTAACTCTGAGTATATTTATATCATTTCTTTTTTGTTGTTGATTAGAAAACGATTGAAATGTTTAAGGCGTTTTCTTTTGGATTGACACCAAGAATAATTATTATACCTACAGTCTGTATTTTATTTGTTTTATGTCTTCCTGATCGGCTGTCAGTTATATATTTGTTCTGTCAATTGAGTGATATTTCTTGGCGTGGCACTTTGATCATTGATTGCGTTTTGTACATTTGCATTTGTATAGTAACCTGGTATACGATAAATATTGCAAACAACTATGCTTTATAGATAATGTTGCAAGAGGGATTAGCAACAATAATTCATACACATTTTTATTTTAATAAAAGTCCAATAATTCTGAAAGAATGAGGGGCAGAAGTATACTTAAGTTCAATTTTCCTTAGAGTTCAAAAATTTTACTGAAAAAAAGGGAAGGATTGAACTTCGGCAAAGTCTTTTAGACCCTGTCAACATTTGTCATTTAGACCCTGTCAACATTTGTCATTTTTGCATCTTGTGTATTGCCGTTTTCTGCCTTTTGCACTTATGAAGGCAGACTGCAAGTAAACAAGCTTAAATATTTACAGAAAAGGCTTACTCTATTTTTTTTTATTTGTCGGTCTTCAACAATATTTTGTCCGTTTAACATACCTGGAAAGATACAAACAAAAAGCACATTTAAATCTCAAAAACATTTAGAAACATTTATGAATTTAAGTATAAATATAAACCTAAATATGAATATAAATACAATAATTAAAATGAAGTAGAAAAAATAAGGTTTAAGCTAACATACATTACGGTTATATTTTCTTACTTTTGTAATAAACCTTTTAACGCATTTCAACATTTCAACGATTTGTTTTAATTTTATTTAATTTCTTTTTTTTTCTTAATTTTTTAAATAAAATTCTTGTAAAAAATGAACATTGGTCCTTCGAGCCGGATTTCCCATGTTTAGGGACAGACCGCAGACTAATGCTTTGCGGAGACGAATCAGGGTTGAGGGTTCATGAGGGGTTGGATTAGTTCCTCCTAGAGGAGGATGACAATGAGACATATTTAGGCACTGAAATATTCATACATTGGAGCGAAATCGCTTTTCTTGGGTATAATAGTGGATTGCTTAACGTTTTGGGAAGTTTTTCTTGCTAACTCATCAATCGGAGGTTGTTTTTGAAACGAAGCAACCATGCGATGATACAAATTACTTTGAGTAAGTTGGGGTGGTGTAAAATTCGTATAGTCGTCTTCTAGTGGTGGACGCTGGATAGCCGAAAGGTGAACTAAAGACGAAAGATGGATCCATCGGATTCAGAGCTGTGTCACCTGAGTTACATTTTCAGGAAATAGGAGCAAAAGACCAGATATCAATCTGAAGAACCACCTCTAACGATCTCAGTCATGCGCAGGCCTCACAAGCCAGCCATGAAAGAAAATTTTAAGGTGTGATGAAAAAAGAAGTAAAAGCCTCGGGTGAATGGACTGATAATGTTTACAACCCGTCCTCCCGCAAACGAAAAACGGACAACGATTTACTATGGGAGGTATCTACTCGATTTAAGGAAGCACTTATTTGGATGTGGTTTTGCTGTCACAGGGAAACTAAGTCAAAGAGTTTAAGGCTTAAGAGTGACGACAATCCGCATTGAGGCCAAATTCCACCACCTGAGCCTTATTAGATCGCGTGCTCCGACAGAAGAGAAGGATGACAATAGAAGAAGAAGAAGAATTTCTTTGAGCTCCTCGTCAAAACATATGAACAATGTCCCAAAAACGATGTTAAAATGCTCCTGGGAGATTTTAACGCCAAAACTGGTAAAGAAGGCATCTTTGGTAGGTCAATTGAAAGACATAGCCTACACGACACACACCTGGAAACGGACTCAGGATAATCGGCTTCCTAGCCCAGAAAAACATGGTGTTGAGTAGCACCAGATTCCTTCGTCCAGATATCCACAAAGGTACTTGGCGGTCCCGTGATGATCGAACATGCAACCAAATCGATCATGTTGCTATTGAGGAAGACACTCCTCCAGCATACTTTGCGTTTGTACATACAGATCAGCCAACATAGATTCCGACCACTACCTAGTTGGTGCTAAACTGTGCGTACGAATATCCATGGAACCTCTTAAGCGAACAACAACCTCGAGGAGAAGATTCAACGTAGGAAGACTACATCAGGAGGATACCACCAATTCCTTTGTCGACCGAGTATCCCTAGAAATTGCGAGAAACCCTACAACGGACGAGATGTGCAAAGAGACCCACTGGAAGCTTTGCAAACAATCCATCAGGAATGCCGCAAAAGAGATTCACTAGCTGCCCTGGAGCCTGCAAAGATTATGAGGGGAATACCGTAGTCGAGACGTGGTCAATGCTAAAAATCTGCAGAGATCATTTCAACCAGATGCTTGATAGTGATGAAGTCAACGATTCCGTCAGCGAGCAGCCACGTCAAATCCATTTGTTTGACGATATAGATTTTCACACACCTGACCAGAGTGAGATCAAACTAGCCATCACCAGGCTGAAGTCGAACAAAGCGGCCGGAGATTACGGTCTGCAGGCGGAGCTTTTTAAGTACGCTGGAGCAGATCTGGTAAGGAGCATACACCAGCTATTAACTAAGATTTGGTCGGAAGAAAGCATGCCCGACAAGTGGAACTTAAGCACCATCTGCACGATCCATAAAAAAGGTGACAGCCTTCTCTGCGCCAACTACAGAGGCATTAGCCTTTTAAACATCGCATACAAAAAAAAAAAATATGTAAACGCCAGTGTGGCTTCAGGCCTTCAAAATCTACCATCGGCTAAATTTTCACTCTATGGCAAATCTTGGAAAAGACCCAAGAACATAACATCGAAACACGCCATCTTTTCATCGATTTTAAAACAGCTTATAACAGTGTAGACAGGAGCGAACTATACCGTGCCATGATGAGTTTTGGTATCCCTACCAAACTGATACCACTTATCAGGATGACGATGGAAAAAGCTCGTTGCTGCGTCAAAAATGTGAAGAGACTTGACCGAAACCTTCGAAATCACCAGAGGACTTCGACAAGGCGACTAACTGTCATGTAGCTGTTTCAATATTGTTCTTGAAACTGTGGTTAGCAACACCAACGCCATTACAAGTAGCACCATCTTTCAAAAATCTACACAATATCTTGGATATGCCGATGATATCGACATTATGGGAAGAATCAAACGAGCAAAGACGGGTGCGTTCTCCAATCTCGTGTCTGAGGCGAAGAAAATGGGTCTTGACATTAACGAGGACAACACGAAGTATTAACTGTCGTCAAATAGAGTCGATTCACACCGGTCTTGCTGCATGATGCAGAAGCATGGACCCTCTCCCAGGCGGATGAAGGATCTCTTCGAGAGGAAGGTTCTGCGTACGATGTATGGTCCGATTTGTGTCGACAGGCAAAGTAACATATGGCGGTGAAGATTTAATCAGAAGCTTTTCCAACATGCCGTAAGGTATTCAACGCCAAGCCTGAGGGAACAAGAAGCAGAGGCAGGCCTCATCTCCGGTGGAGTGATCAAGTTGAGGCCGACGCACGTCAACTTGGTATTCGAAACTGGAGGCAGCGAGCTAGAGATCGAGTAAGATGTCGAAAGTTATTACTTGAGGCCCAGGAGTACAATGCGCTGTACCGCCAACTAAAGTAAAGTACTGGACGAAATTCTTCTTCTATTTCGAAATTCTCAACTTGATCGGGCATCTCAAAACCCCACTGCGATCTTAAGAAGTTGAGTTGAAAGTGCGTTAACATGGAAACTGAAATGTAACTTTCTCTGCTCTGAAAATGACCCGTAATTAAGAATGTGCCCAACACTTAAAACAGAGAACTTTAGGAACTTGTTGAAATCTCAAATTTCTAAACATAAATCAATTTCAATTTTCTAACTTTGGAAAGGATGCGTCATGTTCCAAATTTTAACACATTTTAAACAAAATTTTTACTAAATTCTTGACTCTTTGAATAACTTTGTTCGGATGTCAATATTTCGAGCTATAATGATTCTGACAGAATCAGATTGCAATTCCCTCAAAGTGTCATCGTGTAAAAAAGACTCACTTCATTAATTTTCATGTAAAGCAAGCCACCTGCAAAGTATCGCTGCTGTCTCAAACTCAATCTAATGTTACTCGTTCTATTCCGTTGTCATTTCTAAGCCATGTGTCAATTTAATTTAACAAAGTTTTTGCACTTGTCAACTTTTCTAGAAATGGATGAATATACATTTCCTCTGTGACTTTTCTCGATCTATCATCAACTTCTAGGCGAGTACGAGTATATCTATCAATTTGCAGCCTCTGGATTCGTTTGGTTTGAGTGCTTCCACGTCAGCTTGTTGTGTCTATAATAATGTACTCAAACGAATACGAGTATGTACTGTATTTACAGAAAAATCGGAGCAGCAACAACACCATCATCGTCATCATCACACATGAGGAACAAAAAACCGAGAGTGATGTTTGTTGTCATTTTTGATCTTCGAGGAGTAAATTGCAGGGAGGCAGGCCAGAGGCAAAGAGGAACACCCAAAGAACTGTGTTTGAAAATGGACGAGACGAGCACAACATCATGTTCTTTGAAAGCGGCAGTAGTTGTAATGAGGCGAAAAACGCAAACAAAAACAAAAACGCAAACAAAAGCAACAACTTCAACATCAACATCAACTTCGACCGACATCAAGATACGACGACTGCTTGCGACAAACAACTTCTTTAGACGCGGGAACCAAATGTTAATGAGTTAATTAGTGGAGAAGGAAAAAAATACGCTGAGGTTGGTCCCCCAGTTTTAGTTCTGATCCCTGTATACCCCGATCCCGATCCCAATCCCTGCTCAACAAATCCTCTTCCCATAATCCCCAATTCGACCTCGAACGCGGCGGCCGACATAACGCGCGTGTAAATAGTATGAAGCTTCTTCTTCGTACATATTCTGATATACGAGACATATATACATACATAGATATTTGCGACTACTTCCCTTTCAACCGACCATCATCGAACTATAAGCTAACAATGTGAGTGTATGTTTGTTTGTTTTTTTCTTGTTGTTGTTGTTTTTGTTTAATGTTTGTCGGTTGTCAGTTGATAGATGGTGCATGTTGCGATGTGTAATGTCATCAGCGAGTTTCGCTTTTACCACTGCAAACAGCACATATACAATACATTATGTATATCCATGATCTTGACAAGATACTTTGGGTGTTCCTTGGCGAACGAGACGACCTTTCACTTTTAATTAAAGTGCAAGTACCACATGAGCACAAGTTCATCAAGAAGAAAACAACGTACATTATAATAATGGTTGACGTTATTATGGGTGGAGCGCGTAATTATGGGCGAAATTGAAAAGTTATGTGAAATAACATTGAAAATGTTTCAATTTAATTCATAGAGATGCATAAAAATGAAGAATAGGGCCGTAAAGATATTTAATTTATTTTATTTTAACATGAATGAGATCTCACATTGGGCGCCATTTGAAGGGAATTTAAACTCCTTTGGAAATGTTTATGTTTTACCCCTTACACTTAATGTGTTTAATCAACCCAGAGCTCCTTTCCAAACTTATTTCTTTAAAACTAAAGCTTAACTTTATTTGAAGCTTCACATTGGGCGCCATTTCATGAAAATGGCACTTAAACCGTTTAGGTCGTTTTTTGAATTTTAATGCTACTTTACTGTTTTTTTTTTTTGGTAACTAGCCTGCATAATAGAAATAAAACTTTTTCCTTAAGCCATGAAGAAACATTTTTAAAATTGTCATCCGTTGGGCGTCAGTTTAATGCAGTCAGAATTTTAATATTCAATCAGAAAAAGACAGATATGTATATTATGCCGTGAGGAAAACATAGTAGGTCTATTTTGTAGACTCAATTTTTATTTGAAGAAAGGCACTGAATGAAAATATTTAAGGTAGTGACTCGCGTTGGGCGCCAATTAAATAATTGTACTTGTTTTTATTTTTGTTTCTACATTTTAAAAGTTAATTTTATTGGGTACTAAAAGTATTATTAAAAAGAGCAACAAAAGATTCGCATTAACATTCAAAGTATAAAACAAGCAAATAAAGTTTTTTATTATTATTTTTAGTTTATTTTGTATATTGTTAAAAATAAAATATCTAAAATATTCCAACAAACATAATTTGTGATAATCTATAAAATATACAACTCCCTTGATAGACACCTTCTTTATTTAACATTTTTTAGAATGTCTCACGTTGGGCGCCATTTAAATTATATTAACTTTTATGATAAAAAACATTATGAATGAAGGAACCTTTACTCTCCTAATGATGGCATACAGAAAAAGAAAGAACGAAACCCTGGCATCTTATAACATGAGTCACTGCCATCGGCTTCTTATGATATAAAAATTAAAAAAAAAAACATACAAACAACAAGTTTCCCTGCTTTAAGGCAAAATGTTGTTGATGAGTTCATTAGTGAACAAATTAAGGTTAAAATTATAAACAAACAAAATCAAATAATTAAGGCGCAGTGGCAGTGGTTCGATTAATTTTGCAAACCAAAAGCAAACAAAAATACACATCAATTATTATAACCAAACGCTAATGTGCTTTTATGACGATATCATGCGTAGGTACCTCATAAAAGCATCTGATCACGATGACGATGACGATATCAAAAATATATTAAATGAAAACAAAATAACAATACTTAATTTATGCACGAGCAGAGTAATAAGAAGAAAAATAAAATACTTTGATTGATTCAAAGACCAAGCCAATTATACATACAATAATACAAAACGCACCGCATCATCATCGACTTCGGGGATATAGATAGATACATTTTTGATCTCCCTCTCTCTTGGGATGGGAACAAAATAAACTATCTATACGCGAGGTACGACATTCAACGAGAGGAAATACATCTTTTATCTCACAGTCTTGAGATTCTTTCTTCGTCTTGTTTTATTTTATTTTTGTTGTTTTTTGTTATTAATAAAGACCACACATTCTGAGAGTCAAGACCACCCAACGCGAATCTCCAAGCGGCGGCGGCGAGTGCGATGCGAGAGAGCGAAGCGCCCGCCAACATTACACAGATACTTTAGCCGTAGATACTTATTATTTTATTTTTCATTTTTTTTTAGTGTCAATGTGACATTTGTTGGAGGATTCACAGGCTTTGGAGGTTTTAAGTGAAGTTCCACGGGATGGTTTATATTGGAACCTATTTACCAAAGAGGCAGTCACATTTGTCTTAGGACCGAATGACATTTGCCTAACATGACATTATCATAATGACCGTTTAATTAATCGATTTTTATGATCGTGTAAGAGAGGAAGGCAAAGGGTTCTCCTTTTATAAATTCATTGGACTCATCTTGTGTCCAGCAAATCGACCGAACGACCTCCAAGACAATCGACCGACAGACGACGACGACGCAACGTTATGTCTCCTGACTTATGGTCAGGTTATCGGTGCTCTGCTTTGTCCCGATACTACTGATGATGATGATGATCGCAGTGATATTGCTGCTGCTGCTGGCTGAAGCTGATGCTGATGCTGATGATCGGGCACACAGAATCTCCAATTAGTCCTGTCCTATAGTTGATGACTTAATTAAGCCATCGTGGCGCCTGAATTCGTATAAGAATGCGCGCAAGGTTTTTATGGCCCCATTTATCGTTCCTCTTTGTCATTCTTCTTGGTCAAGGTTTTTGTTATGGTAGTCGTTGGCCATTGACGTACGTAAAGTAGGATCTTCCATCAAATAAAAAAAAAAATAGAGGACCTAAGAGGTTTTGAAATAAAACATCAAGAGGGCAACATTCATAGTAGAGTGTATTTTTGTGGCAAAATCACTTTGGCGTACTTCCTTCCTAATGACAATAATGTGGCGGACCTACTTCGACGTTATACTCATGATGATTTATGATTTTGTACAAGTTTAGCATGCCACAAAGATGCGAGGGTAAAATTTGTAATACATATATTTTACGAGTTTAAAGAAAAATAATTTTTGTTCCTAAGGCAGCGGTGGTGGTGGTGGCGGCCTCGACCGCGGCCGCGGCCGGCTGCGTGTCTGCAATGCGGGTGGCGGATTTTTGTACATACATTTTGTTTGTTCTTATTGTAAATGTCTTTCGCAGAAGATATCTGTCAGTTTGTTTGTTCTATAGGTCTGTCAGAGTTGTGGATGGATTCTTATGACGGGATCACTTAACGTGCGGAAATTGTGGTCTTGAAATATATCTACACAGCAAATAATAATGCTGCCAAATGACACATCATGGTGCTCTTAATTTTTAATTATTGAGAGCGTGAACGATATGTTTATATGAAATTGACATAACATCCATATAGGCACTTTAAGGTGGGTGTTAGTTGTTACGGTGTCAAGTTTAATAGGTTGTATACACGCATCAGTCTCATGAAATAAATGCCCATCTCAATAAATTTATTTTTAAGACCTTAACGTCTCAGACAAAATACGTGACAAACAAGAGAATCTGTTTAAGGCTATTAAAATATGCACTCAACACAAAAAGAGAGTCATTTTTGTACTCCATTAACTGAAAGACCATAATTTTAATGTTCAGGATGAATCATAATGTTGCAGAAACAAAACTCTAAACAATTTTTCAAGTTACGTTTGCTTTCATTTCTCTTAAACTTCTTGAAAAAAAACTATCATTTTCTTCTTTATATTCCTCTTTCCTTCCTTTATAAAACAAACTTACTCAAGGCCTCCAAGATGGGAAAATTAGTACCCTTTGAATGTAGCGTTCTAGAAACACCCATATATTCCTTTAACCGTTTTATATAACGCTAGTTGCGAATAAACAAAAATTGACATAAGCAAACAGTTTTTTTTTAACTTCTATGCCCAAAACCCTCATAAGCTAAAAAAAGACTTAGCTGCACAAGAATAATCGAATAGTGAGAGCCTGGCATTGTACCTATGTGAAATAATCCGGCTCGAGGGACCAATTTCTGAACATTGATGTTGTGTTACTTGTAATTCTTTATAACAAAAAATCAATGTAGATATAAACACTAACAGGTTCTTCATCATCTATTCTATCTATTATATATTTACGCTTCTATAAATTCTTGAGTCTTCATCAATATCCTTTCCAGCAGCCGCAAAGAACTAAAGAACTCGACTTCAAGTGAGAACACATAACATCTTCTTTGGAATGTGTTTTTATTTTCTTCTTCAACCTTTCTCAGCAGAGTACAATGATATTTTGTGCTTTATCACCTTTGAACAATAATTTGATAGCAAAATAAAAAAGAGACGGCCTGTAGGTGCCACGCGACCTTACACCACCACAACTCTCTCAGAGCCTGATGCATAGCAAGCTACGGCAAGCAATAGCAAGCAAGCAAAGCATACACCACAAAATTTCAATTCAATGTGACAGATAACATTCGCATTTCGCACTCAATCAGTACAACGGCTCAAAAACAACGACTATAACATGGACATGGAAATTATTGCACTAACCAACACCAACGAAGCAAACTCCATCCGACCAAAACACACATCCAACCAACAACGATTTAATAACACCCCAGCGGGCCCCAAAGAGTGATGCAGGCAATTTGCAACAAAGTTGCAATTTTAGTCACACGTTCCTTGTAATATGATGTAAGCCGACCGCAAAAGCAAATAACTATACGCACGATCCGCAAAACAAATATGAGGGCTTGCTGGAGCTCAGCTTAGACTGGAGCTGTAATAACTCCAACCAAAAGCCAATATCTTCAATAATATAGCTGCATCGTATCGGATAACCGCATATACAACCACCGATAAAGCCAAAGAGCTTGATGATGATGATGATGATGACGATGTTGATGATGATGACGCTGGCGATTGTCGATTGTCGATAGAGTGGTCTCAATATACCTAATTCAATGCACGGATAGATGGAAACCCAAACGCTTCTATCTGCAACACGCGGTGAAACCAACATTTTGTCAATCACTCTCGCTTCGCAGCATTCTCCGATGTGACAGATCAGATCCAGATTCAGGGGCTCAGCTGACGGATGATGACGGTCCTGGTGGTAGTGGTGGTGGTGGTGGCGGTAGTGCTGCAAACGAATTGAAGCGGGAATCGCTTGCTCGCTGGATAAGCTGGCTTGCTGGAATACCAACTCTATCCGAGATCAGAAGCCAGGGCAGCAGTCGTATCATATCACACCAAGACAGGAACGTCTGTCGCAGCCATTGTCGTCAAAGAGCAACGTGTCGTAGTCGTCGTTGCCGTTGTTTGTCGTCATAGTCGTCATCATTGTCGTTGCATACAACACACTCCTTATGCCTTTGTTGTTTTATTGTTGGATACCTTTCAACAAACTGGAATTGTGAGATATTTGCGGTCAAGTTGTTGCAACCGCATTTTTATTGCGGCCCAGCATAATAGCAATATCAACATCGAGGCAAATCAGGAGACTTTAGCCATCATCATCATTCCAAGTCAAAGGCTATATTGTGGAGTTGAAGTCGTCGTTTGTGTTATACCAACGAACCTATAAGGAAGATCTGGGAGACTTCTTGGGATATCATATCTTAACAAATAAGAAACTATTCATGACGATACTTGTATGCCTACAATAAACTTGGTATGCCTGAGTGACAATTGGTTCAAGGAATCGGATACCTTTTCTTATACGAGGCTTATATAGCCTTTGGTGATGATATAATTTACCCTGAAAAAATGACATCTAATTGACAAATCGATATGACAACTCGATGATGATCATTTGATGTCAAGTTGAAGCCCTTTTTTCCTCTCTTATAAGGTACTTTCATACATAGACATTCAAATACGTATTTCTTTTCTCGAAAGTGAATCATTTGACATATTTTATTATAAAATATTTGATGTTGGATAAGATCAAACTGCGGTTTCCTTATGGTATGTTTGTTGAAGTCATCTGCTTTTCTTTCTTTTACATTTAAAGGAAGTTATTCTAAGACTTTTTTTAACGATGATTTAGAAAATCAAATAGGAATTTGAAAAGTAATTTCACAAGGTTTTGCAGACACTTAAAAAATATGTTCAAATAAGTTGCCTTTTAAAGGGTGGCCTAAGGCTTTTTTAAATCGATCCACAAAGTAATTCCTTACATCTAATGTAAAATGGGGAGTATGCGTAGTAAAGGGTGATTTTTTTGAGGTTAGGATTTTCATGCATTAGTATTTGACAGATCACGAGGGATTTCAAACATGGAGTCAAAGAGAAAGATGCTCAGTATGCTTTGACATTTGATCATGAATAGACTTACTAACGAGCAACGCTTGCAAATCATTGAATTTTATTACCAAAATCAGTGTTCGGTTCGAAATGTGTTTCGCGCTTTACGTCCGATTTATGGTCTACATAATCGACCAAGTGAGCAAACAATTAATCCGATTGTGACCAAGTTTCGCACTCAGTTTACTTTATTGGACATTAAACCAACCACACGAATGCGTACAGTGCGTACAATGTCGATTCGTCGCCGTTCGCAGCAATTGGGTTTGTGTTATTCGACCACATGGAAGATTTTACGCAAAGATCTTGGTGTAAAACCGTATAAAATACAGCTCGTGCAAGAACTGAAGCGGAACGATCTGCCACAACGTCGAATTTTCAGTGAATGGGCCCTAGAAAAGTTGGCAGAAAATCCGCTTTTTTATCGACAAATTTTGTTCAGCGATGAGGCTCATTTCTGATTGAATGGCTACGTAAATAAGCAAAATTGCCGCATTTGGAGTGAAGAGCAACCAGAAGCCGTTCAAGAACTGCCCATGCATCCCGAAAAATGCACTGTTTGGTGTGGTTTGTACGCTGGTGGAATCATTGGACCGTATTTTTTCAAAGATGCTGTTGGACGCAACGTTACGGTGAATGGCGATCGCTATCGTTCAATGCTAACAAACTTTTTGTTGCCAAAAATGGAAGAACTGAACTTGGTTGACATGTGGTTTCAACAAGATGGCGCTACATGCCACACAGCTCGCGATTCTATGGCCATTTTGAGGGAAAACTTCGGAGAACAATTCATCTCAAGGAATGGACCGGTAAGTTGGCCACCAAGATCATGCGATTTGACGCCTTTAGACTATTTTTTGTGGGGCTACGTCAAGTCTAAAGTCTACACAAATAAGCCAGCAACTATTCCAGCTTTGGAAGACAACATTTCCGAAGAAATTCGGGCTATTCCGGCCGAAATGCTCGAAAAAGTTACCCAAAATTGTAATGGACCACCTAAGACGCAGCCGCGGTCAACATTTAAATGAAATTATCTTCAAAAAGTAAATGTCATAGACCAATCTAACGTTTCAAATAAAGAATCGATGAGATTTTGCAAATTGTATGCGTTTTTTTTTTTTTTAAAGTTCTCAAGCTCTTAAAAAATCACCGTTTATTTGTTTGTTTACTTTTTTTGAATAAGGCATCGTCAAAAGATATGAAACAGTAACTTTGGTTTGTAAAGCTAATAGAATCCCGAAATCCCTGAAAATATTCGATCTGAAAGACCCATAATTCCTTAATCCTAAAACCAGGAAACCAATAATCTTGAGTTTCTAAAATACAAATCTTCGAAAGTCCGGAATTTACAAGTTTTATTAAGAGCTAAACATGATTATCCAAAAGAAAACAAATTTTTTGTCATAGCACAGAAAAGGTGCAAGTCCTTAAGATTTGAGTATAACTCTCGTCGCTGAGCTGGTGCTCTAGTGATTTACTTAAACCTCTTGGACAGTATTCCAAAAAAAGGGCTTTTAAAATGATTGAGGATTTAAAATCATTTACGCAACTCGAATATAGTCGTAATGTTTTTTGCCTCACTCTTTTTTTCACTATTACATAACAAAACTTTATTCTAGTATAAGTAATATTTACTTGCTGTACTCTGCTTTACACAGCGCTTAACCGTTTATCCGATTTTAAGAATGCCCATCAGTTTAACCTTGAACCCAACTTCTGCCATACTATGAGGTAAAGAGATTCGTTCTTTTGCCGTACTACGAGAATGTGGAATGCCTTGCCACGCTCTGTCTCTGTGTACAAAGTTTTGCCAAAAAAGGACTTTGGACAACTATAACTTAAGAACAAAATACAATCCCTATAACACTTTAAGGTTGATCTAAGATCAATTTGTAAAAAAATAAACTTAATGGGAGTAAAACAAACTTCAACAGAAGTCGTTATTTTCAATATTTCAAGCATAACCAAAAACTTCCCCAACACAAAGCAAGATTTTATAAACAATTAACTATCAACTTAATAAAAGGGTTCGAAAACCTTGAGGGCTTAGCAATATTTTCAGTATTAGTTTTCCAAATGTATAAACAGTACGAAAAAGTTTCATAACCTTTTTTGGATAAAATAACGTGAGTTATTTTATGCACCCTAAACATTTTGTATTCCACTTCTGATCAAGACTACTGTTTAGGATGTATAAGCAAAGCTCAGCCTTTTACCAATGTTTGACCTTGAATTTTATCAGTGTTTTGTAAGGGTAAGGGTAGTGTAGTAGCCGTAGCATGATGGTTAGTGCGTTGGACTGTCATGCAAGGGGTCTGGGTTCAATCCCTGCCTGTGCCACCTTAATTTAAAAAAATAATAATTTTCGCGGGTACTGCCTCTTGCGAGGAATTGACAAATCCTTCAAGAGTAATTCTTGTCATGAAAAAGTGCTTTCTCAAAAACTAGCCGTTCGGATTCGGCCCAAAATTGTAGGTCCCTTCCATTCCTGACAACAGTACTCGCACACAGGAATGGTTGAGAGTTGTAAGTCACTAGGCCCTGGTTCACAACGGACTGTTGCGCCACCCCATTTGATTTGATTTGTAAGGGTAGTATACAGCGACATTTTGGTTGCTTAGCTTTACTACTCACTTGATTTCTTAGCCCAAAGAAACAGCGGTTAGCAAGAGTAATTCTTCTTTTAATTTCAACGCTCGTATTGTTTTCTGCATTCAAAGTCCTTAAGTACCTCATAGTTACGTTTGTCGATTGTGAAGATTTGACCACGACTCTGTCGGTGTTCTAGGTCAGAATGGACTCTGTTTTGCCCTCATTAATCGCTTAACCCATTTTTGCTGCCTCTTTCTCAATACTCACAGAAAGCCCTATTGGTATCATACTGAGTCCATCCGATTATGTCAATGTCACCGACTTTTGAGAGATAGTGCCTCTAACATTAACGTGGGAGCTTTCCACTATTTATTCTTAAAGAATTTACAGGACCTTGTCTAAAGACTTTTTTAATAGCAAAAGGTTCGGTTAAGTGATTTCCAACCTTTATAACAGGTGATAAGTTACAGAAAAGTTTAAAAAAAACACATAGCATTTAAAAAAATGCATGAAATCTTTATTGTAATTCAATATATTATATATGTAGGTCCATCTAATTTAATGTTTGAAGATTATTTCATGCAAGGTCAACGACTGCGCCTCAAATGGTTCATCCCCTTAGTCCAATTTTAGCATACTCTTTCCAACTTTTCATCTGGAAGCCGGTATCTAACGAATAAATATTGTCTTCCAATGCATCAATTGTATCTAGCATGTTTGTGTAGACATGAGCTTTAACATAGCCCCACAAAAAATAGTCTAAAGGCGTTTAATCGCACGAACTAGGCGGCCAATTGGCCGGTCCCGATCGTGAAATAAAATGTTCATCAAACTCGCCTCTCAATAAGTCCATTGTTGCGCGTGCAGTGTGGCATGTGGCACCGTCTTGTTTAAAGCACATGTCATGCAAGTCAAGCTCTTGCATTTTGGGCAAAAAAAAAGAGGGATATCATCTCACGGTAGCGCTCACTATTCACAGTTACCTTACGACTCACATCATCTTTGAAAAAGTACGGTCCAATGATGCCACCAGCCCATAAACCGCACCAAACTGTGACTTTTTCGGGATAGCTCTTGCAATTCTTCTGGCTCAAATTCACTCCAAAATCGACAATTCTCCTTATTTATGTACCTAAATAAGCTTCGTTGCTGACTGACCATGAAATGGAAGAAGCGCGCGATGAACTTCCTTAACAGCGCACGCATTTCGATAATAAAATTTCAATAATTTTCAAGCTTTGTTCGTTTGTAAGACGATTTAAATTATAGACCAAACTGAAAATGTTTGACAGTGAAATAAGACACGAAACGTGCGTCAGCTGTTTAAAAGTAGCTAAAAAATCACCCTTGAGATGAGTTTGACAGCGATGCCAAAAAAACGCATATGACAACCTACAGTTCGATTTTGGGGATTCTCTCAAATTCGGCAAGGTAAATCTTAAGAACTGCATGAAAAAAACAATAAGAGCTATTTTGACTTATGGACTTTCTTAGTAAGAAATTTAACGGACCTATAATTTTATGTCAGCCACTATTGATTTCCATGATATATGGACTGAAGTTTTACGCATAACCATTGCTCCAAGGGCACTGTCTTAGGCTAGTAGTAAATTCAACTTGAAATTCATTTTTTTTTTAAAGAAGAATTTCTAATTCTGGAAACATCTTCAACAGACAAAGACAATGCAAGTTATGATACTTTGTATTCTCAATGTTGCGAGGAATTGAAGAATCCTTTAAGAGTAATTTTTGCCTTTTCATGGCGACAATTTTCGTGCTTTCTCAAATTAGCCGTTCGACTTCGGCATATAAACTGTAGCTCCCTTCCAACTCTGAAAACATTACTCGCACACAGGAATGGTAGAGTTGTAAGTTCTTCATGGACTATGGCGCTACCTAATGTATATATTCTCAATGGTAAATTTGTCACTCTAAAAATTCTAACTTTTGCCCGATTGTACTACAAATGACAAATTCAATGTCAAGAAAAAATTCTAGTATTTTAATTTGTACAATGACATGGCCATTAATATTTCGGAAAAATCAATCATCAAAACACGCAAAGATCCTCATTCCTATGTATAAATGTTTACATAAGTACACATTATACAAAAAGAAGAAGAAGAACTCCATCATTTTGCAGATTAATAGTTTGTTTAAAAAAGCTGCTGTCAAAATTACTCATGCATATTGTGTTTTTCAGGAACTCAAATGCCAAACCACAAACACATCAATTTTTAAGTACTTTTGTTTTGTTTTTTAAAAACATTTCACTGTCATAAACCTGCACTCTGACATCACCTATTTGGCCACTTAAATGGCAGTCAGTGATCGGACGAAAAAACAAACAAATCCCATCTCAAGGACTCTCATCTTTCATTAAAAAAAAATAATGAACAAGGAAATAAAACGAACAAAAAAAAAACATTTTATGACAGAAGAAACCGTTTTAAGTTGGTTGCAAAATCTGAAATGCAAATCCACCTTACTCTTGGCTCGCATAACAAAGGAAATTGATTGTTCAATTAAATTTTGATCTGAAAACAAAACATTTTATAGTTGGGATTGAAATTGTGACTGGAATTGAGTTGAGACAAAAACGTTGGAATCATCTCGAAACATCTGTTCATTGATGGAGTAATAATATTTATTAAATATTTTGATTCGATTACCCTGATTTTTGTCTGCGACATAGTAGAAGTCGAAGTTGAAGTCGAAGCCCCCTCGATGTATTATTGTAAATATGCAAGAATCAATCCGGGGAGAAGTACTCGAGTCCTTCATCAATCATATGGAAGGCTCCCCGGGAAACTTTGATGTACCTAACCTACCTACCATTTGAATATAAGCAAATGTTCTTTGTTGATGGGTTATCCGGAGTCAGAATCAGAATCAGAATCAGAATCAGAATCAGAGTCGGAGTGCTGAAGCTGATGGCGATGGTGCTGGAGGCTGTGTCACTAGATGGCTTGATGGCTCGATGGGTAGGAGGAAGTATCCCGCAATTGCATGACGGCTGTGCGTTCCGTTTTTGACGGAAGATTTATGCATCTTGGAGGATTATTATTTTATTGCGATAAATTTATTTGCAAGGATTGAGATTTTTTAAGTGTACACATGGAAGAAGATAGAGGATATCAGGCGGAAGACTGTATGCACATCATTCAGACGAATGGACGGAAGGGACTTGCAAGTTTAATTGAGTTTGCGTGTGTGCGATGGATGGACTGGACAAGGGATATTAAGTGCGCAGATGGTTGAAGGCCAAATCATATTACTGACGGCTCCTATATATTTGTAAAGACAGGATAAAACAGAAGACAGAAGATAGGGCAGTCTTGAATATAATAATATTTTGCTCAAACTTCAAAAAGTATAGCGGACCATCTTGCTGATGATGATGATGGATCAACTACATGACAATTTATTGCATGACATTCGTTTGCATTCCTCAAAAAAAAATACTCTACTCTTATTCATACTCATGACTCAGGGATTATGATGATGATGATGGGATTGAAGAAGTTGACCTCATGACCGGTTCCAATGAGTTCTGCGGTCAGATTGTTTTGCATTGTTTTGATGTGTCGTAGAATAAGTATTTGCTTGATAGTTGTTGTGTGGCATCATCATCATCATCATCATGGTTCAAAATACTGAATAAGATGACAGATACAGCCCTTTGGGTATTTTTATTTTTTTAACGTCTTGAGATATTTAAGGAGCACACAAATATTTTTGTGGTTTGGTTTCTTTTTTTCCTTTAGATTGATGCAAGAACCTATATTCAATGTCATATACCTATTAATTATTTTGGGCATCTCGTAGTACAAGTGCCTACATCTAAGCTGGGATTTGTGTGAGATCGTGGGAATGTACTTTTTGATGGGTAAATAAATTCCTTTCGAAATGATTAGATTAGGGTGACAGGTGTTTCCAGTGAAATAACTCACGATTATGAAAATAAACTTCTTTTAGAAGTTTGTTTCTAATCATAGATGGATCGTATATTTTCTTAGCTATACTCATTTTAAGTTCAAGTTAATAGTAAAGATTATTTAATTGTAAGCTTTGACCTAATTTCAATATCAATTGATATTTATTTCGTTTAAAAAAAATGATATCAGTTATTTTTGCAGCACTACACGAATTTTTCAAGATCAATTCGAGGATTTCTGGCTGAATTTCCTCGATGACTTTAAACATTCCATCTTTTAGTTCTAAAATAAAATATCTTGAGGTGGCTCTAAAGAAACAATTCTCGAGGTGCTGAATCACAAGATCTCTTTAGGCCAATTATTGTTCAGAAAAATTTTCTTCCAAAATTACGATTTTCGCTTGTTGTGTTGCACGTAGCACGGTCTTTTTGAAAACAAACGTCGCTCGTCGAATTCAATATCTTTTAATTCCTGATATAAAAAAATCATTAATCACAGCACCGTAGTGCAATTCCTCAAGAGTACCAGTTGGCTCCAATCACACCGCCATCGCAAGGTTAAAAATCACCCAAACACTGAAAACTTGATCATGGAGAAAATTTTCTGAGCCACCGAAGTGAAGATGACTGTCATCCTTGAAGATGATGTTAAGATTAAAATCTGAATCCCTTTGTAGAATTTTAAGGTCCCAATGAAAACAAGTGGAGCGAGTGGTGTTAACTGAATTTTATACGTTCCCGACCTAAGTCTTTTTGCAAAACAAAATGGTGTAATGTTATTTGTGAAATGCAGAATTCTAAATATTGACGAGGAATCATCTACACTACGGGTTTCATCAATAATTTTCTCAGCAGTTACATCAATAATTTTCTCAGCAGTTCTTAACCAATGCGTATGGTTTTGATTCTTCACATCACTGACTATGGCCAAATTACTAAATTTTCCTAACGAGTTTCACTATTGCCGCCCGAGAAGTTGCTTCACGATGATTAAAAATTGTTGAAGCATATACTTATGTTTTACTTGTTTAAGAATACAGCTGCCCAAATATCTGACTATTAAACATTAAGTGTTTGATTGGAAGACCTCTTTCTGTAACGTTTCAAGAATAAATCTTTATTAATATTATAAAAAGAGAAGCTGAAGAGTTTGTTTGTTTGCTTGTGTGTTTGTTTGTTTGTTTGTTTGAACGCACTTATCTCAGGAACTACTTGGCCGATTTAAACCATGTTTCAGTGTTACATATCCCACTTATTGAGAAAGGTTTAAAGGTATATAACATCACGCTAAGACTTATAAAAACGGAGCACCAGTAAAGAATATAAAGGGTGTCCCAAAATTAATGCAAGATTTGAATTAAATAGAAAACGCCGTTTTTAGTCTTTTGATAGTTATATTTTTATTGACTCGTAAAGTACATATGATAGGGTTATGTATGGAATAACACATCGGACAAATGGCCTCCACGGCTTTGCATGCACAATGCACATGCGCACTCTTTTGTTGAAATTTTCCATGACCATTCTGCATAATTGTGGCTGAATTTCGTTGATGCAGCGTTGAATCTCCTCCTTTAATGCACGGGTGGTTGTGGGCTTGTTCAGATAGACTTGTGATTTCAAATAACCCCATAAAAAGAAGTCTAATAGTGTTAAATCACACGATCTAGGAGGCCAATTTTGATCACCGAAACGAGAGAGTACACGACCTGGAAATGTCTCATGCAGTAATTGAATTGTTTCACGGGCTGTATGACATGTGGCGCCGTGTTGTTGAAACCACATATTGGACACATCAATATCATCAAATTTGTTGATGCTTGACCAGCATCATTTTCAAAAAAATATGGCCCAATTATGCCTCCAGCCCAAAATCCACACCATACAGTCCGCGTAGTGGATGCATTTGTTTTTCGACAATCACATGTGGGTTCTCAAAACCTCAAACGCGGCAATTTTGGCGATTGACAAAGCCATCAAGTTGAAAATGTGCTTCATCGCTTAGGATGATTCTGTTCGAAAAATCAGGGTCCATTTGTTGATGTTCAATAATCCATTCAACGAACTCTCTTTTCTGTCCATGGTCATTAGGTTTCAATTGTTGTGCTAATTTAATTTTGTAAGCTTGAAGACACAGATCTTTGGTGAGTATACGCTGTAGAGAGGTTCTTGAAATTTGCAATTCTTGTCCACGACGTCGAATTGAGGTTCCTGGATTGTCAGCAACACTCTTACGCACTGCTTCGACAGTCACATTTGAACGGCTTGTTTTTGGACGACCAGTGTGTTTGGCGTCTCCAACGGATCCAGTCTCCATGAATTTTTCAATTAATCTCTTCACAGTTGACGAAGTTAAAACACTATTCCAACCATATTTTGTATGAAATTTTCGAATAATGAAGACACATTGTTCTATCGTGTAACGCTCCATTTTTAATAACCCTATACTGTTAGCTGTCAAATTGCTTTTTTCAGGGTTGCCAACGGCAAATTCAAATCTTGCGTTAATTTTGGGACACCCTTTATTTTTTCTTTTGAAAGCCTATACTCCGTGCACTGCAAGAACTGGTAAAGTTTTACTAAATAATGTTTTTGTTTTAAAAATTGATTATGCTTAATTCGTTCACTTTTTCCCCCACTTAACCATTTAACAAAAGTAGTGGCATCCAAAATCGTTCTATTAAGTTTAAAATCATAAGATATCAATGCATAGAAACCATACAAATCTTTTCCAAAACACATCATCCTAACATCAGCAGGTAAAGGTATTTTCATAATAACTTCATTAATCAAATACTCTATTGATGCCTCCTCATCATAAGTCATAGGACTGTCCTTAAACTTCAAACAATCAAATCTACAAAATCTAGGCCACTACATTAAACATCATAACCAATGTGATGTATTATACTCGCTCGTATAGCAGAAGTTAGTTGGTTGGTGGTAAACATTTTGTCAAACTTGTCAATCTTCTGTCTCATCATATTCAATATGTTATTGATATTTCTTCTTCTTCTTCATTTTATTTGTTTTTTAAAATTTAAATTTCATTTATCTTCATAAAATAATAATAATTGAAAATCAATAAGATGCCGCTCGCAATCATGTGAACGAGTATGCTCGTAGTTTGTTTTAATGTTTGTTGATCTTTGGTGCTGTTTCAACTGTCAACGTTTCAATATTCAAACATTTAAAAGTGATTGCCGCCAACAAAACGGTCATACCGCCATCGATTGCCACCAAAACCATTGCGTTGGTGCTGCTGAGGCATAAGGAGTGTTTCTGGTTTAGGTGGTGATTCCAGCAGACAAAGTGAGTGTATTTCAATTTCCACGATCATGCAATGCGTGAATATCATTCATATGCATACGGACGTACATCATGTAGATAAATGGGCAATGTGAACCAATTAACTTTTCACAAACATTTCATCAACTAATGGAAATTTTCTTTGAAGCATATTCCGGGCACAAGAAAAGGCACACGCATCATAGATAAGTTTTGAAACCTTATACAAAGCGAAAATGATTCCATTTTTTTAAATGTTGTTTACGTAATAGCGGTGCTATTAATAAATCAGAGCAAATTATCTTTTATGGAATATCTAGAAGAAATTAGAAGAAGCCTCCGGGATAAAACAATAATTACCTAAGAGAAATAATTATAATTAAGTAATTTTGGCAATCATTTTGGCGTATAATAAATAATAAACTTTGTTGTCAGTAAAACATGGAGATATCAAAGTATTAAAATCACACATCTTGAACTCAACTCGAACTAAAGACTTTAAAATGTGCACTAACTTCTTTAGAAAATCATCTCAGCTATATTTGACACCAACAAGAAATTCCCGGCTTATGAGCGGGTGAAACGAAATTCACAAGTAAATAGGCTTCGAATAGAAGGCTGCTTAACCAAAAGTGGAAAAAAAAAACAATGCTGAGGATATGCAAGGACTATTTGTGCAGACTGTATAACGGCGACGACGCACGGACCGAATTAAACTCTTAAACAGCGTAATGCATTTAACTTCCCGACTTAGACGAAGAATAGGCTACCATACCTAAGCTTAAATTCCGAGCTTTTTAAAGCCGATTAACATAATGCACCAACTTTTCCGTAAAATATGGTCGGAATAAAGCATCGTTCGTGCCATACTGAAAAAATTAGGCCTCTAAGCTGGGCCAACTTCAGAGGAATTATAGTCTCCTTTATATCGCTTATAAAATCTTTTCTCTTATATCTGGACGTCGAAAGCCCAACGTTAACAACCTGATGGCATTAGACTAGGAAAGTTCACAGTTGATGACATATTCACTTTACGAGACAGGTCCTTGTAAAAAAGCCAAGAACATCGAATTCGCACACAACATCTTTTCATCGATAATTCGCGCTACTCCATAAAGCTTGCAAAAAAACCAACAAAACCTTTTGATGTCAAAAAAGCCATTAGACAAGGTGATGCGCTATCATGCGATTTTTGTAACATAGTCCTTGAAAAAATAGTGTAAAGGACTCACGTTAACACTAGAGGAACTATCTTTCAACAGTCTATCAAATTACTTAAAGCAAACTGTATCAAAGCTTTATTAAAAACTCAAAAAATCGAATTATCGAATTAGTATTTTCTTCTGACGCTTTAAGTAAAATAAGGCTTGGAAAACTTACCTCAAGACTCTGTCTCTAATCAACTTCTCTTTTTATGTTGAACTCTTTAACCAATTTAAATCTCTTTCTAATTTTTTATATGCTTGTTATGTTACTGATATGGGCACCACTTTGAAAGAGAATCCTAACAAATTTTGCAACCTTGAACCCTTAAAGAAAATATCAGATGGCTTTCCAGTTAACTTCACTTACAAGAACCTTTCGATAGATGTTGTTATCTGTAACACTTTCGCAACAAATTTCCATGAGTCATTTGTTAATAACACTGAAGAAGTTGATGAACTATATTTTCATAATCTTCACTTCTTTTCGCTGTAGTCACATACCTGTGCTACAGAGTACGGTCCTTGATCCGGTCCGGGTGGTATTCCCCCGATAGTATTAAAAGAGTAGTCATTCTTTAGCTGAACCCCTCAAGTTCTTATTCAAACTTTCTCTAAGAACAGGAAAATTTCCCAGTATATGAAAGAAGTCATTTCTAACACCAATTTTCAAGAAAGGTCACAAGGCGGATATAACAAACTACAGGCCCATTGCAAAGCTTTCTTGCATTCCAAGTTCTTGCAGAACAAGTTGTTTGTGAAAGTGTTGCATTTTTTAGCAAGAATCTCATTTGCGAACAGCAACACCGTTTTGTGAGAAAAAGATCAACCGTTACAAATCTCCTCACATTTTCAAACATATATTTAAACGCTTTAGAACAAGGTTATGAAGTTGACTATGTATACACTGACTTTTCTAAAGCTTTTGACCAACTTAGCCACGGAATTATTTTATTTAAACTTAAGGCTCTTGGTTTTCCACCATTTTTCTTAGCTTAGATTAAATCATACTCCTATTAGGTAATATTTATAAATTGTCATTCTGAACCTTTTGTACCTCAATCTGGTGTTCCCCAGGGAAGCCATCTTGGCCCTTTTCTATTCATCCTGTCTTTTAACGACGTATCGTCATGTCTACGCTCAAGTGAAGTTCTCATTTTTGCTGACGACATCAACATTTTTAAAATAATAAAGTCCACCTATGATCGTATTCTTTTACAAGCCAACCTTGATAGTTTCACATTTTGGTTTGGGAAAAATAGCCTTGTCCTCAACACTTTAAAATGCCAGACGATAACTTTTACTACTTACATATTTTTCCTACTTAAGAAATGCACTTTATCTCGTCTTAAACGTTTATAAATTAATCTTCTAACAAAACATCACTAAAGTATTAATTTATCAAGAAATCACATTCCCATCACTTCCTCCATACGTATCTTAAATGTCTAAAGAGAATCTCTAAGCCTCTCACACTCTAAAACAATAATATTTTTATTGACACTCTGGCACTTGTATCAAATCAACAAAACGCTTACACACAGCGCCATCAAGTGTAGTTGATCTGTTTTATATGCTTAGACCGCTTCTACTCTCACATACCGCAACGCGAAGCGGCTGTGAAATGCCCAGAAACGGAAATGACAAGATCATCTCTTAAATTCATCAAATCGAACAAACTAAACATCACATCAGGCCTTGTGCGATCTCACTTAGCTATTTCAATGGAATTACAAACGACTTAAAAAGTCTCAAGTGATCGTGATGATGATGATGAGTTTGTGTACATAAAACTTTGTGTTAATTTTTGTTGTTGTTTCCAATTGGATTGATCTGGAATGTTGTTTATACCTGATGTCTCCAATATTCTTCTGCTACGAAAAAATACAAATGTTTAACACATAAGTTGTCTAAAATGTAGTGATATAGAAAAGTAAAGGAATTTGTAGCCTCCAAGAGTAAAAAAATGTTGGTAGTACGAATAGTGTCGTTTTAATGGATTCTTGCATCGAGAAATAACTTAACATATTCATATATATTTTAAATACTCTGAAAACCGTACAAGACCCCATAAGGCAACATGACAAGACACAGGATAACTTATGAATTATTCATAAATGCAACAGAAAGCTTCTTGGAACAACTTGCAATTAGCTTAAATTGGATTCTAAATGAGTGCAAAATAGAAGAAGCTTTCGATAGAACAATAATTTTTCCTATCTTTAGAAAAGGGCTACCTAGACTACCAAGAAGGCTTATTCCAGTATTGTGGACTTTCCATTGAAGTGACAATGTTTGTATAAGACCAATTTTACACAAAACTATGAACAAAATTCGATTTTCGAACTTCAAATGGTCATATCTCTAGGCCTATCAAAGTTGGCAAAATGTGAACTCGAATATTTCGTGGCCTTGATAACTTAGAAGGAGCATTTATCATTCACCTGAAAATAGCAAAAATAAAGATTTGAAAGTAGTATTTGATGACTCATAAAGAAAAGTGTTTATCTATAACATACCTTACGGCACGACTTTAAATTCTGTTAAGAAACTTCAAGACCTTCGAAGTTTATTGGTTATCTTATTCTTCTAAATATTAACATTAGTAAGCAAGTTTCAGTTTCGCTTCTGTTATCATGGAATGAGGTGCTAAAGAAAATGGAATGTCATAGATAAGGAATGATTTCTGGCGAAATTTGTCTTGTTTTAAAAACCATTGGGAACTGCAATAAGATTCGGGAAGGGTGATAGAGGGTTTGATAAAGGGTTTAACGCCATTTTCAATGATTATAGATTCTACTACAGAAACACAGCAAAGACAACAAAAAAGTGCTTTAGAGTCAACATCGTAGGGCTGAGAGAGGCTTAAGATTAGTTTTCGAAAACTATATAATCAATTCCTCATGACTATTTTTGTGTGTCAGAATTGAAGAGCGTGCTTAAAAAACTTCTTACAGAAATGTTTAAGTTCTTAAGTTAGAGTTAATTGAAGCAGTGTCAAAAAATTTAAAGAAACTATGAGTGCCACTGTATTTCGATGGCCATAACAGTTAAGGGCTGGCATTAAAGCTGAGGTCGACCAATTTGAGTGAAATTTCTTTTTTAACTAAACTAATATAATGGTCAAATAAATGAAACAACAATGAATATAAAATAATATATAGCTCTTGGCGATTTATGGTTGCTTGGAATGGGAGTGTTGAAGAAATTTGTTAACATATTAGAAGCTATCAAGTTAATTCACAATCTGCAGTGCGGTCCGGAAATTAACTTTCTGGTTTCTGCATGTTTTGATACGCTTTTTGGAGCCAAGCAAGGGTGCTTACTATCGCGGTTGCTTTTCGCGCTGTTAAAGAATCTTTAGAATGAGAAGGCTCTCCATCCAAAAAATACCGCGTTTGCTAACAATACACTTAATTAGGAGTTGTATTAACACAAAAGATGTCGTTTTTAAAGAATGTAGAGAAGAGAAGCATTGCAACCAAAAACAACTTATCAAGCAGTGCTTCGTAGCAAAAAGAAATATCAGTGCAAATTGTTTCAGAAGTTCGTTGAGCAATCCAAACTTATGATGCACTGGTTTTGAAATTTGTGTGTGTTCGAAGAAGTAAATAAGCCAAAACGCTATATTTTTAAGAGAATTTTAATACTGCCGCCATTTAATCAAAAATTACGAGTTGTCATTAGAGACGGGTGCAGGAGATTCTTGATCTTCACCTTCGATATACGATTATAGCAAAAACATGTTCGAGTGAAGTATTAAAGAACAATACCAAATCACCTTACTAAAATGCTCTTGAGGAAAGTTTAGAGGAATTAGCGAGTGTCACTCCTCAAACGAATTGGTTCTAAAAAAAAACTTTGATCCAATATGCGGATGTCCAAATTATAAAAGCATCAACAAAGGTTTTTTCAATTGGTGCACAGTAGACTCTTCAACGTTTGGTGGCCAAATTTGAGACTACAGGTTCAGTTAACAATCAGTGTACAGCAGAACCCGAGGCAGTCTATTCCTCGCCTTGCACAAGAACTCGGCCTTTCGCAGACTTCAACTTAGCGAAGTTTGCGTCGGGACTTGGCCCTACAACTGTACAAGATCCAACTGACCCAGGAGCACAAAGTCATGACCATAGACAACGCCGTGGTTTCACTGACTGGGCTTCGATTCGTTTGGAAGAGGACCCCAATTTTGGCCGAATTGCTGTGTTAACAAACAATCATCAGTATATTGAATGGAGAGAACTGCTTTAATTGTACTACTACTACTTTTCACATGTTCTAAACATTCTAAAAACCTAAAAATTCAGTACCAACTTCGAAGTTAATGGCACTACAAAGAAATCATTAAAGAAAATGGAAGAAGCGAAAAAGTTTTTGATTAAGAAACCAATTTCCTTCCCTTTGCCTCTACCCTTACCTTAACTGAATATCTTGAGTTTCTTTTATTGCACTTCGAAGATACAATTATTATTATTATTGGCATTGTTGTTGCATTAAAAATGCGTTATAATATCTGTTTCTGTATCACAGCAAAATAAAATGCCTATATTTACATCAAGCATATGCTTTCGATTTGTTTTTGTGGTAAAAATTGAAACGTTGACATGGCAACAGGTTATGATCAATCAATTACAGTTATAGATATCTACATTCGGTTGTTTCTTTTATAAACGAACACTGCAACACTCAACTCAGTAAATCAAGTTGTGGAAGCACACAGCAGCTTCATCGGCTTGAGTAGAGTTGCTACAAAGTCATAAGAAGCTTCCCATCATCATAGTTTTCTGTCAGCTGCAAAAATACTCGTAAAGCCTAAAGTAAAGCATCAAGCCCACCATCCATTGCCATCACATATAGTCTTGGTAGGAAGAAAAATATATATCTTAAGTTACACCTTTATACTATGTTAAGATTGACAGAAGTGCTTTGTTGGCTAAGGTAAGGTTTTATACTTCTTCTTTGACTCTTATGGCTATAAAAGAATGGTTCGATTATGACGATGGTGCTGATGCTGATGATGATAATGATGATGGTGATGATTATGATGAGGATGAAGCAATATTACAGTCAGTTTCCCACAGCACAGATCAGATTGGGTGGAAGAAGCCGCAAGTCTTGACTCGAGTTTGTGGCTTTGCTACATGTCAAGTATTCTGTTTCATTAAGTGATTAACAATACGATCAGTGGTTAGTTTTATTTTTTTTTATTTTTTCTTCATTTGTTTGTTCTTCAAACCACAGGAAAAAATCAATGGTTAAAAGAGGAAAGATGTCAACTTCATACAACGTTAAAGGGTCTTTGAAAGTAGAATTTTATGCGAGCTTAAGATACTAATATAGGGTGATAAAAAATTGGTAAAACATGAAAGTTAAAGTTGTATCGGGATTAGGTTAGAATTATGTTTGATTCTGTACAATTCACTATTTCTGTGACACTTGGTCAGATTACGTGATCCATGTCTGCTAATTCCGTTTTTCTTGTCACTTTATATGAACGAAACACCCTGTGGAAGAAGCTATATGGGCAACACTTCCAAATACACAAGAAGATGTTAGTTTATATTTGGTTGGAAAATAATTTTAAGGATATACTGATGAGCAATTCTCGAGAAGTGAGCTTTACGATTGAATCGCTTGAAACGAAGGAACGCAACTGACTATTTTCTTAGTGCATAATCAGTTAAAATAACGGTAAAAAAGGGTGAAAGGGTGACAGAAGACACTTGTTCAAGTAACGTAAATGACGGAAATACCTTCAATACTCTCCAAAGAGACTCAATGAACTTGAAATAGCACCAGCACAGAGAATGGTGTAATTCTCAGGCTCTGGACGTCTTATAGATAGCAGCCAAATCGGACTGGGAGAAAAACTTCTGCATTGTCTTAGGAACATCTTGCAACATTTTTTATGACATAGCGTATTTAATGCTTCCACAAAAAATGGTTGGAAATACAAATACCGAGAACTTCGAGGTTTTAAGACTTGAATACAAACCAAAACTACTTGTATTGCCTCACCCAACAAACATCTCCATCTAGCTCGGTAACTACTGGCTTTACTTGACCGAACCATCTTAGTCGTCGGACTTTTACCCTTCTGGCTAAGTCTACGTCACTGTACAGCCCATACAGCTCGTATATCGCAGTTTTGTATCCCCTTTTTGCTCGGCCCATCCCATCGTATTTCCTGGATGGCTGTGATTTTTGCTTTATAGCAGTCTAGGGTTTCCGCTAATTCCTTGACCGCACGTGGTCTGTTAAGGGACCTTACATTCCACGTGCATATCCGAAGTTCGTTGCCCTTAATTCGTTTGCGTAGGTTGTCAACAGTAAATCCGTCCGTATCCGAGGCTTGTCGGTGCTTCCCAACTATGAGGCTTTTACGTGGGAAGGAAGTCACCCCGATGGCACAACCCCCAACCTTAAGGGCCAGATCCTTAGTATAACTCCAAGGATGGGGAGCCGGATAAAACCGCTCCTTATAGGCCTAGCCTCCGAATAAGTCGTAGAAGCCCTATAAGGTGTTCACTATGTAGTACAACCTCACTGGAACCGTAGACGCCACAGTTGATTCCATCTCGGGAATTCCTCCGCTGCCGCCTGGCTAAGGAGGGGCCTTAGTGGAAACACTTCGCTACCCCAACCTCGTTTGCTACCACCAACAACTTTCCACTGGGGTTGGAACTCAATCTCCAGTTGAGGTACTAGGCATCTGATGTTCACCAAGGGGAGTTTAGAGTAGGAGTTGATAGACAGAGGTGGGGTTTGAGAAAAACCTGTGGACGCTTGTGTCCTCTTGAATGCACATATTGCACATGTCTACCATGTGAACAATGCTTTTGAAATATCAAGTGAAATATAGTCTTACTTGTGTCCAAAACGATGTAAGGACTTGTTCCTCTGCTCAATTTCCATGACCTTGCAGAGAAAGAAAGGAGGGGGAGCTTGATAAATATATGCCGTATTCCTTCCACTCATAAAACCTGAAGGTAAGGAAGTTGGCAAAACTTTAAAGAACACCTCTTTTGAAAAATAGCCTAAAATTGGAGATTCGGAAGTTAGATTTTGTTTGGAGATTTTGTCTTCCTTTTTTAAAATAGTATCATTCTTCCACAACCTTTACCCTCATTAGTGTAACTAAAAACTTGCAAACATTAAGACACATTTTTCATTTTAAATCTTCGAAAACACAAAAGTCTTTTATGTCAAAAAAAAATTCAAGACTTTAAACCAACTTTAAAACATTTTTGAAATTTTTTTCAGGTTTTAATTCATAAGTTTTTTTTATTCTGACAATTGGTTTTTGCTCAAACTCTCTACAGAAAGTCAGTATCGAGTCGGTTCACGCTTGAACAATTGCGTATTCAAAACAGTGCGGATTTTTTAAAGAATTTTTGTCAACAACTAATCTTTTATGCACCTAATTCCCTACACTTCTTATCAGTAGTCGTAGCGATGTCAATTTAGAGCTGCAGTTTGACCCTTTTGATCTTCAAGGGTTGATTCTATGCCAAAAACAAACCAAGCACTTAAGGCTAATATCATCTATGAGCTATACAACCCAAAACCATTAACAAGTTTATGGAAAATTGGAGTGACTGAATGCATTACTGCCAGTTGAAGCAAACACTTTAACAACGCACGTCGTCGTCGATTCCATAATAAATGAGAATGTTCACTTTAACTAATAAAGCTGAAGAGTTTGTTTGCTTGTTTGCTTGGTTGTTTGTTTGTTTGTTTGTTTAAACTATCAAATCTCAGGAACTACTAGACCGATTTGTAAAATTCTTTCAAGGTCAGAAAGTAATAAATGAGAATGTTCACTTTAACTAATAAAGCTGAAGAGTTTGTTTGCTTGGTTGTTTGTTTGTTTGTTTAAACTATCAAATCTCAGGAACTACTAGACCGATTTGGAAAATTCTTTCAAGAATAGAAAGTTCATTTGTTGAGGAAGGCTAAAAGCTATATAACCAATAAACAATGTTTTAAAACCGGGGATTTGTTTCCCTTTTGAGAGCGTACGCTGCGAAAACGGTTAAAGTTTTGCTAAAATGTTGAATGACAGAATTGTTCCCCTCAATCAGTTCTTAGAAAAAGTCCGCGACTGTCTGTGTCTATCTTTTAAAGTTGCATCCCTGCCCTGTAACCTTTTCTAACTATCAAGTTTGTTTTTAGATAAAGAACGCGAGTAATGTCATTGCATCTAAAAAAATTTGTATTTTGTGGGCCGAAAATAATTACATTCCGATTGCAATGATGTGCACAGTTTGAGACACCCTTTTGTTAGCAAAAATCAGTTTTTCCTTCAAAATTGTTGGTAAACCTTTTTCAGCTTTTGTCACATTCCCATTCCATTAATCATTAATCTCAACAAAGCAACAAAAAGTAAACAATTGGTCATTAAACTTATCCAAGTGAGAGTGACCAACTTCAAACATCAAAGTAAATATTCCATAACTGCCTTTGATTAATAACTCTCTATAGGTTAGTAGTGGTTTTATCCTGCAGACTTAAGTCAGAGTGATGGGGTCGTTAGTATGATTTTAAAACGATAAATATCACTGGGTGGTGTTTGCTGTTTGACCACATACTGTGCTAAACGTGATTATAAACAAATCGTAAAGTTTTTTTTAAGTATAACAATAACAAGTCTTAAGTCTTGGAAGTTTGTTTGTTTATTTTTTAAAAATGGGAATATTTGGAGAAAAAAAATGTATAAAAAGTTGCATATTTACCTTTTTATCCTATCTAAGAAATACTTATACATTTACCTCCAAAGAATTGTTATCGTGTCAGAAATCATTACAATTTATCTGATTCGCGTTAATTTTTGTGAGGTGTTTTGAATATTCAATTACTTTTTTGTATCTATACCTACCATAACCTACCATGAAACTGAACCGGTCTTCTATCCACAAAATACAGGCCACTCACTAAGGTGAGATACTTTATATTTCGGAACCTGCACATAAAGTCAGTATACTATATGGCAATATAATTTAGCTATAAGAATACAACCAGTTTAAGGTGAGAAAAAATAAATGTGAGCTTATGAAAGCTAAAGTCTTATAAAATCCTGTCCGATTATCAAAATAAATTCATTCATCAATTTCATATGTCGGACGTGCTTCAGCTCAGTCTTGTATAAATGTATATATTCAGATTCTTGTGCTTGGGCATATCGGAGAGAAGGAGGTGAGAAAACGTGCAAAGTGTTTTGATGGCTTCGCGGAAACTCCTAAACGATATTTGACACCTCAACAATTTTATGAACAGAACATGCTTGTTTAAGTTTTTTCGAGAAACTTTAGCCCATGAATGGCAATAACGAGTTTAACAGCAAAAAGAAAATGGAAATAAAAAAAGGAGAACTTTTTAAATTAACTTATTTTATAAAGTTGGATACTCTTGGGCAAGAAATTAATTGTATATAGTGTGATTGAAAATTAACACTTTTTAGGAAAATAGAGTTTTTTGAGAACAAGCGTTTGTTGAAGTAGGCTTATTAATAGGTCCTGAGCAATTCCCATAAAGTTACCTAAATTTAAAGTGGAATTTAAAAAATAGAAAAGAGGCTTTGATGCGAAACACACTGATAACTCCCCATCCGTGCCCGTCAGTCGGTGTTTCTAAAACTTTGACAAAATATTGATAGAAAATATTGATAGAAAATATTGATAACAATATTTTTTCTCTTAAAATATTATATTCTGCTATCAACAAAACTTTGCATGGAATGAAATAATTTGAAGTCAATATTTGTGGATTCTTGTTCTTTTTCATTTCATATACGGTTTTGAACTTCTCAATATTGTACTGAGTGGGAAACATTGAGTCTGGTAAAGCATTCCACATTCGTGTAGTGTGACTAAAAAAAGAATCTCTGTACTTTACAGTATGTAGAAATTGGGCTCAAGGGTAAACTGATGAGCATTCCTAGAAGAATGGGTATTACGGTTGAATTATTTGAGGGGAGGAATGGAACTGGCTATTTCATTAGAGCATTGTTTATGAAAGTAGCGATAAAATAATGACAGGCATGAAAACTTACGACGGAGCTCGAGAGATTCAAAAGTTTCAGTTAGACAATAGTCTCCTATCATATTTAAAGCTCTCTTTTGAATTGTGTCTAGAAGACTCAAGCAGGTTATAGGAGCACTTTCCCAGATATGGGAATTGTACTCCAGTTTCAGACCAATATAGGCTTTATAGATTATAGCCAGATCAGAAGGGGTAAAAACTTCTGGCATCGTCGGAGAAAACCTAAACACTTACCAGCATTTTTGGCGATGTCAAATATGTGATCACTCCGCAGCAAGTGGTTTGTAATGCACATACTTAGGACTGAAAGCTTTTCGGTCTCCTCGATGCAAGTACCACTCATGGATAATGCCATTCGGGGAAGATTACGCTTTTGTGAAAGCAGACAACATTGAGTTTTCGAAGCATTAGACTCAACACGGTTTTTGATTCCCCATTGGACAATGGTGTCAAGATTAGAATTTAATGAGCTTATCATATGCTGCCGTTGGTAGTCCACATCCGAAGCACAAGGATGTGAATCTAAAAACGAATATGAGAAGCTGAGGGTCCTGTCATCAGCGAAACAATTTAATGGGTAAGAAGTTTCAGACAAAAGATCATTTATAAAAATAAGGAAGAGTGTCAGAGACAAAACCGAGCCCTGGGGCATATCAGCGTTTATTTTGTGGATATCAGATTTGAAACCGTCCAATACTACTTGGATTGAAGGTCCGAAAGGCAATTTCTAACCCAATGAAGAAGGGATTCATCAATACCAAATAAACGCATTTTCAGACAAAAGATCATTTATAAAAAAGGAAAAGTGTCGGAGACAAAACGGAGCCCTGGGGCACATCAGCGTTTATTTTGTGTATATCAGATTTGAAACCGTCCAATACTACTTGGATTGAAAGGTCCGAAAGGTAATTTCTAACCCAACAAAGAAGAGATTCATCAATACCAAATGCACGCATTTTCTATAAGAGAGATTTGTGCCAAACTCTATCGAATGCCTTGAAATATCAAGTGCAATAATCTTACATTCTCAAAAACGATTTAAAGATTTGTTCCACTGATCGGTGAGATAAGCCGTAAGATCACCAGTGGATCTATTGCAACGAAAGCAATACTGCCGGTCATTAAGAAGCTTCCGTTCTTCAAGATATTTCTTAAGCTGAAAGTTGATCAGCGTTTCCATAACATTAGAAAGAAGGGACATAAGTTCAATTGGACGATAGTAAGATGCTGAGGAGGATTCGCTTGGACAGACTGGACAAATGCAGTTTTCTATCCATTCGGGAAGAGACCTGTAGAATAGGACAGATGGAAAAGCTTCCGCAGTGGTTAGCATTGAAGAACACAGATTCAGAACAATAGCGGGGATACTAACCGGGCCAGTGGATTTGGGTATCTCAAGATTTTTAAGTACTCTACTATAGGAACGTGTACGAAAGAAGATTCGTCCAGGTGGAGTCATGTCACTCATTTCCAGCATCGAATTAACAGCAAACTGTACTGCAAGCAAACTGGCTTTATCAATCGAGCTTACGTACGGAGTGTCATTGGATACGAGTGTAGGACCAGTCGATGACGTAGTGTTGCGCAAATTTTTTACAAATGGCCAGACATTTTTACTACCATTGGGACATTGTAGTATTTTTTGGCGTAATTTCTGATCATGCGGAAATTTAATGCGTCGTATATGTCCGTTTCAGGTCTTTCTAGCTTGTTTGAACTTATTCCAGTTTTCCTTAGTTGGGTTGGCTTTGTAATTCCGGAAACTTACATTTTTGGTCCTAATAACCTCTTTACAGCTCGAATCAAACCATGAGTTTTCTTTGGGTTTGATAGATGTAACACTTTTGGGGATAAAAGTTCTGATTTCACAAAGAATCAAGTTTATAATCATATCTGCACTGGAAACCACGTCACTATCGAGGAAGCATAGTGACCAGTTAAAGTTCCTGAAGAATTCATTGAGACCGTCCCAGCTGGCTTTCTCATATTGCCAAACGGTTCTCGTAGGTGTTTTAACTTTAAAAAAAATTATATTTCTTATAAGATACAATTCTTTTAAAGGCAACACGTTTATTTTTTGTCAAGATATTGGAATCTAAAATCAATTTTTACCAACTTTTATTTAAAAAAAAATGCTATTCTGATATTTATCAAAACTTTGCCAAATGTTAAGAAACTTGAACCGTCGAGGAATCCCGATATTTCTATTTCCACAAATCCCACCGATTAAAATAATCCTATTCAGAGTATTCAAATAAGACCTTTCATTTTGAAAAACCCTCTATTTGAGCATTTGTCAATTTTGAAACTGTCAGTTTTTGAGATTTTGTATGTAAAAACTACGCCATGACTTAAAATGCTTTGAAAATTGTTAAATTCACTTAAAATGGTGAAAATTGAATGTGTCAAGTTCGCTAGACTAAAGCCACTTTTAATTCGACATAGGACTGGAATTAGTGAAATCGGTGATAAAAGTTGAGTTTTTGGGACAAGCAAGTGGTGTGTCGAATCGAAACCGTGTGCCTCGCTCAAGTACAACTGATAATATAGCTGCTGTAAACTGTTGTGTTAAAGAAAACCCAGAACTGTCGTTTACCATGGATACTATTAAAATGTAATCTTTAAGATACCAAAAAACTAAAAAATTCCACTAAACTCGAAGTTTTTAACCATACCTTGAGTTTTTAACTTCTTTATTTTTAAAAATCTTGGAGAGAATCTTGATTTCTGTGACTAACTAAAAAAAAAAATGCGAAAGTTCATATCTAAAAACTTTTAAGCAGGTATTTTATTTATTTTGTGTTAATCTTTTCATATTTCGGGTGCAACCCTGAAATTAGAAGTTATTGACAAACAAACAGTTCAGAAAATAAAGGTTATTAAAAAAAAGGTTTAGTAGCTTCTATCAAATATTATATTTTCTTAAAATTTTCTTTGAATTCACAACGTAAGTCGAGATTTAGGTGAAATTCTTAAATATTTATAACGGATTTTGGAATTTGAATTTCAAGGCATTTACGGTAGGTAGGTGGAGGACTTCTAAAATTTAAGCTTAAAAGACGCTTCAAACAATATTGCCAACTTATGGATTGAAAATATCGTCAGATGAAATTTTACGAAAACCTACAAGAGTGCATCACTTAAGAAGATTGTTCAATTCTAAGCATTTCGGAATCTATAAACAAATGTCGGAAATTTCGATTTTACAAATGTTGCCACATACAAATGTAGTTTCAGCTAAAATTTGACCTAAGCTTTTAACAATGCATTTGTCAATTTTTGAGATTTTGTATTTAAGAACTACTTCATGACTTAAAATGCTTTGAAAATTTTTAAAATTCACTAAAATATTTGGAATGTCAAGTTCTAAGACTAAGCCACTTTGAATTCGACATAGGGTCGTTTATAAAAATTGAGTTTTTGGGACAAGTAAGTGATATGACAGTACCCGTTGCATGATGCGTTGGACTGTCATGCCAGAGGTCTTGGGTTCGATCCCTGCCTGTGTCATCTAAAGTATTTTTCGCGGGTACTGCCTCTCGCGAGGTATTGACAATTCTTCCAAGAGTAATTCTTGTCATAAAAAGTGCTTCCTCAAAACAGCCGTTCGGATTCGACTTTAAACTGTAGGTCCCTCATGGTTGCGAGTTGTACATAAGTTACTAGGCCCTAATTCTTAATAGACTGCTGCGCCACCTAATTTAATTTTGATTTTTTAGTGATATGACAAATCGAAACCGTGTGCGTCACTCAAGTCCAACTGAGAATATAGCTGCTTGTTGTGTTGATGAAAATCCAGAATTGTCGTTCAGGTAACACAAGAACTCGACCACCTTGGTCTATAACCAGCTAACTCGTATCTTCGCTAATTCTTGAAATTCATCAGAATGTTCCAAATTTTTTGGGGGTCGAAAAATCCGAGACCGATTTTTAAAAAGCCTTTGATTGGTGCCGATCGTGTGATTGGACATTACAGCCGTTGAGATTCGGCTTTAAAATGTAGGTCCCTTCCATCCCTGATAAAATTCGAGGGCGATTTTTGTAAAGCCTCTGATTGGTTCTGACCGGACCGTGTGATTGGACCTAATATATTCGAAAATAAGACTGATGACGCAAGTGTTGCGTTATTTCTGGAAGAGGTGATTAATATTGGCCACTGCAATCTTATGATTTAATACCATTGAAAAGATAAAGATATTCGTGAAGTCATCGTGCGCAAATTCGCGACTTAATGACTTACAAAAATATCATCCAAATGGCTTACTCAAGTCCTTTTGTTGTGAGTATTCCATTGACCCCTTAAAGTTTCCCTATCAATGATTGTTTTTTTTTTTTTATTTATATAAACCACTTAAAATCCTAAAACCATAACCAACACAACGCCCCAGAGGAATATAATTCAACAATATCTAAATAATAACCCCACAAGGCACAAAGGCGCTGTTCCTTAAACTACACCCCAAAAAAGCACAAAACTTATAAAAACTAGTACTCAAACTAACACTTTCTGAGTGCGTCCGTCCGTCCATACCACAAGTTGCTTTTTTGGCTTGCAGCTTTTTGTGGCTTGATCACATTAAAAAAAATTACCCCATAAACAAACTGATTACAAGTAACTATATACTTTTTGGCACACATCCAGCATTAAGTAATCAATATTCGTAAATCGCGCTTATAAATCGTTTTAATGCTTTTTACGATAACGATGTTTGTCATGTTTCTATATATTCACGTAGGTATCATCGACTTATAGCCAAATAGTATCAAAATTTATGCTCAGGCTCACAATTCAAGCCGAATTTAGAAGGAAATCCAAATCCAAAAACAAAGTCGAAATAAAAAAATTATACAAAATAGACAAAACATCATTTCGGGCCGGTAATTGATGCCAATAGAGTTGTTAGCTTTCGCAGTTGGTTTTATATATGTACATGCATAGTTGGTGTCTTGCAAGTTACAAACAACGAGCATTTTCCCGGCCATCAGATTAAGACCGGGACGAGACCAAAAACTAACTAGGTACAGCCAACCAACCAACCAACTAACATCGACGAACAACGGGGACGACGGACGGTCTAAGCATCGATCGGAGCGGTGGCTGGTAGAGCAGCAGTGCAAGACCATGTCCAAACCATGTCATGAGAGAGGTTTCAGCTGTTTATGGAAAAGTGGCCATTGGAGCTACCGGCCAATAGATAACTATCCACAATTCAGGAGAGTAAAATAAGTACCTATCCTATACTCTTCGTCGTCGTCGTCTTCGCGTCCGAGTCGGTATATGTAAGCGAATGCGATCTTTATGGTCTAACAACAGTTATAGGGTAAGTAAGTTTATATTCGAAATAGCCAAAATGAAGTTGGCAGTTTAAGTAGTCACTCTATGTCGTATGTCGTCGTATAATCGCGAGAAGTTGATACGATGCGATACGATACCTAATAGTAGGTTTATCTAGACTTTGTAGTGTAGGTATTCAAGTTGCAGCTCTGGGGAGCAGTAACAGTAGCAACACATATGCTTGTTAGCACAAAATGGAGTGCAACTGTTTGAAAAACAAAGTACTAAGCTCTACTATCAGGAAGTCAGGACCGCAATTAGCAGAATTTAAAGTTAGATGCAACTCAAGGCTCTCTACTCTCTCTTTTAGGATTAAATTATTTAGCTTCACATCTCAAGAAAGGCACAAATATAAGAAAGACTTGGTCCTAAGCCAAAATTTGCAAAAAACAAGATGTTTTGAGTATTTTTGAAAAGCTTAGTTTCTTTTGTTTAAGTGGTTCTAAAGACTTTAAATCAAAAAGTAGCCATTACATACAAAAATTGAATTAGGTGGCGCAATAGCTTGTATCGTACGAGAAATAAGGTTTAAACCATTACAATGACTGAGAAATGTCCGCGATGGAGGGGTCCTTCACTTTATATGCCGAATCCGAATACCTAATTTAAGAATACAGGTTTCACAACAAGAATTAATCTTAGAGGATTTGTCAATTTCCCCAAAGAATAGCTGTAGACAAAACTTTAAGTATAGGGCAACCCGAAACAGTGCTAAGCAGTAACAAACTAAAAACTCCACCAAACTTGAAGTTTTTATCATACTTGAGTAATGTCTTGAGACTTTAAAGCGGTATAACTTCTTTATTGTTAAATGTTACGAGAGAACTTTGTAGGAAATAATTAAGCAGTTTTCTGCGACCTTTAGATATTTTTTTGTCAAATATTCTTTCATGCGTCGCCTAGATTTCTGATACTCAAGAACTATGGGCTCTTGTTTTATACGAGTATGTTCGTTATGGAATTCAAACTTTTCTTATTAATTTTTTATAAATTTATGGAAAGCTTAAAGCTTATTAATTATTATTATTGGACAGCTACAACTTCAAGGTAGTTAAGGACTGTGTCTAAGCACCGCTATAATCAAACGAAGAAAAAACTCTTGCAATCGATGCTCCTTTGGACTTAGAAGGCAATTGAGAACTTTACTTCTCTCCCGAGCATCTAAAATCACCATCTATAGTACACTCATCATCCCGGTTCTCATTTATGGCGCTGAGGTCTGGACCCTGTCAAAGAAAGATGAGAGCGTCTCAGGATGCTTCGAGAGAAAAATTCTTCGGGTGATTTTTGGTCCCGTACCTATGCATTGATGGAGAATGGAGGATAAGATACATATAACGACGAACTGTACGGGCTGTATAGTGACACTGACCTAGTTTACAGAATTAAAGTATAACGGCTTAGATTTCATGCGAAAGGTCTTGGGTTCGATCCCTGCCTATGCCACCTAAAGTTTTTTTTTCACAGGTACTGCCCTTTGGGAGGAATTGACACATTCTCCGAGAATAATTCTTGTCATGAAAAGTGAAAACTGTAGGTCCCTTCAATCCCTGACAACAGTACTCGCACACAGGAATGGTTGAGAGTTGTCAGTCACTAGGCCCTAGTTCTCAAAACGGACTGTTGCGCCACCCAATTTATTTATTTTAGCTTAGATGGCTAGGTCATGTGGAGCGAATGGACATCAACGCTTCAGCCCGGAAGGTATTCGAATCCAATCACGAGGGACGACGCAGTAGAGGAAGACCGCGACTCATGTGGCGCACGCAGGTGAGTTAAGGCCTTAACCAACTTGTTGTGCAAAACTGGAGACAGCTATAGCTAGATACCGAGCTGGCTGAAGACGAATGTTGGTTGAGGCCCAGGTCTTTCCCTGACTGTAGCGCCACCTTAAGTAAGTAAGTAAAAACTTATTAACAGCGGCGTGAGGGAAAACCAGTTGATACAAAATAAAAAACTGGTAGTTTTGATCCACTTTACCTTAGACCTTTAACCCTACATTTCCATTATCAATTTTACTATAAGTACCTACATGTATAATTTAAATTGAACTTGAACTTATTTATTTTCCTCCAAAAATAAGCTTAAAGCTCTTAGAAACTTAAACTCAAGTTTCCTTATCGAAAAGTTATTAAACTAAGAACATCTGAGAAAGAATAGTAATTTTTGGGACTTACTGATGAAAAACCTTTGAAAGCCCGGATATAAAACGTCTTCGATCTTACTTAAACTTTTGTGTAAGTATTTTATATTTTATGTGCTAGAATTTTTATATTTCGGGTGGAACCCTGTAAATTGACATAGCCTAGAAATAAAAAGTTATTGAGAAACTAAAAATCATTGCCAAACTAAAAGTTATTAAAAAATAAAAAGTTTTACTAGGCAACGAAATTCGGGTCAGCTAGTAGGTTCTTTGGAATAATAAATGTTCTTAGAATTTTCTTTGATTTCAAAATTTAAGGCGAAATATATGTACGTGAAACTCCATAATATTCCAAACTGATTCTGGACTTTAAATGCCTAAAGTGATTGATGACTTCAAAAGCTTAACACAGAAATACGATTTAGACAGTGGTGCCTGTAGTGTTACGAAAGCCCAAAAGTGGATTACTGAATAAGAAGATGGATTTATTACACAAATTTCGGAATCTATACAAATGTTGCCAGCAAATTCCAATTTTACAAGTTTTGTCATATATGTAAAAGTAGTTTCAGCTTTAGGATGATCAAAGCTTTTTACAAGGCAAAGCAATCATTAGCTTAAGTCCCTCCTTTTTTTGTACCGACAAATTAAAATGTATGGTAAATGGAATTTCCCACGAAATATTTACCGATCTTTGAAAATTGGAAATGGGAATAGAGTCCCTTGAATTGTCGCTTGTTTTAAGAAAGCAGTAAATTAGAAATCTGGTTCCTTTTGAGCTTGCAAAGAGAAGTAGAAATAAGATAGTAGAAAATTTCGAGGGCCCCATTGTTTTAATAAACTAAAATTTCTAAACTTAATTATTATATTTTTAAGTCCTTTCGGCTAAATTTCTTCCAAAAATGAGAGACTTCTATAAAGTAAGCTTTTAAACCCTCTTAAAGAATTGGCTGGCCTTTGAACAATTTTCAAAAATCCAGCACTGGAACCTATCACTCTGATAGCCGCTTAGTGGCAGTGGCTCGGCGCGGCGGCAGCGCGACACGGCACAAACTATATTAGATTTCTCCTTTGGGGCTACCAAATCAATTGCGATCAAAGTTGCAATGAAAAGCGATAGTGCGCTGCTATAGGTAGCTCCTAGCTACACAAGCCTTTGCTTCATTTGGAACTCTTGGTTCCGTGGAATTTCTTTGATACACATATAGTACTGGAAAAGCTATATTTGTATATAATTTAGACAAAATCAAGCCTGAAATAAAAACAAAACAAAAACGCTGCACTGAAGTCCACATTTTATTTTGAACGACTTGCCTTAAAATGAGAACTGATTACCACAGCTTATATGGTTAGAGTGCAGCGCAGCGCTGCATTATTCACTGCACTGATACAGATGGTGAAATTAATTTTTTGTCACTTTTGTGTGTCGATTACGATAAACGTTTATAGTTTGTCAACTACGAAATTCAACCTCAAATTCAGTGTTTTACAAAACATATACACCTCAGCTTCTCTATAAGATGATAGAGGCTGTTTTTTCGAAGAGGGTGTGGGGCTTTTGAGAGTTCGTGTAAATTAAGTATAGATGTATACTTCATGTGATGTGCTTTAGTGGAATCCGTGTTATTGGTTACCTTAAAGAGTCAAAAAGAGAGATGCGGTTTTTGGTGTTATTGCAATTGCCATCAGCGGAATTAAGTTCTCTAATGGGCTATTTGTCCAAGCTGTTGATTCCGTGTGGTTTCAAAGGTGTGTATACGCGTAAAAACCTATAAAGTAAGAGGTATAGAGTTCGAGACTTGTGAGTTTGCAAATAAGTTGCATATTTTCGCACTTTTTAAATTCAACGAACAGAATTTGTAATTAAGTGAAAGGAATTACTAATTGAAGTCGATTCGTTAAATAAATTTTCAATGAGAAAAAACACTTAACTTACCGTTAAAGTTAAAGTTACTATATTTTATTTATAGTATAGAGGTGCATTTATACTTAATTCATTAAATGCATTACCCTCTTTTTGTTTTTTTTTTTTATAAAAATGGTTAAACTTGTGGTTTGGCGACTTATACGAAAACGATGTAACTGACAGCTTTTATGGGAAATATTGGCAAGGCAATTAATTTATAAATGTGCAAAAATAAAACTACTGTAATTGGTTTGTCGTAACAATTTTTAAAAAGTTAAACAATTTTTGTTGTTTTTGTCATAATTTTATAGTTTTATTTTGGTCAGTTAAATTTGTCCATCGGTTGACAGTTTATAGGGATTGAGAAATGTTTAATTATTAGCCTTAATGAATTCGACTCACTTGACATGATGATTAGTGCATAGGACTGTTGATGGTTGAGGACTTGGGTTCAATCACTGCCTGAAGAACCTTTATATTTTATCAAAGGTATACCGCCTCTTGTAAGAAATTGACAAATCCTTCAAGAGTAATGAAATGTTCAAGAAGTGTTTTCTCAAATAAGACGTTCGGATTAAGCATAGAAACTGTAGATCTGCTCCATCCTTGAAATGTGTGGAGAGTTCACTACGGACTGTTGAGCACCCCTTACTTATTAACTTCAAATAGGTCCGATTTGTCGAATTAAATATGTCGACACTTCTCGAAGTTTCAAGGTCGCTAGAATCTATTGCAAAGGGTTTTAGAGAGATATCATTGATTGCGAGGATACTTGGGATCCTCTTTTTGTCGGCTATCTTTCCAAAACTAGAAGATATATAGACTTTTTTTAAGACAAATTTGGGATTAAAGATAATTACATCAAAGATGTAATTCCTTCAAGAGTAATTCTTGTCATGAAAAAGTGCTTTCTCAAATTACCCGTACGGATTCGGCCTAAAATTGTAGGTCCCTTCGATTCCTGATAATAGTTCTCGCACACAGGAATGGTTGCAAGTTGAAAGTCACTATGCCCTGGTTCACAACGGACTGTTGCGCCACCTAATTTATTTATTTTTTATTACATCAAAGATGCGAAAAGACGAAAAAATGAATTTTTGTTTTTTCAAGAACAGCTTCAAATTCTATGTTGTCTTACACAGAATTCTGCTGTTGATATTTTGTAAAACTTTTAGAAATATCCCCAGACGGGGACGAATGTAAAGTTATCAGTGTGTTTTTATGCTATTCCTTTTGGACTCTCCACATTACTAGATCACATTTTTCCACTAAGCCCATCTATTAACGATCTATAGGAGGAGGTCGTAAACAAGACGACTCAAAAATATTTAAGGTTTAGCACCAAAAACTAAAATATGACATCTACTAAAACGATAGGTGCCCAAAAAGCAGGTTATTCAAGAAGTAAAAACGATGCGGGGGTAGTGGTGTCATTGGAAACAGTGATCATGCGGATTTCTCAGTCATGATGTCGCACTGACTAAGTGATCATCGCGCTTTCGCCAACGAGGCATTTTTCAAGAGCAACGATTCTTACGTAACTGCGCGTTGACAATTTTGTTCACACGACGAATAACTGATGGGCCGAGTGTGAATTTAATTCGGTCGTGGGCGCAGAACTTACAGTTAACTGCTTCGGCTATAAACACTCCACTGCGCCAGGGCCCTGTCGATCATCAAGACAGTCGATCAGAAGAGAGTTTACATGAAAATCCACGATTTTTGATACGAAAAAAGGCAGCCTCACTGAGACTTTCAAGATCGATTATTATTTATGAAAGATTTATAGTTCTATCCATTGAAAATTCAAATCGTTCAAGAACTCGAAGAAAGCGATTTCGTCTCACGCAAACATTTTTGTAAGACAATGTTGAACCGTTTTCGTACTGTGAATCCCATTTTTTGGAGCGATGAGGCTTATTTTGATTTAAAAGGGGAATAATTAAAACTGCCAATACTGGGCTCTAAGTATCCAAGAACCCGTAACCCTCGACTGAAATAACAAAAGCCATTGCATTGACACAGAATAACTTTTTGGTGCGCTTTCTCCACGCATTGGGTAATTGGACCACTTTTTTTCGAGAATCCCCGAACTAGGCGACAAATGTCAATAGTGACAATTATCGCCGATTCAACGCTGCCAGCGAGTGTTAGATATGAATCCGCCTGTCATTGATCGCATTAGTGATTCTATGGGGCCAATCTTTTTTCGCACTTGTACTGTGGCGAAAGTCCTAAAAGATCTTAACATACATAAATCCGCTGTTCCGGATGGTATCCAGTCTATTAGTCTAAGGAGGTTTTCTTTAACGCTGGCAATACCACTGCGTAAGCTTTTTCATCTGTCCTACCCCTCAGGTCTCGCTCCGAATGGGTGGAAAACAGCATTTGTCCAGCCTATTCTTAAAAAAGGCGAACCTCACACTCTCATTACCGACCGATTGCACTAAGGTCCCTTCTTTCCAAGATCAGGGAAACGCTTAAATAATCAGCTTAAGAAATATCTGGAGGAACGGAAGCTTCTTAATGACCGGCAAAATGGCTTTCGTAGCAATAGGTTCACTGGTGATCTCATGGTTCATCTCACCGAACAGTGGAACAAATTTTACATCGCTTTGGAGAAAGTAAGATTGTTGCACGATATTTCAAAGTCATTTGATAAAGTCTGGCATCTTGCTCTCTTATAGAAAATGCGTACTTTCGGTATCGACGAAACTCTTCTTCGTTGAATTAGAAACTTTCTTTCGAACCGTTCAATACAAATTGTTTTGAACGGATTCAAGTCTGAACCTCATAAAATAAATGCTGGTGATCCCCAGGGCTCCGTTTTGCCTCCGACCCTTTTCCTATTTTTATAAATGATCTCCTGTCTGCTACTCGTACTTCTAATCCAATACATTGTTTCGCTGACGATAGCACTCTTAGCTTTTCATATTCGTTTCCAGACTCACAACCCTCTTCTTTGGATGTGGAACTGCAACGGCAAAATATGATAAGCTCATCAAATTCCGACGTAGAATAAGAAATCGTGTTGAATTTAATGCTTCAAAAACCCAATGATGTCCTGTATCGTTAAAGCGAGATAAACCCTCTTTGCCACTTTTTATGAGTGGCACTTGCATCAACGAAACGGAAAATCTCGACATCATCGGAATGTGCATCAGCAACCACGCCAAAAATTCCACAAGATGTCTTGGTTTTTTGAGACGTTTCAAGAAACAATCTACAAAATCTATATACGTCCGAAACTTGACTATAACTCTCATCTCTGGGCTGGTGCTCCAGTAATTTATGTAAGGCTCTTGGACAGTATTCAAAGAAGAGCTTTTAAAATTATCGGTGACACTAACATCATCAACTCCATTACGAGTTATCGAAGCATGATAACGTATTTCTTTTTCCCGAACATGTAAGGTCATTAATCGTTTTCATTGTATGCGTGGTTCCAATAGGATGGTGAGAACGCACACACGGCTAGAGATTCGATGAATTTGCTTCGGGAAGCTTTCCCTCAAAATACGCATCCCGTGGACCCCGAGGTCCTCCTCAATGGATTTTTTTTGTATGGGGTTACCTCAAAGAGAGTTTACATCAACAATGAACTCTAGTGAACCTAAAAGAAAACATTCGTTGAGAAATCAGCGCAATTAAAGGAAGTTTAAGGAAGTCATTTTGGTGTCATGATGTTTGAAAATTGAAATCCTCATTTTTTTCTTATTTTTGAAAATATAAATCTGCCGCCAGATACCCTCTACAAGTGTTTCTTAATTTAGTTATTCATTTTTGAATGATTACTGTTTAAAACTACTCAAAGAAATAATTACAAAACGTATATTTGCCATACAAATTTTAAATCTAATACCGACACTATTTTTCCTTAAAACACTCGTAATTACCACACACTATAAAAACACGTCCATATTTAGCTAAAATACATTGTACCGTACTTTAACTGCCTAAATAGCTACTCGAAATTCCTTTCTCAAAATACAAAAACAAAAATCCTAACCTATTCCATATTTTTGTCTCTCTAAAACTCGGTTTACCCATATAATAAAAATATGTTGCGGATCTTGAACAAACATTTCCTCAGATTCTCATAATGACTTTTTGAAACTATGTTTTTCTTTTAAAACACTCCGTTGTCAGCTGTGAACCCTAAATATTGTCTATTCGACTAACAATAAGAAGAATTCCCCCATTTGCCATTGTTGATGTGAAAAACAAATTGTCAACCCCTTTTTTTCGTTGTTTGTTTGGAATAGTTTGGCTCAAATAAGGGAGAGTTCGCCATTTACCCTGGGCAAAGGGGCATATATCTATACCTAGTTAATAGGATATAGGACTAAATCCAAACAGGGCGGGTTGATTTTATTTTTTTGGAGGAATGAAAAGCTATTAGACACTTAATTTACTGACTTACAACTTTAGTGCACTAGCAACTGGCACTGGTATTCCGTATTATAGGTACAATTCGCTGACAAAGTCCGAGTATTTTAGGAATGTATGTTAAATAGACAATTCTAGGGCGAATGTGTTTTGGAACATTATATGTTATGTACCGTACATACCTTGTACCTTTTATGGATATATAGTAGATAGATAGGTAGGTACTATCGCGGTTTTTCACTTTCAACACGACAACGAAACACTCATTGCTTTATGTCTATAGCCCTTTGTATAAAATGGTTAGATATGTGGTTAAGATTTATGGCAATTTTTTGGAAGTTTTGAAATTGTTTAATTTTTGGAATTTTGTTTTTATGAGTTTACGACTAAGAGTAGTGTTGCCAATGAATGTGAAAGAAATACACAACTTCAAGACTAAAGGTGGAGAATACGAATGAATGTGCATGAATATTATATGAGGTATGTTTTTGATTATTCAATTGCTTAATTTAATGCTAAAAAAGGTACTCATAGAACGTCGTAAGATAACCAACTGCGAACAAGGTAGGTTTAGTTAACATTTTGAATTCAACGATTCTTGTATGCATTTGGATAAAAGCTATTCCTAAAAAGTCTCTGTTTTTTAAGGAAACAAAATATTTGACGTATGAGTTGTGTGACAGATTAATTAGACATGTTCAGATTTCGGAGTTATTTCTGTAGTCACATGGAAAAATCCCTCTAATTTTATGTCTGTTTTACTAATATTTCTCGAAAGCAGTTTTTAGTTTTTGAAAAATTACTCTATTGTGCGTTTAGAAACTCCGATCTCTTTTGAACAAAAACTAAAATAAGGATTATTGATTTTAATCTTTGCCAAATAAATATTATTCCTTTTTTGAGAAAGAAATAACCAAAGTATTTTATGGACAATACTAACATTTTAGTCGTTAGAGCTCTCAAGTCAGATAAGATGTTTTTGGAGCCCATATTATGCAGCCATATTCCAATATTGGTCTTAAAAATGATATATAAAGAAGTTTAAGAAAATCATGTGAAAACCGTTTTATAAATCAGAGTGTTTTATTTGCTTCTTTAATAAGTGATTTGTAAAAGTTAATTTGGAGTCAAGAATAATACCTAGGTCAGGGAAAGTAGAGAGTTTAGTCAAATAAAGAGTCTAATTGATAATTGAAAGTCAAAACATTTTGTTTGCGTGTAAAACACATTTATTTACATTTGTCTATGTTTAGTAAAGGCTTATTTATAAAACGCAATCCGCGATAGCTTTTTAGATCATCTTGTAGGAGTAAAGACTCGTCAATTGAGACGATACGTTTGAAATTTTAATGTCATCAGCGTAAAACAGATGAGTGTTTAATAATAGAAAGTAAATCGTTAACGTACAAAATAAACAGTCAAGGTCCTAAGTGGCTGCCTTGTGGTACGCCAGAGTTGGTATAAAAGTATGATAACCGCTCATTCCTAAAAACTACTCTGTTTTATCTATTATATAAGTACGACGAAATCCAACTAACAAATTTATCGTTAAAGCCTTGAGACTTAAGTTTGGAAGTTAATGTTTTATGGCACAATTTATCAAAGGCATTACTGAAGTCTGTGAAGACCCATCTAATGATGGGTGATGTCCGTCTTTTTCGACAAGTAGGCTGAATTTACAGCAATATCAGCAATTTGACTGTGTCCGAGAAGAATATAAGGTCCAATATTTTGTTGAAGTTGTTGGCAATCCCATTAAATGGGCTTAGTCCACATGAGGAAAGGCCTTCAATTGTCAAGAATTCATTGGTAGAGGACATGTTAATAGGAGATAGATAGTTTTCATGCGTCTGTTTAGTCCAGATCAAGTTTGGAAGATTGAAATCTCCTAAGGCTAGTAGCTCATCTTGTGGCTCAATTTGAGCATTTATTTTGTCTATGCAATTAATTAAGTTTTCATAAATGTTGTTAGGAGAGTTTGGAGGTATATATGTGGCGATAATGTATAGCAGTCCTGTCACGGTTATAACTTTTATGCAAATCATTTCTACATCAGATTGATGAAAGTCGTCAACCAAAGGTCATATCAAGCAATACATTCCTGATGTCATTTAAGCAGTGTCTATTACGTCTGTATACACTAGATAATTCGAATCGAAGAGTTCCGTATCCAAGAATTGTTTAGCCAAGTTTCAGTCAAAATGATTATATCGTGTGGTAGAATGTTTATATTCTTGTAGACCTTATTGATCTTTGTCCGTTGACATTTTGATAATAGATTCCAATTTTTTGAAGCTGTTTCTTTGATAATGTGGCATTGTCTGGATATTGCGAAAATTGTTAGAGGATGATATTCTTGTGCTGATTTCCTTATTGTCAAATTCCTGGACTATTATACCACTAGGCCACATAGAAACGGAGTTGAGAAGTCCAAAGATAGAGTCAAGCATTCTTAGTTTGAAAGATGCATATTTCGAATAGTTCCGGTGGACCAATTTCTCTACTTTCATGGTTGTCAAGAAACAAAACTTTTTGAATATAATTCTTAGTGTCAAGAGCATTAGTTAAAGGGTCAAGTTTTGATATGAAGTACGGTGATTTTCGACTACTTTTAAAACACTAGATATAGGAGTTATATTCGAAATCCTGTCCATTTTTATTAATCGTAGGAATTAATGGCGCTGGTAACGATAGCAGACGTCCTATAGATGGCAATGATGTAAGAGCGTCTGTTAAAGGAGATTCAGTCGGTGTTGCTATAGGTTATTGAGAGGTTGGTGAAGGGTGCATCAACACTGTTTCCTCGAATGTTGGCTGCTGTACGGATTCAGTTCGCTGAGTCGATAAAGATGAGGATTCTGGTTGAGTAGAGATTGTAGCAAGTTTTTTTTGTCAAAGGATTATGTTCGGAATCGATGTTGTCAATCTTACGTTTCAAACAACAGCGTCATAAGTATGAATGGAATTTAAATTGACCAACTTTTCTGATAGTCTTAGTACATGCGAACGGATAGGTACAGTAAGAGTACGGTTAGATTTCTCTCAGATATTATATGAGTCATACTTATTTTTGAACAAGCCTTATTCTAACAGCTTAAATTCTTTTTGAATATGTTTATACAATTATTTTTAATATTTCCGTAAATAAATTGCTGTACTCTAAGTTGTCAGGAATATTGGTTAAATTAGATTTTAGAGATCTTGGATTCGATCCCTGACTATGCCACCTAAAGTTTTTTCCACGGGTATTGCCTCTTGTTAGGAATTGAAAAATTCTCCAAGAGTAATTCTTGTCATGAAACACGCTTTCTCTAATTTGCCGTTCGGATTCGGCTTACAAGTGTAGGTCCTTTCCATCCCTGACAACAGTACTCGCACACAGGAATGGTTGAGAGTCACTAGGTTTTAGTTCTCAAACGGACTGTTGCGCCACCCAATTTATTTTTTTATTTTTAATAATATAAATAATAATAGTTTTTACTAATGTTGTTTCTTAAAAATTCTGCTTACAAAATTTTGATTTATTTTTTTAAAATTCTCATTTAAAAACGTTTAGGAAATTCTGCAAAAAGTAACATAACAAATATTTATTTTGTTTATTTGCAAAATTTGAAATTTTTTAAGCACGGTGGATGTTTTTCATTTTTGAATCTTTAACTTGATTATAATTCTTTGCTAACTCTCTGTTATTGAAAATAGTGCATCTGAACACGTCTAAATAGTTATAGTTTTTTTGCAGAAAAAAGCAAAGCAAACAAACCAAAGTCCGAAGAACGGACCAATTAATTAGAAATCCTTATAGTAATTTACTAAAAAATTGTTGGATTTGAACTTGAACAAAAACAAAATGTTAAGAGATAGCTATAGTTAAATTTTAAAGTTTTGAAAAACTAACAAAACCATTTTCTAAACATAGACCTTAACATTTAACTTAATCAGTTATTGTTTATGAGAATTTGAAATATTCTTATTTTATATTTTATTTAGGTTGAGGTAAAAGTATTGTATTTATTATACAGTATGTCAAAATTCACATGAACAAAATACTGTAGAACAAAAATCTGGTTTGTCAAAATTTTGTTTTTAAAATGCTGTTAAAAGGTTGAAAATGCCTAATGACAGAATTTTAAAGTGCAGAATTTTTTAAACAGCTAATTTTTGAGAATAAGGTACTCGATTGTGGAAATTTAATTTTACTATATAAATATTCCGGTTGACGGGATTGCATTAGATTGCGAAGAAGGGTTAATGTGCGATATCTAAATAAGTTGTCCAACGATATACCATACATCGATTTTGAAAAATGTGATATGTGTTCATATCTTCGTTTACCGTATACATAGCGAGTTATGCTGTTCAAAGCAACATTTAGCCTTAGTTTGTGCTCATAGTCACAATTGGTAAAAACCTCGCTGCAGTAGTGCATAATAGGGATGATAAAAGCCTTAGCTAAAATCAAACGACTTTATAAGGGCGTGATATGATAAGTAGCCCACAAAAAACGAAGACTACCATAGACCTTACCTAACGCAAGTTTTATAAGACTGTTCCAGGTTAAGTTTGTATTGAAAGTAAGACCAAGGATTTTTGCAGAAGCAACAAAATCTATTACAGAATTGTTATGATATATTTCGGGGAAATATGAGATATCTATTATCTAGATTAGTTCTTGAAATCACTAAGCACTTTGATTTCTTAGGATTTAAACATAGATTGTTATTACGAGCCCAATTTACAATTCAGATCTTCATTAACTTCATGTGCACCATTCTCAACCATTCCTATAGTGGAAAACTGAGGTACAGTTGCACATCATCTGCATACATGAGTATGGATGAGCTAAGCGACAAAGAAGAAAGATCATTGATATACATTGTAAATAGCAAAGGGCCCAAAATTGAACCTTGAGAAACACCACAATGGAAAGGAAGAAAGGAAGACATTGCATCATTAGCATGAACTGCCTGAAATCTCATAGACAGATAAGACCGAATTAAATTTGTTGATGGCGCAGAAAAATTAAAGAGATGTTCAATCTTTACGCAAAGTTTCTCGATATTGACTGTATCGAAAGCCTTCGAAAAGTTTTAGAGAGTGAGAATGGTAACTTTATCATCGTCTACAGCTTGCCTAATGTTTTCCACCACTTCAATTAAAGCCATGGTACAGCTGTGCCTCGGTCTGAAACCAGACTGATTGGATGATATCATTTTGTTATTGTTCAGAAAAGAGCACATTTGGTTATTAATTAATTTTTCTACGGCTTTTGAAAGAAAAGGCAAAATGGCGATGGGTCGAAAATCATCACAATCACGAGGTACTGGTCTTAAGATTGTGTTAATTGTGTGCGTTATGTATTTCAGAACGTAAGGTAATATGGCTTTTAAGATAACTGGATGTATACCGTCAATACCCACGGAGTTAGATTTGATGGCTAAGATGCTTTCTAAAACATCAGCCTCATCAACCGCAGAGAAATAAAAACGTGACGGTAGTTCATTCAAAGGATAATCAGTTAAATGCGACACATTAGTACTATTTTCAAGGCCTTCTATAATTAATGAAGTGAATTTTTTATTAAGTTCGTCACAGTGAACAGATACACATTTCTCGTTGACTTGCTTGCCCACACCAATGTCCTTAAGATTCTTCCATAGCTAATTTTTGGCAAGTGACGGATCTAATTTTGGTGCGTAACTCTAATTCTTAAAACTTTATATGCATGGTACAATTCATCGAGCCTAAATAATTTCCAACGTTTGTATGCTAGATTACGTTCCCTTATTAAAGCCTTAATATTATTGTTAAACCAAGATTGATTTTTCCTTCGAAACTGCTTTATAGTCAGGGGAACATGTAAGTCATATAGAGATAGTTTATATCCGTTTGAAGAAATGATTTTTGGTCATCCACAGAAAGGATACCGTATATTCGAAACCACTCAATATCTCTAAAGCTGTAATTAGAAGGTTGATAAATTGGTGTACATTCAGAGGTTAAATAAATTAAATCATGATGAGAGAAACCAGAAGCAGGTAGTTGATCATAAAGAAGAACTTTACTAAGATGACTAACAAAAAACAAGTCAAGTAGAGTGCTATTGTCCTTGGTGAAATGAGCAGGTGTAACGAATTTTAGAGTGTTTAGTAACTTTTTAATGAACACATCGTTATTTTGTGTTTTTTTTTCTAAAGAAAGTTGAAAGAAACAGAACTACATGTGTATATCATTCAAAATTCGTATTTAAAAAAAAAATACAGATTTACAAAATTGTGCAACAAAATTTAAAAGCGCCGGCTTTTTACATTTTTTAAACTTTACTTTATAACTTGCCTAAAGTTTTTTAATATCTTTCTTTTTACTAAAAAAAAGTTCATCTAAACACGTCAGTTACAGTCTGAAAGAAAAAATGTATGCAAACAAACCTTATTTTGGAAAACGGACCTATTAAATATTAATTTAAAATCATTATAGCAAATTACTGAAAATTGGGGTAAACTTTGTGATTTCAACTGCAGCAAAAACAAAATGTTAAGAGGTAGATTCATAGTTAAATTTATTAGTAAAATTTGAAATATATTTTTTAAACATGTATCCTTAGATAGATAGATAGATAGATAGATCTTTATTGTAACTAAAATTCTTATAATTTAAACCTGAATTGCACAATTTACAGAGATATGGTGTCTTACATTCTACCTTACTACTGAAAATATTATAACAAGCATTCAATTTATATCACAGATTTATTACATTTTGAAGGAAAAGTTACTAAAAAAAACCTTCATTAGATATTAGAATTTTTTCATAGGAAGAGATAAGTGGGGAGCAGAAAACTGTCTTAAGATGTTGTTTAGATTTTATCACAGAAAAAAAAGTGTATTAATAAATAAGAATGAATAAATTAATAATAAACTAAAGAATAAATATATAAATAAATAAATAAATACATAAATAAGTACAAAAAATAAATAAATAAATATATAAGGAAATAAATAAATAAATTGAAATAAATAAATAAATAAATGAAATAATTAAACACGAATGAACAATTTTAATAAATAATGAACAAGTGAACAAATAAATACAGAGATTAATAAATAAATATTTTAATAAATTGAAAACCATTAATTAATTAACCTAAACAAATAAATAAATAACAAGAAACAAATAGAGAAAACAAAATCAGTATATAAATAAATAATAATTAATTAGATAAATGTAACATTCATTTATTAATAAATAAATCAAAAGAAAACAAAAATTTACTAACACCTTAAGCAGCTAAGTTTGAGATTAAATTGTTACCCGAACAATTACACGATAAAATATAACGGTCTTGTAACTTCGAAATTCTTACAGGAACCTCATCAATATTTGCTATTCTTGAAGCTCTTTTGTAGAAAAGTACCAGGGCAGATTAAGCATAATTTTTAATATTTTATTTTGCATTATTTGTAATTTTTGTATATGAGTTTTGGCACATTTTCCCCAGACAGGGGAACCATAGAAAATTATACTTTGGAAAATGGACTTAAATATCATTAGTTTGTTTTCTGCACTCATCTTAGACTTGCGATTTATAAAAGGATAAAGTGTTTTTATCACAATATTCAGCTTATTTAATGTTTGCTGAATGTGCAAGTTAAACGTCAATGTTTTATCCAGGTGTACCCCAAGATACTTAGCACTTGACTTCCACTCAATTTGCTCTCCGTTCAATTGAAGGTTATTGTATGGCAGTAAACAAGGTTTCCTTTTTTTCGTAAAAAAAAGAGCCTGTGTCTTTGATGCATTTATTTTTATTTTCCAATTATTGAAATAAATCTGAATAGTATTCAGAGCAGATTGCAAGTTGGTTTCAATGCAAAAACCAGTTGAATCTGATGAATAAACGCAAGTGTCATCAGCAAATATTGCAGTTTCACAATTTTGAAGTTTAGGGAAATCGTAAGTATATATGTTATATAAAAATGGGCCTAGAACTGACCCTTGGGGTACACCTGTAGTGATATTGTTCTCTTCAGTGTACCAGTTGTTCACACAGACTTTAAATGTTCGGTTTGACAGAAATGATAAAATAATTTTTACAATATACAAGGGAAATCTTAAGGTAACGAGCTTATGAATCAAGCCCTCATGCCAGACAGTGTCAAACGCTTTTTCCACATCAAGAAGTACCATTCCTGTGCTCTTTCCTGAAGACAAGTTATTTTTTACAAACTTTGTTATTCTGTCAATTTGGTTAGTTGTACTATGATACTTTCTAAAACCAAATTGTTCTGGTGGCAAGATATCAAATTGATCTACATGCAAAACGATTTTCTTTTTTATAAGTTTTTCTAAACATTTGCTTAATGAACACAACAAACTAATTGGTCTATAACTAGAAGGATCACTAAAACTTTTTCCTGGCTTATGGATAGGAATGACTTTGGCTGTTTTCCACTCTGTGGGGAAGTAACCTGTTTTGAAACAATTGTTAAACATGTTTTTAAGGTATCTTATGCCTATTTTTGGAAGATTCTTTAAAAAAATATTTTTAATTCCGTCAAATCCGGGAGATTTTGTGGTCTTAAGACTTTTTAAAACAAATGCAACTTCATCAAAAGATACTATATCTTCGGTTACATCAAGGACACTTTCGTTGAGTAATTGCATTGATTGATTAACAATACATTCTATGTGATTATTAGTTGCATTGTTGCCAGCAACTAAACTGTTTGCACAAAATGTGCGGGCTAATGCGTTGGCTTTTTCGTCGTTGGATATTAATATAGAATTACCTATTTTAAATGACGGAATATGAACTTTTTTCTTTTTAATTACTTTTATAATATTCCAAAACGGCTTGCTACCTTTATCTAAACCCTGTAATTTATTGCCCCAGCTCTGATTTCTGAAAAGAAAGATTGCATTTTTGATGAACAGGTTCATTCTATTCATTTCAGATAGAAAGTATTCGTCCCTGGTCCTTATCCATTGGGTTCTATTTTTGTTTCTTACTTTAATTGCTTCCACTACATAGGAGGGAAGTGAATTATTATTGTTTCGACTTTGAGTTTTTTTTGGAACGGTTTCTTCAACACTCTCGAGTACTGATGCTGTAAACGTTCTAACTGCTCCGTCAATTTGTTCGATACTGATTTTATTTGAATTCCTCTCTGTACTGTTTCTCAATTTGAGGTGAATACTTTTTTTAAATTTTTTCAAATCAGCATTTGAATAGTCAAAAAATTCATTGCATTTTTCCACAGGGGTTGACTCTATGTTTATTATTACCGGGAGATGATTCGAACTAAGATCATTTTCAACAACAGGTTGATTGAAAAGTTCGGGGGAATTTGTTAAGAATAAGTCTATAGTAGATGGATTAGATCTATTGTTTGGGGGCATACATGTAGGTTGAGGGGGGTACAAAATGTTAAATGGGTGTCTTGATTCTAAATCAGCTAGTATATTTCCCCATGCATTAGCTCTGACACAACCCCAATTTCTGTTCTTGCAATTGAAATCGCCACCAATCAAGTATGTATCATTTAATGCAATCAATTTACGTAAATCGTTACGGAAATCAATCCTTTTTTCTGGGGAAGTAGAACCACCCGGAAAATAAATTGAAAAATTTTTATAGAACGTGATTTCAACTGCAGCCAAAACAAAATGTTAAGAGGTAGATACATAGTTAAATTTATTAGTAAAATTTGAAATATATTTTTTAAACATGTATCCTTTCATCATCGTTTACGTATGGCATTTTGTTTTGGGTTGCGCTTAAAATACTGCTTGGGTCCTAATACTTTATTTATTATAATATTGAATATTATAGTTCTATATCACAGAAATCTGTATGAACAAAATACTGTAAGGTCAAAATTCTGTACGACAAAATTCAAAATCTCAAAAAACCGTTCAAAGGCTTAAAAATTGTAGCCTATTTACAACATTTCAAAGCACAGTTTTTTTTAGAAGAGAAAATATTTTTCAATTCATATTCGTCAGCATTCGTCTTTTTTGGTGATAACGTGGTATCAAATATTGATTGTCTTTTATAGTGTTAAACGCATTTAATGTTTCTAACTATTCATCATCTTTTATATATATTTTTATTTAATTCTGTTTGACGCTTGTATATTTTCAAAAACAAAAACAAAAACAGAACTATTAGAAATACACTTTCAGGATATCAAGCTAGGTTCTACATTTCTTTTTCGCTCGAAATTGGATTCCTGAAAATTTCTTTTACCGATATTGATTTCATTTTTTTTTCGAACTCAAAACGAAGTGAATTTAGGTGTTCTAAATTTCGATATTTGCGATTTTCAAGTGAATTGAATTCGACCAGAGTAAGTAGGTGTGATTTGAATTCGAAAAGAGGAAACAGTAGCATTTTCACTTAAGGACAATTAACTTTAACTTTTGTATGTAATGCACTTGGTTCGTAAGAAGTTGCAGCTTCTAATTTTTGATTGACAAAGCATTTAAAATGATTTTTAATTCATCAAATATCTTTTTCATAACATTTCGAGTTGTTTTAAAAACTGGCACATTCAAAAAGTAAGCTTTAACTAGAGTTCTTTCCAAACTTTACTATCGGAAACTTCTTCTGCAAACCTACAGCTAGCTGGCATGGGCATCACCTAGCTGATAATGTTTTTCAACCAAGATATGAATGTATGAAAAACGTTGTAGATATAAAGTCGATTGTTTAAATTATGTTTTAAGTAAACAAAAATCACAGCTAAGAAGACTTTAAAAATATCTGTTATCGCTTATCTCGGATAACTTATCTTAATAAAGCCATAAACATAAATATATTAACATAATGCGTAGCTATGAGTTATTTATATTTTCCTTCAAAGTTGTAGGTTGTGTGTGGGAAAAGCCTAATTTTGTACAGAAATGCAGAACAGCAGTAAACTAAGGTATAACCCAATTAGACCTACTTCATAATCATCTTATAACTCATAATTTCATGTTAAAGACTTTTACCTACTTCATATGAATAAATGAAAACACAAATTAAGCCTCCCAACCACGCAATCCAAATCCACTTAACAAAAACGAAAAAATCAATATTTATTACAAGTTTCAAGAAACCACAATAAAATTCCATATATCGCGATACCGAAAGTTGGCTGTCAACTTAACTATTTTCCCATAAACAAATGTTTTTATTATTAATTATAAAAGAAATACCTTTAAAAATATTTTATGCAAATATAGAAGAACTCATTTGTAAGTTTATAGCTTAATTTTGTTTAGAAATATTATTATTCATTTGGTCATTTTTGCATACATTTTTCTTGTCTTGAAAGCGTTATTATAGGTTGGACGGTAGGTAGGTTAGGTATGTCAACAACTTGTTAGTGTTAAGTGTGAACTTGACATTACAATTGCGGTTTTTATAATGAACTTTCTGTTAATTTAAATAAAAATGCTAATAAATAAATAAATCGATATTTAATCGTTTTAACTTTTTATATTCATAATTTGATTTATTATAAAATGCAAACCATTTTTTAAAATAGCGGAAATCAACTTAACTTCTTGGACTTATACAAGACTGGTAAATTTTGTCACTCTCAATAATTTCAAGACCTATTTCGATCGATAACAAATTATTAAAAAAAAAATTATTAGGTACTAACCTGAACTAGGTCGATCACTATATCGAGTGCAGTAAACCCACGCTGGCCAGACAATTGGTCCGTTTGATCCGGTGCCGCTGCCGCTGCCCGAACTCGTGCTGGCATTCCCGCTGCCACATGCTTCTGCTGAATTATCAGCCCCTGCTGTTTCCGACGGTGAAGCAGCAGTTGTCGTCGCACTGGACGCACTTGTCGGCGACTTAACTGGGGTACTGTAGTTACTGCTGAATACTGTACTTGTGGAATCGTTGCTATTGGTGCAATGATTGCTAATTAGCGATGAGGTAGCCGAAGCGGCAATGGAAGCCGCATTGCTACAAACGCTTGTCAGATCTATTGGCGTACCAGTTGTCGACGACGACGACGACGTCGCAACTGCATTACCGACGCCACTGACCACTTTGGCACTAGTTGCTGAGGACGACGATAAGCTTTTATCCACCCTCTTACTATTTCTTGCTCGCGAAGAGCCACCCGCTCCACCATTACCACCCCCACCGAGCTTATTCAGCGGATCGGTAATGCGACGTCCGAAATCAGCTTTCAAAATATTGTCTATGCTAAACTTTAAACTGGGCTCATGCATGTTATTGTTCATAAAGGGCAGATGTGCTTGCATTTGCTGTTGCAGCTGATTTAAGCTCGACGTTGACGAATTCGAAGCGGATTGCGCGACCAATCCGAATGCGGTCAATTTGCTTAGAGCTGATTCGCCGCCATTTTGGGCTGCCATCTGGGACATTTGTGTCATTTTCGATATCGCTGACAAATGTGAATGAATTCCGGAAAAATTATTAATATTTTCCGTTGTTTGTTCGGAGGCGGCAGCAGCGGATGCTGCGCTGGACTGATGTCGCAGAGAAAACGCACTTGCTCGCGCTGCTGCCATAAATTGCATTTGTTGCTTCATTAATTCCTCGGCGTAGATGTGCGATTTTCTCAAGAATTCCTCTTGGAAGCGTGTTGGACTGGGTCTCACAATAGGCACACTTGAGGCTGCTACTGCAGCAGGTATCCGAAGGGCGGCCATTGCAAATGGATCGATTAGTTCGTCCGTTAGACGGGTATTTCCGATTCCGTTAGCCGATGAGGGTCGTGATACACACCCACTATCAGCAGATGATATCAAATTATTACTTCTATCACAGTTTTCCTGTCCAACTGACAGCTCACTATCTTCACTGTCACACACACTTGCCACTTCGTCATTCATGTCACCTGTCAGTTCATCGTCATCGGCAATTGTCGGCGGATATTGCAACGGACTGTCACTTGAGACGGATGGTGGTGGTGTTGCTTTGACCAACTGACCGGTGGGACACAATCGTGGACTTGTCACTCCATGCGCGTGCATCAACAATTTATCGGGATGCATTTTGTGCGCCAACGTTTCCGACGACAACGCTGCGGCGGCGGACAAAATGGGCAACAATTGTGGCGGCGGTGGCAACAAAAGACGAGACGTTGCTAACGTTGTCATTTATCGAACACGCTAAACCGCATCGGAGTTAAATCCGTTTTTAAGAATAATTTTGTTGTTTGTAAAAAAATGCCGATACTTGCCGACGGCACTCAAATGTCATAGTTTGTTTATTTATAAAAATTTGCTGTCATTCGAAATGTCATAAGAACAACGACGATTCCGTTAACTTTCACCGTTTTGACACTTGAAAGCTTTTTATTTGCAAAATTTACAGTTTTGGGCGAATTCTAAAAAAACAACAACTTAGGTAAGTCAGTTAGTTACTATAACTACATGCGACCGACGCCGCTTGCATAGTTTTCAAAATGAACGAGAGTAAAAAGAACCCTATAGATGCCGCGTCATTCGTTGTCAAACCGCGTCGTTTAACTGAAATCGTTTTCAATGAATGCAAACAAACGAAGGTAGGCGGCGCCGTCTGCGCTGCCACGAACATATAGTTTACTTAACCGCCATGTAAATAAAGTGGTCTGGCAACTTCCCCTCTTTTTGATACGACATTGGAGGAAACTAACTGTGTGTGTGACAATAAGAGGGCGTTGCCATTTTCGATTAAATCAGGGATGGTCTTGACTTTTTCGATTACATAGGAATAAACTGGTTTGACGTTGAATGTATGAGTTTTTCCAATTAGATCTTTTAGGTTAGAACCTCTGTCTCTCTTTAACTTTTGCACTTTTTGGTATGTTACTTTTGTTGTCCTTTTTTTCTGTAAACAGTGTTGTTCTCTCGCTCATTGCAAATTGTTAATTAAAGGGATATTTCCAGTTGGCTTAATGTTTCCTTATCTGGTTTTGAACTGAACGCGTTGTGTACAATGGACTGCTGGTTGGGTTTGAGTTTGGGTTGGTGTCTTGCCAGGGCTCTGGCCTGGTTGCTGAATGAGAAGGAGGGGGGAGCCGTACATAAGTTGGGATTTATTTGGATTATTGGGAGGGGTCAGATAAATATTCCCTGTTCTCCATCTCCATCATTGACAGACATGGTGCGTGTGTTTGAATACAATTGCGTTACGTTGCTCTGTGTGTGGATGGCGTTGTGGGAGCTTGCCCAGGCCAGGCCAGGCTATAGGCACATAATTTGAAGGGTTGCAATTGCAACTTGGAATTGGAAGTTTCAATAATGTTTTTATTTATTTTTATTTTCTTTTTTCCTGTGAGTTAAATAATGTTGATGTTGCTGTTGCTTAAGTTGTTGTTCTTGTTTTTTGTGTATTGAATTGTTAAATGAGTCTGCAAGTTCTCTGTCGACAACTTATTGGTAATATAGGTACCTACAACTTATACCTACCTAGGTTCCTATGTACATATATTTTTTGAATTCTCTGTTATGGATTTGAGTTGAAAATTGAGAACAGGTTAATTAAGTGGGGAATGAAATGGCATTTTGGCTTGCACAGAACAAATAAAGCGTTTCTGGCATTTTATAGATGGTTCAGTTTAGTTTGATTCAAAAAGGAGCACGTTCGGATTCAGAGTGTATCTTTATAGATACAAAGGTTGATAGGTACCTACTTATACCTACCTAATGGAGGAAAGTTTAAAGGAACATTTTTGCTCGTAGGTACTTATAGATATGGTTGCATATGAAGGCTTCTATAAATCTATAGGCTTTACTTGTATTTTAGACATAATTGTAAGGTATAGGAATTTTTTGTTTAGGAAAATAAGTTGATAGACAAAGTCAGGTAGCAGGTATGTACATGGGCATGGGTGAATATATTGCATCGTTTTTTGGCATAGAATTGAATTTGTTCGATTTTAAATGTTGCTAAATATATATGTAGGTACATACCGATACTTTGTAGGTTGAATATTAGGTATGCCTTCATATAAATTGGTAGCTATAAAAAGCCTTTGAAGTTTTATTGAAGAATGTGATTGTGTGAAATCGTTTAAGATTATCATACATCTTTTGGATGTTAGTTAATCTAGACTTCTAGAGATACAATTACTTGTTATTTTTTTTATTTCAAAAAAGTATTTTGAAAAGTTTCAATTTCTATACGTTTTCAGGGATGTTATGCATACCTTAAATGATGAAGTGGATTTAGGTGGTAAGGCATCGAGATCGTGAAATTTGTAAGGCTTTTTTCTTTGGTTTCGCAGAGCTGCATTATATTAACACAACAAAAAGTATCTACAAAAATCCACAATCACCTAGTCCCGAACGCTCTGTATTTCCACAATCGTTGTAAATTTGTTATTTTTCGGATAAATCCAAATTACTTTCATTCTCCAATTTAAACCAAACTAAATATATTTGATTAATTTCAAATTAGGTTGGTTTTGAATTTTTAAACAAAAAGCCTTAATAAATATCTACTTTAGGGGATTAGACATAATTATTCATTAATTAATGTGATAATTTTCTGAACAATAAAACTTAAGAATATTGCCAGTTCAAAATTTAGTGGAAACAATATTCCAACTACCTTTTTTCGAAGGTTTTGGTATTTTAGGTGGCATATAAATGATGATTTAGACAGTGTAAGTTCGACTCAAGGGCGGATCCAGACTTTAAATCAGGGGGGGGGGGGGTGACACACTTAACATGTAGATGAGTTTTTACTTACCTCTTAAAAATGTTCTGTAAAGGACGCTGACAAAATGAAAATAACATAATGTGCGTCTTAACCTTACATTTACAAATATTAAGGGCTGAAGCGACAACTTTAGTTATAAAATTATGAAAGGTTTAGTCAATTTTTTTAATTCAAACAGTTTTCTAAATATGACATATTCAAGAGCTAAATCACAATAGTTTAGAGGGTTTTTGGTGCATTTCACGCAGAAATGTAAGAAGTTGTTTTGAAACGTAGCTTTTTTCAAAAATAATATAAACTTATCTTGTTTCTTTTTCTAATATTGAGAAGAACGCTTTAAAAATTAAAAAAAAAAACAGAAAATGAGAGAGGATCTGATATGAAGAATCGTCTTGATATTTTAAAGTAGTTATTTCGAATTCAATTTCGGGAGTCTTTTATTACAGTCGACTTACTCGTATATAATAGAAAATACTTTTGATGTTAAAGAAGTTAACAAAACTTGAAAATTGTAGACAAAAAATGTTTGGTTCATGAATTGAAGGATATACATAGGTGCATAATTTCTCTAAAATTAAATAAAAACAAATTGAAGCAAATGAATAAGTTGCGAAGAAACTTTTGTTTGGCACTCACAAATTACTCGTTTCAGAATCTCTTTTCACTTCGAATTTCAAGAGATTCAAAACCTTTAAGTATATCAATAAATATGAAACGCTCATTTTTTTTCAATTAAAGATTAGTTTAACAAAAATGTCATTTTTGCTGTTTTTGGGACATTTATATTATTGAAATTCGTGTTTGAATCTCAGTTCTAGAGCATTCAAAGCAAATTCACTTTAAAGAGTAGATTTATTTAATTTTTTAGTATCTTAAAAGTTTTTGTATTCAATTGAAAATCAATTTTGAAAGAAATGAAATTCACGACTGAGTTGCTAGAACTTGCTAATGTCTTCCAAAAAGTCTGTTTAAAAATATTTATTATATTTTAAGATTTAAAAATGAATCTGCAAAATAAGTTTTTCTCAAAAATTTAAATGCCATTTTATTTCTCAAAAAAACTAGATTAACTTATTTTTTTATTGAAAAATCAATAGAGAAGTTTTTTTAATTGATTTTTACATATAACATTTTTAAATTGTGTGTGCAGTTATAAGGTGCCTATAAATATACATTCTACATAGTGACCCTTTCTAAGATATCGATTTTTTCTTAAAAATAAAAAATATAATCACATTCTTAAGAAAACTTAAACAAAATAACGCTTTCTGATACTCTTCTGAATCAATACCAAATTATGTTTTTCTTGTCGAAAGAAGCCAAATTATGGAAAAAAATTCAGAAAGTTTCGAATTTTCTTATATTAAAAAATAAAAAAAAAAGCCTTTTTTCGACTTTTCTACCATTGTAATGTCATGTTTGATTAAAAGCTCGAGTTCGAAGTTTTTTACGAATTATGAGACGTATTTTGAAACTTATTATCAATTTGACGATCTCTTATTTAAGGGTTTCTTTTTAAAAACCTCAATATTTGTTCTTTTTCCTAGAAACTTAAAGAAATTTAAAGCATTACAAAAGTTTTTCCAAATCTAAATTGAGTGAAGCAAAAATTTTTGTTGTTTTTTACGGCAAACCACTTTTTGGAAAATGTGGTTTAGGTAAATACTAACAAATCTTTAGATGAATTCTTTATTTAAACAACTTAACTGCATAAGCTTTTTTTGGCTCAGATGACCCTCACCCTTCTGGATCTCTGGATCGTCCATTGGTCAAGTTGATGAACTTGTGCTCCGTTATTGGAAAAGGGTTGAATTTCCGATTCGTATTATGTTCTTGGTCCAGTCCTTTGGCAAACAAAGTTCAAGGAAATAAAATATTAGTTTTCAAATGTAAATATTAATAATTATAAACATAATGGGGGACATATCCATTAACGCAATACGATAGTTTTGAATTCAAAGGAGTTCCTAGGAAAATACAAAAAATTTACCCCTGGGGGGAGATAACGCAATCCCCCCTCTGAATCCGCCATTGGTTGGACTTTAAGTACCTATACCCACTTATATTAAATATGGTAAAGAAACATTTTTCATTTTGCCCACACAGTCCATGTATAACATTCGACATATGAAAAGCAAAAATTGCGTATACGCCTGAGTACACCATTGCTATTTTTAGGATGATTTAAAGTTGCATGAATACAACCAGTGGCTTACTTCTTTGAAACTTAAATACATATTAAGCATATAGTCATAGAAACCAACATATTTCAAATAGGTAGCTACATATCTTCGCTTTTCTAGGTAAAAGACTCAAGTTAATCTTCGACAATTTTCAGAAGAACCTTTTAGAATTCCTTAAAACATTATATTATTATTTATTTATCATTTAATCGTAAGTGACGTTTTCATTAAACAAAAAAATTTGAAGCCATCAAAGTTATTTTCGTGTTTAAGGTAAGGCACTGTTTAAAATATTTGTGAAATCATGATTTGGAATTTAGGCATATGTATATGGTTCGCATAGGTAAGAAGTAAATTTTGGAATAAATTAATTAGCTGGCGCAACAGCCATTAAGAATTTTTTTAAATTTTTTTATGGATAGACCTCAGTAAATTCAAGAACATCCCGTCACATGAATAGGTACAAGCTTGTTTCGTTTTTTATTTGCCAATATTTCTTAAAGCCTTAGGTTTTTTTTGGAAAAACCCAAATATGGAATGAATGAGTTACATATGTCTCTATTCATGTGACACGAAGTGTATGTTTGAATTTAGCTTATAAAAAGTACATAAACGGTAATTTTTTAAGAGCTTGAGAACTTTTAAAAAAAAAACGCATAAATTTTGCTAAATCTCATCGATTCTTTATTTGAAACGTTCGATTTGTCCATGACATTTACTTTTTGAAGATAATTTCATTTAAATGTTGACCGCGGCTGCGTCTTTAGGTGGTCCATACGGAAAGTCCAATTTTGGGTAACTTTTTCGAGCATTTCGGCCGGAATAGCCCGAATTTCTTCGGAAATATTGTCTTCCAAAGCTGGAATAGTTGCTGGCTTATTTGTGTAGACTTTAGACTTGACGTAGCCCCACAAAAAATAGTCTAAAGGCGCCAAATCGCATGATCTTGGTGGCCAACTTACCGGTCCATTCCTTGAGATGAATTGTTCTCCGAAGTTTTCCCTCAAAATGGCCATAGAATCGCGAGCTGTGTGGCATGTAGCGCCATCTTGTTGAAACCACATGTCAACCAAGTTCAGTTCTTCCATTTTTGGCAACAAAAAGTTTGTTAGCATTGAACGATAGCGATCGCCATTCACCGTAACGTTGCGTCCAACAGCATTTTTGAAAAAATACGGTCCAATGATTCCACCAGCGTACAAACCACACCAAACAGTGCATTTTTCGGGATGCATGGGCAGTTCTTGAACGGCTTCTGGTTGCTCTTCACTCCAAATGCGGCAATTTTGCTTATTTACGTAGCCAACCAGAAATGAGCCTCATCGCTGAACAAAATTTGTCGATAAAAAAGCGGATTTTCTGCCAACTTTTCTAGGGCCCATTTTGGTAATAAAATTCAATGATTTGCAAGCGTTGCTCGTTAGTAAGTCTATTCATGATGAAATGTCAAAGCTGAGCATCTTTCTCTTTGACACCATGTCTGAAATCCCGCGTGATCTATCAAATACTAATGCATGAAAATCCTAACCTCAAAAAAATCACCCTTTACATACATAAATTGGGTGGCGTAACAGTCCGTTGAAAACTAGGGCCTAATGACTTTCAACTCTCAAACATTCCTGTGTGCTAGTATTGCTGTTAGGGATGAAGGGGACCTAAAGTTTTAAGCCGATCCGAACGACCAATTTGAGAAAGCCCTTTCCATGACAAAAATTACTCTTAGTGAATTTGTCAATTCATCGCAAGAGGCAGTACCTGTGAAAAAAACTTTAGATGGTATAGGCAGGGATCGAATATCTTCGTTTTAAATTTAAGAAAATCTAAAAGGCTCTTACTATAAACTGTTACCAGTGTTTATTGTAAATCAGTATTGATTGAGATCTGGGGTTGAATCGACGAAGGTGATATGTAACTATCACACTTTTACTAAGCCTTTTTTATGCTAAAACTGGAGTATAATTCTCATATTTGGACATGTGCTCCAATAGCCCAATTGACTTTCTTAAACAGATTTTAAAAGAGATATTTGTAACTCTTCAGCACCGAAATACTTTTAACAGAATTCTATTCAACTCGATTCACTGACTTCTCTACAGATCCTAATACAAATCTTAACATTTCGGAACATGCTTGAAATAAGGCCAAATTTCAAGAATTGGACTTACTTATTTCACTTTTGGTAAAGTGAAATAAAGCCAATTTCCATATGTTACACTTAAACAAATAAAAATAAGGCCATTTCGGTTTTAATTTACTTTCAAGAAAACCTTTCATGCACTTAACCTCGTACCTACCCCAAATCCTATATAGTGTGCCCAAGCAGGGGGTAACAAACCTCACCTTAAAAATATGTTGGTGTTATTTCTCAAAATAGCTTGTTCTTATTTCACTTTGTCAAAGTGCAATATAACACACTGCTAAAAATTGACTTTATTTCACTTTTTTAAAGTGCAATTAGACCAATTTCACGAAACCAAAATTGACCTTATTTTACTTTCTTTGTGTTGGTCTTATTACACTTAAACAAAGAGAAATAAAGCCACATTGCTTTTAATTTACTTTCAAGAAAAACTTTCATGCACTTAACCTAAATTTCAAGAAACGAATCGAAAGTAGAGAATCTTAATAAAATTCGTGTACAGTTCGTTGTATACAGCAAACAAGCTCCCGGAAATTACGCCAGAATTTTTTTGGAAAAAACGCCAGAAAATTCTTCATACAAAATTCTGGCTTTTTTTCCTAGGAAAAAATCCCAAATTTTTCTGGCAAAATTTCGGAATTTCAGGCATTTTTTCCTAAAAATTTTCTGGCGTTTTTTCCATTTACAGAAATGGAAAAAAGGCAAAAAAAAAGCCAGAAATACAATTTCTGGCGTTTTTTTCTTTTCATGTTCAGAAAACTGTATTTTGCATAAATTGTTGTAATAAATAAACAGTTTTACTACACATACTTTGCTCTATCATCGTTAACTCTGACGAGGAGGAAGAAGCGGAGGAACATCCTGAAGACATTAAAGAAGCGGATGTAATATTATGTATTATATGTCAGGTCCTTCCACCAAACGTTGTGTTCTTGCCGTGCAGACATATGAAAATATGCTCGGAGTGCAACTTAAAGTTGCAAGCTCAAGCAGTTGCAGATTCAAACGAAAATTACAAATGTCCATGCTGCCGGGAAATCGTAGCAGACACTTTGCAAGTTTACATTTAGTAAAAATATTTTGTTCTTTTCTATTTTGTTAAATAAATTGTTACAAATAAAAAAATTATTGGAAACTTTAGTAATTTTTTGCGTGGTAGCCACGCGCGCCGTGGCCGCGCCGCGTCCGCAACGCCATGGCCGGGCCGCTCCCGCGACCGCCACAATATTGACCAAGTAGCGACTTTCAAAATGCAAAACATTTTCTGCCTTTTTTTCCAAATCGATATTAGGAAATTAGGCCAGAATATATAAATTGGTCTTCTGGCAGGCACAATTTCCCATGTTTCTGGCTTATTTTCCACAAAAAATTCTGCTTCTTTTTCCAATTTGAAGCAGAAAACATTTTCTGGGGTTTTTCCAAAAAAATTCTGGCGTAATTTCTGGGAACCCAGCAAACATTTGTTTGAATTAAGACTTCTTTAGTTTTCATTAGTTTTACCTTCCAATTAAAAAATTGTTTTAAAAAAGAAAATCAAAGTTTAAATCAGTAATACCAATAATAATTCAAATATTAGAACAAGTGTATTTTTCAACTGATTTTTTTATTTTTATTTTTTAGTGTCTACAACATTTAAATGCCACTTTTAATAGTATTAAGCTTTGATTCCAAAAAGGTATCTATTATCTCTGTAAGATTAACCATTTGCCAGCTACACGCCAAATACTTTTTCAATTTTAATGAATCTTCCCAACACGAAGAAAAAACATAATTATGATAAATTTTTGTACTTAATTTTTTTTTATAAATAGCGGACACTCAAACGGATAATACTACTCTTTTTATGTAGACACAGTGTGAGCACTAGGAAAGGGAGAGAGCGGTTGAAAGAAGGTGTCGGTGCAATTTGTTTTGAATTGCTGAATATTGCAATGGCTGGGAAAGACAGAGTGTGGCAAGGCACTCCACATTCGCATAGTACGGCTAAAAAATGAAACTCTGTACTTGACAGTACGACCGAGGGCTCGAGGGTATATTGAGTATTACGGTTGAACTTTACATTTTTGAAATTTTCATTGTTGATATTTTTCTTTTTTGTATTCATTTCGGAATCGTCTCGAAATTGGCGCAAATGACAGATTATAGAAATTGTGTGCCAATAAGTTGCAAACCCACTATTCCAGTACATTACCGACATTCATTCAAGATTCTTTCACTGTTTTTGGCAAGAGCTAAAGTTAGGAAAATTATTAAAATTGTCATTTAAGCTCATTCATCGAATTATTTACTAGGGGTAATTTTCTATTGAAATAGCCAGTTGCACTCGTCCCCTTAAACAATTCAAGAGTGATAACACTTCTAGAAATGATCATGAGGTTTTCCTTGAGCCCAATTTCGGACGTACTGTCAAGCATAGATATTTTCTCTTTAGCAGCACCAAACTTTTTCCGTGTCTTCTTCTTTCTAATCAAATACGCCTCTCTTGATTTATCAATCATTATTAAAAGGGTATTCATAATCTGAAAACTATCAAAAGTTGTTGTCGTAACATTCAAACAAATCAAAAACATTTGCTCATTATTTTTCGTAACCATTTTTTATAAAATTGAAACTTAATTAAACTTGTTTTAATGTGAAAACTTGACATAAAATAATAGCTTTTATTATAACACCTTTTAAGCACATTTTAATAGCTAAGTTATAGGTTGTTTCGTGGAATTAAAAAGCCATAAACAAAAATCACCATAAAGTTATACTAAATAGTTATTCATGAATAAATTGAACAACAGAAAAAAAACCTCACAAAACTTTCAAGGAATTCAAATAAATCATAAGAACCATCGCATAAATAGAAAATGTCATCAATTTAATAACTCATACCTGTCCTAAATGTTTACATCAACGCAACATATGTAAGGTGCCTAGGTATAGCCTATTCGAAATTTTCAAAATAAACATACATATGTATGTTCATATCTAAATCTAAATATTATATGAATTTTTATACTCGAAAACCTTCTGGACTGCAATTAATCAAGAGATTATGAATAAATCAAATTTAAATTTTCAACGCAATCGTATAAATTCCAATACGCTTTAAGCCTCTGTACGAGTATTTCAGTTCCACAAAATTTAAAATACATTCGATTTACATACAAACATCGACGATTTGTTTAATATTTACCTGATTTTTAAAATGTTCGTTCAACTTAAAATTGCTGACCTATGCGAGTCCTTATCCAGCTTTTGGTTACATTTTGCAATAAGAACAAAACAGCAACACAAAAAACTTACTGACAGTATTGGAGCTACAAAATATGCTCTGCACACAGTCGGAAAATAAAATGGCCAATTAAGCATTTTTCAAGTTGGGCTAAACGAAACGAGAATAATGTAGGTACTATTATTTAATTTAGTCATACCATAAATTATATCCCCCATTGGTGAGTTTTTTGGTCCGAAATGGAGCCTCCTCCGACTCTTGTACAATGTACGGACTATACAGACTATATCGGCATCAGAGCTCCGAGGTAAGGTATATCCACTCTCCTCTATGCTGGGAGCATTGCATATTGTAGTATGATGCCTTTTGATATTGGCAATGCATTTTTGCTGAGCAATGAACATCGTCGTTGATTCATAAACCGTCCATAACCACAACAACTTATGTTTTTTTGTTTTGGTATTGTGAGGGACCATAAATCCAAAGGAGCAATCGTTTAGGCCAGCATATCGTATCTGTTTATGTTCCTGTGTCTGTTTTCTTTTTTTCTGCACGCAGCGAATAAATGTAGGCAGCTTTCAGGTATATACCTATAGGTAGGTTAGGTACATAATATCGGATCGGTTTGTATAGCTGAGAGCGTTCAAATATCTCGGTCTATTCCCATTCTGGGTTTCCATGTGACTCATAAATGTCCCAAGTTATTCTTTATTGAAATTGAATATAAAATAAATAAATGCATTACAAGCGAGGGCTTTAGAGATCTCCACTTCACCATATCGGAGCTCATGTTTTGTTGGACGATTGGTAATTGAACTTTTTATTTCTACAAATTGAAAGTCCAACAAATTGAAGATTCAATTCACATAAAACTTTGAAACAATTTGCAATAAACTTTAAAAATATAAGAAAAAAACATGAACAATATAATGAGATTACAGCCAGTAGCGGATTGACCATTAAATAAGTTTATACAATTTTTGTAAGACTGTTTTGAGCTCACGAAGGACTAAGCTTAAATAAAGTCGATTTTGACATTTATTTATACTTGTACTTATGAACATTTATTTTTGTATTGATTTACAAGCGAGCTTGTTAAATTAATGTTGTTCAATTTAATGATGTAAACATGTGTGGCTCACGTTGGGCGCCAATTAAATTTTGGATTTTTAGTTATAAAATAAGTTTATGAATTTATTATAATATGAATAAATTTCAAAAAATTACGAAGAAAACTTGGACAAACGTGAGGAAAATAAAATAAAACCACGCAAACACGCGCTCGCTTTTTAAGACCCTCATCATTCCTGTCCTGCTAAACGGTGCAGAAACATGGACTATGACAAAAGCGTATAAAAGCATCCTGGATCGATCTTGGATTGAACGATGGGCTGTAGAGCGACTTAAACTTAGCCTGTAGGGTAAAAGTCCAACGACTGAGATGGCTGGGTCAAGTAGAGCGCATGGAAACCAATGCTCCGGCCCGGTTAGTCTTTGAATTCAAACCCACAGGATAGCACAGTAGGGGAAGACCATAGATCGGCTGGCGCTCACAAGTGAAAATGACCTCACCCAACTTGAAATGCGAAACATGGAGGCATATTGCAAGGGACCGAGCTAGATGGAGAAGTTTGTTGGATGAGGCCCTAGTTTACACAGTAAGTAAGTATAAGTAAACACGAACTCCCATTATTGATGTAAACTTTCCGTTGATTGAATATTTAAATAATCTGTTTTTATCAATCAGGCAATAATTTTTCGAAGTTGTTGTTTTTGACAATTGTCACTGAATTTATGTTAATTATGGTTTGTCATTTCCAAATTAATAGAAATACTTACTCTTGAATATCGTTTGCAAATTATTCAAATTTATCATCAAAATAATGATTGGTTCGCACTCAAGACACCCTGTAGTGCTCACCGAAGGTGCTATGGCTGGTTTAAAGCAGAATATCGAAGAAGACCCGAATGAGTCCATACCTACACCAACGCGCGCAATAATTGGAGCTATATCCATCCATATTTTGGAAGATATTGTGGCAGGATTTTGGTTATCGAGCTTATGAATCCCAACTCGTGCAAGAATTAAGGCCGGACGAACAATAAGAAAAACTTTTGTATTTTGAGTGATCATAATCCATAAGTTTTTGTTAAGGCGAGGAATTAATGGTCCATATTTTTCAAAAATTAATCATGCCATAATGTTATAATCTAAAGACACATTTGTTCTAACAAAACGGCACTATATGCCATACAGTTACCGAAACACTCAATTTATTGAGGGAACCTTTTGGTAAATGCATTATCGCGCGATCGTGCGATTTAACACTACTATTCTTTGAGTTATTTTTGACATACGGGCCAAATTGCTGCAAAAAGTGGTCGAAAATTGGGTCTCTCGTCTTGGATTTATTTAAGCCAGCCGCGGCTGCCATTGGCCAATTTTTAAAAAATAATGGCAGACGTAAGTCCTTATAACAAAGCCATATTCCTCGCCATAACAGAAAATTATATGCTTTTTAGGTGCAGGGAATTAACTTCACGGGAACTACCTTCACATGGGAACTTACTTCACCACTAGTGGGAATTAATTTCACTTTTTTTTGTATAGTTATCTACCACTGAAAATTGTGTGAAGTAATTTCCCATCTACGATTGAAATATCTGAACAAATATCAAGCGTTGAATTGGTAACGTGAAATATTACCAAATGAAATAACACCAAATTTCAAATTTGGGCTTATTTCGTTGTTCAAAACGATATAAAACCAATTTGGTTTATTTCAATTTATAAAAAGAAATAAGGCCAAAAAAATAATGGAAACAACGCCGAATTTTTAAGTAGCTATTCTAGGCAATTGCCGAATTCTGTGATTCCCAAAATTGACCCCTTCGAAATGGCTTAAAATTTTTTTTTTTCAGTCTCCATATCTGATCGTCAACATGGATTTTACTTATGTTCAATCAATTTTGTGTCCAATTTGCAGGAAAATTGTGCAAAATTCGACGACTGTATATTGTTAAAAAAAAACTTGTACTATATTTTCTATATTAGGTAATGAATTTTTGACTTAATGTTTTGTTTGACTTATGTTAACTTCACATGAAAGTGAAATTGATTCCCACAAAAAAGTAAAATTATCTCCCACCTTCAGTGGAAATGAATTCACCAAAAAAAGTTTAAATTATCTCCCACTAGTGGTGAAGTTAGTTCCCATGTGAAGGTAGTTCCCGTGAAGTTAATTCCCTGCACCTGATTTGTATTTCTTCTAAGTACCACACGACTAAAAAATATTACCTTTAGCTTTTTGAAACAAAAACAACAGTGATTGATAATGCTCAGTGTCTATATTTTTACGATAACAAAAATTAAGTGTCATAAAATGTCTGATTTTCATTTCCATGACAAAACTTCGAATTAGCAGACTTACTACGGATAACATGTCCCTTATAGGACATTTTAACTGACATTTTAAGACTACTTGCAATTGTTATATTATGATATAAGCATCTAGGTTAAAAACATTATTTTACTCCTTTAAAACTCTTTAAGATTCTTCTATCTATCTCTTAACATTTTACTGCAGCGTAAGTTACAAAATGGCTACTGGTTTGCTTAACCTGTAAGATTCAGAAAAATTGACATTTCAAATTGATAGGTGCGTTGCTTAGATTAAGGTTTGTTTGCTTTCCATTTGCTTGTCAGGTGACGTTTGGACGTGTTCAGATGCATCACTAAAAGATAGACAACAGAACAATTTGTAAAAATCGGTTTGTTCTTTCGAAGTCATTTCCAATTAAAAAAAGAAAAAACTTACCCGCACGAAAAAAATATGTTTATGTCCATAATTTTGTTCAACATAATATCGAACCATTAATGGCTGAAACACAAACACGCTTCAGCTTTGTCTGCGTTACGATGGGACTGATTTAAAGTTGCTTTGAATGAATTTCCAATATGACATTTCTGAAATGGTGCTTCTGTCATTAGCAGCTATTATTTTTCCTCAAAAGTTTGTTTTGATTTTTCGTGTAGTAAAAATATGAGATTTGAAATCGAAAAAAAAAAAAAATCTCGAAAATAGCTATAAACCAATGTGAATTCCTCCAAAAGCAAATGTATTTTTTTCTTGTTGACTTTTCTTACAGCTGTTAAGCTGTCAGACAAAGCAAATGTTCACTAAGTTGGAGCCTTCGTTTGAAGTCTCATTACGTAACATTACGTTCTTTTCCTTACGATTGTCAAACGAAAAGTGAGGTCAAAGCTTCATTATGATAGCATGCATTGAATTCCTATGGCTGAACACGTAAACGTCAGGTGAAACCGAAGCTGAATCTTGTTTGTGTTTCAGCCATAACTTAATACAGGCGTTTTATTCCCTCTTAAAATGACGATTCTAAAGTGATTTTCACTCAAGTGAATTGTATTGATATTTCTAAGAATACGACTTCAATTTGTTTTGGTATTGTTAAATTGTTTGCTTTTTTGTATTTTAAGGAAAAACAATACTAATTTTCTCAAATTTACGTTATACAATTTCATAGATTTATTTCTAGAGGTTGTTTTTGTATTTTCACTATTGCTTTCGAATTATCACAGGTTTTTTATATTTAAACACAAAGTGTGTCCGTTTCCATCTTGGACAGCCAATTTAACCTAACCTAACCTAACCTAACCTAGGGTTGCTATAAATGGAGTTTCTAATACAAGAATAGATCCAAGCTTTTAATCTGGGAGTTAACACTTAACATAAAGAGTTTTTGGGCATCGCTTAAAAATGTTCTCTAATGTTCTGTAAAGGAGGATAACACAATTAAAATAACTTGATGTCCTTATATCTTAATCTTATACGTGTTTCAATGCCTAAGGTGACCATTTAAGCTACTAGAATTTTTTATAATACTTTTGTCTAGCAAGACAACAACTTATTTAATTTTGGCGTTTCCACGCTTATATATAAGCATTCCAATAGTTTTCTAAATGCAATTTTGCGAAATTTTTCAGAAATTCGAAACTATTCTGTTCAGGGCTCCGCTGCATGAAGCCTCAAAGGATACGAGAAAGAACTGGAAAAATCTAGTGATCGTGAAACCAAATCCACAGCCACTGGCGAATAAAAGTGTAGTAAAGTACCTTGGCATCTAGTTGGATCAGTACTTGTATTTTGACATACATCATATGAGTGCTGCTCTGGCCAGAGATATGGAAGCCTCTGTCCTGAAAAAACGGTTGTTTTTTAGCAGCCGTCTTGACAGCAGAGTGAAAGTGATTTGCTACATGCCCGGTATGGTTCAACGTTGCCCCATCTCAAATGTAAAAGATTCGGGTGTTTGAGAGACAATTTCTGAGACGTTGCCTTGGACTACACAGAACACCAGAGTCGATGTACAAACATTACTATTACAACCAGGTTCTATACTACAGAGCCAACATAAACAGAATAGATCATTTCTTGCTGAAGCTTGATAGGTGTCACTTTGCGATAGCGATGTCGTCGACTAACAGCTTAATTTTTGGGGCTTACTACCCCAACAATGAGTATTACGAAAGTGCACGTTTAAGTGGAAACATTCCGCCCGAAGCTTTCCTTTATTTAGTTTTAGACAATCGAGGACTGATACATGATAGGGTGGCGGTTCCGCTAATCTACCTCGTCCACGTCAGCCGTAAAACTGTAGATAGGCGACTCCTTTACAGTCGAGACATCCTTGCACTGAACGGAAGAGATAGGGTGAGGCAGGTTTGGTTAATATTGTTAAATTACTAAATAATCTGTAGATGAAACCATTGCCATATGACCCCTTAGATCCAATTGACAGCTTTAACAGTAACAGCTACTTTAATAGCTTATTATTCAAAGTTAAACTTCTTATTACAAACCCTCTTATTAACTTCCCATAGGAAGTTATTGTAATGGGTCCGATTTGCCAAATTGAAAATTTTGACATTTCCCGACGTTTTAAGGTCCCTAGAGTCGAAATAAAAGATTTTTTGAAAGATGCCTATGCGTGGGTGTGTACGTACGTTCGCGACGTTTTTTTCGTCGTCCATAGCTCAAGAACCAGAAGAGATATCGACTTCAAATAAATTTTGTTATACAGATAATAAGGCAGAAAGATGCAGAAAGGGCTCTCAAGAATATTGCGTGCTTGGTTTTTTTACCATAGCATTTTAAAAAAAAAGGTGAACATTTTGGTCAACCCTAAATATCTTATGACGCTAGAGACTTGAATTAAATTGTATATTATTATTGTAAAGTAATACAAAACAAGTATATTTTTGGAAAAAATCCAATTAACGGTTTTTTTTTAATAAATCAAAAAAAAAAACTGAAAACAAATTGTCACCTTGAAAATTTTACCACCAAACTATGATTTTATCTCAAAAATAATTTTGTGCAATGAAAAATAATGGTTTTGACATCTGAGAAAATTTTGAGAAAAATCTTATTGACATTTTTTTTATAAAAAATGAAAACCTAAAAAAAAGCATTACTCAAAGTTGGGAAAAATTGAGTTTCGACTCAAATATCTTTTCAAAACTTTGAGATATTGGTTTTAAACTACTTTAATCTTTCAAGAAATATTGTTGTCAACATTCAGTTGAATTTTGAAAAAAATCGAATTGACAGTTTTTTTACAAAACATTAAAAACCTAAAAAATAAAGTAAGCAAAAGTTGGTAAAAATTTATTTTCGACTCAAATATCTTTTCAAAAATTTGAAATATTGGCTTCAAACTAATTTATCTTATAAGAAATATTGTTTTCAACATTCGATAAAATTATGAAAAAATCGAATTTACAGAAAATAAAACTCTAAAAAAAAAACAATACTAAAAGTTGGTAAAAAATTACTTTCGACTCAAATAGCTTTTCAAAAATTACAAATATTGGCTTCAAACTTATTTTATTTCACAGAAAATATTGTTTTCGATATTCAGTAATTTTTATATAAAAATCCAACAGTCCGTTTTTTTATAAAAGATAAAATCTACAAAAAATAGTACGCAAATTTGGTAAAAATTGATACGAGGAAATATAGACAAACTTTTAAGCAAGACAAATCGACATACGGGATGGGAAGTTATCAGTGTGGGTCGCATCCCAGACTCTTTTTTAAATTTGGTTTTAAAATGTTTGAAAAGTTATTTTATAGCTTAGAATATTTCTAAAACCTTTCAGTTTCTAAAGCTACATATTTATTTTATTGAAATGACACAAAAATCAGAAACAGCTTTAACTTAACTTAAAACTTTTTTATTTACAGGAAGAGGTCAGCGAAACAAACATTTTCACAAATGTCAAAAATATCTAAAGTGTCGAATTTTCTTACATCATACTTAACTTAATCTATCTACAATCAAAAATCACGGCTTTTCTATGTCCACAGCTATACGCATCTGGTAAGTTCTAAAGTTGCTATAATCTTAAGTATAGTCATTATTGTGTAATTTGTTAATCCTTATTTTCTCGAGATTATTACCTTCCATTTCTCTACCATGATTACAGCCTTAATTAATAGAAGCTAGTTAAATCGTAAAGATATTTATTATCCATCATTTTTTACCATTAAACGTCTAACAAAAGACAACTCACATCATCTCGCCGCCAAAATGTCACGCATTTCAATTTTCAACTTCATTTCAAGAAGCCATTTCAATACTTTTAGTGTATTAGGTATAGGAGGCATCTGTGCAAGCCTCAAGCGAGGTATCTGTGGTATTCAACAGACTTGTATACAAATAATACACAATATGCACTTAATACCTTTTGATTCTGATGGCTGACAGAAAATCTATATTTTTCCCCGACTTCTGTCGGTGGAATCGGTTCCTCCTTCCAATGCCGACATAGACTTCGACTTCAACATCGACATGTCTTTCTTTTCAACTGACTTTTATACATAATTAGAGACTTGCTGTCAAACAGAAATATTCAATTTGACGATGCACATCTATTAGCAAGATTATACTATCCGCTCCGCCATGGATATGCATATGCATATAATATTGCCGTCCAGTTCATGGTTCGTCTGTTTGTCCGTCGCGTCTGTTATGTCCGTCATGTCGCCATCACCGTCATCGTCTTCGTTTGTTCCTTTGTAACTTACCTCTTTAAACTATAAAATACCAAGTTGATTATTGAACAACAAAATATTTGAATTGTGGTTAGTACTGCCTCCACTCTGCCTACCTTTTAATAGGTTCATACTCAGCTCAAAGTACTTCTTTTCTTTGACAATAGTCGTACGTCTTGTGAATGCACTTTGTTTAACCCTTTTCTGCACTTCATCATCATAAGGTTGGTAGGTACCCCACTTGTAATAAAATTGATGTCAACTTTACCCGTGTATACTTATGTATCGATCCTAATTACTAGTTGCCTCTATAAGCTCCCCACATTGATTTGAATGTTTTGGCCAACTCGCATTGTGTCATGTCAAAATGTCAGCTAATGTCATACCACCTTTCGAAGTGACATCGTCAGCGTCATTTTGTGCATGCAGCAATGGCGACACAACGTGAGCAACCGCTTCGTCGTCACCACCGACCGTGCCGCATTACCAACCGACCGTACCATTGCCACTGGCTGCCCGCTGCACTGCTGCAACCAACAGGCTTCATCGCTGTTATTCCGCTGCCGCTATCGATGCCAATGCAATTGGAATCGGAATGGAATGCTTTGGATGAAAATAATCAAAATTGAATAAAATTGATACGATGAAAGGTGATGTCAATTGCATCGTAATGTTTATTCAATTAATGCACGCGAGCAGATAAGAAGAGTATAATGTTATTTTTGATTGCATATTGACATCATAAAATCGTTAACTTTTATGCATGTGTAATAGGCTGAGAAAAGATTTAGGATTAATTAAGATAAAGGTTAGGTTAGGTTAGGTTATAGTGGCTGTCCAAGATGGAAACGGAGACACTTAGGCCAGTTTAATGGCCCATTGTGATACCACATGAATCTTGAGGGTTCCTCCTAAGCTCAATGGAACCAGCTTGAGTTCCTTACGAAACGTGAGTGGGTGATTATGCTGATATGATTTAGATCGTTTAGATCGTTAAAGAAGAATTCTCCTAGGTAATTCTTGCGTTTTCGAGCTAGAGCAGGGCATGTGCAGAGAAGATGAAGAACCGTTTCTTCCTAGTCCATACAGCTTCTGCAAAAGTCATTTGAGAATACGCCTAGTCTCGTGGCGTGCTTTCCTATTAGACAGTGTCCGGTTATGACACCTATTATCGAGCTTATATGCGATCTGCTAGAGAGAGCAAGCACCTTGAACGTTTTAACGTTTTTTGTGACTTGACACGTGGTGATGTTGTTCCACCTGGTGGCTGCCCTCCTCACAGCGTCTTGCATTAGCAGCAGTTTACAAGTAGCGATTGTACCATTCCTGGCAAGTTCATCTGCCTTACAGTTACCTGGAATGTCTCTATGGCCCGGCACCCAGCAAAGGTGAATATTAAACTGTTGCGCCATCTCCATTAGAAATTATCGACAGTTATGGACTGCTATAGAGTTTGTAGAGACAGAGTCCAGAGATTTGATAGCGGCCTGGCTATCAGAGAAAATACGGATATCAGATGTTGATATCATGTTTTCTTTGAGTCAGGACAAGATTTCCTTTATCGCCAAAAGTTCCGCATGGAACACGCTACAATGATTGGGAAGGCGGAATGAGAGACTTAATTTCAGTCGTTCAGAGTACACACCTTCACCAAACCCTTCTTTTGTTTTTGACCCATCTGTGTAAAAATGGATTGACTCATCCTCCAAGAATGTTCTATCCTCCCAGAAAGATCTTGGAGGTATCACACCGATCAGCCCAAAGAATTAGTCTGTCTAAGGCATTTTGTTAGAGTGCTTTTAGGGTGTTAAGATGCTTTCCTCAAACTGCTATAGCAACGGCTTCTGCATAGGCTATCATTCTTTAGCCCTTTGTCTCCAGACTAGTTGGGATTTCATTCACCACTAGGTTCTAGGGGAGAGTGGTTAGAACACCACCTTATGGTGTCCCTCTAATAACGAATCGTCTGCCAGAAGAGTTGCCCAGTTTTGAGTTAATAATTCTGCTGGTAAGCATTAAATAAATCAGCTCCCAAAGCGAACTCTCTACATTTAGAGATCTTAGTGCAGATATGATTGCAGATTGTTAAAGGCATCTTCGATATCAAGGAAAGCGAAAATAGTGAACTCTTTATGATGGAGGGAGTATTCGACGGTGTGTACTAACGCCGTTTCCATCGATTTACCTTTACAGTAGACATTTTGAGACGAAGACAGAAGTCTTGTATCAATACTTGCCCTTAAATGGATATCAATCAATCTTTCCAAGGTCTTAAGAAGGAATGATGATAGACTTATAGGTCGTAGATCTTTAGGATTGACTTGGCATTTACCTGCTTTAGGTATAAAAACAACTTTAACTTCTCTCCATGCCGAGGGAACATGGACCAGGTAAAAATTGCCTCAAGGATTTGTGCAATTATATCAGAAGTCTTTTGTAATTCGGCTGGTATTATGCCATCCCTACCTGCAGCTTTAAATGGTTTGAAGCTGTTGAGAGCCCATTGTAGCTTATCCCTTGTGATCAGACCTTGTGGATATGTTGTATTTGAACTTGAACGTATATAACTGTTGCAAGTTTCGGTAAGAGAACTACCAGGAAAGTGACTGTTTAAGAGTAAGTTCAGCGATTCATTATTTGAATTTGGCCAGGAGCCGTCTGCAATTTTCAAGCAGCTTGGCATAGCTGGATTATTTGAAAGAATTTTCCGTAACCTAAAGGCTTTAGAAGTTCCTTTTATCGTGCCACATAAGGATCGCCAAGAAGATCGCTTGGATTTCCTTAGTGCCTTCTTGTAGATTCTTAGGGATTGTTTGTAGGAGTTTCAATGAGAGGCTAGTCTTGCGACTTTGGCCCGATTGAAAAGTTTCCTGCATTCCTTCCTGAGCGAGTCAAGTTCTGAGGCCCACCATTGTGGTTTCCTCTTTCCTCTTATGTGTATAAGTGGCAAACAATTTCTAGCGATCTGTTCATAGCTGAGGTAAGGTCATTGACTTTGTTGTCAAGTTCATTAGCGTTAGAGGAAGGACTAGATAGTCCAGGTTCTAGTAAACTCTGTAATGAGTTCCTGTATGAAGCCCAGTCAGTTTTCCGATAGTTTCGAAAAGTCAATGGACTCGGGTTATCATCCACATTTATATTGAACTGGATTTATCTATGATCAGAGAACGAGTGTTCTTTGGATACTTTCCAGTCCAAGATCATATGGTGTATAGTATCTGAGATAAGAGTTATGTCTAAGACTTCTTGTCGAGTTTTAGTTATGAAGGTTGGTTCATTTCCAACATTACTTACTAAGAGGTCAGTACCAAGAATATAATCAAAAAGAGACTCACCCCTGTCGTTATTATTCTCATCGCTCCCAATAATTAGGCGGATCCTTTGCCTTTCCGCTTCAGCGACGACTTTCTCCAGCGTTTTTCCAGGGAGAGGGCCAAGGTGGTCATGGCCAAGACACGCCGACACTAGCCAGAAACTTCCTTTGGTTGTTTCCAGCCTAGCTACGGTGGTATCTTTGTTACCGAAACGATGGAGTAAAAATACATTAATGCTACGTTTCAATAGTATACAAGATCTAGGTTCACTTTTATCTGTCACACAAAGTGTGTAGTACCCAGGAATCCTGAGTCCTCCAACAACGGATCCCACAATCCATGGCTCTTGGATCAGGACAATGTCTTCCCCGTTACTCTCCAGACGGAGAAGAAGTGAGGCCGACTCCATTTCAGAATAAGTATGACTTTGCAGTCTCTGGTTGTGCGATACAGCGTATTTTTTAACAACTTCTGTAACCATTTCTATTTGTAAGTCACAATGTAGATCGGTATTTCTTATGTACCAAGGTGCATTTACTATTCTACGAAGGACTTTGTTGGAATTTTTGGATGATTTCGGTATTTGTTTTCTTTGTACAGCCAGATAATTGGATTCCATAGGTCCAAACAGGCTTTAGCACTTAATTATACAGCATTATTTTGTTTTGGATTGATAAATCAGAGTTGTTACCAAGTAACCAGTACATTTTTCTATATTTCAAGTTTAGTTCTTTTCTTTTCTTTTTGATGTGCTCTTTCCACTTAAGCTTTGCGTCCAAAGTCATTCCAAGGTATTTGGCCGTATTGGCGTAAGGTACAGCTTGATTATTAATCAATATTGGAATATTGTTTATCTTTTAATTTGTAAAGTTTATATTGGAAGATTTTGTTTCATAAAGTTTGATACGCCATTTTTCGGTGCAAGCTCTCACTATGTCGACGGAATTTCGGAGTTTTACTGCTGCCTTAGAGACACATTTGTCCGGTACCAAAATTGCGGTATCATCTGCAAAAGCAGCCATTATGGTGTGATTACCAACTGGAATATCCCTTGTGTATAGTAAATACAGGGTAGGACCTAGGATACTTCCTTGTGGTACACCGACTTCTATTTTCTTCAATTCCGAGTATTCTTGATCTTACCTTACTCTAAACAATCGGTATGAGATGTACGATTTTAATATTTCAAAGAACTGCCTGGGAAGATCCCTTTGCAGTTTGTACTCAAGTCCCTCAATGGCCAAACCTTGTCAAAAGCTTGAGCAACTCTCTTCAGAAGCAGTTTTTCAAGAACCAACCTTCTCTAACCAAACTATTAGAAGATCTTCTAAATACCATGATTTTATATTTTTCAATATTTATTGCAAGTCCCCATGTGTTGCTGTATGTTGATAACCTATTCATCATAAGCTGCAAATTTTCTGGTGACTCTGAAAGGATCATTAGATCATCTGCATGCAGTAGAATATCAGCTTTCCAAATCCCACCAGGAAAAATTTGCGAATACCGTGAATGAACAACGCAAACAGCAAAGCACTCAAAGGGCATCCTTGTTTAACACCAGCATTAGTATCAGAATATTGTGAGAACGTAGATCCATCCCAAACCGCTTCTTCTGTACCAGAATACATATTTTTTAATACATTTAAAAGTTTTGAGGAGATTCCGAGTTGGGAGAGTTTAAAAAAAAGTGCATTTCTGTTCACAAGATCGAAAGCTGCTTTAAAATCAACAAAAAAAGCGTAAATCTTCTTATTTCTGAATTGAAATGCTTTGACGATTGACGTTAAAACAAATATCTGATCCACAGTACAATAGTTTCTCCTGAAACCCGCTTGAAAGTCAGTTAAAATGCTGGAATTATCAACCCACTTTTCTGTTCTGTTCACTGAAACACCGCAAAATATTTTAGCCATAACATTCATAAATGATATTCCCCGATAATTTTCGACGTTGTTTGGATCACCTTTCTTATGAATAGGGAAAATAACAGATTTTTTCAACGAGGAGGGAATAAAGCCGGTTGAAAGAATGTTGTTGAAAGGCTGCTTTAGCTTATCAACGAAAGCTGTTGTTGCATTTTGAAAGTATTCATATGGAATTCAGTCTTCGCCTGGTGCTTTTCCATCTTTTGCTCTTTGAAGTACGATTTTTATTTCATTTACGTCTATTTCACAGTCCAAAGTTTCCTCAATAACCAGTGGTTCTGCATAAGCAAAGGACAAATCAGAGTGATTTGAGAGCAGGTTTTTGAAGCGGTATGAAAGATGATCTGCAGACATATTTGTACCAATTACAAAGTTGAATCCATTTATTTCTTTTTCTAAATTCCAAAAATCTTTCGAGTTACTGGCCAGACTTAAAGATTTTGCTTGAACATTTTCAAATTCAGCTTTTTTTTATCATTTTCTCAGTTCCTCAGTATAAAAGTTTCGTAGTGCTTGTAAAATGATTTTTTTTGCGGGCTTTCACTTTTTTTTAAATTTGGTAATACAAGCATAAGGTTGAACTGGTGAAGAATTTCTTATACACCATATAATTTCCTTTGAAAACAACTCGATAGATCCATTAACTGAAGAAGTCTCTGAAATATGCATATCTAGATTGCTTTGATAGGTGTGCAAGCTTTTATTCTTCCATTTAAGTCTTGGAAGTAACTTTAGATTTTGTTTTTGGAATGCATTTTCATTGTTCCATTCTATTACAAGAAGCATATGATCAGAATAAGTTTTATACTCTGCTACAAATTTTGAAACCAAGTTAATCCAATCATTATTCGCTGTGCAAAAGTCGCTAACAGATTTCCCTCCTCCAGGAAAAGTGTAGTGGCCCTCCGTAGCACCATAAGTGCAACCATTTAAAACGATATATTCGTACATTTGCAGTATTTCTAAAAGATCTAGACAATTTTGATAAGAGTAAGAGAGGTAAACATGTAATGTTTAGCATAATTGCCAAAACATTTTCCAATAAATTATTAAACACATTAACTTTGCTCATAATTTTTCAGTTCAGTTTGATTTATTTACACACCTTCTTTAAATGCCATTTTACAAAAAGCCAATAGAGAAAAATTAGGGGACTTCTGAAGTGTTACTCAGATTGACATCCTGTGCCGCCGCAATGAAATCGAAAAAAAAATCCCTAATTAGAATCAGTCCACACTATTCGATTGGGTATTTAATGAAACTTGCTTGCTTGCTTATCCGGCTGAGATACTGCAGTCTTCCATCGTGAACGATCCCTCGCAAGCACTCTCCAGTCAACGAGACCAAGCGCTCTTGCATCCGCAGTCACTTGGTCCTTGTACCGTAGGTTCGGTCTTCCTTGTCGTCTTGAACCTGGGGCTGGGCTGAGAAGACTTTCTTCGCTGGAGCGTTGTCGTCCATTTGCTTGATGTGGCCGAGCCAATGAAGTCGTCTTTTCATGGTCTTCTGGACTACATCCACATCTTGGTACAGCTCATACAGTTCTCGGTTGTATCTTCTTCTCCATTCGCCATCGTCGCATACGGGACCAAAAATCCGTCGAAGAATTTTTCTTTCGAAATTGCCCAATATCAATTCCCCTTTTTTACTTATCGTCCAGCACTCGGCGCGGGTAGAGTAGGACTGGTAAAATCAAAGTTTTGTATGGCAGACAGTTTTGAACCCAGTTGTTTGGCAAAACCGAAGCAGCAGCGGTTCGCTAGGGTAATTTTTCTTCGGATCTCCACTAAGATGTCCTTCGTGGGATTGATGTTTGTTCCAAGGTAGGTGAACTCCTTAACTACCTCGAAATTGCTGCTACCAACAGTAAAGTTTTGTCCTAGGCGGTAGACAGATGTTGCTTTTTTCGTTGATAACATGCACTTTCTATTGTCCTCATTCACTTCAAGTGAACTAGTTTCGCCTGTTCTTCAATCGCTGTGAAAGCCCCAGGCACAGCTCTCTTGGATCGACCGATTATGTCTATGTCCTCCGCATAGCCTAGGAGCTGGGTGGATTTGTTGAAGATAGTGCCCTTCGTGCTCACACCTGCCCTTCGCACTATCTGCTCCAGGACTATGTTGAAGAAGTCACATGACAACGCATCTCCTTGTCTAAACCCTGCGCAAGTTTGGAATAACTCGGATGAGCTGTTACCCATTTGCACACTTCACTGCGTATTGTTTAGCGTCATGCTGCACAGCTGGATAAGTTTGTTCGGGATCCCGAATTCAGACATCGCCATCACAAGCCCTTGGCGGTGGATGCTATCAGAAGCAGCTTTAAAATCGATGAAAAGATGGTAGGTTTCGACTTGAAATTCGTTGGTCTTTTCCAGGATCTGCCTCGGTGTGAATATTTGGTCTATCGTTGTTCTGCCTGGCCTAAAGCCACACTGGTACGTGCCGATATTTGTGTTGCAGAAATGTTTAAGACGCTCACCCAGTACGTTGGATAGGATTTTGTATGCAACATTAAGCAGGGATATGCCACGGTAGTTTTTGCATAACATCGGGTCGCCTTTTTGTATATGGGGCATATGGAGCTTATAGACCAGTCAGTGGCATTCTTCCTCCCACACTTTGGTGATAACCTGCTACATACGGTTTATCAAAACACTTCCTCCATGTTTAGTGAAACTACTCAAATACAAATGTGTAGTTAATTTTTTTTATTATTAGTTAAGATTCCTGGTTTAAGATAATTTCCTCTTCATTATTTTTTAAGCTATTTCATAGATTCTATCGCGGGCCACTAGCACGGCGACCGAATCCAGAAATTCCTTAACGAAAAAAACCTAACGCCACCCACTTGAATTGCATGCATCGTCTAACGTTGTTTCAGTTCGTCAGTCTTCGACACGGTGTTTATGTTCGTGCAACTAGACGTATTGTACGATTCTACGAAGCTCGCACGAATCTAGACGAGCTGCTTCGAACTCGGACGAATACATTTTTTTTATTGTTGAAAATTGAGACCACATACAATTCAAAAAACGAAAATATCTAGATAGATGTAAAATGTTTAAACAAACAAAAGGATACTTACGCCTTACAAAATTATTTATCCACAATCATTTTTCAGATTCGATTTACTTACTGAATTTGTTTATATCTCATTTTTCCTCTCCTAAATTCTAATATGCATCTGTTCAAAAATGTATTTGTTTTCGAAGTACATATTATAAAAATTACTGACACAAAAACCAAACTGAATCCTCAAGTGTACTCGTATTTCAACAGAAATTATCAGCAATCTCTCATGCAAGCAAATTCACAGCATGCTCAATAAAAATTATAGCGAAATACAGTCCCTGGCGATATTATTAGACGCACTGCAGAATTTTTATAATTATTAGATTATACGCAATATTTTTAACGTTCAAGATTGGATGTATGGTTACATGTTTATGCAACATGGAGCTTCATGCCACTTGGGCCGTTCCATAAAAACTTATTTGAGTGAAGAAAACATCCCTCTGTTGGACTGGCCGCGAAACAGTCCTGTTATGAACTCAATTGAAAAAAACCTGTGGGAGCTGATGAAGAGAGAAGTAGCTAAAGATGCGGTCACTTATTGAAAGAGTAATTCACGTGTGGAATCACCACCCAGAAATGATGGAAACAGTCAAATCATGCATTGACAGTATGCCGCGCAGAATTGAGGCTCTTATTAAAGCAAAATATTGAAAAAAAAACTACAAAATACAACAAAAAACTGAAAATATTAATTTTAAACAAAAATTCTTTAAATCTGTTGCTGTTGTTGTTATATTCTGCAGACAAAATAATTGAAATGCATTGCAATATTCGAAATCCTGCTTAAAATAGCTGGAAATTAAGTTTTTGCATAAAATCTAAATTGCATCTAATAATATGGCCAGGGACTGTAAGTTAATTATAGGGAAACAAAATTATATTCTTCAAAAACAAACTATATAAACTCCAAATGCTGATTAAAATTCTCAAAAATCGATTATGCTCTATCCCCAAAAACTAACTTTGGCCCAAAAAATAAAGCAATCCAAAACATAGCACAAATAATTAAAAAAAAAACCTTATTGGAATTCTCAATCCATCATCCAACAAAACTAAAAAACAAAATGCATTTGCATACATACACATAAACGAAAAACACATTTTCAAATAAATCAAAACACCTTTCAAAAAACTTTTTGTTTTGTTTCGTAATCATCAAAAATTTAATTATATGTTTATACAAAAAATGTTGCGTCTTTTCACTTCAATGGTTGTTTTTTTTTCAGTTAAATGAATTTAGGTTTTTCTTTATTATTGAATTTATAACAATACAATTTTTATTTTATTTTCCATAATGTATATTATAATTTTTTTTTTATTTTTTATATTATTAATTAATTTGTTGTTTTTTTGTTTTTAATTAATTAAGTAATTAATACAAATTTATATTACATTTAAAATCCAAATATCTTTTGTCATCTTCTTCTGTTTGTTGTTTGTTTTTTTTTTGTTTTGTTTTAATTAATAATTACTTAAATAGTAGTTTACAGATTTACACGTACTTATGTATATTTAAATTGTTTTATTAATATTTATAGTGTTGGTTTTTTTGTTTTATTTTTATTTATTTGATGATTTTTTATTAAATATTTTTGTAATTGTTATAATTTGTTTTGTTAAATTAAAAAATAAAAATGTTTAAACAATTATATGGAAAATAATAAAATTATTTTGTATATTTATGTTTTTTTTTGTTTGTATTTATATAGTAAAACTTATGAATAATTTTCTTACAATTTCTGAGTTTATTTATCTATAAGCGTATTTTTCATTGTTTACTCATTAAATCACGGATAAACAATAATTATCATAATAATAATTCTAGAAATTACTGCAATATTTTTATTATTATTTATATATTTAAATTAGACACACATAATTTTACATTATATCTAATAAATATTTTTTGTTTTTTGTTTTGTTTTCATTATTATTATTATTTATAGAGTTCATTTAGCTTTTGTGTGTTTTATTTAATATTATATTATTATTATTAATGTAATATGTGCCAAAATTCGTTTTTGTTTATTTTTTTTTCATTCAAGTAGATTTTTTATATTTATATTTCGCTCTCTGTTGGTATACGACAGTCTTGACTCTGAAAAAGTTGCACGAAGTTAATAAATATATGTTCACAAGATAATTAACTTTCTATTATTTTTTAAATATTTTTTTGTTAACAAGTTTAATAAAAAAAAATAAGGACAAATTTTTGTATTGCGTATCTTGACCAACTTTCGAGGTGCGATAAAAATAAATCAAAAGAATTTGATATCATATTATTTTACATAAAACTAGAAAACAACTTTTGAAAAATTATCAACCTTATAAATTTTGTAGTTTTATCAAAACTTTAGTAGGTCTTCAGAGGCAGAATGTTTGCTCTTTATTCTTCTTAAATCATCTCTAAAGTCCTGTGCTATTTTATAAATCACAACAATCTTTATAAGGCTGAATATTTTTTCGAATCAATAACAAACAAAAAAAATCTTTTCTATTGTCCTGATAAGAAATGTTCTTCTTTAAATAATAGTTATGTATTACAATCACAAGTTTTTGTTTATTTATTTATTTTTTCTTCAATTATTGAAATTTGTGGTTCTAATTGAATGAACCTGATAAAAAGTATTTTTCTTTTTAAATTTACTTTTGCGATGATGTCATAATAAAAAAAGGTAGGTAGGCAAAGGTATCTTGACTTATTTTGTTTTCTTTTTTAAGAAAGTGACTTTTTTTTGGAAAATTTTATCTATTTATGTACATTTCTTCGCATTACACATACAATTTACAGTCAAAAACAATTTATTGACAAAATGAAGAAACGAATCTTGTTCAAAAGGATTGTGAAAAACTCGTAGGTTTTAAATTATTTATTATGGAGCTGAAAATGATTTTTTTTTCGGGCCTCTAAGAAATAAAATCAGCCTTATCACGAATTTCATCGTAATCGGAAACTTATACGAATCCCGAAAAAAAACCATAACCAAATACGTTCGTAGTGGAAAATTTCATACAATTTTGCATTAAGAACGCATTTCGTAATACAGTTTTTCGGTATTCGTAAAAGTTTCCGATTATGATGGAATTCGTGAGACCCCTAAATAAATTTATCTATCTAGCTTTCATTGCCTAAATGTTGATGGTGCATCATTCAAGGACTCACTCCACTCCACTTAAAAAATGCTCCATCTTACTTGTATGTATATTTTAACAAGACACATCCAGTGTAGTCACAATACAAATTTCCCAGCAGTTAAGAAGCAGCAAGAACATTATTATACCAAAATTCTCTACAAAAGATGACTCACTAAAAATTAATTTGTGGGTTGTTAAAGGAAATACGAATTTATGGGAATATTTTAAGGTGATCAAAACTAAGAACAGAACAGAGAAGAAATTTAAGAAAATTAAAAATCATTAAAGTTCTTTAAGAAATGACAAGACTCTTAAAGCAACAAAATAAATGAATAATAGCGATGCAATATCTATGAACACATTACTGTGGAAGTTTGTTCTTTTCATTGATCTCGTATTTGTTTTCTTTCTTAATCATTTTCTCTTGCTTTTAAATCTCGACAGTCTTTTGAATCATCTAATTTTAAGACCTCAGCCACTAATCAATCCTCAAAAACGACACAAACACAAAATTCCCTAAAATACAAAATTCGAATACAAAAGAATAAAAAAAAATAAAGCAAATGCAATAACTGCCAAGAAGATTTCAATTATTGTTAAAATAAAAATAAGGATCTGAAAGACTGGCGCAACATTTTAAAAGAATTCAATCAAAATGATTGAACAATTCAATAAATGCATTTTTTTCTAATTTTTTGGCTGTAGGCAAAGACTTTAATCGTTACTTAGTGTAGACTAGAATTGAGACTTAAAAAGAATAAGAAATTTGTATTCTGGAATTTACACATCAGACGACATAGAAAATCTCAATCTCCTTTTTATTTTAAATTCATTAATTTAATTCTAGACATTTTTACTACCAGATGAACGAAATCGTAAGAATTTGGATTCAGACACGAATTTAGAAGACTTCAAAGGCGTTAACTATCAACAACCGCTCCTGATTTAGCAAACTTCTACAGGGATTGTACGTCGTTAATCTTTTAAAATTAAAAGAATAACAAGTTTAATTATTCAGCAATTTTAAAGGATACCAATAATAACTCATCTTCGTTTGCATAACGAATTAAGGACAACTTTTCCATGAGATAGTTTTTAGTTTGAACTAGTCGTCCACGCTCCGAGAACACAACAAGAACATCTTTGCGAACTGTTTTCATAGGTTCCTTTAAACAGCTTTGATTCAGAACAAAACTAAAATAAAAAAAGAAAAACAACACAATTCAACAATTTTGGGAAGATCGTTTTGACACAGTCACAAGAATTGCCTTTTCCTATTTTCCTAAAATTTGAAGGTTTCATAATTTTTTAAATTAAAATCTGGTTAGTACAAGTGTTTTCTCTGGTTAAACTAAAACTACTTGAGTGGACCGAAGAACCCTCAATAGAAATAGAAACATTGGAAATACATCACCAAAACCGAGTTGATATTCTTCTGCCAAGAAGCAACGACTTTCAAAGAGTTTAAACTCTGACAACTTCTATACAAAAAGAAACTTTAACCCCAAAAAGTCTTCAGTTAACAAACTTGAAAAGAAAAGTAAAACAAAAATAGATACAAATCTAAAAAATAAACTGTACATGTAATGCCTTTGTGTGTTGTATGTTTATATACTTAACGAAACTTTAAGCAACAATTAAAATCAGTTTGTAGGGAGTTTTAGACATCCCAGCCCCCCTAAAAAACCTTTATCTCAGACAGAACAGACAAAAATGTTGACATGACATTATTATTTTTTTTCTTTTTTGACGAAACTCTACCCCTTCCTTTGTTGTTTTTATTATCTTACATACAAGAAAATTTAATACAAATCCTCTAGGAATGTTCAATTAATTTATATAATTATGATTGTTATTTTCATTTTTTGTTTTTTGTTTTTGTTTTTAATTTTATGTTTTTATACAATAAAGCTTTTGAACGACGATTAAAAAAAATCTTCTATCTTCTCCCATTTTCCAACTTCTACATCAATACCCAAACCCCCCCGCATGCTTAATATTTTTTTTCTGTTTTCTGTTAAAAAGTAGAGCAAGAGTAGAGATTCAAAATTGGTGAAGAACATTTATTTGAAAAATGCATTATTTATGAAGTATGTAGACCTGAACAATGGGTTTTATTATGTTTTTAAATATATTTATTTTATATTATTTGTTTTTTCCTTCTTTTTCTTCCCTATTATTTAGCTCTCTTGTTCTTGCTTTCTTTTTTTTGTTAAAGTGTTTTTTGTTGTTTTCGAATAAGATTTATAACAATTAATGTATTAATACATTGAAATTTTGATTACTTTCATAATTATGATTCATTTATTTTAATTTTTATTCTTTTTTTTGTTTTTTTTAATGTATATTATTTTATATATATATATATTTATATTATAGGTTGCTATTTACAAAAGTCGATCTTGAAAATAAGATCTTAATAAGTTGTTGTTTTTTGTTTTTGTTTTATTTAAATTGTTTTGTTTTTTGTTTTAAATTAAATTAATACTAACATAAAAACTAAGAACGTATATGACATTTTTGTTTAGTTTATGTAAAAAAGAAAATCTTTTAAATAATAAAATAAGAACATTTTATTTTTTTAATGTTTTTTTTTTCAAGTTTTTGTTTTTGTATCTAATCAACGACAGTCTTAGAGAAAATAAATGAATAAAACGAAGTTATTCAGATATTCCCTTGTTTTTATTTGTTTTCTGTTTTTTTTTTTTTTTAATGGAAATGCTGGCGGTATTTTTGTTTTGTTTTTGTTGTTGTGTTGTTTTTTGAGTGTGAAATATTCTAACTGAAATATGGATGGATATTTGCTGCGGATGCTGGTTGTGTTGTGTTGCTGCTATAATATACAATATACTCGTATATGCTACAGCATATTATTTAAACTGATGACGTCATTTCTCAAGCGATATCAGTTTGAATGAGAACTGAACTGAAGCAAGAGAAAGCATTTTGAAATCAAAGACCGGCAAACAGTTTTTTTTTGTTTTTTTGTTTGTTCTAAAATAGCGCGCAAACATCGACAACAATAAGAAGCAAGTGCTGTAAACCTCTATGGAGTTGTTTAGCAGATATACCCGCAGCTAGCGCAGGGCATACGCAGTGAATAGTCGTTAGTTATCTCCCCTTTTCTCACCTGTTGGTTGTATTTAGATTGATGCCTGCCGAGAGTGAGTTGTTATTGTTGTTGTTGTTATTGTTAGCTGTATTGCCTCCAGTTGCTGATGAGCCTGCATTCATGTTGGACGAAGTTGTAGCCATATCGTTGGAGTTGTTATTGATCTTTACTGATATATCGTTAGCGCTGGTCTTTGGCGAGGCGGAGGTTGTGTACATTGCTGTTGTTGTGCCAGCCGCAGACACTGAGGCTCCAGTTTGGGTGTTGACAACTTGGTTGGTTATGGGAACGCGCATGTTTGCGAACAAGGCCGGATTGTTAGCAATGCGCTGAAGCTGGTGCTTTCCCAGAACTGTGGTCATACCGGGTGAGATCTGCATTTGCATTTGTCCAGAGTTGTTTTTATGGAGGGACTTCAAGTTCAACAAACTTGTGTAAAACACTCGCTTGTTTTCTGGATTCTCGCCACCAATAATGTTCAATATTCGATCGCGTTTCATTTTTTGTAGCTGAATCTGCTGTTGCTGCTGCTGTTGTTGCTGTTGCTGCTGTTGTTGTTGCTGTTGCTGCTGTTGTTGCTGCTGCTGCTGATGCTGCTGTTGTTGTTGGTGCTGCTGTTGAAGCTGGGCTGATTTTAGTTGCTGATTGTTTAGCTGCTGGGCGGTGATGGCATTCTTCGAGTCCACCACAATATTACTCTGCTGTATTGAACCAGTTGAGACAAAATTCAATTTAAGATTCGTATTGGGAATCTCTTTGTAATGAATTTTGTTTTGCATATCTCCAGACGATGTGGCAATTGTGAAATTACTAGTACTTGTGACATTACCCGAAGGTCCTGATGTACTTAGTATAAGTTTATTACCACTCGTTCCAGCCACTCCGCCGGTATTCGAATGTTGGCTTATCATCGTAATTGGTTGCGATGATGGTTGCAAGCTATAATTGTGATTGGCGGCAACAGCAGCAGAATTTTGTTGTTGTTGGACACTTAATTCAGATACCACAACGGGATAAGATGACATTTTTATAACTTTTCCAGTTGGAAGTTGTTTTTGACTGGTTTGATTATTAACATCGATTATTGTTGTGTTATTTGAGTCATCTTCGGTTTTTATAACTTGATACTGTTGTTGTTGTTGATGCTGTTGTTGTTGCTGTTGTTGATGAGCAATTTGAACCTTTCGCTGTGAGAGTTTCCGAGTTAAGAGCAGTTTATCCAGAGCTAAGAAAAAAAAAGAATATCTCAATTAAAATTGTGTACAAAAAAGGTATCATACAATATGTAACACCAATAAACAAAATTCCAAATATCGAACATACAAAAAATATTTGTTTAAAGGTCAGTGCTCCCACTTAAATGAAGAGTATAGTGTGGAACACTCTCAGGAAGGACAATTGGAGCTGTCTGTGTTTATGTGGATGTCTTTCAATACCGGTCAACGATTAAATATTAATTATGGATAGAGAAAAATGAAGAATTTGGTTTTCTAACAACACGGAGCCACAGCTCACACTGATCATTGAAATTAAGTTAACCTCACGGTAAGTTAATGGTGCGCGTGTCTGATTGAACTATTATAATTTTTATGAAAATTTAAGAATTTAAGGCCATAAGTGACGAGACATAAGAAATTAAAAACTTTCCAATACGAGTTTCACTTTTAAAGCTGTCATCTTTCGACATCTCAGAAGGTAAAACTCTACTAAAAAAGTAAGCGATACAAGCTTCAAAAGCGCAGTGAAGTATTAAAAATTCATAGCAAAAATGAAGCTCCCAAAATTAAAGCCATGGGGGTCATCGTAAAGGAAGCACAATGTGGAAATAGCGGAAACAAATTAGTGATGGAAAGGGTCGAAAACGTGTTTGCTGATTACTCGTCCGTCGATCCTTAGAAAAAGACAAAATCAAAAAACTAAAGTGAAACAAACATAATTTTACAGAAAAATATTCCTAACTGTTTTATTTCTCAAAGAGGTAATTACACCGAAATCAAAGCATAAAATCGGTTCAAGGCCTTAATGATAAAACTAGTAAATTTATCGAGGACACTTAGCCGCATATGTACTATAATTGGCCATTGAGAATTTGATAAAAGGAAACTCCAAACATTGAATAAGCAAAAGGCAATATTCGAAATCTCAATGACCTGAAATTCTAAAATACACTACATCAAAAATTTGCACGTTCAGCAATTGAAAATAAATGGGTTTCCCTTACACTAGGAACACAAATCTGAGCTTCTTGACTTTATTTGATAAAATTATAATGTATAACAGGAAATGCAACAAAACTGCAACAAATTGTTCGAGCTTTGCCTCATGGTTTTTTTTACCGTTAGAAGAATTTTGACAAGAATGTCAAAAAGTTGCTCGTTTATCAATGTTCGTACACTGTTGTATTCTATAGGCTCAGTATGCCGTGGTGTATTGATCTTTTCAATTGTTTTTTTTTTTTAAATTTTGCAAGTTTATTTTGAAAATGGAGGCTTCTCATAAAAAAGTACCTCTTGAAGTAAGAAAACTGATTTTTAAACTAAGAAACGGCAGAAAAAGTTATGCTGAGATATCGTCAACTATTGGTAAACCACGGTCTACAGCTCAATATGTATTAAAAATAGTTTGAAAAATAAAAGCTTTGAAGTGGCCAAAGAAAGAGGTAGAAAACAAAATTCTAGACGCTCATATGGAACAAAAAATTGAAAGAATGGTAAAGCCTGATCCCAAGTTAAATGCTCCTTAAATAGCTGCTGACATTCAAGCAAATGATGGAACATCGCTTAAACCTCAAACTGTTCGGAACTTTTTGCATTCAAATGGATATAATGGTCGCACGGTACAAAAAAAAACCTATCTTTCAAAACGCTTGAACTATGCGATTGCATACGTTTCGAAACCAGATGATTTTTTGAAGAATGTGTTATACCTTGACGAGAGCAAGTTTAATGTCTTTGGGTTGGACGGTCGCAGATTTGTGTGGAGGAAACCAAACACAGCATTAGATGTGAAGAATTTGCAATCAACGGTGAAACATGGAGGCGGAAATGTTATGGTCTGGGGAGCTTTGGGGTCCAATGATGTGGGAAATTTAGTTTTTATAGAAACAACAATGGATAAAAACAAATATTTAATCATTTTAAAAGGAAGTTTGAAAACCTTAAGGGTGACTTTTTACTTGTGCAAGACAACGATCCTAAACATTCATCAAGGATAGTAAAGGAGTGGATTCTTTATAATGTTAAATCGCAATTGCCTCATCCTCCCCAATGCCCCCCAAGAAAGGTCCGAGAATCAAAAATAAGTAATAAAAAACCAGCTTAAAGCCGGTATATTAGAAGAATGGAACAAAATTTTGCGGAAGTCACTTCAAAACTAGTTCTCTCTATGAAGAATCGCCTTCAGGATGTTAATAAATCGAAAGGTTATCACACTCGCTCATAAAACTTACATATATAAACATAATTAAGTTTTTTTTATCACAATACGTGCAATCTTTTGACCTTTGACTTCCTAATTTGCCTAAGTTTGTACTAATTTTCTGATTTCCTTTAAATACCTTAGCTATTATTTTGAAGAATCACCTGTACGAACAAAATGAAATGAATGAATCAAAAAATAGTGTAGTTTCTAAAAATACTCTTTATATTTTTTTTTTCAATTTCAAATAAAACCTCAAAAACGTTGTAAAACATTTAATTACTCGATTTTCGAATTCAAGCATTAAATATATTGTAAAATAATTCATACATTTCTACTATTCAAAACTTCAATCGCGTTTATCTTATACTAAATTACTAAGTTGGCCGGACTGATAACTTACATTTTCTAAAATATCAGGTTTAAAAATAGGGACTTGACAACTTTGCATTTAACGCATCATTTTACTAATCATTGCAACTTATGGAACGTAACTCCAATATTCGTTGTGTGATGTTACCGTTTCAGTAAAACTACAAGGAGATCGAAGTGCCAAAAACCTGGTTACTATTCAGGACGCAAACGATCAAAAACAATCAATTCCGCGGTGATCTAAGGATCTTGGTTTACACCCACATAAGATTAAGCTGACTTAAGAACTGATGCCGATAGACAAATTGAAGCAACGCAACCTCTCCGATTCACACAAAATCATCTTCAGTGACGGAACGTATTTTTGGCTCAATGGGTTTTTCAACAAGCAAAATATGCGTTATCGGTTGGGTGAAAATCCAAATCACCACGTCCTTTACAAAAAAAAAATTGTACGATTTGCATGCCTGCGCCGTTATTGCCGGACCCATATTTTTTCGATTAAGATAAGACATTATTGTGTATGGATGGTGTTACAAGCCACACAGCACATATTGCAATCGATTTATTGAAGAATGAGTTTAATTAGAGTGTTTTCTCAAGAAATAGGGAAGTCTTCTGTTTTTTAGACTACTTTAAGTCATTGGCTTATGCCAACAAGACGACGACGCTACGGTTGGAAAAGCTCAGAGCCAATATTTACCGAAATAGTCAGTCACCTTTATTTCGAGATTCGTTTTCGATCGAAAGTTATTCGAATTCGAGAAGATTTTATTTTGAGATTCGATCGATTCGAAAGTTTGCTGATTCAATCGAAAGTTCATTTAAACAAAAATTAATAAACTTTGACTTTCCAATGATTCGAATCAAAAGTCATTTTTGTGTTGTTCAGATATTTTCTGGTGAATAGCTAAAGAAACATGTAAGTTTTAACAATTTTGATACAATAATTAAGGGGGTATTCTGGTCTAGAAATTAAAAAAATCGATTTTTTTTTGTTTTCATATTTTCATAGTATAACTATTTTAGAATATGTATACGAGAGGATTTTCCCAAATTCAAATTATTTTCGGAGAAATAAGTATTTTGCTGAGCAGCCATCCAAATCGGTTGGGCTGCAACTAATAGAACAAAAGACATAATGGGGTACTTTAAACGCGTTTTTCTCAGAACTGTCTTTTTGAATCTGATACCCACGATTTCTCAGGTTCTGCCGAACCGATTTACTTGAAATTTTAAGAGATTCTTCTTTAGGGACTTGTCTACGTCCGGAACTACGGCCATCCCCAAATTTTCATTTTTAATATTTTTAACAAATCGAAGAATGTTCAAAAAAATGGTAAATTTTTTATATTTTTCTTTAGACAGCCGCCATTTTGTAAAAAGAAATGTTTGTAACTTTTCCGTAGTTCCAGACATTGCGACATTATTGTAGATTAATAATCTTTTTTAGTTTTTGATTTCAGATTTCTAGGAGAGTTAAAATCGTGGGTATGGTCACGCACCAAATTTTTGAGACGCACCACTCCATGAACTGATAACTAACGGAATTTTGATTTTTTTTTTACTTTTTTATTTTTTTTGTATGCTTCTAATGTGAATAAATAATGTATAAAAAAATGTATGGTAAAATTGTTGCTTGCTTTTTTCTACAGCACTTCAAAAATTACCTAAAATTCATGTCTCTAGACCAGAATACCCCCTTAAACGAAATTAGTTATATTGACTATTTTCTTTTGTTATTTTATAAAGGGCACAGTCACACTCTAATTGGAAATAGGGAGCAAAAAGAAGTTCTGATAAGGTTGATGGAGGAGAATCCGGAGGTAGCAAAGGGTTTTTCTGTAAACCGTGTAGATGCTGACCGGTTTTGGACAGATGCTGCCGTGCAGCTCAATAGTCATGGGCCTCCATATTTAAATGCCTGTTCATTGTGGCGAAAGTTTTTTACAAATCAAGAAAACAAAATCAATTAAGTCCGATTGGAAGTTTATAAACATTGATTGTTTTTATTTCAATTGAAAGTAGTGACCATGTGTGACGAATATACATAAACGGTATAAAAACAACATGGACATTTAAACCAAAATGGTTACGTTAGTTGAAAAATTGTTTAATTTCATGTCTTTAATGTTTTTGTTTATCATTTTTTTTAACTTCACTTAATTTTTCAATTCAAAAACTGTTAATCTGTGACAAACTCTGAATTAAAAATAAGATTCTTCGAAAAATAAAAATTAAGTGTGGTCACACTAAATCAAATCAAAATTTCAAATCATTGAGAACAGCTGATCTCCAAAATAAGGTTCATTTCGGTTCATTTTTTTTTTCATTCATTCGAATCTCAAAATAAACAAAATTCATTCGAACAAATAGATCTAGTCACTCGAATCAACGTTTCGTTCGAATCTCAAAATAAGCATGAGTGGCGTTTCCACCGTCATCGAAGTTTAGGTTCGACGCTGCAAACGTGTACATATGAACCAAATCGAACTCTAATCATAAAGTTTTGATTGTTCTTCAAGTCCATAAGAAAGTTTCTAAAATATCATAAAGGGTTTGCGTTTTGTTTAAAAAAGAAGTTGTCAAACCTTAGCTTTATATTCCCTTTGGAAGCAGAATTTTATTGCACATTGGGTTATTAATTTCTTATTAACAATTATTTGACAATATCTTCCACTTTAGGCCAACAAAAATGTACCACAAAATTTCTAAGTGTTTTATACTAATCAATCAAAAACAATTCTTTGGATTATGATTATTGCAGCCTAGTATTGGAGCTCAAAATAAGGAGAAGTCGTTGAGACATCACAGCCGTTATTTTGAAATAAATAGTTTCCTGATGCAAAATAAAATTGCTTTTCTATAATCATGGTTTATTTTGTAGTATTTCTGGAAACAATACTCAAAAAGCCTATTTTTTGTCTGACTCAAAACATAAGATGAACATATTTCCAAAATAAAATCTGATATTTTTAACATGTCAAGTTTCATTTAAAAAAGATGACAAATGTCATAAGATTACTCAAGCGCCAGTTTGTTGAACGTCACAATGGAAACAAAGAAAAAGTTCTAACATCTCTGGGAGCCTGTAGAATATGTATCAATTTTTTTTGACGCCGTTCATTCATGCAATATTTATATTTAAATATTTAAACAACCTGTCACCGCCACAAACCAACCTTCGCTTCGTTACAAAGAAAAATATTTCATATTTCAGATAGAATGTTGTTTTTTTTTACTTGAGATCAACACAAAACACTTTTTAACCTAATGAGTGTGATTCATCAAATTATTTAGAATTGCTCTTAATTTGTTTTAATAGTTTTCTAACCTGAGAGATAACCTACAACTTTCACAATTCAAACCGACGACGACGTGACGACGGATGACAACAATTAAATCATTTATACATTATTCATTCACGTCTCAGATTTGATGAACTTATTCTTACCTTCAGGCCCGTTTAGTGTTTTCTTTTGCCCCGCCGCCGGTCGACTCGTCCAAACAATTTTGTTTGCAGTCGCATCGGTTGACAATATTCCAGATCCACCTTGTCCAACGTGTCGCCATACGATTTGCTGTGCCTGCTGTTGTTGCTGCTGCTGTTGCGGTTTTGAAGTCGTCACAATCATAGGCGTCTGGTGACTCATCAGATTATCAGTTAATATCATATTTCCATTGCCACTAGAACTCCCCCCGCCTGCATCAACCAAACCACTGCTACTACCACCACCGCCAGCGCTGCCACTATGATTTGGGCCATTACTTGAAATAATAGTATTACCCAGACTATCACATGTTATTTCATTGTTGTCCAACTTCACATTTGCCAATATGACGGCGTTCTGTTGTTGATTAACATTATTAGGAACTTGATTGGTGTTGACAACGCCACCAACATTGCAGTTGCTCTGCTTTAGGTAGATTTTCTGTGGCATATTGCCGCCACCACCACCACCGCCGTTTGCGTTGGTATCTTGAGTCGCAAATATAGTTGTATGGTTGGTTGTGGCCATTGACGTAAGTACATGCGGTCGGGATACCATTGCACCTTGTGTAACAACCGGCGTTACAAGACTCTTCTGCTGAAGTTGCAGATTTTGTTGCAGAAGATGCTGCTGCTGTTGTTGCTGTTGCTGATGTTGTTGTTGCTGCTGCTGTTGTTGTTGAACTATTCTTAAAGCTGTTCTCTGGCCTGATGGATGAACTAGAGATGATGTGTTTGCTGCGAACTCGGATGTCGGCAACAATCCTTGCTGTTGCATAATCTGCAGTTGTTGATGGGCGGGTGGTTGTGCTATCGATAATGCTGCTGTTGCGGCTGGTGATGCAACTGGAGGTGGCGGAGGCGATGCTAGAATCTCATCGGGCGGTTCTATTTTGTTTACCTCGGGTAACTTCTCCTTGACTTCTTCTTTCTTGAAGAATATCTCATCCTTTAGACCGTTTATCGTCGAGAATGTCGAACTGCCAATATTGAAATGGCTGTTGTTTAATTTACTATCTATCGCAGCCTTAACACCTTCCTTGTCATCATCCATTGGGACATCAGCGCCTGCACTGTCACCCGCCTCTCCATGTTTCGTCGTCGCATCACTGGGCAATTTCTTTTCTTCGATACAGTCGAGCAAGCCAGCGCCGCCGTCGTCGAGAATGCCATTCCAAAATGTCGTTGTTTGATTGAGCGTCTTTAGGTCGTCTATTTGGCACTCTTGCAAAATGTTGTCCAGCATGTTTTCGTTGTCATCCTCGCCCAGGGAGAAATTCATGTCAGCTAAACTGTCGCCGCTCAAATTCAAATCAATACCAACGTTAGTATCCAAATGATGATTATCTGGCGATAATTTACTAAGATAGTTAGCCGCAAACACTGATGGAAGCAGCTGCGAGTCCGGTTCCAGGTCGGCGTATGAAAAGGGATTTGTTACGAAGAGTGCATCATCAGAAGTGCTCTCCCACAAACCCGCTGAAGTACTATTGCCATTGTCTTGGAATATCGCCGAAGGAGGGCTTGCGCATTGGCTAAGACGTTGCATTTCAATGGATATGGGTGTCGCCACTGAGAATTCAACAGCTGGAGTTGCTGGAGTAGTTGGAGATTCTCCACTTTCCACTTCCGTTTTTACAGTCACCGCCGCCGTTATTGGCTCATTATAGTCATCCAACTCAATTGAAGGTGTCTTCGGTCGAAAATGCAACCAATCTCTTCTTATCTCACTCAGGACTTCGTTGCAAATCTCCATTCGTTTACTCGATGGAGGCGGTGCACTCGTATAGTCCAAAAGAAACGGAAACTGTCGGTCATTCAATGCGAAGCAATCCTTTAAGTTACTATGCCGCAACACATCTTTCGCTTCTGTAAACTGACTCTTGGGCAATTGATTGTTGTTAATTGTCAAACCGCTACCGCTCATCTCGTCATCGGGCTCGTTCGTGCTCAACACATCGCTTACGGTCTGATTCGCTGCATTATTTCGATTGGCATTTATGTAGCTACTCAAACGGGCCAAATTCACATTCTCATCATCGAGAATATTCAAGTCGGCCGAGTCGATTATCTCTTGCTTGATTTGGACATCGGCACTGCTTATCACATTGGGCTTTCCTCCATCATTGTTGTTATTGTTTATGAAATTGTTTACATTTACATTAGATGTAGTTCTGTTAATGCTATTGTAAGTTTGTTCGTTTAAACTATTACAACTAAATTTAAAACTACTGCTACTATTTATGTCGTTAGGATTAAATTTGCGATCGGTAGGCAGCACCTGTTCTTTTTTAATTATATCGCTTACAACCTCTGAGTACATGGTGTTGGAGGTGTTAGGTTGCTGCCGCTGGTGATGCTGCTGTTGATCAACGTTAGCTGCATACGATGACGTTGAAAACTTGTAAGTGTCTTCGGCGTCATTCAGCTTTTCTCGCTTGATTAATTCTTCGTTAAGGGGACTAATACTATTGTTGTTTTCACTGTTGTTGTTGTTATTATTATTATTGATTGATGTTCTGTGTTTGGGATGAAAACTGTTGTGATCCCATTTGCGTTTGGGACGTTTTATTGGCACCGGTTTCACAAATGCTGTCACATAAAGTGAATCCCGAGAAACATTCTCATCATCTTCGTCGTCCACATAGTCGCAATCGGCTATATTGACGTTATTTTCAGTTGTTGGGCAGGTTCTTGGAGAGTTCTGAGTTTGCTGATTTATGGTGGTGGCTGCTGGATTTGCGTTTAGACATGCGGCGGGGTTTTGTAAGCTGCTACTTTCCATAATGGTGTAATCGAGCTTAGACCAAATATCATCCATATTTGTTGATGCTCGATCTAAAATAACACGTCCTCCTCTTCCCAGTCGACGTCGTGCAAATCCTATACAACGTGGCCTGAAATAAAAAATAAATTGAAGTGGGTTAATTTTAAATTGTATTTATCGGAAAAGATTCAGGAAGAAGTTAATGTTTTAAGCATGCTCAAGAGCCAAGCAATATCTGAAGTTATTTTGTCACTGACAACTGTTTTCTACTCCACAGAAGTTAGTATGATACGGATACCTCGTAAAACAAAATGAGTCGCTTTGGGCATCGCGCTTCAACGATGTTGGGGAAATAAGTGTAGCACAAACAGTGCATTTTGTAAAAGAAGATTACGATGAAAAGAGGCACTTGCTGTAGTCAAGTTTGTGGAAAAAGTATATGAGCCTGATAAACTAGTGGAAAACACTCGTGGTTTTTTAATTCATAAAAAAAACTCCCCATCAATATAAACAGATCAATATTTAATGCTCCGCACTAGGCTAAAGGAGTTCTATTCGAAGACCTGGTATTATTCGGATACAAGGTTCAATTGACTCATACAATTAAGGCGCACAATAATCGGTTTCGTTATCGCTTCGCAGTTTGGGTCTTGGATTTTTAAGGAAAATCAATTTTACTAATTTGAATTCTTGCGCATTGTAATGACAGTGAGATATAGGTAAAGTTTTCCACATTCGCGAAGTGCGGCTAAGGACCGAATATCTGTCCTTAACAGAACGATGAGAATCCACAAAAGTGCAAGTACATATTACGGTTAAACTCTTAAGGGAAGGAATATAACTGCCATGTCGCTACAACATAGTCAGTTCTTCTTTAAAACCTTTGCTAGAGCACCACCTCAGAGTTAGGAGTTATACTCAAGTTTTGGATGTTTGAACGTTTTGTAAATTGCAACCAGATCAGAAGAGACAAATTTTCAAAATCGTCTAAAAAAAACAAAAAATCATGCAGTATTTCTGGCAACATCATGTATGTGATCGTCCCACAAGGAATGGTTGTTAAGAAAAATGATATGTTCAGTTTAATGGATGCAAGTGCCACCATAGATAGTGACATAGGGTTTGAGAAGCAGTATATTCCACTCGTTTTCAATGAGCTGTATCCGTTGGGTGAAAGCTAGTGCGTTGGACTGTCAGCAAAGCGGTCTTGGGTTCAATCTCAGTCTGCCCCAACTAAAGTTTTTTTTTCACGGATAATGCCTCTTGAAGGAATTGATAAATTCTCCAAGAGTAATTCTTGTCATAAAAAGTGCTTTCTAAAATTTGCAACATTACTAGCACACAGGGATGGTTGAGACTGTAAGGAACTAGGCGTTAGTTCCCAATGAACTGTTGAACCACATAATTTTATTTTGAATCCACATCCGAAAAGAAAGAATGGGTCTGAAAACGAGATGAGTGGATACAAAATTTTAAGACATGAAATATTTCATAAAAATGAGAAAGAGTGTCGGCGAAAGAACAGAGCCCTGAGGCAAACCAACATTAATTTTGTGGTTATCAGAATTGAACCCATCTAACTAGTTGTCTTGAATTTAATGAAGGAGAAATCGTCTAAACCAAATGTACCCTTTTAATATAAGAAAACCCATTGCGAAACTTTTCAACGATTCTGAAAAATCACGTTATTGCGAGATACATCAAAAGCGAATGACAGTTTTGTTCGGATATTGTAGAGGTGGCAGCACTGGATTATTTTTCTTGTTAAGAGAGGCAACGTTTCGGTAGAGGGTCAACTCAAGCTAACCGACTTTTTTGCACTAAAATTGAAGAATAATCTTTGTTTTGTTAAAGATGTGGCGTCGTGCCGCAATCGATCGTTCGCGCCAAGTTTACTATCATCCGTTGTCAAATTTCTGGGCTTCAATTGTGCGATGTGGGTTGCCGTAAAGAACTGATATTTTGCCAAATACCAAAAACGATTCAAGCTTTTACAATTAATAAAAAATAAACAAGTTCTTGGAAATTCGAAGTGATAAAAATTTCACCTGCGAAGCCAGAATGACAAAATGCGCTACTGCGAAGCCAGACAGTCAAATAACGTTGGCTTCCTCAATTAATGGGAATATATCCAGTCACTAATGAAGCCCTATTTCTTTTATGTTTAGAAACCTTTAAAACTATTTATATTAGATGCAATATTCTTCATCTAATAATCTTACCTTGGATGTCTTATGGATGTAAGGGTATATCTATATTTCTTATCTCCAAAGCCATTATCGTTCTTCGATTCCCATGGCCAATTTCCATAAGAGTCAAGGGGCTAAAAATAAATTTTATATTTTTATTATTATTCATTCATTAAGTAAAATAAGAAAAACAAAAAAAGAAAAATCTTTACCCGGTGGTAATTGCAGTTCTTATTTCGTCTAAATGCAAATTGTCCTTCATCTTCGCCTTCCGAACCCAACGGGTTATTTGTGAGATCCTCTTCTTCAGTTTCGATCGTCGATTCTATTGGCGCAGGTGATGAGCTTTGAACTAAGGAATATTGCTTTTCACGTGGTATTTTGTGTTTGCGTTTTTTATATTGTCTTTTCTCTTTACGACTACCACTACTGCTAACACCGACTGGATCTTTTTAGAAAGTAAATAATTATAATCTTTTTATCATAGTTGTTTTTAAATGGTAACATACCAACTGCAAGATTTGCAGGGTTCAGGTACTGTGACGTCGAAGTATAACTATGACCGCCACTGGTCGATGCTGTATTCGACGGCAAAAGACCTCCAACTGGATTCGTAGACGGGACTGATGGATTATGTGAGTATTGATTTGTATATAATGGTGCAAATGCTGGCCTGTAATTTTTGTTTAGATTAAGAAAAGAACGTTTTAGTACAATGATAAAACTATGCATTTCAAAAATATATTGTACCTTGAATTTTTGATAGTCGAACTTAGCTCTGACATTAGGCTTCCACTAAAGTCACGCAGCTGAACCCGCTTCTCAAAGATCTCAATAGATAAATGCAATTGTTCTCTTTTCGTTTTCTCACGTCGCTTTACCATTTCAAGTACAGTCGTCGCTCGACACAAATCTCGCCTATTTAAAATCAAAAATCATAGAATTACAATTTTGCCATTTAGTAAAAGAAACAAAATATTAAATACCTCAACTTCAACATCTTTTCATATGATGTCTCATCATTTTTACGATTCTTTCGTGTTTGCATCTTTTCGGTGCGTCGACGAAATGCTAAGTACGGATTATTTGCCGAAGTACCAGGTCGGTTCTCTGTTTTGACTGACAAAATCAATGGATGTTGCTGAAAAGTAGTTTACGAATTATGATTTTTTAAGCATTTTTTATTTTGTTTTGATTTGATTTTTTTTTTTCGAAATACTAAATAAGAGCTCTAAGAAATCTTACAGTTTTCAAACGCTTATTCAACCAGTAATCGTAAACTGCTATGCTAACTTCATCGTCTTGTTTGAGCAGTGCCTTAGCTTCATTTAGCGTTACCACAGTTTGGCCGGAACTCTTCTCAAGTCGATCCATCATTTGTTCGAACTTTAATGGAGTTAATTCCAATCGCCGACTTTGTTGATTTACCCACATTTCATCTGCACTATCCATATCATAGTCGGGAATATCCTGTTCCAGACCGAGTGCTGTAATTATTTTAATTGTTTATTATAAAATATTTCATATCAAGAAAGAAGAAGGACGAAGGATTTTTTTATACTTACGTTGCATATGAATCATCTGGCGTGGCATTTTATAGTTGGGAGGATAGCTTCTGTCATAGAAATCCTGATCACATGTAAACACCTCGGGCGTGGGAATAATCAAACCAGTACATATCGCTCTTTGTAGATGGTGTTCCTGAAATTGACATTGTTTTTGTTTTTATTTTTATTTTGAAACAGGAAGATTTTTCGTAGAAAATTAAATTCTAAATGAAAATTATTGCAAATATGACCCAAAGAAAAAACATTTTTACCTACAAACAAGGCAAAGTCTTAACTAGAAATATTTGGGTAGGTACTTAAGTACCTACCTTTGCATAAGGTATTTATTGTTTACAATTAAGCATGACTACAAAACACCAATTAGAACTCTTTTATTTGATTATCTCATAATTTTTTATTTTTCTTATCTCGATAGAATTTAAAAAATAAACTATGGGGGCATAACGCTATCAGAATTTCTAATGTTAGTTTTGACGAAAATGCTGATAGTAGCATACCTACTCAATGATACTTAAATAAACACAACACATACAATTTCTGAATGTAATTTAGTTGCGAAGGAATATGCAGTAATTAAATGAATGGGACATGAAAACAAGATAAAGAAAAATGTTTTTCACAAGAAACCTTCTATTTTCTTCCTTTTTGCAAATTTGTATGACCCAATGTGTTGAAATGCATCCCTAGACACAAGTTCATTGTAAACGGAATAAATAAAATAAGAATAGTTTTTAAAGGTCAAATAATAGAGAGCAATAGGAGAGTTAAGTGGAAAAAGCTTCTTTGCGTAAACAACATCCTTAATTTTGCCCAGAGTCACAACTGGGAAGAGAGTAGTTTTAGTTATATACTTTCTTTAAGATAAGCTGAAAGTCAAGTCGAATTTGATGAATAATTAGGTACAAAGATTAAGGTAAAGGGGTAAGGAGTGTTCTTAAAAACAACATTTCAGAGATTGTATAATCATCTTTATAAACGGCTTAAGGAGTGGGCTCTGATCCAGCGCTTGTTCAACAAGTTTTTCCAACTATTCTGGTTTTTCGGTTGATCCACCTATCTGGCAAAGCTTTAAAACTTTCCGGGTCGGTTCCTTCGTACTCGACCTTAATTTTTGTGAGTTTATGATTATAGCGTTTTTGGAATTTGAAACGTAAGACTGCTCTCTCTAACGGAGCTAAGGCTTGGATAGATTGGCGATTACTAGCAGATTTTTGACAACAGCTGGTTAAAAGTTTTAGTGAGGTTTCAGGGCTTTAAGAGCTTTGAATTCGATAGATTTCCCTTTCCATATCAAGCTCGAATGACATTAAAAATAGAAACTCGGGAAAACTGTAAGTTTTTTTTTTTAAATTATTATCGGTAGGATAAAGGTTTATTTAATTTTTAAAGTTAGCATAGGTGTCTACAAATTTTAGGAACTACAGTTTTAATGCAATAAATCTGGTCGAAGCGAATGTAATAAGAGCCATAAGGGTAACTTTTGTCATGAAAAGTCCTTTAGCAAATTGGGCAACAAAATTGTAGGTTTCTTCCATCTCTGACATTGTTCGCAAACAGTAATAGTTGAGTTGTAAGTCAGTAGATCCTGGTTCTTTTGGAGCTGTACGAACAAAATTAAAGCACTTTAGGCCCGCCGTGAAGCACCTCCTCGGCCGGAAACAGTGTCCGGGGTCTAGGAACAACTAAGAATATAGTGCTAAGTGTTTAAGTACACCTGTGTTTTTAACAACTTCTCTAATAAATTTCCTTAGAATAAAACAATATTATGTACTTAATGAAATATCTGCTTATTTATTATGCGACTATGCGTCTTCATTTAACTCTTTACTAATAACTACTGATTGTTTTTTATATGTTCAGTCATGTCGTGCTAATATGTTGCAAGCTTTTGTGCAGTGTTGTCATCTTCATGTTTCATGTTTGATCTTTGAAATGAGGCATTACACCGTTTTTTGCATAAATACTTAGCTCGATCTTAAGGCTTTTAAAGTTCGGCTGGAGTTCTTGATGGTAGGTGACCAGGAACATCGTATTCTTGAAAAGCCTCTCAATTCTCAATGTGCCAATTTTGGGAGCGTTTTTTGGACTTGTGGTGTGATTGGACGTTAATTATTCCTGAAAGGAGCTAATGGAACTGTTATGTGATTTTGTAAAAGATGATCACAATAATTGGCCACGAGATGTTGTGATTTAAAACCTTTTTTCTTAACCTCATTCTTCAAATATGTGTAAGGTCTATACGACTTTTTTACAATCGAATCGACTTATCTTTAAAGATGGAAGTTCTAAAGTTATCAAGGACAACGTAATTGAGGCTGCCGTCTGCCTACTACCGTTTTCCAATGATAATGGCTTGCCTTCTTCTTTGCAATTGAATAACGATGCATTTATTGCTGTTAGAAATACTGGTATCAAAATGAATGAACCCCCTAAACAAATGTTAAGTGTAGTGACCCCCAACCAGCGATGTTGATATGTCCTTCGAAGCTGTAACTAATTTTTAACATTATCAACTTTATAATGGAATGCTTTTGAGAGAACTTAATTCTTGCAACCCTCATGAGGGTACAAAAAAGAGCATGTACTATTTCAATGTGCACCACTCCTACTGAAGGAATGGAAGCAATACTAAAGTCTTTACCTCTGGACCTTTACGACTGGTCCAGATCAGTTACTGGATTCGTGCAGATTCTACAGAAGTACATAGGGAACACAATGTAAGCAAAGACTACATTAAACTCTATCCATACTTCACCAAACGACTTTATCACTGTCTTTCCTGATAGCAACGAATGAGTGGTCAATTTCCCACACATGAATCATTCGTCAATATCCATATACATATATTGACGACTCTAAAACGGATTTCTTATCTGAAACACTCAATCTTGCCAACTCCTTCAGATTTATTACTAGTTAAAACCTCGTTTTTTAAACCGAGTTATTTGCAGTGATAAACGCTGCATTACAAGTCTCAATGATGGCGCTTTCAAAGGCTGATATATTCATATTCATTGATAGTAGCATCTGCCAAAGCGATGTACCTGGGAACGAGAGAGCTGATGATCTTGCGAAGATAGTTATAATACTGAACCAATCCTGTATAGACCTATATCACCCCGTAAATTATAACGCTTTTAGGAATGCCCATCAGTTTACCCTTGAACCCAACTTCGGCCGTACTATGAAGTAAAGAGATTCGTTTTTTAGCCTTACTACGCGAATGTGGAATGCCTTGCCACGCTCTATCTTTCCCTGTCATTGCAATGATCAGGAATTCAAAAGCAATGTACAATGACACCTCCTATCCAGTCTTTGGCATATTATACCTTTAAACCCTTTTAGTGTTCTCTAATTATAAAACAAAATAATTGGTAACATGATACTCTAAGAAGCCAATGAACGATGGAAATGCATTGTAAAATGTTCAACGACTAGGAAACAATGTTCCAAATTTGACAAAACAATTATCTAGTCAAAAACTCTATACGAGTGCTTGTAAGCATAACAAGACACAACCTGTGGGATTATCATAAAAAAAAAGCATTGATGAGGAGGAAGAAAACGATACTGCCACACCGGAAACAAATTCTTAGACAGACACTTCATCAATGATCTTGAAGAACTTGAAGATATTTCAAAAAGCAACCTATTTGGTTTCATCAAAGCCCTCTACCTCTAAATGCCTAGAACCAAATAATACATTAATATAAAAGCTTTAATCACTTTCAAGGAAGTTTAATACTTGAGTGTATAGAAATGGATAAACATTGATCTATATAAGTGAGGCGATAGCGTCATCAATCGCCAGCACATGATCCTACTAACCTACCCTAAGCTAAAAATATACATCTTTCAGTTTTCAACTAGGTACGATTTTGTAATAAAAAATATATCAAGTAGTGGAGTTAATTTGAAGGACTAGAATGATGTTGAGAAATTGATAATTTAGGCAAAGGAATTATGTACATATGAAGATATGTACAAGGTTTTCAATAGAAGTTTGGGACCCACTGTTATAATTCAAAAGCAAGTACGCGCTTCATAAATTATGTACAATATTTAAAAATGAAATATAATAAATCTGTGTTATTAATACTTTCAAAGGTTTATTTTTTCCTCATTTATGTATTTCGCATATTTTAATAGAAATTGAATAGATATTCACGTGGCTTAAAAAATGTAATATTTTTAGAAATACCTATCATTCGTATGAACAAAGTTGCCAGGAATTTAAATTTTAGTAATTCTCTCCTACATAGTATATATTAATCCGTCAAAAATAAAATGAAAATTGATTTGTTAGTAAATTTATAGCCTGATATTTTCTTTTTTCTTCTCGGAAAACAGTTTCGTTCAATTATGTAAATACATACCTAACTAGATTATATATGAATTATAATTTGCGCGAAAAAATAAATTTCATTTAATTTACATGACAACAATTTTTAGTTGAATTTTATTTTTTCTTGGAAAGATTACAGGTAGAACCCTACCTACATATGTATGTAGGTAGGAATGATGTAGGTATGTATTTACTAATTTAGTACCTGTTGAATCATATTAAAATTCAAACATTTTTACCTGGAATCTTAATGAAACGGGAATTACCTTAGTTTAAGAAAAAAAAAATATATTCTCTGCTTATAATCATTTCTTTAAAATGTATTTCCTATTTTATAAAACCTTAAAAATATGTCTTAAGGATTCATTACAATTTTAAGCAATTTGAAATTATCAAACTGTTGCCTTTCAAAAGCTAAACCTGATGTTCTATAAATTAACTCTTACGAAAGCACGTCTAAGCTGCAATTAATAAATAACATGCTATTAAAGTTATCTTGATTTTGTTATAACAGTCGTAGAGAAAATCACATACTATACAAAACAAAATAAACGCACAAGCAATTCAACATTAATGCCCATAGTTTTACATCTTCCACTTCTTTATTTTCCATTGAAACAAATTTCGGGCGTATTGTTACATACAGAGATCCTTTTTTAAGCCGAACTTCACGAATGGGGAATGATTTACAAGGCACGTTGCATTACCCCTGGTTTATTGTGGTTTACACATTATAAGGACGAGATTGTTTTCTATAGATTTGCAATGAACAAATATTCATACTTCAGAGTATCCTGTTTTAACCTCTTATTTTTAAAAGTCTAAGTATTTGAAAATACTGATGTTGTTATACTTGTTTACATTAAATTTAAATTTGTATTAGGCAACGTATCGATCACCGAAATCAAGCATCAAGTGAGCGTAGTTAGTAGACAGATGGAGGACCGTCTCGAAACCTACCGCGTGCTGTTGTCATGTGTTCTTTCTGTCTGGTTATTTTTTCTCTTCTTGTATTAATGTCTTGTGTTATCGCTCAAGGTGCTGCGTTCTCTACTCTGTACATTTATGTGCTGAGTAGTGTGAAATGTAATGTTAAATTTGAATTAGGGATATAAAAACACCACTAACCATTAAAGGATTCTTTGGTGCTATTATCCCTAACAAATCTTATATTTGAAGGTTCATTTGTAAGTGTACCTAGTCAGAAGCTACCTACACTTACTTTTATCAAATTGACAAAAGGCAGATGCATTTTCCAGAACATTAACCATCACATTCTCTTTTAAAAAACAAAGGAATGAAATCAAAAACCTTAATTACATACGTGAAGCAGATACCTGTTGATACTCGTAAGTGGTGACGATGACGGTCACAAAATGTCTTTCAATTTATCTCAATACCGAGAAAAGACACATGACACAATGAGCAAAGTACGAGAGAAATATTATTGGACTAGGCGTTGATATAAACCATATATTAAAGAAACAAAAAAATGTGATCCAAAGGAACTTTAACAAAGTTGAAGATGTCCACCAAAAATGTAATGAACTGAGTTTTGATGTCAAATATTAAAAAAGGATCGGAATTAAATATTTAATTTTTTGTTCAGAAAGCTGCATTTGTCAAATTAAGATAATCTAAAAAGATAATACCCGTGGCATGATGGTTAGTGCGTTCGACTGTCATGCAAGGGGTCTTGGGTTCAATCCTTGCTTGTGCCAGCTTAATTTAAAAAATTAATTTTCGCGGGTACTGCCTCTTGCGAGGAATTGACAAATCCTTCAAGTGTAATTCTTGTCATGAAAAAGTGCTTTCTCAAACTAGCCGTTCGGATTCGGCCTTCAATTGTAGGTCCCTTCCATTCCTGACAACAGTACTCGCGCACAGGAATGGTTGAGAGTTGTAAGTCACTAGGCCCTGGTTCACAACGGACTGTTGCGCCACCCCATTTGATTTGATTTGAAAAAGATAATTAAATTATCAAAATCTTTAAAAAAGATACCTTAAGGAACAATATACGATGTGGAGCAATTTTTTTTTTTTACATTGTGCGCGCACTAAAAGGGTTATAATGATTAAACACAGTGCGAGCAATTAGGAAAGGAGGATAGGATTAGAAAGGAGAAACCGATGCACATTGGTTTTGAATGTCTGTACATTATAATGAGTGGGAAATATTGAGTCTAGTAAAGCATTCCACATTCATGTAGTACGACTAAAAAAGAATCTCTGAACTTTACAGTACGTCCGAAATTGGGTTCAAGGGTAAACTGATTTGAATTCATAGCAGTACGGGTATTACGATTGAATTGTTTAAGGGGAGGAATGCAACTGGCTATTTCGCTAGAACATTGTTTACAAAAAATAAAGATCTTGCGATCTAGCGATGTTCTGTTCGATGTGGAACAGGAAGCACTGTAAAACAGATAAGATAACAATGGTCGGCAAGGTATTCTTTCTGGCAATATAATTGCTCTTTTCCAGATAGTTTTAATGGCCTTAAATAAAATTCGACATTAAAAAGAATGTATCAAGTCAAGTTTTTGAGATATAGGTTTTGAAAATAAAAAAAAAAGTATATAAGACTAAACTTATGAAGTAGCTTTTTTCAATACAATCCTTGATTGTTTTCCAAGCCTAATCTTCAATATTCAGTTGAAATATTTATATTATATCATATTAAACTCGAAAAAATTTCATAACTTGATTTGAGATTTCACCTGTCTTACAAAAATCTGAAAGAAACTCTAACTCATTAAAACTAAAAGGGTTATCTTTTAAAAACTATAAAAATATATAAAATATATATTTTTAAAACTTGAGAAAATACTTAAAACTAAAGTTTGGATTAGAAATAGAAATCTAATGTAAAGCGTATTTTTTTAAAGTATAAAAGTATCAAATATAAGTTCTTTTTTAACTTTATATAGATTCAAATCAAGACATTTAAATTGTTCCTAAAAGTAAAGGATTTTTATTTTGCAAAATTACCATAAAATTTATTGAAGGGAAATTTTAAGTTTTATCTAAGACTTGAAGACCCCACTTATTTGTTTGTTTTTAGCATTTTTAAAGAGTCATAATTTAAAAACCTGATGTAATAGAAAAATTTAAAGGCGAGATTGGAAATTCAATTAGGTTAAGTTAGGTTAAAGTGGCTCTCCATGATGGAAACGGGCAAACTTAGGCCAGTTTGATATCCCATTTTGATTCCACATGAATCTTGAGGCTTCCTCCTAAGCTCAATGCAACCAGTTTGAGTCCCTTACGATACTTGAGAGGATGATTATGCTAATATGATTTAGATCGTTAAAGAAGAATTTTCCTAGGTTATTCTTGCGTTTTTGAGCTAGAACAGGGCATGTACAGAGAAGGTGAAGAACTGTTTCCTCCTCTATCTCATCCAACCAGCTTCGGCAAGTCATTTGAGAATACGCCTAGCCGAGTGGCCTGTTTTCCTATTAGACAGTGCCCGGTTATGATACCGTTTATCGAGCTTATACCTATGGGATCTGTTGAGAGATAGCAAGCACTTTGGTCGCTTTAAATCTAGTGTTGCCAGAAGTTTTTTGTGACATGACACGTGGTGATGTAGTCCCATCTGGTGTTTGCCTTCTTACTTTATTAATAGAAATTTAATTGATTAATTAAAGCATTTATTGTTTGTGGGAAAGAAAAAGAAATATAATTTCCTCGACCAGTGTAATCAACATGGGTATCATATCGGTTTACAATTGTCTCACTGCCGTACCTATAATGTCCCTTTAAAAAATGATTTATGGGTGGAAAACAAATTTGACTGAATTATATCCAGTTGTTTATTTTTTTGTTTTGTTTTGCTTTCTTTTTTCTTTTAGTACCGTCAAAGGCTAAGATTTTGTTTACTACATTTTCAAAACCGAATTTATCCAACCGCATCAATTGTGAATCATCGAGACGCCCTACATTTGATGAAATTTTGCGTAACTGTTGCAAGATTTAAATAAGATAAATTTTGTTTAATTAAAAGTTTGTAAACAAAGTGACTCTTGCTAAATTTAAAATAAAATAGGTATAAAGTCATTCGTTACATTTTTAAAGAAAATGTTATTTCAAAGCTTGGACTTTGAAATGGAGTGCACAAAAATAATATCATTCCAATTGCATCCTGGGAGGTCCAGCAGGGTATGACTCTGTTTAGGTAATTTTTAACCACTTTTTTGCACATTTCTCGCTTGAATTTGGCCATAGACTAAGTAATGTCGATGTGACTAGAGCCTGGGGATCAATCTCTCGTACAACAGAAAGCAAAATAAGGGTATCGAATCGCATGATCTTAATGGACAATTAAAGTCGCAAAACATGAATTTAAACGACTGGGAAACTTCTCACCTGCAAGCTTAAAATTATGAAATTAACAAAGCCATATGATAGCAATATTCATTTAGTTGTTAAGGAATAGGCTCTTCAAGTCAACGCGTGTCAAGTCCAGAAACCTAACCATTACTTCTTAGCTGTTTTTAACCCTAGAACCCTACTCAGGGTACTGTATCACCCTGTGCTTTATTTGATTTATAATATTTGTTTAGGCCATCAAATTAAAATGTGTGCCAAATGGGTTCAAAAAATGTTTTAATAAAATGTTGGATTTATTCTTTTTAAATATTAATAAAAGATAACAAATTAAATGTATATAGGCTTTTATTTAATAATATCTTGAAATAAAAAACAGGGTGCCCTGGCACCCAGGGTAGGAATGTCTACTCTCGATATGGGTAGCGTTGTAGGATTAAACAGGACCAAATTCCTTAATGGATTTGAGGAGTATTTGAAGGAGTATTATTGGCCTTTTAATGTGAAATGGGACAATTTCGGAAACGATACAATCATTAGCACTTATTGGACATTATTACAGTTTTCGAAAAGGACTAAAATAACGACAATGCTCTGAAAGCAAATTTGGACTTTTTAGTAAAACGCTTTCTTACTAGGTATAAGGGAAGAAGTGCTTAGTTTTTATAAACATTAAACTCAGTTCACTTCGATCGACAGCTCTCATCATCGGAAAGGAACTGGCTGAAGAAGTCCTCGAAAGCATATTCTTTGGCAGGCAACTAGTAGAGGAATAGCGAGGACTTTAAAAACTGAAGCCTTGAGTGTGCTACTTAATGAATTTGCCTCGAAATCGGGATAGAACTTCTTAAATAAATCCAAGCAAGATTATATGAATACATTGTCATTAAGGTAATAGACTTTTGTCACTATTTTAAAAAAGATTTAAGTGACAACTACTAAAATACAAGAATTTAAAAATGCCTATCAGAAAATACTATAATAGTTTTTTTAAAACCTTCTCATTTCGACAACCCACCAAACCTACCAGAATAAACCTAAGTGTCTCGAATTTTTAAAAGATTAAAACCTACAAACGAGTTTAATTCTTATTTGGGACACAAATTTAGGAGCTGCATGTTTAGGCATTTTTTTTAATTGAATCTTTTAAATTATCGGAAATGTGTTTCTTTTTCCTAACTATTTTAAACAATCGCTAAATATTGCCTTTTCTAAACCTTCAAACAATTTGACATCATCACATCGTTCCTAAACTCATTGTTGAAGTGCCGAAGTTACAGTTTTTTTTTTTTAAATATTCCACTCAATGATGTCAGTTGAAAGAGTTAAACTGTCAAAGGGAATGATTTCTTTACAAACAAGCAATTATTGTTTTAATTTCAGGAGAGAACATTTATTTTAAAAATTATTCCTTATCTAAATGTTTTTCTTTTATTTTTCTCTACTCTTCATCATTAAGTCTTAAAATGAATACTTTTTCTATCTGGATATGTTTTAAAACTCACTTTATTAACATTCATCAATTTTTGTTTAATTTTTCAAGCAGGTTAAAATTAGCTTCATTGTTTCTTTTGCTTTATTTATTTTGCAGTTTAAAGTGCTGTTCTTTTTTTATGGTTCAATTTTGATAGATCAACAATTTCTAACATTAAATGTTTTTTAAAAGTTAACAGTAACTTGAAAATAACTGGCTACTAGTCCAAAAACTGGTCAATTCAAAATTCAATTTTTAACTACCCAACAACATTCAATTCAGAAGAATCAATATGATATGCATTACTCATTCATCGAAACAATTAAATTAAATGCAAAAACAAATAAATAATACTTACAGATTCTTCTTCTTTTTCCATTCCACTTGGCATCTGAGGAACTGCCCGATTAATTGCCGAATACTCTGGCAAATCCGGCAATTCCTCGGCCAAGAAAATTGGCATTGGTTTGGCTGGATCGAGGGCTCGCGCCCGAAACGATAGTTTCGACATCTTTTGTTTTTAAAGTATTTGATTTTAAATTTAATTTTAAATTCCAATTCTTATTAATTTAGATTTAATTCCTTCTGCTGCTGCTGCTCCTTCTTCTTCTCCTTGGCCACATAGGGCACACTGTCCATGAAAGTTATTCTCAACAAATGGAACAGTATTGTTGTTGTTTTTGTTGAAATTGTTGATAATATTTTTGCCGCCGATTTCTTTTATTATAAACGAATTGATAGTAATCCTTGAGCCTGGTTCTGTTGATGTTTTGGTTATTTGTTGTTGTTTGTGTTGTGTTATCCCCGAAGGATGATTCTAAATTAGAAATAAAATTTCCAATTACAAACAAATAATCCATCATATCAATCATCATTTATCATTTATCATTGTTATCACTTTATTTTTATTAAATTATAAACAAAAATTATTGATAACAATAAAATATAAATAATAATAGAAAAGACCCAACAAAAAGAAAAACAAGATAATGACAGGTGTGTTGCCGCAATCGCAACCGAAACCCGGAACGATGCACAATTTCTTTTCATGTTTTTTTCAGATAGTTCAAATCTCATGCAAAATCAGTCATAAATTTCAAAATAGACGCAATATACTGAGAGTTTTTGAGTTAATATTTATCATTTTCTTTTAATAAAACTTAAAAATAATCCAAAAAACCCGAATATTAATTTTGCAGCGAAAAACAACAAATAATAGAAAGAAAGAAGAGAGGGGAAACGAAAGAAGCAGGCACAGCAAATACGCCTTCATCAACGTTAACGTTGTCGTTCCGTCGTTCATAAGGAAACCACGGCGAATTCAAAACCCGACAATTCGACTCGTTTTTCTTTTTTTTCTTTTCTGTAGCAGACCATGCAAAAAATTGATTTTTATTTTCTAGGGAAAAATCTGAATTCACTTCACTTTTTTTGATGTTTTCCCAGGTTATTAATTGCAATTGAACTTAATACGACATTTATGAGGAGCTTAAAGCCGAATTTAAGTAACACATTTTGAGGAAAAACCGGGAACACGATTTTGAGAAAACATTTTTGCCGATTTTATCCCAAAAAGCCATAATGGCGGCATCGGTTCGGTGGAGAATTTCCACATTGGCCGCGAAATAGACTACAAAGCAGCACGAAAAAGAATAAACGAGACAACAAACGTACCACGCAGCGACCGCCGAGACCTGTATTATGTTTATCTCTTTTACAAATGAGTTAGAGAAGATGTATAATATGCGCACTTTAGCTCATTCCTCTCCTCGTACTCATACACAACATGCTTTGGTATTTTCAAATTCTGACACTCACTTTTTCTGGCGTACACAATTTCGAAGAATGAAACAACAATATCGAGTTAGAGCGAGTAGGCGCTACTGTGTTTTTGCGTGTGTGTGATTTAAGTGGAAAAATTCAACCGAAGTTCGAAAGTTCCGCGCGGCACGATGCTATTCAACTCGAACTCGAATACGAAAACGAATGCGAACGCGAATTGAACTAAACCAAAACCAACAACAACAATCGAAAGCAAAAAGCGAGACGAATGAACGTAACTGAAACAACAAATGCGCCACCCAGAGGGCTCTGCATTCGATGTAGCACACACATCACCAACACGCCATATTGTATTTCACCCCACACAGCAGAAAAAAAAAATCAATGAACGACGGATTTGCTTTATGCTTTTTTTCACAGCATTTTTTTCGCATGAAATCGGTTGTTTTACTGCATTTTACTCATTAATATGATTAAACACGATATTAAATTAACTATTTTCACTATTTTTATGAAATTTAACGCACTGGATTGGTAGAATTTTAATCAGATTGTGCAACGACACGAGTTTTTCACAGGGACACGTTCATCACTAATCGTAATGGCGGACTATGAGATGGTTGTTCCGTTTTACCTGTGCGATGAATGTGCTCGTCGAAAACATTTTGTTTGCATGTTTGATTTATTAAATTTTTTTAATGTGGCAATCGCTGGCGCAGCTAAATAATTGAAAAAATCATTTTTTTAAATTAATTTCTGACTGTTTTTAGCGAATAATATCCAATTTAATGCTGTTTTAAAATAATTAAAATGTTTTTATTTGACTTCGAAGTGAAAGCATTCAGTATATATAAAAGGACGTAGAAAGCACTTAATTATTTTTCGAAATGAGTGTATCCAGGTAGAATTTTGTATTTTTTATTAAAAAATTAAACTATAAATTGATAATTTTACAACTAAATGCAAATTTAAGAAGAAATTTCTTATGAATATTATAATTCAGCTGTTGAAAATCTATTTGTTTTAAGAATCTTAAAAACAATTCTAACAAGATATCCTAATCGCAATGATGATACATAAAATGTAGGCAATATACATTTTAGAAGGCCAAATAATTATAAAGTTAAGTTTTTATGGTTTTTGTTGGTTTTCGTCTATTCTTTATACCTTAATTTAATACGAGCAACAATTATAACGAGCAAAAAGTCAGCCTACTTTCTTACTGCTGCTACAAGTACAACTATTGAATGTAGTTACGTTAAGCGTGCAATTATATAGTTAAAATCTTATATGAAATTCTTTACAAAATTTCCTAGAAATAATTAGTCGAAAATAAGCCAAAGCGATATTTATTGCTAATTAAAGTGAAGGCGGATTTACATGTAACTGCATAATGCAGAAAAGTAGAGGGAGGCAGATATATATGTATTACGGTACGTGACTGTTGACCTCTGCCGGTTTACTTCTGCCAGCTTACCTCTGCCAGTTTACCACCGCCATGCCGGTTTAACTGTGGACGCCGGACGGTTAACCTCCAGAGCAGGTAAGGTAGTTTGCTTATAGGGTGCTTGTTAGTAATTCTTTCCGTTTTTGGCGTCTTATATTATAGTGCCACTCGGCCGTGAGTTTTCTGCATTTTCTATTCACATTTTTTTCCTTAAAATGATTGAATTCTGTTAAATATTCAAAAAAAAACTACAAAAACTTACTAAAATATCATATAGAATATTTTGCTTTGTAAAATTGCATTATGAAAGTGTCATAATTCATTTCATAAAGAATAAAAATAAGGAACAAAACGAAACTAAATGTTAAAAGTTTTCAATTAGAAGGTAGTTTTGAAAATAGTAAACTACCTTACCTACTCTGGGGGTAAACCGGCGGTGGTAAACTGTCCAGACGTAAACTGGCAGTGGTAAACCGCCCGAGATAAACTGGCAGAGGTAAACCGGTGGAGGTGAACTGTCCCGCTTCGTATATATCATGTATAAAAACTCTTATTCTTTTGTACTGCTTATAAAATATAATATAAATATGTATATAAAATAATCTTTTGAAATTATGAAAATGTTGTCTGCACTATAATCTTGACTTTTACAACATTTCTCGAATAACTTATAATGCAAAAATGAATATTTTCTGCATTTTGGTCTATTCTCTCTATCCTACAAACATGAATTGTATATGTAGCATCCCTTCTTCTGCAGAAATCAAATGAAGATGGCATATACGTCGGTGTATGATCAGCTTTAAGATTTCGATTCACTTTCTCTAAATAAATCTGTTAAGAATAATCATTAAGTTATGTTTTTTTCTGAAATATACAATATTTATTATATTGTACCTATTTTGTGTTGTAAATTAAGATCTTTTTCTATTTTTATTTTTCAGTAAATGGACATAGGAAGAAAATGAGTGCATTCAGCAATTTTTGCCAGAAATTTATAGTAACTAACCAAGTGTCGGTAATGTAACGCTTTTGCTTTAAATTTTTGCTTTTAAACTTCATCGATACAAATTTCAATATTTCAAATATTATATTTAAAAACCAAATTTTAAAATAACATAACGAACAACTAATGCTGACCACAAAAAAATAATTATATGAAGCCAGAAAACAAAATAATTTTTACTTTACCTTTTCTCATGAGTTACTATAATTATATGAATGTAATTGAAATAATTTGGATAATTGTCAAAATGCACAAGTTTAATTTTACCATCAAGACGACGATGGATTTTACTTTCTAAGGTCATTTTTGAACAACTGTATATCAATATTTGATTCAGCAATTTTAATCCAATGATTTTGTTTGGTTACGAATGGTCCAATTGAGGTTTAAGTAGTTTCTGTAATGTGCTTAAAGAAATTATATACACATTTATGAACGCAAGCATTGGTTGAATCTCAGACAAATCAGAGTTTTAAAATTTAAACGATTTTCATAAGGCCATAGTTACGTGTTATATATAATGAGATATAATTTTCAAACGAATTTTGGACAATTTATAGGAATACGGCCATCTTTAAAAAATATAATTAAAACAAAAACAAATTTCAAATTCGTCAAAACTTATTCAAATCTATATTGATTTCTTTTCAAACTTTAACAAATTGATTTTCCGTGTTATACATTTGAATTTTGCGATTTGAATTCAATTAGATTAAGTTGATGTGATTTGAATTTAAAAAGAGGAAATCGTTTAAAATAGTAGTTTAATTTTAAGGAAATAAACTTTAACCTTTTTATGTAATCAACTTGATTCGTGAAATTGTTGCTCTCACTTTGAATTGAAAGCAACGGACAAAGCTTGATTCGTCAACACTCTAAATGTATTCTCCCTAATATTTCTAGTAAAACAATTTCTTTTCAAAACTTTCAAGGTACATTCAAAAACTATATTTCGACATCATAGTCTTTCCTAACCGATTTTTGGAAACTGTTTACCGCAAAGAACCCAAAACTTTCAGCTAAGTGTCGTGAAAAACACTTATATTTTATATTCATTTTGTTGACAGACACAAACTAATCTATTATATAAAAATAAGTCGGGTTTTCCTTCCTGACGCTATAACTCCAGAATGCACCAACCGATTAACACGGTTTTACATTCGTTATAAAGGTCTCGGGCTCCATGAGGTTTAAAGCAGACAAAATTCAGCAGCAAAGCGGTGAACTCAGTTTAGCTTCCCATAGAAAGTTATTGTAATTCTTTTTAAATTTTTTGACGTTTCAAGAGCCCTTTATTCAAAACCAAATCTTATACTTTTGGGACCCTTTTTAGTCAACAAAGTGCACAAAACGATATCCGCGACCGTTAGCTGCTGAAACAGTCATAGGGTACGATGGATATCCAGTTTATCGTCGGAGTTCAAAAGAAGATAATGGTCGAACTTTTAAGGTTAGAGTTAAAAATCGAGAGATTGAGATCGGAAATGAATTCATTGTAACATATTGAGAATTGTCATTCAAATCAGTCAAATATTTGTGCAAGTATGTGACAAAAGGCAGCGACATGGCTGTGTTTGGTATTGCGTCGGAAAATGCGAATGACGAAATCAGCAGCTACCAAATGAATACGTCAGTATTAATGAAGCACTGTTGCGATTATTGTCCTTTCGCATTCACAAAAGATATCCCATAGTTGTACATTTAGCAGTGCATTTGGAAAATGGACAAAGAATTTACTTCATTGAGGCTAATGCTGCACAACGAGCAGAGAGACCACCATCGTCAACATTGACTAGCTTCTTTGCAATAGGTATGTGATGAAGCTGATGTACGTTAAAATGCAAATGCAAACTTCGCAAACAAGGAACCCCAGTTCCAGACTGCCCACAGGTGTTTTCCACTGATGAGCTAGGTTTACAATGAGGGAATGATTCTGATTGAGGATCAATGCTTGGCTACTACTGATTGAAGTAGGAATGATTGCGCCAAATCGATACATCGATACACGATGCATTAAACCAAGAATTAAATCGAGAGCTAGAATACAATGTTGATACATTGCAGAAATTCGTTCGAAATAATGTGCGTTGCTGAATGAACAGCAGAAACAAGTATACGAATCAAGCGGTGGACAATAATACTGGTGGTCTTTTCTAAAAAATTTGACATTTCATTGATTTTGGCTACTATTCGATCAAGATGTGACATAGCTTTGGCGTTAGCATCATCTGTAATTGCGGCAACTCTTCTAGATGGCAGTCGTACTGTAAACACAATTGATACCCCAACATGCAATATTTCCCGATCCAGTGCAATGGAAAATTGTTGATGCAATGCAAGCTCATCGTTTGGGATAAGTGCACAATGGCATATAAGAAATCACTTGAAGCACTTAACTTCACACTCAAGGATCTTCGACGAAGTAACAACATTTTTGGCGGCTTGATGACATTGTTGGCAGGCGATTTCAGGCAGACATGGCCAGTAAATCCCCGTGGAACGCCTGCAGATGAATTGAATGCTTGCCTAAAGGTATCACTTTTGTGGGATAACGTAAAAACATCATCGCTAACCACTAATATGAGAGTTCAACATCAAAATGATCAAAGTGCTGCACAATTTTCCAAACAATTGTTAGCTGTTGGAAATGGAAAAGTGCCAGTTTATGCGACAATTGGATTAAATACTCTTACCGACGACTTTTGCCGATTTGTAGACTCTCAATTAACTCTTATTAAAAATGTTTTCCCAAACGTTAGTGGGAATTATCAGAATTAGGCTTGGTTAAGTCAACGAAGAATTCTAGTCTCAATGAATAATGATGTACACGCACTGAATATCGCAATTCAATCAAAAATCGCTTGGTGACAAACAAATTAGTTGATTCCACAACAAATCCCGATGATGTAGTAAATTATCCAATGGAGTTTTTGAACTCTCTGGATTTCCACCACATACATAACTTACGAGTTGGTTCAGTTATTATGATATTGCGTAATTTAAATGCACTTGGACTTTGGACTTTTCGACGGTACTCGACTTGCGGTGAAAAGCCTTATGCCGAATTTGATTGAGGCAACCATAATTAACGGAAAGTACGCCGGTGAAAATGTATGTATTCCTCGAATACCAATGATTCCGACTTATCTTCCGATTGACTTCAAACGATTGCAACTTCCGGTTTCTTTTTCGAATATCATCATCTTTTAATACCCAAACGAAATGTTACAAAAAATGAAGCCATCTGGTGGCGAAACAGAGTGCAACGTTTTTATACAGGAAACATAAAATAGAGAACCAAATCTACTTAGTGGACGAAATCTACAAATTAGCTCAAAGTGGACAAATAGCAAAATGTCTTATGTTCTGAATTTTGAACGTTGTTGTGTATAAAAGAGTTTATGAGTACATTTATGAATATATTTCAGTAAGAATCAATTTAATAAATATAAAAACGTGAACAGAATTAAAAAAGAAACATATCAAAACATTTAAGTTTTTGTCTTGTTAATGGAATATTTGCCATTACTTAAGGATTTAAAAACTTTGTATTTTACTACCTATTTTATTTCTTGTTAAATAAAATCAATCAAGTTTTCCTACGCCTTAATTCTTGTCCACTTTTCACTAACTGACCATAGCCATTTGGCCAAATCATCATTTTGGGCTGCAAGTGCAACTTCCTTCGGTTCACAATCACTAAAATATAATCCGGAAACTTTTTCCAATTCTGGATCCAATGCGGCATAAATGCTTGTTTGTGCTCCTGACCTTACAGTCTTTACGAAAGGCCATAAGAGAGGTCGTACCAAAAGACTGGTAAAGATATTATTGAATATGCCCATATGACGTACAATTTCTGTGTCCACGACTCCAGGATGCAATGAGTTGACAGTGACTCCAGTTCCTGGAAAACAAAATCAATACTTAAGTTGATGTATTCACAAAATGTATGCATGTCCTACCTTCAAGTTTCTTGGCAAGTTCTCTAGCGAAGAGGACATTTGCGAGTTTACTCTGACTATACGCGTCACCTTCATCATAGGATTTTTCACTATTCAAGTCCGTAACGTTGATTTCTCCTCTTGTATGCGCCAAGCTGGATACAACAACAATGCGACTAGGTGCACTTTTCTATAGAATAAAAAACATTAAAAAAGAACTAACAATTTCAAAAACAATGTCATTACTTTAAGAATATCTAAAAGCAAATTTGTCAACAAGAAATGACCCATGTGGTTAACTCCCAGTTGCATTTCAAAGCCATCTTTCGTTAAGGTTCGTGGACAACGCATTACACCAGCGTTATTGATAAGAATATCCAATTTGGTTTGTTCTTTTTGAAATCTAAAAACAACAAAATATTCAGCATTAATTCGGCTAAAAGTTCGGTTTAAGATTTGAGATTGATAATTTACGCGTCTACAAATTGGCGTATAGACTGAAGGGAAGACAAATCGCACTCACGACAGTAGACATGCTTATTCTTTGTTTCCAGGACGATTTCTTCTCGAGCCTAGGAAGAGTAAGGAATCATTTAATTCAAGTAAAATTGAAATTTATTGGTTCAGGGAATCACCTCCTCACACTTTTGCATATTGCGACAAGCCATGTAAACATGAGCTTTTCGTTTAGCCAATTCCCGTACTGTCTCCTTGCCAATTCCTGTATTGGATCCAGTGACAATGCATACTTTACCTTCAGCAGATGTCTTCTTTTTGTATTGGCCACCTTGCATTTGATCTCTTGGAATATAAAGTTTCATTAATTTACAACAAAACTCCAATTAAAGGTGGACTCACTTAACAAAACATGATACGCCAACGACTGTACCGGCTAAACTTATGTAAAAAACCGTCTTGTTTTTGAGAAACGACAATAAGCCTTTCATTGTTTGATTTTAGGAGATTATTCTGTAAAATGGAGATTTATTTATTTGTTTATTTTATAGTTAGTAAAAGAACGTTAATTTAATTTACTAATATGGGAAAAATGACAAATTATTTAAGAGTTCTTCTTTTTCTTTTTCGTTTTCCTTTTTTGCTTGAACGCAGATAAATGTCAGATGTCATTTTTGACTTTTCTAACATCTGAATGGGTTTCATTAACATAAGCTTAAAGTGTTGTTAGAGACAGATTGAAATAAATGGTATGTTTGGTAAACTGTGGTTGTGTGTGGATAAGTTAAAATGTTTTCAATTTAATGTCAAAGTAAAAACAACATTAACAACATTCAAATGGATATGAAATTAGTGAAATCTGATTAAGGTTGACCTTATTCTTTGATATTGGTTATTTTGCTCAAGAAAAGGGATTTTCAATGGCAGTGTGTTCAATCTTATATAGATAAGGTATCCGCATATTCTTGTATATGTGGCTATTTAACATAACAGCTGGTTTAACTTATAATTTAATTTAAAGGAATCTGAAAATTCATTTCAATATTTTGTATTTTGTGCAAAGAATTCTGTGAATTATTAAAATTGTCAGTTGAAAATTTAATTTTATACCCTTTTCACAGCAAACCCAAAACGGGGTTTTCGGCAAAAAGTTTTCGAAAACCCGATAATCGTTCACACCGAACATTTTCACGTTTTCACTTGACATTTAAATTTATTTAAATTCAAATTGATTTTAACGTAACACTAGCTCGTCTCGAAGAAGAGTTTCAACTTAAGTTCTGGGGACGGGTGGAATGGGCTCACGACATGAACCAACAAGAACTACAAGCTCGCTTAGCTGTAGCTATCCTCTTTGTTTACTTCAACTGGTCCAAACAATTAACCAAGGAGAAGCTAATTGTCTAGAAAATATATCATAGAATCAACAACAAACAAAACTGTCACAATAAAAATTCTTTTTATTAAAAACATTTTCTTCTTTCACAACAAATTCAACACAAAATACTATGACTACTGCATCTGTTGGCCAAATGTCCCTTTAGAATCGCCATATATTGTGGCCATCTGAGGAACTTATAGGCGCGGTTGAGAAAATTCTGAACGATTTCGTGTAGGTTCTTACAGCCGGAGCAGAAAAGGTCAATTTCTAGTTCCAGATTCGTACCAAAATTCCACTCATCCAGAGCAATCACTGAAACTGTTGTGATACGCTGCATTTTCTCCATGACCATCTCTTTGGTTTCTTCCTTTGAGGACTCGCCTGGCTTTTCCAAATGACTGAAAATTTTCTTGATGTTGATATCGCTGTCCATCAAGGGGTGATGTTGTGGTTTTATTTATTGGAACAACGATTCCCATATTGTGGAATGTTTTGGAGCAAATTTTTCTAGCCCTCTGCGACATAGCCTCCACCAGAGATTTTCTTTCATACTTATTCTTCTCCACAAATGAACTTATCGCCTTTCTCATATCTCCCAAACCCTTGTAATTGAATGGAGTTACCGGAAAGTCTTTTTCCAGGTAGCAAGCGACAGCGTCGAACATATTTGTGGCGACGAATTCTAAGACGCATCCCTTGAAAACGTTATTCCTCATCCTTGGGGTCGTCACGCCAGTAGCCATAGTGATTTCCGGTTCCTCGCTTAAACTCTGGAGGATCATAAAAGAACCACCAGTGCCGCAAATAGTCACCGGGCTTTTTTTCTCGACCCAAAGTTTCCTTTTTTTTCTCTTCGATATTCTGTAAATAAAATAAAAGGAATAATTCTTATTTTGTAGGGAAATTGTATAAATAATATTGCTTACCACGACCAAATTTATTTCAAAATGAAATATTTATTTTGACAGCAGCCATCAGCTGTTTTATTTACATTAATTTGAGTGCTGAATGTTTCAAAAGGTTTGTTTGTTTAGTTCAACTTTGAATTGCTACTAGTTTTCGAGAGGTTTTATATAACTTGTGGTTTACCAAAAATGTATGGGAAAACTTGTAGGTTTTCGGCGAAAACCGATAATTTCGCGAAAACCGGATTTTGGACTTGGTGTGTAAAGCCTATGACAATAATTTAGATCTGTGTGTCTACTTTTTTTCATCAGCTCAAGTTTTTTACAATTTTTTGACAGCTACTTAAATTTAGCTACCAAACTTGTGATAAGATATCCAAAAAGCCACCTAACCATAATAAGGTTTAATTTTGTTTATGCTACTGTTGGGGCATCTATTACTTTTGAAGCGACCATCTTCTGAAATTTGACAAGTAAAAAGGTAGCAAGTAACAAATTGGAATTGTTAAAATGCCTACAAAAATGATGAATATTTTGCTGCTGGAGCAACTTATTAATATAAAGAGTAGGTGTAGCAAAACTATAAAATATATTGCTGCTGTATTCTAGTGTTAACCTACAGTTGACAATTATTTGTCCATCTTTGGATTAAGTTCTTTCTAGATAATGGCGGCTTTCAGGCTGTGTTTCATTGTTGATGTCATATTTTTATATAAAACATATACTTTTATTATGGAGTAATATTTTCTTAATCCATCATAGTCACAATATCACGCTGGAGGTTTTATATACAAAGTTTATTTGAAACAAAATTGATAAAGCGAATGTCAACTTAGCCACTAGGTGCCGCTCCGTAGAGTCTCCCAATTATAGTACCATAGGCTTCTTTTATTAAAAAAATGACATAACGCTCTTCAAAAGTCCTCTTCTTTTTTTTTATATTTAAATGAAAATTTCTATCAGAAAACTGTACTTATTTTCATTTCCCTTTTAAAGTAATAAGTATCAAATATCACTTCGTTTGATATTATAACATTTATCAGTGAGATATACTTCAATAGGTTCGAAGACTATTTAAAATGGGTTAAGTTCAATTTTAATGAAAGTTTTCAAATACGTTCGTTTATTTTTTCATGAATTATTATGAAAACTGATGTTCATCAAAGTCATCACAAAATGATATTTTAAGAAACATTTAAAAACTCTAAGTCACTGTGTTTACTCCAGACACACATGTGTTATGACACTTGTTTTTATAATTGAAAGTTTAAGAACTGTCAAACTACTACGTTGAAAGAGATGAGAACGTGCCTTTTTTATTATCACTCGTTTGCATATCATTTTATTTGTTTTTAGCTAGTTTTATGGATATATAAATATAAAAGGGAATAATTATCACACCAATTTTGTTTTGAAGTAATATATTATAAATAGGATGTGTTTTTTTTAATCCACACAAAAATCATAAACAAAACATTCATGTCAGAATTTCAAAGAAGAGCCGTATGCTATAAAGACAAAAGAAAATAAAAATATTTAAAAATTGTTGTTAGATCCATTTAAAGATAACAACTAAATTTTTTGTTTGTTCTTGTTTTTATTTTTTGAATATTTTGCAAAAGCGTAGATTATGGTGGGTGATTTGTATAGCAGTTTTGATAGTTACCTAATAATAATAAATTACTTATCCGGGAATCAACAATATGTATATTATGGCGTCAACATTCTAAGATCCGTGTTGGTTGTCTTTTTTTTTGTTTTTCTATATTAAACATTCTGGTATTTAGACATTCAAATTATAAATATCTACTGATACACCCCTTTTTCAATAATTTATTCTGATAAATTTAGATTAGGTCAATTAGCATTTATAACAAACTTTTATGGCTATCACCGAATAGTATTAACTTATTTTTTTTTTGACAGCAAATATCTTCTCCTCATAAAAGTCTTTTAATTAGACTTTTGATATTTCAGGCAAAAATACTGTAATTTCCATTTAATGAGCAACTAATTTTATCTGGTAAATAAAGGCAAGGCCGAAGTCAATATAAAAAAAAAAACACTATTTAGCCATGCAAAAATTGAAATGATACGCTGTCCCGATCACGACTAAAAAATTAATGTCCACTATGTAAATTAGAAGTGTCTTCCAATTGGTAATCGCATATTGTCATTGTATATCGCTTCAGTTTAAACAGAGCCTAAGGCATTAAACAAGGGGGTTTAATCCTTGTACACTTCGAAAAGATATGCGGATAATTCTTTTAATTTGTATTGAGCATCCATATTTGTATCGTGGTCGGCACCACAGTTCAATTAGTTTTAGCCTAAAACAAAAGAAAATTTGACGTCTATTTTTCTATCGTTATCACGGAATTTGTAAGTAGTTGGATCTTGGTCTTTATTAGAGTGAGTTTTAACTGTCATACCCAAACTATTTTATTTTTCAAAGGCACAGACAAAAATTCTTACACTTAGTTCATGGGAGGATAAAATTCGCTTATAAGTTCTATTGAAAGATCCACTTTTATAGGTACATGTAAGACAAATGTCAAACGAAGAAAAGTGTTACTAAATTTTAAAAAGTAACATTTGACAGTACATTGAACACGTCCAACCTGTCAAATTAAGACGTATTTGCAATTTTGACGATGGATGACCAAAAAATCCAATGTTTTTTTAACATCATTATGGCACTTCCTATAATTTCTATTAATGGGAAGTGTTTACATTGGATTATTTTGTGGTGACTTTTTTGACGTCTCCGGATTTTATTTGGCCGTTCTCGTTTTGGTCAATGGTTCACCTTTGTCTAGGAAACTTGCAATCTTTTTCATGGGAAACAAAATTCATATACATGTCATTTGGTTTAAAGTAACCGACATTTCAGAATTGAAAAAAGTGAATTTAATTTATTTTGTAATAATTTATTTTCTTTATTTTATATAAAAATGGTTTTTTAACATCACATTGAAAGTCTCTTACACTAATCTTAGTAATAAATGTAATTATTTTTTAAATGTTAACATTAAATGAACTTAACTTAAAAGTGATGGTATAAGGATTATAATAAAATTAAAAATTATGAATACTTATTCGAATCAAAATAAAACAAAATCACGGGATGAACGAACATTGAAAGAAAAACACGATGTCAACATAAATACATATATGAATAAAACTCATCTTTAATTCATTTTTTGTTGTAAATTGAAAACGAATCTGATGATGATTTTCATTTCCTGCTTGATCTATAAATAAACTATCGACTTTTGTTTTATCATATTAAACTACATTACAATATGAGTTTTTTCTTTCAATGAAAATTTATATGAATATAATGAATAGGTAATTTTTGTTTGTAATTAATATGAAGTTTAATTTGCATATTTTTCTCATACACTCTGTTCATTTACCCATTAATCCACTCACTCAGTCACTTGGTTTATTTTTATTTCACATTATTATAACATGCACTCAGTCTACTAAACAGATCTTAAAAATACCACATATTTTATAAATATCTCCGCGAGAGTCCCGTTATAAGTTTGACATATGATTATAATAATGATGATAATAAAATGCACGTAATTTGCTTATCTAGGAATACTTCGAAGATGTGTCATTATGACAATCAGGAAGCATATTTTGATATCGTCTTGGGTTTTAACCTTTTCATCGATGATGACCTTGCACCTCTCTTACACTTACACATGAACTAATCGACGACTATAGTAGGTGGTGCCAGCAACAACTGATGGATATTGACTGTTGACATTTTTAAATTGACGTCTGTCTCTTTGTAATTGATGTGCTGCCGAAGATTGTTGCTGCTGTTGCTGTTGCACTGTCAGATGTTGACTAGCAAGACTAGCTAATCTCTTTTGTTTGATGGTACTTATTGTTGCAACTTTGCTCTGTTTGGCGATTTGAAAGGCTTCAAGATCATCATCCAGAGGATATGGTTTGTGTTTGTCCTCTTCGATGGGACTGCCGTCAGGACGAACTCGGAATACAAACGGACCACTTAGATATGTTGGTTGTTTGAATGATGTGGGAGAAGTGGAATGCATGGAGAATCGGTCTTCAGCTGATAATTGTGATGGTGCAGATGGGGGTGGTGCATAACCATAGGCGGTGTCCATATCCATGGCAAAGGTATGTTTGCGTTCATGGTCATCGAAAATGGGGTTAGCAGGATATGAGGGGTGATTTTGGTGAGATAAAATAACCACTGAGCTGGGAGATTGAGTTGATTGTGTTTGTGATGGATAACGGCTGGTAGTGACTGTTACAGCTGGATGTCCACGGATCATTGTTGCCCAAACTGCAAGTAAAAAAAGGAACATTGATTAATAAAGATATATGTCAATATGAAAGTTAAATATTTAGTGCAAGAGGCCACGGTTTAAAATTTTTTCAAATTGTCTAAAATAGGCCCTTTTGTGCCGAAAAGGCATCCTGACCAAGTTACCTATTGAATTCCTACCAGGACTCTCCTGAGGGCACGAAGGATAGTTAACGGTACTTCATGAGTCTCCTGTTTCGTTTTAAAATTAATGATTTCATATAATTGCAAAAATTATTACGATTTGAAGGTTTTTGAAAAAAAAGTTATTTTTTTAATACCCCGTCATTCGCATTGCTGTCATCTTTTGACATTTGAGAAGTAAGCTTCAAAAAAGCTTTCATGTAGATACAATTTATTACGAAAAACTAAATCACTTTTGCGCCAGACAAAACTGGTGAACAAATTTTTAGCTAATGTTAAAAGCCACTGATGTGAAGACTCGAAACCGTGTCTATTCGATTTAATTTTGCGACTTAAGTCTTAACGACTATTAAGTTCAGCTAACAGAGAAAACCAAGCAAGTTTTGGTTCTTGAAATGCATCAAAAAGATCTTGATTTACATCGAAAAAATCATCTTTAGTTATCATTTTCACCGAAGAGCCTAATTAACGTAGGCATTATTGTCTCATTTGAGGCTCGAAAAACCTAATAAATATTTTTAAAAGGCCTCTACACTCTCAGTCACCTTTGTGATTGGAACTTACTTATTTGATAAAGTGACTAGTGAAACTGTTGCGATAATACCTGATTTCTCTTGGAAGTAGTTGACGTGGAAGACGTTAATTTTCAACAAGAAATTAATTGACTGAAGTTTTGTAAATAAAGTGATCACAATTGGTAAGTGAGATCTTTTTGTTTAATACATTAAGTACCACCGTCTACTTTGTTTTAAACAGTTTATTAAATTTAAACCATAACAATATGGCATTTTGACATTAATAAATGTTACAAAAGGTTCGTTTATAAACTGTTCAGTTGATGTTTGTTTTGATTGACATTGATAAATGTCACAAAAGGTTCGTTTATAAACTGTTGAGTTGATAATTGTTTTGTTTGACATTTATAAATGTCAAAAAAGGTTCGTTTTTAAACTGTTCAGTTGATGTTTGTTGAATTTATAAATAGGATTTTTTAAGGTCATGATAAATTTAAAACGGACTGTTTACAATGTTGTGGTATTAGCCTCAAAATACTCATAAATTGTTGGCTTCAATTCTCTTACTCTAACTCTCCTAAATCAATATAAATCTTTCACTAACTTTCTTTAAAGCTGATTCATTGTTTTCGTTGAAAATATTTCATATAGTTGCGCAGTTATTTTATTACTCATCATCTTTTTTTATTTGTTATGCTTTTAAGGTATAGTATAAAAATATCTATAAGTAAAAATGACTGTCAAGTCTGTTTGTACTTACTCAATTCATTAGCACCTCGTTGATATGGATCCAATGTGTCCAATTGATGATCTGCGAACGTCTGCAATTTCTCATATCCATAGTTGAGAAGATCACGTTTGCAATGGTTAACTGGTACAGTTCGGCTAGCTGCTGCATTCGTCTTACAATGATCGCTTACTAGCTTGGCAAATGTTGAATATAAATAAGACATCTGCAATAAAATAATACAAGACAAAAACAATAGAGATTGAGGTTCATAATATTGAATTGAATTTTAAAAAAATCAAAATTCAAAAGTAAGGTTTTTTCTTATGTTTGTACATTTGGTAAATCTTATTTCCCTTGGCCGATTGTGTAAAAACTAGATCATCAGAGTATTTGGTATACTTTAACATATTACAGTTCTTTGATCTATAAATCTACATTTCACAGAGTGAAGACAGCCATATACCTTACAAAGAGAGCTTACAGTGCTGTAGGAAAAAATCGAGTGTGTTCAACGAATAACAAGTTTACACGTTAACATTTTTAAAGAAATACCAAAATCCACCTGACCATTGTCTGGTTCTTTTAAAAAAAGTTCAATTATTATTGGGATACATAATTTTCAAAGGCCAGGTGCGAACTACGCAATTTATTACCTTAAGATTTGTATACATTCTGTTTAATAGGTGCGTATGTCAAATTATGACCAACAGGCAGTTGTTAAGAAAAGTTTCTCATACGTATAAAAACTTGAATGGTAACAACAAACTACGCAGTCTAAGTTAAATATATAAGCTCGAACAACAAACAACGTGAAGAACAACATTCACCACCAAATTCATAGCTAATTTTATAATTATTATTTAAATTATGATATTTAAAAATACACACAAAATTTATGTTTATACAACTTTTGTGCCAAAGTATCAATCATAAATCACTACCAAAATCACTGAAACCGTGTTTATAAACCAGTGAAAAGTGACAGAAGCATATTATTGGCTATAAAACTAGTTGCTGGTAAACATTTTTGACACAGCACTAAATAATACATAATATATTATGTCTATCATGCTCCAGCTACCACAATATAAGTTTTCAAGATGCGGCGATGATGATGATGATGAGTCAGTCATCAGAAAGATAGATGATGATGTGCATGAGAAACTGGAACTCATCCGTTGAATAAAAACGAACAAACCAAATGCAGAGCTCCCTGGCTCTAATTTTTGGTTGAGTAAATATTCTAATTTGGACTTTTTTATTTTGTTTTTATTTTTGTGAAATTGAGCTCTTACGTGAATGATGCGTGATATGTATCCGAATCCGAACTGCATTGTTCAACTGGATTGAATCAGTTCTATGTATAGCAACTTCTATTATGGGCCTTCGGACAGTTTTGGTTTCGGTTAAGGCAGAAGATAACTTTAATCTCTAGATACATTGAAACGTGACTTTTGTTCGAGAATTTCTGTTTTGGAAATCAAATCAATTGATTGATTTATTTGTATACAAATTTATATGGATATGACTAATTTTTACGTAGCTTGTGATTAATGTGTTTTGAAAACAAGCATTGATGAAAAAGTTTTGAAACAATATTGATCAAGGTTAAACTCATTCCTCTCTTTACAAAAATACAGACTCAGACAACGCTCGAAAAGTTGTGTTTAGGAATTCTTAAGTTACAACAGTTTAAGAAATGTCAGAAAAGGTCAGTTTATAAACTATTATTCTTGCAAGATTCCAACTGTCTCATTGCTTGTGTGGCATGAATTACCATTTTAAAATGCTTCATTGAAGCACGAAGTTTTTACTTCTCATATGTCAAAATATGACAGCTACAAGAGTGACAACTGAATTGAAACCTTTTATTGGAAAGCCCTTTATCGCTATACTTTCCTTACATAAATGTCAACAATTCTTGTTCGTCTAGTTGGCACATTATACCAATAAATTTTTCAGACATTAATGAAACTAATTATATTATAATTTTATCCGACAGGCTTTTATTTTTAATTAATAAACATTACATTTTGAGGCTTGAAATATCTAAACTAATCTACGATCGTTTTAAGTATTTTGTTTTATTTAAGATGACAACCAATTGGCTCGTTTTTTGTTTAGTACTATACGAGCACCATATTACTCTTTGAAATGTATAAATGTCAATAATGGTTTGTTGATAAATTGATTTAGGCACGTTTATAACTTATACAATATACATGTCAAAAATTGTTTGTTTATGAATTGTTTAAGGCGCGTTCAGTTGAGGTTTACTAATTTAATATATTTTAAAATTGAATAGCTTATACAGTAAAGTGTTTTCAAACTCTCAAATTGATAAGTAGAATCAAGCTAATTTTAATTTTGTCCAAAGTATTTAGAATGTCTCCAAAATGATGTGTAATACAAGTAAGAATACAATAGTAATGAGATTAAGAAATCATTATATTCTTCTCAAGGGAAGTTAGTTAAACATGGATAATTTTTTGGAATATGTTGTAATAGTTTTGTAAATGGTTTCTTTCCTGTGTTCCAAGCGCCACATATCGGCCTTCTCACAAAAGATGATATGGCAATGTCTGGCAATGCCGGACAAGAAACAGAGGAAAAACTCGTGGAAGGCAGGAAATGAAGCCATCTTGTAATTTTTGGAAATTAATGAAGTTTGGATACGAAGAAGAAAAAGACTGATTCTGTGACTAAAGATATAAATTAATAAAGAAAAATTGAAAAATAAAGTTTTATTACAATGTAATGTTTCTTTCAACAAAAATCTGTTCCATGTTTATCAAAAATCATGTTAACTCTTTATTCCTGACCAAAATATACCTATCGACATTTCATCCTAAGTCAAACATAAGATTTAAAGACAGCATAAATCTATATTTCAAAACTTTCATTCCAGTAAAGCTTCATGAGTTAGTATAAAAACGTTGTCATTTCAATGCCTTCAAGTTTCCCTCTATACATATTTGCATAAATAAATACCATACCCCTATACCTACACCTTGAATGAACGGTCTCGAAGCCTTATTTGACAATTTTCTTTGATTTGAATTGTAATGAGGTATTTTTTTAAATTCAAGAAGGCTATGGTTTATTTTATTTTCATAAGTCGAATACCATAATGCAAGTTTACGTGGCACGAATGTTTAATGTAGGACACAGTATAAAAGATTGCACATTGCAATAAGAAAAATAAAAAAATATTATCAATGTTATTTAGTAAAAACAAAAAATAATTAATATTATGATCTACATACTTTTTCTATAATCCGGTTTACAATAGAATTTTTAATTATTATTTTATTTAAATCACACCTTTTAATCTACTTTTTAAATAAAAGATAATTGTTAAATAAAAGGGGATTAAGTCTGTTGTACAGATATAAATGCTGCATTATTAACTTTATTATTGTATTTACGTTTTATAAATAAAACAAAACAGACTGATTGACATTATTGGATTAATTTAAATATGTAAGTTGACACTTATAGCTTAATCATTTCACCTAATGACTACTTAATGGGAAAACTAATAGTTTATAAAAACGGTATCAAGTTCAATGTAAAAAGCCATTAAGTCTAGTCTTTGACAGATTGTGGACTTTACCTTCAATAAAAGTTTAATAATAATTGCAATGATTAATTTTTTTCATTAATATGGTAGAGTTATTAATATTTCTAGTTTTATAGATTTTTTTCTGTCAAATCATCTAAAAGGCATTCAACGTTTATTTTATAAAGAACAGTCATTTTTTATAGTAGAACCATGAGAGTAGCACATTTGTTTTATAGGATGGGCGTTTTAAGAATCTGTCAATGTCAAAAGTGACAGAAAACAGTGGCTTTGGATGAACTGACAGATCTCTTAAACATTTAATTAAACAGTGAATCAATTTATAGATTTCCAAATTTCACCTCTGTCTATAAGACAACTGATATAATTTCTTCAAGAATTTAAACTTTCATTTAAATTCCAAACCTTTATGCTGATTAGAACATCAATCCCTTAACTACTCAAAATAAAGATAAGAAATCAAATAAAATTAAAGTAGCTATGTGATTTGTATAAGAATTTATTTAAAATTATAGAGTTGTTGTTATTGCAAAATGTTAAAGTTACAGTCCAATAAAATAACTTAAACTTTCTAACCCATAAAAATACTACTGTCGTATTTTTTTTCTGTCAACAATAAAATTGAGTGACTGCCAAACGAGGCTTAAACGTAATGAATTTTAAGGTAAATGAACTTCAAAAATGTTCAGCAAACAAACAAAATAAAAAAAAGAAAAGAAAGTGCCGTTCGTTGACTTTTCATAATCTACATATACAACGCGATATATTATCAACTTAATGCACAAATTAATCTCAAAAATTATTATACAACCATCAAAAGCTCCATAAGATAAAAGGTCTTTAAAGAGAGGACCTATAGAAGGCATAATGATGGCAGTAGTTTGGGGTTTCTTTATTTTTGAAAGGCACTGACAAAGAAGCCATTCATATAAACACCATCAGTCAGAGGTGTAATTAAGATCTATCTTTTCTTTGAATATAAGCTTATATGGTATGATATAAGCGGAAAGAGTCGTTACTGTTACAACTTGCGGATGGACAAACTGATAGACTGACATGTGTTTACGTCTTATTTTAAAAGGTAATTTTAGGGACTGACGGCAGACGGTGGAAGTTCAATATGGAAAATGGAAGGAAGTAATTAAATTAATAAACTTCACTTTTTTGACTGCGTGTATTATGATGATTTAATGATGTAAGCAAATTTCTCTTACTTTTGTCAAAATCCAATATTTCTTGGTGAAAAGGTCGTTATGTACTTTGATCATGTAAAATCTTTTCCGATTAGAGCTTTCTCCATTTAGGATGCTGTCACATTTGAAACTGTCATCCTTTTTGTTATTTGACAAGTACAAATTGAGCCATTACTAAAGATGAAACCATACAAACGTCAAAAAACCATGTAAAGGGTGGTTAAATAAAAAGGGTCATTGTTGAACGTGAATCAAACCTAAATGTCAAGTTTTGTCTACATTTCATTTGACATTTCTCAATTTCAGACTAATTCAATTCGAATTGAGAGCGTTAAAGTTATTCAGGCTTATTATGCAAATGGGCAATCAAATCAAAATGCATATGGCGTACTACGTTATTTTTTTGGTCAATTTATTCCTTCAAATGTGCGTACAAACGGAAATTCGTGTACAAATTTGGACAAACCGGGTCTTTAGGAAATGTGAAAACACCAGTGCATGCTTGTATCCCAGTGGCTGAAGCGCCGTCAACCTCAATTCGTGTCCAAAAATTGTCGTTGATCAACATTATTCATAAAGACTTTTGCATTTACGTACACGCTTACAAGATGCAAGTTGCTCTAGAACTAAAACCAGACCATTATAAGCGTCGGCCGTCAATGGTCAGAATTCTGGCAAAAATGGCAATCATCTTTAGTTATGATGCACATTTTCATCTCAGTGGATTCCTCAATAAGAAGAACTGCCGCATTTTGGCGAAAGAGTGACTCTCGAAAATACCAATGCACCCACAAAGAGTGACTACTTGGTATGGTTTATAGGCTGGCGGCTCAATCGGGCCGTATTTTTTTTTTCAAAATAAGGACGATCAGGCAGTTACTATGAATGGTGTTCGCTATCGTGAGATGATGAAAAACTTTTTTATTGACTGAATTGGTTTCAACAGGATGGTGTCACTTGGAACACAGCTAACGAAACAATGACTCTTTTGGAAGACAAATTCAATGGCCGTGTTATCTTTCGCACTGGTGATGTCAATTGGCCATCAATATAGTTGGACTTCTTTCTTTGGCGTTGCTTGAAAGAAAGCAGCACTTTAACTCCTCCTGGAGCTTAGGGCAGCAACAATATCCTTCCACCTATCCCGATTTACCGCAACTGTGGCCACGATTGAATACCTTGAGACCGAGCCTCCTTCAAAACAGATGACCTTCAAGTTGTCTTTGGTCTTCCAACGCGTCTATTTCCCTGGGGATTCCATTGGACCGATTGTTTTGCTATATTGTCGTCCGGTTTCCTCAGTGTATGGCCTATTCAACTCCATTTCCGTTGCATGATGTCTTACCAGTTTTTTTTGTCCAGTCCTATTCCACAACTCAACGTTAGAAATGGTTTGCGGCCACCGGATCTTCAGAATAGAGGGCAGACAACGGTTAACGAAAGCTTGTTAGGGATGTTGGCAGAGCATATCCATGTTTCAGATGCAAATAACAGCTCTGATTTGACGTTGGACTCGAAGAGATTCAACTTGGTGCGTTGCGATATTTTGCTAGAGTTCCAAACAGGAGAGAGAATTTCAAATGCACTACAGGCTTTGTTTATTCGACTGTTAACATCCAGGTCCGTTCCGCCATCGAGAGCTATAAAACTTCCCAGATAATTAAACTGCTTGACCTCCTCTATGGTCCCCTGCCTTAGAATAACTTGTGTGCTTTGGTCCGTGGTCATTAATTTGGTCTTAATTGTGTTAATCCTTAAGTCACGTCTGATTTAAGCCTGCCGTGTTGTTAGCCATGAGACATATATCGTTAGCATAATCTATGTTGCTAAGCTTTTCAAACAGACTCCATTGGATACCGTTTCTTTCATTTGCATCCACCGTGGCAGTCATCACATCGTTAATCGCCAGCAAAAACAGAATTGGTGACAATACATCTCCTTGACGCACATCGAAGGAGTCGGAAAGCTGTCCATTGTGCAACACGAAACACCTTGCGTTCTTGTACGATTCTTTAAAAACAGTGACAATTTTCTCAGGGATTCCTCGCGCGATAAGCGATCTCCAGATGCATTCACGATCGATCAAACGCATCCTCAAAATCTACAAAAATTAGATACAGCGGTGATTGATACTCAGATGATTGTTCGAGTATGATTCGCAAGGTGTTGATGTGGTCGACGCACGATTGGCCACTGCGAAACACCGCTTGGTAGACTCGATCCTCGATTACTTCGGAAAAACGGACAGAACTGTGATACCGCGATAGTTATTACTGTTTTTGAGGTTTAGTTTCTTTGGTAACTTTACAATAACTCCATCTTTCCAGTCCTCTGGGTAAGTTTCACTCTCCCAGACAGCCAGCACGAGTTTAAGCCAAATACGAGAAGCTGCCTCAGGGTTTGCTTTAAGGAATTCTGCGGGAATACCATCAAGTTCAGCTGATTTATTTTTCTTTAGAAGATGTATCGCATTACTTATCTCTGCACTTTTTGGTGGACTGGTGTCAATACCCCTAGAAGATCTGCGCTTGTTGTTCAATTGTGGATTCAATTCTGCATTGCGCTCCTTCCATCTTTGTAGCTGATCTTCTATCGTCACTAAAAGGTTGCCGTTCAAATCTAACACGGTATGGTTTGTATTAGTGCTACTACGCTGTCCGACAATGTCCTTAGTGATTTTATACAGCTCCCTTGCGTCCGCTCTTACTGCAACATGGTCCCCATTTTCCGCAAGTTTGTCCACCGCTGCACTGTTCTATGAGATGCTCTATACTCCTTTCGTACAATCAATTTCCGCTGAGCATCACTTTCTGAATTGATTATAATTTTTAAATACGACGCACGTTAGGGTCATTTAGAAAGCTTGTGCTGAATCTTGGTCTCCTTGCTATACCCTCTGCGCGAAGCTGTACAGCAGCCGTTCTTAAGCGGAGCAAACCCAGTACAAACATCGCACAGTGACTTCCTCCATTTCTGCTGTATAATGAAGTGATCGATTTGATTTTTGGTTCGACCATCAGGGGATTCCCAGGTGATTTTGTGGCAGTAAAAAGTATGCCACACAAAACTTGTATAATTGTAAATGCAAGGTTCCAACAATAATATTGAAATTAACATAGTTCTTTCTCCCGCGTTTTTATCTTTTGACATTTTAAGCAAATAACCCTTATTTTAAAAATCAATTATTATTGATTGTTAAATCCTTCACCTGTCACATTGAAAAAGCAATTAAATTATAGTTTATCTTGTAAACGTGACAAATAGGGGCCCAACACTTTATTTGTAGATATTTTCACACCTAGTTTTGTTTGTTAACCAAAGACTAGATACAAAAATGTGGGTTAAATAGTTAAACTTTTTCTTTTTTCTACGTAATTTATTTGGCCGAACATTTACGTATTATGAAAAGTGCGTATATAAAGTAGGAATAAAATCAATAAACTTTCACTTTCGCATGTTATTTACACATTTTTTGGCAGCTATAATTTTAAAGCTTCTGAAGAAAGTAGAAAAAGCTTATAATTATTTTCATGTTTAAGTAAGTTGTCCATCAAAATCAGCAATGGCATCCAAAAATGACTTAAATGCAAAATAGTCGCATAATCTTAATGGAAGATGTGCGTTGTTGAATTATTTTTATGAGATGCTTTAATTACTTTTTATTAACTCTGGTGGTGATGGATGACATGACGTTTCAAAAAAGTTCGTCGTATTATATGAAGGAGAAATAATAACATACAAAATTATTATTATATGAATTTAATACAAAATATTTTTTAATGTTCAAATAAGTATAAAATAATAATCATAATTAATTATTTTTAATCACTTTAAATTTTGTTTAATTCGCATTAAAATGAAATATGTGACACGCTATTTTATATGAAGCAGTCTTCAAAACATTATGTGATGTGGTAAAGTGGTTTAGGATTGCACGCAAAGTTTCTTTCTAGTGATGGAACAAAAACCAATCACACTGATAATTATGAGCGTCAAGTTAGCAAAACAACGTTCATCAATTAAAAAGTTAGTAGGTGGATAATTTTTCTTAAATTAAATGCGGCAATTTCGAATTCTTCGTAAAACGTTTTCTAATTTGTCAATGATAATTAACTGTCACAGAAATCTGTCTTAACTTCTTATTTTGAACGTATTATTGTTTATTAATTTTTAATTAGTTGGAACAAATTAAATGTCGTTCAACGTTTTCGATGCAAGGCTACTAAAACACTCTTTTAAAAGCAGGTATAAACAACTTAGGTCTGTTTATTGCTAAATAATTTAAGTTTAAGTTACCCCTTATTTATTTCTACAAAATTAATGTTGTAGTGCAATTTTTGCAAAAAATAAAGCTATAACATTTTATTTTTGAAAACTAATTATTCGTTAACAATTTATAAGGGTTTTCAATGAGAGGTTTCTTTTCAATATGAAAAGAACGACTATTTTTGAAAATACATCAATGCATATTTATGATAAAGAAGAAGGATTGGCAACACCAATGAAAAACGGTACTAGCCCAATGGTCACAACAGTTATGACTGCACCGTATCCTTTCCCTGTAATCGTTAACTTCACGAAACACATATTTAATGGGCCTTACCAATAATCAAAATTAAAGCTCACTTAAATATTTAACTGGGTTTTAAATGTTTTGCTATACCAATAAATATTTTAATAGTTAAGTTAAGGGTTAAAGTCCAATTAAATTTATTGTTGGGAAACTCAACTATAAACGGACAGTTAAATTCAACTCCATGGTTTGTATTGTCGTTTTGACAGCACAAGAAACAAATATTTTTCAGGTCACATGAGTTCAGGTTTGTTGTGATTGTTGTCCGCTGATTGTTCGAAGCAATATTTTTTAAAAAAGTAAGTAAAATAATACTTGTTTTAATATATGAATATATATATATGATTGTGATTATGTTTTTCAAGTTTATGCCGATAAAACTTTGTATCGTCATATTTTGACTTTTGTTTAATTTTGTCTTTTACTACTTTTGCCTCCTTGCTTCGGCCATATTTTCCAAGATATTTATATCTTCTATTAATGTATCGTCCGAATCCATTTCGAAGTTTAGTTTTAATAAAATATTTTTGTTTAGTTTATGTTTCCAAATTTTTCAAATATCAATTCAATGCTCTCTTTTTGACATAGAATGTAGTAGATATTGTAATTGAAGGGTAATTAGTAAAAGTAGTAAATTTTAACTCGCTGTTAAAATTTAACTCAACGATACCTAAGCGTGTGTTTAGCGATTTATTATTGGTAAGGCCCAATAGTTCCTACCTGTAGAACTGTCAAGCTAGAGGTCTTAGGTTGAATCAGTACCTATGCCACCTAAAATTTTCCAGGGGTTCTGCCTCTTGCGAGAAATTGACAAATCCTCCAAGAGTAATTTTTGTCATGAATAATGCTTTATCAAATCAGGCATCCATCCCCGACATTACTCGCACACAGAAACTATTGAGATTTGTAAGCCACTAGATCCTGGTTCTACGGACCTTATCTTTTTCGTGGTTCGAAAGAAAAAAGTATATCAGGCCTGTTCTGCTATTCATCGGGGAAATTTTACTCCAATTTTCACTAATCATTATTCTGCTATTCATTCGAAGTGAAGCTGTCTATGTCGGTAATACTGCGCTTTATTCTTCTATTCACGTGAAAGCATTCTTTCTATAAAATTCAGATCCTCATATAAAATGCAGCAGTTTCTCGTGGTTCGAAAGAAAAAAGTCTATCAATCTTATTCTGCTATTCATCGGGGGGAATTTCACTCGAATTTTCAGTAATCATTTTTCTGCTATTCATTCGAAGTGAATCTGTGTATTTCGGTAACGTCGGTAATACTGTGCGGTATACTTCTATTCACGTGAAAGCATTCATTCTATACAGTTCAGATCCACATATAAAATGCAGCGGATTTTTCATTTGATGTCTGGTTTGTTTTATTTTGTTAAGTTTTGTAAGCAAAATGTAAGTGAAAACTAATTTATTGCCAAATTTAGAATATTTGCTTTATAAATAAAAGGGAAGGAAGACACTTTTTAACATTTCTCCGAAACTCTCTGTTTGAGGATTCTCTTATTCCTCTGCTTACAATTGGAATAAAAAGTAAAAAATTACACAAATTATTCTGTTTAGGTGGATTGATAAAACTAAATTTTTATATGAATCAAAACAATTTATCCAACATTCCCAAGAGTTTTACATGAACAGCTGTTTATTTGAATGTCAAAATGGTTTGGGATAAACTAGTTCACCCGATGGATAACAGAATGCAAAGGCAGTGTGAAAAGGAATCGAATGAGTGAATCGAATATACGACCCACGTGAATAGCAGAATGGGGCTGCATATTAGCTAAACCACAACATTTTGATGGCCAATTGTGATCTTCTCATTGAGAAATAAGACAGTCGGAAAATTTTAACACTAAGAACGAGCTTTTGAAGCGGGTATCGTTGCAGTATTAAAAATGTCGATGTTTTCACTTGACAGCTGACCAAAAAGCGGGCTTTATACAAATTTGACAACTTTCCAATAGTCGTTTCAATTCACCGATTGGTTTCAACAAAGATTTGTATGCAAAATACACCATAAAGCAGTCTGAACGATGTCTAAATTCTGAGAACAACGGGAAATTAAGCCTAGTACGTTGCTGATGCGAAACGAAAATTCCCATAGAAAAATGACATGAAAAATTAGTGGATAGCTGTACTACATTTCTTAGTACAATTCTCCACTCTTTTGGTTCTCAATTTAATTGCCTGGCATATTAATCGCTTGCGATATTTTGACGTTTAATTTATTTATTGAAAAAAATTGTTTACTCGTGGCTTTCGGTGTTTTGATTTGGATTTATCTTTGATTTAAAATTAAATAAATCTGATTTTTCTAATGTGTTAAAACATTACATTTCTGAACGGAAACTCAGGACGTTATTGGTGATGTGCAAGAAGTGATGAATACAAGCAGTGAACTTCAATTTCAAAATTGATTTCTCTTCGGAGGAACAAAAGAAACTGGCCTCGTTGGTAGAAGCCAGTGAAGCTATTTGGAAGTTAGCTGCAGAAATGAAAAAAACAGGTACTAACTGCTCAATAAAATTTTAATAAATAGAATTCCGTATGTGGCGTTCCTTAGGTGTAGCATGCGCTACCACGTCACAGGCAGGAACAAGAGGAAGTCGGGTAGTAAGGCCGATCTTGGCGTTTCAGATCAAGGCAAGATATTACAGGAAGAATCCCAGTAGATAGGCAGATAATTCAATTGTTTTTGACAGCTGACAGAACTCTCCACAAATATTTTTCCGCTGTGGTTTTCCTTTTCATTTTGCTCTGCACTTGGAGACCGCCGAAAAAATAGTTTCACTTCAGCTGCGTACTTCTCGTTGAATACAATGGGTATAATAATGGATTTTGGAGGGTCATACGTACGAAGGATTTATATCTTCATATAGAGTGTTTTTGCCTGACAGGCAGTGATATTTTCGACCTTTGGTATTCCGGTAGAAAATTGTAATAGTTTCTAAAGGCAAGTCGTTCGTGTACTTTATTACGATGAAATTGTTGCGTATACTGACTAAAATTGACAATGACAGTTTGATGATTATAGGGAAAGGATACGTTCAAAAAGTTGAATTCAAAGTTGTCAAATTCCTATAATAAAACTCAAGAAGTGCGGCATTTTATATGTTCATGCGTACACCAAACATAATCATTTATAATCTTTCTTAAGTCAAATAAATAAAAAAAACAAAGGCCATTGAACCAAAAATGTGGTCTTTGCATTTTGCATTTTTATCATTATGAGCCCTATCACCAACAAATAAAATTCACGGAAGTTTGAGCTTCCACAGCCAAACATAATTTACAATTCAAACCCTGATGTTTATTACCGGAAATATATGCATAGAAGTGATACCTAACTTTATATCTACAACAAATTATTGTATTATGAATAAAAAAACACCTGAACTTCCATTAGTCACCTCACCATTCATACCAAAAGAAGTTAGACAAAATATTATACAAACCACCGCAGCATTTATTACCATATAAAATGTTGTCAGATACTTTTTGTATCTCTATACCTGCCTTAACAAAAAAAAGTATCTAACGATACTTCACCATTGTTGAGCTATAGTGATGGAACTTACGTTACATTTGGCAACAAAGATTAGAAACAATAAAAACAACTCATTGCTCCCTAAAATTTATACGAGTATGTACTATATGTGCAATTTATTAATATTTATTATTTTTTTCATACCAACACGTTTCATCAATATTATAAAATTTAATTTTGCAAAGCATCACAAATCAATCAAAACAATACATTTATCAAATAACGTATAACAACGAATGCACATCACATCAAAACATCATGTACTGAATTAATTAAAGTACAAAAACTTAAAAAAATATTACAAATTTACACTAAGTAAATGACTATTGACTATGACCAGAGGCGATGAGGGTATAAATGGGAAGTGTAACAAAGAAAAATTGTTGTAAAATCATTTTTATTTAGCAGTTTATTACACTATTGCTCACCTTCGATTCGAGCTCACCTAATGCTAAACAAATTAACTAACAGGGTATAGGCTTGCGTCTAGACCGGCAAGAGTATGTTGTGTACTTGTACTGTATAGACAATGACTGTAGTTGAAAATAATAATAATTATTTTTCTTCTTTTCTTTTTTCACAATTTTTATTTTTTTTTTTTTTAATTTATATGTACTACGTAATGTTGAATGTACAATAATTGTAAGTCAAGATTTATCAATATCAAAGAGTGATGTACTCATAGTTTATAAAAATAGAATCCCGAAGATCGAAAACGAAACTTCGTGATTTCAACAAACAGCAAAATAAAAATTTTACAAAGTGGTACATGGACATAGTTTAAGGACACATGTGGTGTTTTGAGGTGTCAGTTGTGTTTGTAGTCGTTGTCTCATCACTGGGATCATGTCGAATAACCCACACAAAATAATTAATTTTATTCATTAACTTTTAGTTCTTAATGGTTTTTATTTTAATTTAACTTTTTTTTTTATCGTCTCCCCGTACATTGCTGATAGGTACAGGTACTTTATGATAGATTCCTTTGTTGTTTTTACAATTCATTCAGTTTTATTTTGTTGTAATAGATCTATTGTATTTAGTAAATTTTACGGAAAAGACCGGATTCAGTAAGTATCTAGAGGGTATTATAGAGCACATCAAGTTATTTCAAAATATACTTATTATAAGTTCATAAAGCCGCATTGAGTATGTCGAAGTATTTCGTACTTATGAGTACTTTTCAAGAAATTGCTGATAAAATTAACTGAATACCGGTGTTCTGTTGGAAAATCTATCCATAGTATAGTAGGATTTTACACGAATAACAAAAACAATATCCATAGTATGAATACTACTGATAAAAGTTGGAGTAGAATCTTACTATGGATGGGTTTTTGACATTTAAACGAGTCTCTAATAGATCTTATGTAATTTCGTTCTCAAATGTTGGTACGATTGATATTCCATTTGTATCTCGATGGCTGTGTTCGTTGAGTAGTTGTGCATTTGGAATCATGTGTGTTTTCCATTAAGGAAAAAAATCAATCTATTACTGTTAATATTATTCAGTTTTGTTAGTGAAAATGGTCTAAGTGGGCTTATTTTGCAAGAGAAAACAATAGAAAAGATATTTACGTTTTGCTATGTTTCTACCAAAGGTTTATCTCAGTTAAGATTAAATAAATCTTTTTGGTGTTTCCACCGAACAAGAAGATTTAAAAATTATTACGTTTGACACCACTAAAATGCAAATGGTGTTTCCATTTTTTTTTGTAATTTGATTAATACAAAACAATATTTTTTGTACCCAAACACGCAAATAAACAGACCATAATGCATTATCGGTAAAACCAACTTCTCCGTACAGGTTTTTCTTAACAAATTTTGAATCGATTCCGATCAGCCACCGGGATCGAGTCAAATCAAGCTCAATTAATCTCGATTCAGGTATATAAAGAATTGAGGTGAACTTCAGGCTCGATTCAACACCACTTGTTAATGTAGTAGTCTACGAACAAACCCCCTCCTTGAAGCAATTGTTAAATGGATTTTTTTATATGAAAAATCGAAATTTCCAGGTGTTTTTTTACCATTTTTTCTTGAAAATTTTCCATTTTATTAGTTTTAGTTAGTTGAGTTTTAGTAAACGCACTTAATATTATTCCGCATCTCTTGTATGCTATTAAACATATTGATGTTTTGAGCACTTATGAGTACTTTTCTAGACATTTTCAATACTGAAATTAATAAAAATTCAGTTCTGTTCATCTGAAGGGATTTGTGGAATAGTAAACGATTTATTAAAAAAAAATTAATTACGGTCATTTCTGACATTTTACTATTAAAAATTTGTAAAACTGTCAAATTTTTGCGGAAATCAATCAAGAAGAACATGATTGAGGATTCAGGGACGTTTGGAATTCTGTAAAGGTGGGTCCAGACGAATAAAAAACATTTTTTAAAACATTTCAGACAAATTTTAGACATTTTAAAAACAGAGAAATTTTGTCTGTGGTATGGACGATCACGAAACATTTCTGAAATGTTTTTCTATTTCAAATTTCAAATGGGAAACTTTATTTGTTTAACACGCATTTAGGCGCCAGTTATAGCTATAATTGGTTTTCATCATTGAAAAGAAACATTGGAATTTTTTGACAGGTCGTTTATAGGTATCATACAAAATTTCTGTCATTGAAAACAATTCCTGATTGAAATCTACATCCGACAAAAATTTACTGACAGAAATCGTTCATTGGAATTGTGTGAAATTGGAATACTAATCAGTGGAACGATTCGTTTCACTTTTGAACATAAAAGTATCAGCTGTTTAGGAAAATGAATTTCTTTCCGGAAAATTGAAAAATACATTTTAAGAGAAAAATAAATGTGCAACCAAATTTTTTTTATCAGAAAAAGAAATATGATTATAAAATGTCGCGAAAAGTGTGGAGCATTTCAAATCTTTTTATCTACATATGTATATTAATGTTATAAAGCCGAAGATCTGTTTGTTTGTTTGTTTGAACCCTCTAATCTCAAAAACAACTAGTCCGATTTAAAAAATTATTTCAGTGTTAGATAGCCCTCTTATTGAGAAAGGCTATATGCTATATAACCTTGACAAAGGCTAGCGGAACACCAATATAAAATGTATCAATATTCGAAGATTTTATGCCTCAACAGTAAAAGTTTTCGTAAAATAATTTATGACAGATTTGTTTCCCTTTAATAGCTTTATACAAAAAAGTCCGCGACAGCATGTGTGTATTTTGTAAAATGGGCCTAACCTTTCTTGTGCTAATGAAATTTGTTCTGAAAATCAAAAAGTCTTTCCAAAAAGTGCTGTTTTTTGGTTATAGAATTTCTGTTTCGCCTACTAAAAAGAAGGGCTTAATATTTTAATAGTTATATAAATTTATCTGTATATTTATAGTTTTCATAAAGTAAGTTACTTATAACTTAAAAATTGAAATTCTTTGCTAACTTAATTCGTTTTATTGTAAACCGTGCATCTGAAGACCTCTAAATATTGTCAGTTCATTCAAAAACACTGCAAACAAACCTTTGTTAAGAAGACGTGCCCCAATTTATTTTAAATGTCAAAAAATCAAAACTTTTATGGAAGCCAATTTTAAATTTTTTAGTAAAATGTTTAGACTCAGTAACCGTTTAAATTCATAGGGGCGTATTCCTAGAGAACTACTAAAGTCGTGATTTCTTGATCTATAGTTTTAGGCTTGTTGATTAAATAAACACAGCTTATTCATAGTCAATTTTCCTGATGTGTTTAGTAAAAAACCAGTTTAAGGTTGTATTCTACTACAATTATACTTTAAATGACAGGTTAAAGCACAAAAACACTGCTATATTTTCAAACTTGTTATTTTGTGCTTTCATTTCTCGAATTGGTTATCAAAAAAGTGAGTAAAACAAAACTATTTAGTAAAAAATCAAAAAAGAAACAAAGGCATTTTTCTGAAAAGCAAGTTTAAGTAAAATTTATTTGGTATCATATACTTTTTCAGCTTTTATATTCACAATTTCCAATTTTTATAGTTTAACCACAGGTTTAGCCTTAAACTTAGGTTTAAATTTATTTATAAACAGCCTAAACTCTGTACTTGCTTAGTAGCAAGTTAGCAAGAGTTTAGCAAACATCTATGAATATGCACCATAATCTTCATGATATAAATTGGAAATTGAAACCAAGTAAATATAACTAAATTCTTGACACATAAAAAGAGTTACTTTTATGACACTTTTCAAAGATCAAATATTCAATACTTAATATTTTGTTTAAACTGTTTCAAAATCTAAACTAAGTAATTTGTATGGTTGACAGGAAGGTTATTTGATCTTATTTTCAAATATTTACATAAGTCAGGGCTTTTCGAATAATTTTCATGAAAAGTTTTTGAGACTATACAAATATGGATAATTTGTTGCTTCTCTAGGCACGTCAAAATCTAAATTTTTGACTATCTACAATTTTGTATTAATACCTTTCTATTTAACTCAACCCAAATGACTTTCATTTAAATCTTAATTTAATTTCAATATCAGTTTCAATTCAATTTTAGTTGAATTTCAATTCTATTTCATTTTGTTTTTAATTCAACCTCAAATCAGTTTCTATTTAATTTTAACCTAATTTCAAAGCATGTATGCAATTTGAATCCAACTGCAATTTTCGTATACTCTCAATTTAATTTTAATTCTTCTATTCAATTTCCATTCAATTTGAATTCAACTTTAAGCACAAACAAACCCTAGAACTATTCACTAACGGCGTATCTATGCAGTAGGGCCCTAAAATAACAAACATGAAATGAAACGGAACAAATCAATTGACATTTCAAAAATTTTGTGCTGTCTATTTGACAATAAAATGTAGTAGATTGTTAATAAAGCGGTAGTTAGTAAAAGACATGTTTGATTTAACCATTGGTAAAGGTGCAAATGACTTGTCCTTATAATTTACCCGGGCACATATCTAAACGTATAGTTAGCATTTTATTATTGGTAAGACCCATTAATATTTTTGGGCCTTTTTGAATTCAAAGATAGATAGCTAATCCAGCACTAAACAAAACGAACCAATGTAACGAATCTAAAATATCGTGAAAATATTCTGTATAAATTATTAGGTATACGAAAGACGAATTATTGCAAACAGTTGGAACCGAAACGGACTTGTGGGAGAGAGGAAATATATTCTGTTTAAATAAACATAACGTTGAGTTATTTTCCAATTCAATATCGTATTGCATTGCACTTAAAATTTAACAGGGTGTAACAAAAAATAACCATTTCGATTGACATAATATTATTAGGATAAACATATGTAGGTGTTAATGGAATATTTCCAATAGTTTCTTTTTACTCAAGATCTTAAATCAATGATTTAATTAAGTAACAATCTGTCTTAAGTGAACATTTTTCAGCTTTATCTTCTTTATATTTTAAACTTATACAATCATAAGCTCCTATGACTAATGAATATTTTAATATTTTTATCACCATAACAAAATCTTATAACACTAACGCAAGAAAAATGAAAAATTAGACTCCAAAGATAAACATCGTAATAGTTCACAAAACAGGCTAAAGTTTATAAACTAATTAACATAATAAATGAGTTGGAAAATTTGAGTTAAGCTTAAGGTTAATGTCTTTAAGGTTTTTTAATGCGTTCACATAAATTTAATGTATATTTATGAATGTAAACATTGAAACAAAGTTCTGGTTTTAATCATTCTGTGTATATCTTAATGTTTCGATTTTGCGGCACCCTGTCCTTCAAATAAATGTAAATGAATTTGCTATTCATAAAGCGGTTGACGGCCACACCAAACATAACCATACATTTTTATGCATATCATCGTATCGGATGTCGAGCCGGCCGTTTGCATAGAAACATAATAATGCATCGTTCGCCACACCGTATCACAACATCATCACTAACTCACTCTAGCGGCAACTTGCTAAATGATTTAAATAATAATTTAATAAACATTTAATATCATTTCTAGGAAATCTATACTTGGGTTTATTTCTTAAGCTAGACTTGTGTATTTATAATTTTCTTATTTCTGAGTATAAATGCAAATTATTATATTATCACAGTGCGAACGGGTAACTCGAACTTGGCAATGTATTTAATCTTAGTTAATCTTTTATTTTATTTTTGGGTTCGGGCAAATATTTTGAATTTTTGTTGATCTTTTTGTTGATGGAGGTTTATAACTTAATATTATGCTTTGACGTCGTCTTCGTGCGTCGGTTGTATAAAGTTGTTTTCAATCTAGTTTTCTATTTTGACTTAGAATTATAAAGGTGCTGCAAAGTTCAGTACAATTTATTCATTCGTTAACTATACCCGTAGAATCTTACTATGGATGGGCTTTTGACACGAGTCTCGAATGGAGTTTATGTTATTTCGTTCTCAAATGTTGGTACGATTGATATTGCATTTGTATCTCGATGGCTGTGTTTGTTGAGTAGTTGTGCATTTGGAATCATGTGCGTTTTCCATTGGGAAAAAAACAATCTGTTACTATTGATATTATTAAGTTTTGTTAATAAAAATGGACGAACTGGGCTTATTTTGCAAGAGAAAACTATAGAAAAGATAATTACGTTTTGCTATGTTTCCATCAAAGGTCTATATCAGTTAAGATTAAATAAATCTTTTTGGTGTTTCCACAGCACAAGAAGATTTCAAAATAATTAAGTTTGACAGTTTCTAAAATGCAAATAGTGTTTCGATCTTTTCAATGTGTGAAGTGCAAGTTTGATTCGTGTTAAACAATAAAGAATTTATCAGTTCAGCACCAGATTTTTTTTGTAATTCAATTAAAACAAAACTATATTTTTTCCAAACAAACACGCAAATAAACAGACCATAACGCAATATCTTTAAAACCAACTCCTACATACAGGTTTTATCTTCAAAAATATTGACTCGACTCTGATCCCCAAAGGGATTCGAGGCGAATCAAGCTCATTTCAACTCGATTCAGGTATATAAAGAATTGAGGCGAGCTTCAAGTTCACTTCAACACCACAAGTTAATGCAGTAGTCTACGAACAAACCCTCCTTGAAGCAATTGTTTTAATTCGGAAACAGTACTAAATATTAATTCTTAAACGAAATTTCAAATAAAGGAAGGCTTTTCAAAACTTTAAATAGAGTCAAATAAAGACCCAGAAGTCATCACATAACTTACTTACTTACTTAAGGTGGCGCTACAGTCTGGGGCGGACCTTATAGCCTCAACTAACATATGACTTCAGCCAGCTCGGTTCTTAGCTTGCTTTCATCACTTTTGCACGCCAAACCCATCTTCTCCGATTTCGTAGCAATATTGACAATTATGTCTGAGTGATTGGATAGACCTTTGGAAGATTGTGCCTTTAGTGTTGACGGTTGAGTTTTACACAATTATTTTCAGAACGATGTTAAAGAAGTCACATGACAGTGCATCGCCTTGCCTTAAACCTTTTTGACATCAAATGCATCGGTTAGATCTGTTCCGACCTTGATAGAGCAGCTCGCATTCTCCATCGTCATTCTGCACAAACGGATAAGTTTGACAGGGATACCAATACTAGACATTGCTCTGTAGAGCTCTTCCCTCTTGATGCTGTCATACGCGGCTTTAAAATCGATAAAGAGATGGTGGGTATCGATTTTTAAGCTCCTGGGTTTTTTTCCAAGATCTGCCTTAGTGTGAATATTTGGTCAATGGTGGGCATTACTGGTCTGAAGCCACACTGATAAGGACCTATCAGATTGTTGACAAACGGCTTCAGACGTTTACATAATACGGTAGAAAGGATCTTATAAGCAATGTTAAGGAGACTGATGCCTCTTTAGTTGCAATTTGGAGGGTCTCCTTTCTTATGTATCGGGTAAACTATGCTGAGATTCCACTCATCGGGCATGCTTTCTTCCGACCATATTTTGCAGATGAGTTGAAGCATGCTCCCTACCAACTCATTGCCTGCTGCTTGAACAACACTTCAGCAATGCCGTAAGTTACAGCAGCTGTGTTGGACTTTAGTTCAGATATAGCTATCTTCACTTCGTCGAAGTCGGGTAGGCATAATTTTCGATCTGTGTCACCTAGGTTGAGTGGTTCTATCGCAGATATATAATTTGGAGAAGTGGGTTTTCCATCATCATATAACTTAAGGCTTAAAAATCAAGATTTCGGTGAATTTTAACAAATTTCAATAAAAGTTGTCTTAGAGTGTGTCGTTACACTTTTAGAATGTCAAATTCCATACTTTTCAAATTTCAAAATATGACAGCTTCAAAAGTGACAACTAGCCAAACAGCGGACTGTTCAAAATAAAACCGTCATTAAAACAAAATATTCCAAATTTATTGTTTTCATCGGATAAAGTTTTGAAGTACCTTATTGTAGCTATTCTAAATCTAAGTTTTTAGTTCTTGGCAATGCACTAAAAATCTCTACTTTACATTTGTTAAGAAGCAAGTTCTTGCAACGTAAATATCAACCTTAACTTTTTTTGTTTTGTTTTTTTTTTTATTTTTTATAAACAAACAAAATATTAGTAAAATTTTGTAAACATATTTTGAATAGTGAATTTTAAAAAGGTCAACAAAAGGATCTAAATACCGGCTTTTACGCTTAGCGTCGTATTTTTCTAGGTTCTTGTTTTTCAATGATGATTGAGATGATTAAGAAAGTAGATTGTTTATGTTTATTGTTTGGGTTTCTTTATTTAAATCAATTCTTTTTTGTTTTTTATTTAAATAATATTTGGGTTTTTTTTTTTGTTGTGTTTCAAAAACAAAAAAAAAGAATTAGAATATCAATTTAAGATTTTGCAAATTTACACTAGTTTTGTGGAATTCCAGAATTTTATTCTGTATCCGGTTCCACTGGATAAATTAAAAAAAAAATCAAGAAATTGACAGTTAGAATTAATTTCTCTGACGTAGTTAAATTTAAGGTGAGAACCTTTAACAAACAAAACAAAGGAAAAAAAAATGCCTTGATTTAAGTTCAAAACTCAGAGATTTATAAATAATGCAAAAGAAAATGTTAAAGGCAAATAATTAACATACAAATTGGAATTTCAAACAAAATGTTTATTTGTTTTTGTGATTCTTGCTGTTTCTTTAGGTTTTTGGTCTTTGTTTGTGTTCTTTCTTTGATAAGGAAATGTTTAAAGAAATTGCCTTGATTTATATTTTAGTATTCAAGGGAAGATATAAACTTCTTGAGATTTTTTTTTATTTTTAAAATTTAATAGGGAGGTTAACGTGCTGAGTTTGAGCTTTGGAATATAGTTTATAATTAGAATAAATAGTGAAGTAGTTTCAGGAAAAGAATTGGTTTTGAATATAAAATTTGGTATTTCTACTACTGATTGAAGGCTCGTCATTTTATTCTATTTTTATATCTAAAATGTAAAATAACTTAACAGAAATGTATGCATACAGAAAAGATGATAACATAAAACCCTTAAGAATGTTGACTCTTTCGAGAAATATGGATAAAGTTGTACAAAGTCTAACATTTGTTTCATGTTCTTCTTCTACTTTTGTTACATACTAAAAGAGACATTTTACCTATGAAAGTGAAGTTTACAAACATTTGACCATTACATAAACATACTCAGTTAAAGAAATAAAAGGAATCACATGAATACAAAAAAAATATATAATTATACAAAATCCGTATATTAAATTCTAAGCAGTTTACTGTTTAGAAATATTCTAAATATTTAAAAAAAAGTTTCCAACATTTTAAAACGTTCTCATGTGCATAAACATTAATTTCCTTTTATACGAAATGATTTATCTGAACACGTCTCCGAAGTGACAGCTCGTGGAAAAAATAGTAAACAAACCTAAAACTGAAAAAAAAAACAGAACCAATAATTCGAAATGTCAGAACCGCAAAAATCATTTCGATTTATCAAATTACTGAAAGTTGAAGTTAAACTTCATTATTGTATTAACACTTTAATGAATAGTTTGAAATTCTTCGACTTTGACTTTATGTTTGAGTGACAATTGCCGAAATTTTATTGAAACTTTATCAACTTAAAAGGAGATAGTCTGAAGGAGATATGAATTGAAATAATTGGCTCAAAACTTTAAACGACATAATAAAATGTTTTTTTTTAGCAATGAACTATATTTAATAATTTTATGCTATAAGTTTTCCAACATTGTAAAACGTTCTTATGTACATAAACGAAAATACGAAATGGTTCATCTGAACACGTCTCACACTGACAGTTCGTGGAAAAAATAGAAAACAAACCTAAATCTGCAAAAAATCAAACGGAACTAATCATTCGAAATGTCAGAAACGCAGAAATCATTTAGATTTATCAAATTACTGAAAGTTGAAGTTAAACTTCAGTAATGTATTAACACTTTAATAAATCGTTTGACATTTTTTGACATTTACTTTATGTTTGAGTGACTATTGCCGAAATATTATTGAAACTTTATCAACTTAAAAGGACCTAGGAATTAAAATAATTGTCTCAATACTTTAAACGACATACTAAAATGTTTTTAGCAATTATCTAAGCAAAAACAGAATTTTGCTAAAGTTAAAATCCTAATGGCTACTTTGACTTTTTTGCTATTTGCTAAGCCCATAATTATGGCATCTATCATTATCCTAAAAAATATCTCTTTCCAATTTTAATTGAAAGATTTGTATTGTGTGTTTTTATAATTCGTGAGCTTCAATTATTTTGTTTTCGAAAGATGAAGATTTCGAAATATTTAAAGGAGCGGTTCTGTGCAGAAAAGTGCTATGTTTTAAGTCCTTAGCAAATCACTTCCAAGAACTGAAAGATGGAGAATTTTACTCTAGGTATAGGTTTGATAAAGGAACAGTTCAGTTCTTGGTTGAAAACCTAAACACCGAAACCGTTTAAGTTTGTTTGCTTTGTTTATTTTCACTAACTGTCAGAAATATTCGGATGGCCGTGTTTCAATGACTTCGTTTCAAAAAGATTTCGAAATATTTGACGACTAGGCTGGCTCTGTGCAGAAAAGTGCTATGTTTTAAGTCCCAAGCGAATTCCCTCGAAGAACTGAATGATGAAGAATTTTACTCTAGGTATTGGTTTGAAAAAGGAACAGTTCAGTTCTTAGTTCTTACAAATCGTAGGCTTAAAACTACACAAGAATAAGAAATAAATGTATCACAATATTATTTTGTGGAGAAATATGCTTTAGCCCGATGTTGCAAATTGGCGTCTTAAGGAATACTAGGACCAGTGGATAAAATGGTAGAAACTACATTTGAGGATTCGAATTAATAGGTCCGTTTAAGTTTGTTTGCTTTGTTTATTTTCACCAACTGTCACTGTTTAGAAATTTTCGGATGTTCGTTTTTTAAAATAAAACTGAATTAGTAATTAACCAAAACTAAAAGAGAGGTTTTACAATTTTCGAGTCGCTAGTAAATTGCTTTATTAAGAAAATTGTTAGTTAGTAAAAAAATAAAATAGTTCTTAACAAAAGGTTATTTAAAATTTGGCAACATATTGTGATAATAGAATGATCCAAACTACATTTGAGGATTTGAATTAAAAGGTCCGTTTAAGTTTGCTTGCTTTGTTTACTTTCACTTACTGTCACTGTTTAGAAATGTTCGGATGTTAAATTTTCAACAAAATTTTTAATTAAGAAAATTGTTACTTAGTAAAAAAATAAAATAGACCATAACAATAGGTTATTTTAAATTTTTCCTCATATCGTAATAGTAGAATGGTCCAAACTAAATTTGAAAATTGGAATTAATAGGTCCGTTTAAGTTGGTTTGCTTCGTTTATTTTTACTAACTGTCACTGTTTGCAAATGTTCGGATGTTAATTTTTTAATAAAATTGAATAAACAATTAAAAAACAGAACGAAAATTGAGGTTTTGAAATTTTGGAGTCCCTAGTAGATTGCTTAATCAAGAAAATTGTTACTTAGTAAAATGTTAAGACCTTAACAATAGGATATACAAAATTTTGCCCCATATTGTAATAAGTTTTTGACAGATAGTCAAATTTAAAAATTTGTTAAAATAACAAAAACATTTTCCTTTAAGATAAAATTGAGAATTTGTTATAATCACGTTTGTTTTTTGATTTAATATTTAATGTATTTAGTTTTGTGTTTAATCTGTCAACTGTCAAAACATTTACTGTCAATAAATAATGATTCCATTTAGAGAACGAAAATTGAATTATTAGCGCTGAATGCTTAGCAAAAAAAAAAAACAATTTTATTATTTTTTGTAGTAGAAGAGTTTTTGTGTTAATAAATTATTTATGGATTTTGTTTTTATGTTTTATTATTGTGTAAACAATTGTTAATTCTATCAAACAAGAACCCCCAATATGGTTTAAGCTTTTGAATAGAATCAGAAATCTTACTCATATTTTTTTTAAAAATTAAATCCTTCCATTTTCTGATCATAATTTATTAAAAAAAAAATATTAATCCGAAAGTAACGCCCACTATAAGTTATATTTTTATAACCAGCATTAAATCGTAGATAAATTTATGACAGATCGATTGTGTTATAAAAAATAAAAAATTATCTTATATCCCACACTCTCAGTTAATTCAAATAATGACATAAACAAATTAAAAAACATATATTTAATTTTGTTTTAAGAAAAGTACACATAACATATATAAATTAAAGTGTTGGAACTTACCTTTTCGTTACGTGACAAAAACTCCCAGATTGGTATCGCTGAACCGGAACTCATCTCCAACGACACGGTCAAGATAAGTAGGGTTGCAATTATTTTAAATGCCATTTTATTGGTTGATATTTCGTATTTATTTAAATCAACAAAAATTTTTTTAAAGCCCGTTTAATAGATAAGTTCGAAATGTATATATAAGTGCTTAACGTAATTAAAATCGTGTTTAACTCAAAAGACTGCACACGAATTGATAATAATTTAAAACACGAAACACCCAAAAAACTCTTTGAAGTCCAAAAGTCTTTTAAATCCTCTTAGATACTTTTTTGTATTACTTTTTTTTTCACGGTAAATTAATTTCACTTTGGGTGAACTTTCTTCTTGTTGGACGACGATACGACGACGAATAACGAACAACGAATTTCAATATACAAAAGTACACAAAACTCTATTTGCTTATGCGAACATTAAATACAAAATCCAACCACGCAAAATGAAATTATTCGCGATCAAAACAAAAAAATGCTATACGTATCTCACAGATAAAAATAAAATAAATTGCAGTTTAATCGTGAAGTTGCGCACCTACTTGATGCAGTTGCATTTGCAGTTGTTGCAGTCTTGAAGTATAAATATAGTTTGTTTAGAGAAAAGAGGTGACCTGTTGAAAACTTTCTTTGACTTTTCTCTTTGCGTTTTATTGTATCTTTTTGTTTGTATCTTTAAGTTCATAGATAGATACTTGTTCCGAATTAATCTAACAATTTTGATCAGATACTTTTTGTGTAATAAGAAAAAATAATAAAAGTTGTTTAGTTCGGTGTATAATAATATAGCGATTTTTATACAGACGTTAGTTCGACTTGACGATTCAATATGAAATGAGAAGAAGATTGCTACGCTCTCTCCAATTTATAAAATTTTACACTTTCCGATCGTATACGTTTTTGACGTCACAAACTTGGTTGGCATAATGACATCATCGGTTTAGCGCTTCATTGGCACGATCCGGGCTTTGTGGCGATGTGGATGATCATCACAAAAACAACAAATAGGAAAAACAAAAACAAAAACCATCAAAACAAGTATCGTGCTGTTAGGAATTCGGTCGAACATCACGGATAGTTATATAGTCTGGCAGTTAAAGTTGAACTTAATCAAAATTATCAATTAAAGAACTGCAAAACCATCAAATCCTTAACTCAGGCAGTTTTTTAAACGTTTAACCATTTTATAATTTTTTTGTATGTGTATTACCATTTATGGAATTTGGCATATTCGACATGACCATAAATGCTGCAAGGCAACAATTGTTCATCCCTTCTGATTTGGCTGTAATTTATAAGACCGTCATTTGGCCAATACTTTAATACAACTGTCATGTTTGGGCAAGTGCTCCTAAAGCACATTTAAGTCTTTTAAATAGAATACAAAAAATGGCCTTGAAAATGATAAATAATGGAACTATAACCGAAACCTTTACATCGCTTCAACACTGCCGCAATATGTGATGCCTTTCTGTATTTACTCAAATTTTTACATGCAATGCTCTGTGGAATTAGCCAGTTGAGTTCCTAAGGTTAAGACAATAGTAATTGCCATATTTTTAAAAAAATCTGTAGTAAAAAGATGCCTAACTTAATTTTTGAAGGTCCTTTCTGTACTTTATGGTCTTTAAAAAAAATGTGTGGTCAATATCTTTATCGCTGAAATACAAACACGCTTCAGCTTCGGCTTCACCTGACGTTTGCGAGTTCAGCCATATGAACTCAATGCATGCTATCACAATGGAGCTTCAACCTCACGTTTCGTTTAACAAATCGCCATTTTAATTAACTAATTGCTTTAAAATTTTACTAAATCGTTAAAATAAAATTGAGACTAAAAAGATGTCGAGAAATGGCAAACGTTGAATTTTGAAAAATATTTCGATTACAAAAACTATTTTGTCAACTGTGAAGTGAATTGTTTTTGTACCTTACTGAATTTTCGAAAACAAGATCGTTTAGCACTGAAGCTTACTTTTAGTTGAATGGATATGTCAACAAAAAAAACTACCACGTTTGGAATGATGATAATTTAAAAATTTGTGTTGAGACACCGTTACACCGAAAAAAACGGACTATTTGGTGTGCTTTAGGGGTTAGTTGTATAATTGATCTGTAAGTCTTTAAAAATGATGCTTGCCAGAACGTTACAGTAAATAATGACAGCTATAGAGACATGGTTAGTGAACTTTTCGTTCATCGATTGAAGAGTCATTATTTCATGTTTCACGTAACGGACCCGTGAATTAGCCTCCAAGATCTTGCAATTTAAAGCCACTTGATTTTTTTCTGTGGGATATTTCAAGACGCTAGTCTACGCCGATAATTCTGAAACTATTGACCTCTTGAACGACTACATTCATCATCTACCAATTGATTTATTGAAGGAAATGTTTGATAACTTTATAGTTTCACGTTACGGACCCGTGAATTAACCTCCAAGATCTTGCAATTCAAAGCCACTTGATTTTTTTTCTGTGGAGATATTTGAAGGCGCTAGTCTACGCCGATAATTCTGAAACTATTGACCTCTTGAACGACTACATTCATCATCTACCAATTGATTTATTGAAGGAAATGTTTGATAACTTTGTAGTTTCACGTTACGGACCCTTGAATTAGCCTCCAAGGTCTTGCGATTCAAAGCCACTTGATTTTTTTTCTGTGGAGATATTTAAAAACGCTAGTCTACGCCGATAATTTTGAAACTATTAACCTCTTGAAGGACTACATTTATCATCTACCAATTGATTTATTGAAGGAAATGTTTGATAACTTCCTAGTTTCACGTTACGGACCCGTGAATAAGCCTCCAAGATCTTGCAATTCAAAGCCGCTTGATTTTTTTTCTGTGGAGATATTTGAAGGCGCTAGTCTACGCCGATATACCTGAAATTTTTTAGAGTCAACAATCGTGACGATCATATGTCAGAAATCATATCTAAATTACAATTCCAGAAAATTATCTTTTAAATCAAGTAAATAGTAAATACAAAAGACAGTAATATATAAAGCTGAAAAAAGCTAACTTGAACTTGAAAGAAGTAATATCGGATCTATTAAAATTTTGTAGACATTATAGTAGTTATTTAGATTGTCAGGAGAATTACTATTCTTAAAATTGAAATCCCGGACTATATAAGTAGACAGTAGATACAAGAGATAAACTACAGGTAGGCGCGTCACGCATAATCCAGTAAAATAGATTTAAAGCAAACTTACTATCATCATTATTTCAGTAACAATAAATACAAAACATGTGTATATGTCGTAAGTACTTGACTTTATACAATTTAATGGCTGAATAAACCAATGATTTAACTAAGAAACAAAATTTAAGCTTGAGGTAAAACCATGTTTTCTATTAATTACCATTTTTAAAACCATCTCTCTTTTTAGAAACTACACATTTTTAACACAGGATTTAGCATTTTCAAAATTGAGGAAAACGTAATTGGTCAGTTTATATTTCTAAGATTTTAAGATAAGAATTTTTTGAGACTGACTGACAGAACAGAAGATTGAAATATAAACACAATCCACTAGCTGTCAAATTAGACTTTCATTTCTTTTCTTCCTTTTCAAATTCTGCGACAGAGAATAATAAAAATTCTATTCTCAAATTTCTAACAACAAAACTGAGAAATTTTATTTTGTATTTCTAAGAATACGGAAATTTCGGTATCTTAACTGGAAAACTGACCAACTAAAGCTAAACACAAACGGCTGACAGATGAATTAAAGTGCTCTGACAATAGCTGCCAAGGAAATAGCCCAACTTTAGAATAACAGAATTTATTAGAAAACCTTACATTTTCATTACCACACATTTCATAACATTTGATTTTACTTTTGGTTTGACATTTTTAATGTCAGTTGTCTAGACAACCGTCTGAACGTAGCCTTAAACATTTTGGGATCCTAGGTAAGCGTTAGGTTAGGTTGAAGTGCTATCCAAGATGGAAACGGACATACTTAGGCCAGTTTAATGGCACATTGTGATACCACATGAATCTTGAGGCTTCCTTCTAATGGAACCAATTTGAGTCCCTTACGAAACGTGAGAAGGTGATTATGCTGATATAATTTAGGTTGCTTAGATCGTTAAAGAAGAATTTTCCTAGGTAATTCTTGCGTTTTCGATCCAGAGCAGGGCAGATGAAGAACTGTTTCCTCCTCTTGCTTGTCTATACAGCTTCTGCAAAAGTCATTTGAGAATAGGCCTGGTCTTGTGGCGTGCTATCCTATTTGTGTCCGGTTATGACACCTATTATCGAGCTTATATGCGATCTGCTTAGAGAGAGCAAGCACCTTGAACGTTTTAAATCCAGTGTTGGCCGTTTTTTTGTTTGACCGTGACACGTGGTGATGTTGTTAAACCTGGTGCCTGCCCTACTCACACAGATGTCTCTATGGCCCGGCACCTAGCAAACGTGAATATTAAACTGTTGTGCCATCTCCATTAGAGATGATCGACAATTATGGACTGTGGATTTGATAGCAGCCTGACTATCTGAGAAAATACGGATATCATATGTTGATATCACGTTTTCTTTAAGCCCGGATAAGACTTCCTTTATCACCAAAAGTTCCGCCTGGAACACGCTACAATGATTGGAAACGCGGAATGAGAGACTTAATTTCAGTCGTTCAGAGTCAGAGTCGTTCCAACCCCTTCTTCTATTTTTGAACCATCTGTATAAAAATGGATTGATCCATTTTCCAGGAATGTCCTAACCTCCCAGAAAGATGTGGGAGGTATAGAAATCTCGAAATTTCCGTCGAATAGCAGTTGGGGGATGGTGTAGTCTGTGTGCTTTGGAATTGATTCTAAATACCTAAGAATTACGGAGTGGAGAATTTTGTTGTTAGTCCACTGTGACGAAGTTTGGGATGAATAGCAGAGCTGGCAGCTATTTGTTTGCTAAAAATGGTGTTAGGTAGAGTAAGGTATAAGCGATCCGCTTATACATATGCTAGCTGAACGTTGGACTTTATTTAATTTATCCCGATTAATTCCTTTCTCCAAAGCAGTCCACCATACTGCCACACCGTATATAGCCAATACGTGATTCTGGGTTGTAAGCCCCATTTATTACCAATAGCTTTTTTGCAAGAAAAGAGAGCTACAGTAGTTTTTTTGACTCTTCCTTAGCGACAACCTCGAGCTTCGCACATGGCCAAACTTCACCTAACCGGCTGACAGCGAGCTTGTGTAAGTCACAAGACCTCTGGTCGCCACAAACCATGAGTTTGACATGACCCTGATGCCAACCCCCCATCGCTTATGAAGGGAAATGGTCCTGGAAGCTCTCTAAAAATGCTTAAAAAGCCACCCGGGAACTTAACCTTGACCAACTGCCAACGATCAGCCGATATTGTGTCATCATCATCGCTCCTGTCAATGACTGCAACCACGATTTTGCCCTTCGTGACGTTACTGAAACTGGCTTGTTTCTTGATGGGATTGAGGGGAGTGTTGTGCACACGAGGCCGTTTTGGTGTCGGTATGGCCCCCTTAAGAGACCTTTCATCTGTAGACGTAGAGTCTTTATTGGTTCCTGTTGCAGCAAGAACGCTGTTAGCCCATTGGACGTGAGCGATTTGCTGCGGTGTCCTTTTCGCCTTCAATGATGCACCAGAGGCCTTTAGGATTTTCGCAGGTTGACGCCTTTGTCTATATAGGCTTTTTGAGAGTTTCCCCTTTCCATTTCTGGATGTACTCTCATTAGTAGTGGTAGGGCCATTTTTCGCAACCCTGTCACTACTGGAATTAGGTATCGCTACCTTCCTACTCTCGTTGCTACCAACAGCAGAGGAGGGTCCATTGGTTGCCACTACTACCTTCTCTGTGTTGGCCACAGGAGATTCAGCAACAGGCTTTGACGCTAAACTGCTCCTCGGTCTTGAAGAGATATCGGTCTCATCATTCTTTTCATTTTTATACCACGAGTGGCGAACAAAAGAGGTCCGTCTGTACAGAGGTTCGCATCTGCAGATAAGGCTAGTTGATCCGGAGGTCGCCAGGTATCCGGATACTTTGTTTGAGACTGGGTTATTTTTGAATTGGGTCCCCAGCCACGCTGATCATCGGCACGGGTCGTTTAACCCCTTCGATCCAGCCCAAAAAAGATAAGGAGTGGTTGGAGAGGAAGAGATAGGTTGAGGAGTCGGTTGATGTTAAGAACATTATTCTGTTATGTGAGAAAAAGATTAGGATTCGGTAACAGCAATTCATCTAGGTTACCTAGAGTCTACTCGAACTTAAATTTAGTCAATAGACAATAAAATTAAGACATGTAGAATGTCCTTTCAAAAATATTCATTTTTGGTTTCTTTCTAATAGCAATTAAAAAAAAGTTAAACGTTTGGTTGAAATTGAGTTGAATAAAATTTTACTTTACATATTTTACAATCCAAAAATTGAATATTTGTCAGCTCGAATTGTTTGCGAACAAAAAGTTATTGACAAAAAGTTTTTGATATCTGTATCTTGTTTTAGAAGAATCAAACTGACAGAACAATTGTATACTACAACAACTGACGTTTTTGACAGCTGTTATATGTTTTTGAGAAATCAAACTGACAGAATAGTTTTATGCTACAACAGCTGACATTTTTGACATCTGTATTTTTCTAGAAATATCAATTCACGACAATTAACATTTTTGACATATGTTATCTTTTGACAACTTTTTTTTTTAGAAAAGTCAAATTGACCGTTTTTTTACTAAAATTCTGAAAATTGACACAAATTTATTTTTATTTAAATGTCTTAAAACGGAGTAATATATTGAGTCTATTCTCACAATTATTATGTTAAACAAAATATAGTTGTTAACATTTGGTAAATTTTGTTATAAAAATCCAATTGACAGTTCCTTTCTACAAAAATTAGAGTCCCGTCAAAAGTACTACTTTGTTAATTAAACGTCTCTACAGAAAACAGCTCAATGTTCAATTTCTATTTGAAGCTTTTTTTAATGAAAAATGCACCAATTTTTTTTTTTTACAAATGTCATAACTTAACCTTAAATAATAAATAGTAAATAATCTAGTACCAACCTGTATTGCTTGAAATAAAAATCTTAAAATATTTATTTTTATTTGTACATTAAGTGTAAGCTTGAACTCTGGATCGCATCTGAAACACATTTTAGGGTCTTGGCCAAGTTTGGAAAAGAATCCAATGTGGATATTGGCATTTTTATTTTGTTTTATTTATTTAAAGAATTTAAATGTTTGTTATGTGAATAACAGTTAATTGCTCCCGATATTGTTGTTGGTCAGGAAATATTTCAAATATTTTTACAAAAATAACTGCAAGGTGAATGTTGCGCAACTTAACTGAAATAGATGACATATTTATAGTTGGTGACAGTGGTACTAGTTTAACTTCGGTTAAAAATTTTTACAATTACAGTTTACAATTTTTAAACTTTAGCAGTTCTTTTATGAATGATTTTTTAATACGTTTTTATACTAAACTATTATACTATATTATAAAAAAAGTGAAACAATATATGAAGTATGATGAGCATTGATTTTGAGAGTCTCAAGAACACTTCGTGTTGGACCCTTTATGGTAATTTTGAAAATGAAAACTAAATTGTTCTATTTTGTTTAAATTTCATTCAGACATCCGTCTAGGATAAAATCTCGCTAAACGATTTTTAGATTTATTAATTTCACATCCAAAAGTTTGTTGTTTTGTTTTTTAATTAGGTGCCTCCTAAAATTAAAGAAAAAAAACCCACAAAATTAATAAACGTAAACAAGATTAATGAATCAAGATATGGAGATTTAAATATTCTAAATGGAATTTCCCTAAATAATTCTACATTTTTTGTTTGTTTATAAAATCCGTATTTGGTTTTGATTTCGTAAAGAATAAATATAAATAATTTATTGAAACTTGTTTTGTTTTTTTTTTGTTATTGTTGTTTTAATAAATAAAAAATTAAACAAATTAGAGACACATTCTTAGCACCATGGCGCCTAAATATTTAAGCAAGTACCTTATTTTTAAATTGTTGATAGTGTCGCTTTTAATGGACCTACAAATTACATTAGAAGATTATCTTAAATATCGATCATTATATTTCACTATTTTATACTTTTTTTTTTAAAGAAAACAAAGTAAATACATGTATGTATGTATGAACTAAGATTAAAATTGGACGGGAAAAACTCGAAAATTAAATAACGGATATTAATTAATTGGTTAATTGGATCAAAATAAATTAATGATAGCACGATAAAGAAACCAGGTTAGGTATTTGATAACGATATACATAATACTTTTATTATCAAAAGGCTCTACCAAAGTCCTTTTTTATAATTTAGAAAAGACTTGTTTGCAATAATCCAAACTGTCATTAAAAAAAAAATAATCGACAAGATGTTAAAAATGTTTTTTTTTTTAGTATACGCTTATTCTAAATCCTGATATTCTGTATTTCAAAATAATGGAACAACCCGTTGTCTTTGAGATATCTGTTGACGGTGATCGCCAGGCCATAATCATTTTCGAAGAAGGACAGACCGACGACACGCCTTGAGCTCCAGCCTAAAATCTACACCAAAAGGTAACTTTACTTGGATGCATTGACACTTCGTGAATCTCCATGGATTGGTGTTGTACAAAATTCAATAATTTTGCTTATTCACGTACCTTTTCATCCAAAACTTGGCCTTATCGCTAAAGAGGAACTGTTCCAAAATCTGTTTAGCGAATACACGACGTTGTGTTATGTTGTGGTCTGCGAAAGGCCTAGTTCTTTCTAGGGAGTCGATATTGAAAGTTTAAGATTCTTATGCGCACTTTTACGAACAACGGATGTTGGCTGATTTTTCACTGGAGTCGAATTTGGACACGACCATGTACCCCATTAAAAGGGCACAATGCGCGCATCGTTTCTACTATTAGACAACACCCATTTTGATAGTATAATTTTATCACTTGCACGCCTTGTACGACGTTGTAATTTACTTACTTAGGTCTTCAGACCTGTTAAGCCCGTTAGGAACCCCTTAAGGAGCATACGGCTTCTACTACGCCTACGCGCCATCGTGTAAGGTTTCTGGGGATGTGTTTCAGCTCCCTCCAACTTGACCTGCAATGCAGTCATTACCTTTTCAAAGCGTATGACTAATCCATTGCCACTTACGTCTTCGTATTATAGATTCTATAGGTTCCTGACCTGTCCTTCTATGAAGGACCTCATTTGATATGCGGTTTGGCCGGAAAATCCTGAATGGATGTTACGAAGACATCTATTAACGAATGTTTGCAGCTTTCTTGTAATGGCTGCAGTTACCTTCCAAGTGCTGCACCCATAAAAAAGCACATATTCAACATTTGTGCAAAACAGTCGTAGCTTTGTTCTTAAGTTGATAGTTTTATTCCTCCAAATTTTTGACAGCGTACCGAACGCCGCTTTTGCTTTGCCAATGCTGCAGATGATGCCTTGAAGGTATTGAAAGCTCTCCCCTTTTTCCACCGGTTGCGCTAAAATATTTTCGAGAGGATGGTCGGGTTCCGAGGCTGATCATTTTTGATTTGTCGGAATTAATTTTCAGCCCCACAACTCTGCTTCTCTCTCCACACTTGCTGTCAATTGATGGAGATCGATGATCCTATGAGAGAGTAAGCAAACATCGTCCTCGTAATCCAAGTGCTTTAAATAGGATGTCAAAGTCCATTGGATCCCTCCGCTACCTGACAGAGCTGAGCGCAGTACATCGTTTATCACCAACAAAAACAATATTGGCGACAGAATACAGCTCTGTCTGACTCCGCTTTGGATTTCAAAATCATCTGACAACCTACCATCGTGCAGAACGTGATACTTGGATCCATCATATGCTGCTTTAATAATAGCAATTAGTTTTTCTGGGATGCCTCTCCTCCGCAAGGCTCACCAGATATACTCCCCGTTAACGCTATCATAGGCCTTCTCGACGACGATGAACAACAGGTGTAGTGGTGATCGATATTCAACGCACTGTTCAATAATGATCCTCAGGGTGTTGATATGATCAATACAGGACAATCCAGCACGGAATCCTGCTTGTTCGGCATCGAGTGTGGTCTCAAGGTGTTCTCTAATGCATTCCAGTATGACTTTTGCTACTGTCCTGGAAACGGCAGGTAGAACGCAAATTCGTCTCCAGTTTTCGCACTTTGTAAGGTCTCCATTTTTGGGAGCTTGACGATAATTCCCTTCTTCCACTCATGGGGGAAGCTTTCGGTGGTCCAGGCTTCTTTTTATGATCGGATGAATTAGTTCATTTGATGACGTTGTAAAAGCTCTGCGGGAATTACATCAAGTCCTACGGCAACGATCTCATCTTTACTCGGAGGTGTGGTGCGGAGTCGGGGATTAGTTTCTCCAGGCGCTTCAGAAGGTATCGGCTGCAAGTTGTTCACAAACACTCGGTTTAAAACCGAGGAAAAGTGTTATTTCCACCTTCTGACTTGCTCATCCACCGAACTTATCACAGTACCGTCTACTTCTTCTTCTTTCACCAGGTGTTGCTTTGAGGTGTATGTACTGGTCAGCTCTTTGATTATTTTGAAAAACGGTCCTGCTGTCACCCCTGTTTTCAGCATCTTCTGCTTCTTGTTTCAATGTGTTGATGTAGTTACGCTTGTCGCAGCGCACACTTCGGGGAACATCTCTCTTTTTCATGCGATACGAAGACTCCAGCTCGTTTCTTTCTTCCTCTTGTGCAGCAGTTATTCGAGCCCTTAACAGTTTGCGTTCGTTGATCCTTGCCCAAGATTCTTCTGAAAGGTAAGTGTTGTTGCTTCCTTACTTCCTTTTCGACCGGCTATTCCGTCAGCACCTGAAATGGAAACATTTTTCACAGCATTCCAATGTTGTTCGATGTCGTCATGTACTGTGCTGCTGATTGTTTTCATGTCGTGTGACAGGTATTCCCTAAATTATTGACGGGTCGTGGGGTCCTTTAGTCTGGCGATGTTAAATTTGGGGGCTCGTGTTATTCCGTTGGATCTCCAAACTGTAGCTGTAAGCAATCTTAGGGTAGCTATCATTAAGTGGTGGTCACGGCCAAGTCCCATATCGTCGCCTCTTCTGTTTCGTACATCCAAGAGACTGCTCCTAAACCGTCGACTAATCACGAATTGGTCAATTTGGTTGGAAGACGCTTGCTTTTCCGTCAACACCCAGCTAAAGTTTGTGTTCAAAAATAGTGCCACCAATCACAACGCTATTGGCGGTGCTGAAGTCAATGAACCTCTCACCATTATCATTACAATTGCCGACTCCGTGAACACCCATAACATGCCTGAGCCCGTTGTTGTTACTGCCAACCTTAGCATTGAGGTCTCCCATAACCAAAATAATATCTCCACAAGAAGTGTTGTTGTAGGCGGATCCCAGTTGACTATAAAAGCATTCTTTCTCTTCATCAGATGCGAGCTCCGTCGGTGCTTCACATTGTATAATGGTGCCGGGTCGTACTCTTCTCTAAAACCTAGCTTTTATAAGCCTTTCCCATGAGCTCCCATTTAATAAGGCTCCTGCTTGCCGTTTATGTAAGGAGTAACCCAACTTCAGCTTCTCGAGCGTTACCTGAACAGAGTAGAGCAGTGCAGTGTTACGCGTCGGTGACTTGTATTTGCTTGGAGGAATCTGACATTTTGTGGACCTTCACTTCCTGCTTTCAGAAGCGTCCTCACATTCCAGAAACCAATCTTTGTCCGGATACAATAGCCAAAAGTCGTCAACGTGTTATCATTAATTATCCGAGGCGTAATTTCGGTTTCCGTAGCGGGATGGAGTTCAGTTACGAAGAGTGCTAATCTCCGTAACCTATCCTAAGGAGTCAGGAGACTTCGCCCTTGCAATGTTTGCTAACTTATGTACATAGGGTTACACAAATCATTGCCCGGGAATCACCACAAGAAGGTAAAGCAGAACTTCGACCTGACAAGAAAGTTGCATTGCTGGCCTAAACCAAGTTTTAGGCACTCACGTTGCAACTTGGCATTATGATTTGTCTTTAATAATGATTAATAGAACATATTTTGACAGAAATTGAAAGAAATAATATGGCCGCCACGAGCTGTCAAAATCAACCCGGCCCTATTGGAAAACCTTTTGGTTAACTGAAACAAATTGTATTAATAATTCAATTTAAGAAAAGTGCGTATACGCCCCAGTAAACAAACAAATATTTAAATATTCAAAATAAAATGAACATTATTTTGGGAAAACAAACTTAAGTTTTTAATAATGTAAACCTTGTACAAATGTACTAATTTATTTTTATCATATCAAAACTGGTATCAATAATTGTGTATTTAAAGTAAGGTAGCCAAAATAACTCGATTCAGGGATAATAATATAAAATCAAATAAACTTTGCAGCATTGTTAAAATTAATTAAAAATCATAAATTATAAATTATTGTATTTTTTTAAAACCAACAATTTAAAATTTGTGTCTATATGTAATAAATGTGTTTAGGTACTTACTACGAACATCATTAAAAGGATCATTATTTCTCATTAACAATAACAACAAACAAATTAAAATCGATTTTAAGTATAAAATCTCATTATAAGAACTTGTTTTATTTTGCATAAATTAAAGAAATATAAAAACAACCCTCCACGACATTAGGCCAAGGTCATTCCAAATTTGGTGTGTGTGTGTCTTTTTTTTTAACAAAAGCAATCATTTTTATTTTATGTAGTTAATAATTGAATTCATAAGAATATTCGCAACATCAATAAATTATAATTATTTAAATTGCATATCTGTGTTATCTTTTGTTGAAATTTTTCGTAAACCTAACAATAACAATATACTTCACTGAACATGTACAGACTTTTATTATTAAAAAAGAACATCCATTCATTAGAATTAAAAAGACTTAAAACATGACACCATGACTGTGAAAAAATTGTAAAACGTGACAACGCTTGAGATGCTATAATAACTTATTGGATTTGTTTGTTTTGTCTTGAATCAAATACATCTACAAGTTTGTCACTACATTTTGAATATTGCAAATAATAGTTCAATGGCCAGCCTCCAGTCATATGAAAAACTGAAATAAAATAAATTAAAAAAAAATCAAAGTAAAAAATTCAAAACATTATCTAAAACATCACAATTTTAAAAATCGCCCAAAATGTGAAATTTTTGTATCAAATCCAGAAAATACATTTTTAGAGTTTTATATTTTCCAAAACGTTTATATATCTCAAAAGTGTACAAATATCCAACCTTTAAAAACTGTAAGCTGTTCAATTGGGTCAAGAAACTAAAAAAACTCGATACGACAACCATAAATAGATCATTTCAAAAGTCAACTTTCACTGACACTCAATGTAGTAAAGTGTTATTGCTGACAAAATACTGTATAAAGGGTGAGCCAAATACAAGTTCTGTTTTGAAGTAATGAAATTAAATGTTGTCTATTTACTGTAACAATATAAGTAAGAGTAAAAATTCCCTGTAATTATGGCCTTTAGCTTTAGCCTCATTTTCCAAGAAAAGGTCAAATGATGTGAATACTCGACAATCCACACCAAACTTTTATCGTCTGCAGATTCACTGGTTTTTTTTTTTAATTTTTATTTTATCAAAGTCTTGTGTTAGGCTTTAATTACTAACAACTAACACATGCACTTATGATGATAACTTCTTTCTCAAATTCTGAAGTGAAAAAAAAACTATCTAAAAATATCTTACTGGCCCTATGCGGGTGCTCTAAGTTAATCCATTTTCTTAAACTACTGCCTCTCGGCCTAAGAATAATTTTAATACTAAATAACGAGAACTTAATCTAAAACCAAGAAAAAACTTGGTATCTTTATAAATATTTTTAACTTCCCATAGGAAGTTATTGTAATGGGTCCGATTTGTCAAATTGAAAATTTTGACATTTCTCGACGTTTCAAGGTCCCTAGAGTCGAAATAAAAGATTTTTAGAAAGATGTCTGTGCGTGCGTGTGTACGTACGTTTGTACGTCCGTACGTCCGTACGTCCGTACGTCCGTACGTTCGCGACGTTTTTTTCGTTATCAGAAGAGAACCAGAAGAGATATCGACTTCAAATAAATTTTGTTATACAGATAATAAAGCAGAAAGATGCAGAAAGGGTTCTCAACAAAAATTGCGTGGGTGGTTTTTTTTACCATAGCAGTTTGAAAAAAAGGTGAAAATTTTGGTTAACCCTAAATATCTTACGAACCAAAAACGCTAGAGACTTGAATTAAATTTTATATAATAAAGGGCGTCCCAAAATTAACGCAAGATTTGAATTTGCCGCCATTTGTAAAGTGAAGTGTTATATTGTAACGTGATACCAAACAGGTACATTTTTTGAAAAAAATCAATATAACGGTTTTTTTCATACATCAATAAAACTGAAAAAAAAATTTGTCACCTCCAAAATTTTACGACTTAAATATGATTTCATCTTTAAAACAATTTTGTGCAACGAAGAATAATGTTTTTGACATCTGATCAAATTTTGAAGAAAATCGAATTTTCAGTTTTTTTTATAAAAAATAAAAATCTAAAAAAAACATTACTCAAAGTTCGTAAAAATTGCATATTGATTCGAATATCTTTTCAAAAACTTGAAATTTAGGCTTCAAGCTTATTTTATCTTATCAGAAACATTGTTTTCACCATTTTGAAAAATGTTGAGAAAAATCGAATTGACATTTTTTTTACAACAAATAAAAACCTAAAAAAAATGTATAAAAGTTGGTAAAAATTGATTTTTGACTTAAATATCTTTTCAAAACTTTGATATATTGGCTTTAATTTACTTCATCTTTCAAAAAATCTTGTTGTCAACATTCAGTTAAAGTTTGAAAAAAATCGAATTGACAGTTTTTTTTACAAAAAAAAAAATTAACAAAAGTTGGTAAAAATTGATTTTCGACAAAAAAAATATCTTTTTAAAAATTTGAAATATTGGATTCAAACTAATTTTATCTTATAGAAATATTGTTTTCAACATTCCATAAAATTTTGAAAAAATCGAATTGACAGTTTTAAAAAAAATAGAACTCTAAAAAAAACAATACTAAAACTTGGTAAAAATTTACTTTCGACTCAAATAGTTTTCCAAAAATTAAAAATATTGGCTCAAACTTATTTTATTTCACAGAAAATATTGTTTTCGATATTCAGTAATTTTTTATATAAAAATCCAACAGTCCGTTTTTTTCATAAAAAATAAAATGTACAAAAAATAGTACGCAAATTTGGTAAAAAATTGATGCGAGTTCATATAGACAAACTTTTAAGCGAGACAAATCGACAGACGGGATGGGAAGTTATCAGTGTGGGTCGCATCCCAACCTCTTTTTTTTAATATTTTTTTTTGTGCCACACTGACAGTCCCTAACCTAATCCTTAAACCTTTGTAAGCCGGCCAAAACCAAACACCCTAGACAACTTTAAATAATATTCTCAATTTGAAGCCACAAAAACTGGTTCTCCTGCCTCACCCTATCTCTTCGGTCCCTATCGGAAGCAGTCCAACTGAACCGAAGGCACTCGGCTCCGTCCAGTGCGAGAACGTCTCGACTGTAAAGGAGTCGCCTGTCTACAGTTTTACGGCTCACGTGGTAGATTAACTTGAGCCGCCTCCTTATCCTGTATCAGCTCTCGATTGTCTAAATAGAGAAAATCTTCGGGTGGAATGTTGCCACTTAAACGTGCACTTTCGTAGTACTACAAAAATTAAGCTGTTAGTCGACGACATCGTTTTCGTAATCTGAACCCTACCAAGCTTCAGCAAGAAATTATCTATTCTGTTTATGTTGGCTCTGTTGTATAGAACGTATTTGGAATGGTAATGTTTGTCCTCTGACTCTGGTGTTCTTTGTAGTCCAAGGCAACGCCGCAGAAATTGTCTCTCAAACACCCGAATCTTTTCCATTTGAGATGGGGCACCCATAGGCAATCATTGGCCGGTTAAAGCACATGTAGCAAGTCACCTTCACCCTGCTGCCAAGACGTCTGCTGAAAAACAACCTTTTTGTCAGGGCAAATGCTCCCCTAGCAGTTCACATTTCTGAAAGATGATTTTCAACTTCCAGTCATCGCAACATTGCTGAATCTTGTCGAAGTCACCCTGCAAAAGATTCACTGGTGCCTCGACCACAAAGTATCAGTTTTCCGATATCCGCAATTTTGTTTTTTAAATATATTGTATGGTCCAAAATCATTGACTAATTCAAAGTGATATAAGGAACGTTTCATATTTATTTTTAGGTCCTCATCTTTGTGCTTTAGATGTGAACTACCAATAAGCTCATTAAATTCCGATGTTAATATCATTGTCCAATGGGGAATTAAAACCAATGTATTTAATCATTCGAATACTAAAAGCGAAAGACTCCCATAATTCCACTGTCAATAGGTGCATCGAGAAGACTAAAAAGCTTTCATTTCTAGGTATGTACTAGGGATGTTGCGAATATTCGCATCCGCATCCGGAAATGCGGATTATTCGCAATAATTCCAACATCAGTATCCACATCCGCATCCGCATAAACTGATGCGGAGTTTGTTGCGAATGCGGATGTTTGTATTGATGTACCATGATCAATAAAAACGACCCTTTGAAAAATTGATACAAATACAGAACATAAATGCCGCTAACAAAAAGCACCATCTGGATCTATTTTAATTTAAATAAAAATGATCCTGAAAGTCCATCAAACAGACTTTAAAAGGCTCTAAAAAAGTTGCACTGAGTTAACTATTATGTTAATTTTATTTTAAAAAAATAATTATATTTTTATTAATTACACAATAGATATTACATTAAGTTTTTAACATTAAAGATCTAACTTAACGGAGACCGAGAGGCACGCGAAGGTTTGTTCGAAACTGCTCGAGGGCACAAGTCGTTCTGCCTGCTTGTGGATGTTCTTCTGTTTTATGAAACCTCGGTTGATCTTTGGATGCTGCTTTACTCATTTGGGAAGTCACGTACGCCTTTTTGGTTAAGTGGCTTCTTATCTTCTATGCGGGGGTAATTTATGGTTTTTATCGATTCCAGATTTCATGCACACATTTTGTACAATGCGCATTTATCTATTGTATCTTGTGTGATGGCTATTCTGGTGTTTTTATGTTTTCCAGATGTGTGGAATTAACTTCTCCCTCCGCCAGTAGACGTTTGTCCCGAACGTTCAAGTTTGAGCTCCTCTAAATTCTTTCGGACGTTTTCTTTTGTTTCCGCCAAGGATATTTCTATGTCGACCTGATTATTCTTGCTGTTGTTGATTTTGAAGATGATTAATTTATATATAGAAAAGGATACAAGTACAATTATTATATTTATTGTAAGTCGCCATATTATTGGGTGATCTTTTACATTTTTGACGTATGGTTGTAAATAATCGGTATTTGTAAATTTCAATAATTCATTACTTGATTCTAGATATTCAATAACTCTTATTTCCGACTCCTTATTTATCTTAATATGTCTATTTAAGTTTACTTCAAAATTATTAAATTCTTTACCATTAATAATTACAGCGTCGGAAAACTGTACCAATTGTGTACCGTGATATACATTATCGTTTATAATTACTTCTCCTGTAGTTACAATGTGATTATGGTTTATATTACTTATTTTTTCATTCTTTTCTAAAATTATTTTACATTTTGATGTACCTTTGTTTAAAATTTCTGTTAGACAATTAGGTTTAAGATTTTGTTTGCAGATTTTAATATTTAATTCTTGTGTACAATGATCGGTACTATAAATGTTTTCAAAGAGTGTTATTTCACTCGGTATAATTAGTTTCCCTTCTGATTTTTGCACACTAAATGTTTTAAAATGTTTACCTATTCCTTTAATGATAGGATACTTAATATAAATTACAATTATTTCCTTATTTTCTAACACATGGAACTCTGAAGCGTCTAATACATCTATTACCATGATTTCTTTAGGTTCAATCTGAATAACTTCTCTTATTTCATTTTCGTTAAAGATAATAGTGTTCAAAATTTTATTCTTACTTAAATTTATGGTATTTATTACTTCCATGAGTTCAATGATTATATGCTCGATCAACAAGTAGCTACGTTCTTCTTTATCTTTATGTTTAAAGTTGGAAAGTTCTTTAATGGCCCTAAATATCTGCGAGTTAACTTCATACTGTTTATTATTTGAATTAATTAATTCTATCAACTTTGTTTCTATATTGACCTGATCATCGTGGTCTGGTGACCCAGATATCCACTTCCAAACCTTCCCTATTTCATTAATTGCTCTCTTACTACGGGATATGGAGAGTTGGTTGACTAACTTGAGTGCATAATTATATTTAAATTTTAGCTTTTTGGTACTGTGCTTGGTATCTATAGTATTAAGAACCTCCCTATAATAACTTATGTTGGTGGTATGAAATATTTCACCCGTGCTGTTATAAATTGCCACGTTTCCGTCTTCTATCAGAATGTAGTCCTCTGACGAGTAATTTGTTATATGAACTTCTGCGTCTATAGTAACTGTCCAAAGTATTGCTGTTAGTATCGTTAATATAATCATCTGGAAACAAAAGAAAAATTAGCTTCTTAAGTTATCCTTGTGTATAACCTTATTTTTAGAGTCGATTACTGTGTTTTTATTATTTTGTTTAACCTTTCTCTTAACGTATATAGGTTTCCCTTTTGTCTGTCTTCTGTCGGATTTTTCGAATACTATGTCGTTTTTCTTGTACACCTTGTTGTGTCTGTCTTTGTTTCTAACGTGGAGTGTCATACCTTGTTTTTTCTTAATAAGGTCAGGTATATAGGAGTATTTCTCATAGTTGTGAAAAATTTCATTTGGTTTTTCATTCGTTATTGAATGTATTGTTTCGTTATATTGTTTGATTGCGTGTGGCATAAGCTGCTCTATTGTTTGGTGTGGGTTATCGTAAGTATCCAGTCTTATCAGTTCTGTAAGTGTACTGTGTACTTTCTCTATCATACCGTTTGTAGTACTATGGTTGACAGGTGTGTTGTATAGTCTTATGCCTAATCGCGTGAGATCTAATTTGGTTGCTTCAGAGCAAAAAGTTTTTTCGTTATCTGTGACAACAGTCTCAACTGCACCAAAAATAGGCAGGATGTTTATTAGTGTTTCCTTTGCATGAATTTTGTTTTCTACCTCGAGTGCAATTAAATACTTTGAAAAACTATCTACCGCTGTAAGAAACATTTTATTGTGTGTATAGTAGATGTCAGCGTGGATGCGTTCGCCGTGGAATTGGTGTCTCGCCGATCTCTTGTTTCTTGGGATGACGGTCATATTTGTTTAGTTTGCAATTTTCGCATAATTTAATATATTCTTGAACTTGTGGTAATATTAATGGCCAAAAATACTCTCTAGTTATATGTTTGTAGTTTTCAAATGCTTCTCTATGGGCTCTACTATGTGTTTCTTTTATGATCTTAATCTGTTCTTCCTTATCCTCCATATCTTTAACTAATAGACTAGTATGTATAAATTTGCTATTAGGAAATTCTCTTAGTAAATCTTTTTTAATCTTAAATAATGTCTCCTCTGAACAATAAATAGCATTCACATTTAAGTGGATTATTTCCTTCATATCTTTGACTATATTCGAGTCTTTGAATTCTACTTGGTGCCTCCAAAACTTACCGTGTAATTGTGTTGACTTAATATTATTTATATTGGATTCCAGAAAATGAATTTGATTCTTAAATTGATTTAATTTCTTGTTTACTCTTGGGATATCTATGGCTTGACTGGATTCTGCACTATGACAGGTACCTATGTCTGAGTTCGGTAAATGATTTAAGTTCTGACGACTTAGGGCGTCGGCAACTACATTTTCCTTCCCCGGTTTATAGATTATTTCAGGAGAGAATTCTTCTATAAAGGCTCTCCATCGTTTTAGTTTCGCGTTGGGATTCTTATTACTTATCGAAAATGTAAGGGGCTGGTGATCTGTATAGATCTTAATTCCAGCATGCCCGTACAGGTAATTCCTAAGGTCGCTCAATGCCCAAACTATGGCCAAAAGCTCTTTTTCGTTGGTGGCGTAACCTTGTTCCGTTTCGCTTAATGTTCTGCTTATGAACGTTATTGGTTTCCCCTCTTGACTTAGTACTGCGCCTATGGCTGAGTTACTTGCGTCTGTAGTGAGTTCGAATCCTTTGCTAAAGTCTGGTTGGTTTAACAAGACTTGTTCTAATAGTTTCTTTTTAATTTGTTCAAATGCCTTCTTTGCTTCCGATGTAAATTCTATGTTTATAGTCTTACGTTTATTATTTTGACCTTGTCTGGGTCAGTTTTAATACAATTATGGCTGATAATATAGCCTAAAAATTTAACCTCTTTCTTAAAATAAATGGATTTTTCATTACTTATGGTCATATGTGCCGCACTTAGCGCTTTGATGATTGTCTCGATGTGTGTTAAATGTTCTTCAGCTGATTCTGAGAATATTATCACATCATCAATATAGACATGGCAGAATTTGCCAACATATGGTCTTAGTATGTCATCCATTGCTGCTTGAAAAATAGCAGGGGCGTTTTTGAGCCCAAATGGCATTCGGAGGTATTCATATTTTCCATTATTTACAGAAAATGCGGTCTTTTTAATGTCTTCCTCTTTCATCTTTATTTGATGAAATCCACTCTGAAGATCAATTGTTGTAAAGTATTTTCCTCTGCCAAGGTTACTCAGTATAATGGATGTTTCTGCCATAGGATATTTAATTGTTTTTGTTGCAGAGTTCAGTTTTTTAAAATCTATAACTAAGCGGAATCTTTTTGATCCGTCTGGATTAATTCCTTTCTTGTCCACCACCCATATTGGATTATTATATGGACTCCTACTAGGACGAATTATACCGTTCTCCAGTAGTGTTTTAATTTCAGAATTAATGAATGTGTTTGCGCTTTGCGGATATGGATATTGTTTGCTCCATATAGCGTCATCATGTGACGTGGGTATGTCACATTCAACTTGGGTGTTGAATGGTAGATAATTGGGTTGAGGGGTAAATATTCCTTGATATTGTCTAAGAGTTTCTCTTAACTTAACTACATATTTATTCTCACTACTTTCTATATTGATGTGGTTCAGAAATTTATCGTCGAATTTCAGAGGTACTATGCCTGTCGCGAATTCTAACGTGTTCTGTCCAATATTAATTATTCCATTAACCTTCTTTAATAATTTCATTCCTATGATCGCGTCGTACTCGGTTAACTCCGGTAGAACGTAAAATCTTTCCTTAACACCTAAAATATTTAAATCTTGATATTTATCGATAATTGTTGTGCCATGGACACGTTTAACTCTAGACCTAACTTCTAATTGTTTTGTTGATATCTCATTGTTTGGTTTAACATAATTATGTGTTGCCCCTGTGTCAATAAGAATATTGAATAAACGACCTGACTTTGTGTGTGTTCGCTGGATACAAGGCAGGTCGTGCCTTACTCTAAAAAATCGTCGTTTTCATTTAAATGATGTAGCCTAGGAGCTTTGGTAGGAATTTGATCACTTGGTGCCCTTTCTCGTTTAAAGGGGTTGTATTGATTCTGGGTATTAAAATTCCTGGGAGGATGATTAAACGTGTTTCGATTTTGATTTTGGGAATGACTCAGTGCGTTATGCTGAGTTGGCCTTCTAAATTGTCCACTACTTGGAATATCCATTATTTGATGACTATTTTGGGTAAAATTTTGTCTATGAATGTTGTTATTACCCGAAATATTAATAGCTGGCACTACCTGTCTGGGTTGGCTAGTATAGTTGAACCTTGGTGGTAGGGAGGTTATTCTATGTGCGGAATGCTGATTATCTTTATATTGGTACATATTTGACTCTATCTCTTGGGCCCTGGCTAGTGCATTAGGAAGATCAAGTGGATTTAAAGAGAACACTATTTGAGATATTGGTTGATTTAAACCAAGTATGAATGTTCTTAATGCGTTATCCCTGGCCACGTTTATAAGACAGCTTGTTTCAGCTTTGTGTGGCCCGTAGGTCATTATTGTTTTGTTCGTAATTAATGTGAGTGTTTTGCTAACGTGATCGTAAAATTCTTGTAAGGACTGTTTTCCCTGTCTTAAATTAGAAAGTTCACTTTGTAGCATGTGAATGGGCCTTTTGTCTTCGTACGTTATATCTAATCTACCTATAATCGCATCAACATTTAATGGCGTTCCGTGTGAAGTTAAAATGTCGTTTGCTGCTCCTATCACTGTATTCCTTATTATGTTTGTGACTGCGTAGTACCTACTCTCCCCTTTAACTGGCTCATATATTTTCATACAGTTTTGGACTGCAGCTCTCCAACTAACATAATTACTACCGTCAAAAGTGGGAAGACATTTCACTACATCTAAAGGTTCTCCTCCTGTTATTAAAGGGTCTATTTCTATGTCGGTGTATGGTATTATTGAATCACCTGAAGTTAAATTAGCTAAACTTAATTGTAGTTCATCTATCTGTGCTTTAAGACTCCTAGTAGTCTCACTTACTGTCTGAGTAATTAGATCGGCTACTTGTTGCGCGTTCATACTGACACTTTTAACTGAATTATTTCTTAATTAAATAATAATAATAATATATTCACTTTCACTTAAAAACAAAAAAAATTATAATAGTTAGTTTTCTTACTTTATATAATATAGTAGTTGTTGTTCTGGATTGTTGTTAGTTTTCTTCTTTTTGAACTCCTGCTGGATTCTTCTTAGATTTTTGACTTCCTATGTGTCTACTTCTCCTGATGCTTTGGCTTTTGCAGTTCCCGCAACGTAAGGTGCTTTACGTCCTACGATTTTTGTTGAATTATCTTTATGATAATTATTCCAACGGTGATAGATTTTTATTTAATCTATTTTAAATTTTTTTCTCTGGTTCAGCAACTTTTGATTTCACTTTGTGTATCACTTTTATATTGCTGTCCCTGCTCGGGCGCCAGTTAACTATTATGTTAATTTTATTTTAAAAAAATAATTATATTTTTATTAATTACACAATAGATATTACATTAAGTTTTTAACATTAAAGATCTAACTTAACGGAGACCGAGAGGCACGCGAAGGTTTGTTCGAAACTGCTCGAGGGCACAAGTCGTTCTGCCTGCTTGTGGATGTTCTTCTGTTTTATGAAACCTCGGTTGATCTTTGGATGCTGCTTTACTCATTTGGGAAGTCACGTACGCCTTTTTGGTTAAGTGGCTTCTTATCTTCTATGCGGGGGTAATTTATGGTTTTTATCGATTCCAGATTTCATGCACACATTTTGTACAATGCGCATTTATCTATTGTATCTTGTGTGATGGCTATTCTGGTGTTTTTATGTTTTCCAGATGTGTGGAATTAACTCACTGCGGTATTTATCACTTCCAAAAACCAGTGTTCCCAGCGAAAAACTATTTAGCGGAGCTGGATTAATATACGATCCACTAAGAAACAGATAACAGTCTAAGAAGGCTGAAATCTTGCTTTTTATTAAATATAACTCACCCATTTTTAAATTTGATTATTAAACGCAAGGATAATCAATACAATTTTCCGTTATTTACGGACTTAAAATTGTTTTCATGTAATAAATTCTAAAATCCGCATCCGCATACGCATTCGCGGATATGAGCCTCAAAAAATCCGTATCCGCATCCGCGGATGTCAAAATTTGTACATCCGCAACAACCCTGGTATGTACATCACAAACCATATCTTGTGGAGTGATCACATATTTGATATTGCCAAATATTCTTCCCAGGACGCAAGAAGTTTTTTACCACTTCTGATCCGGTTAAAATAAAAGAGGCTGGGATGCGACCCACACTGATAGCTTCCCATCCCGTCTGTCGATTTGTCTTGCTTAAAAGTTTGTCTATATTTACTCGTATTAATTTTTACCAAATTTGCGTACTATTTTTTTAGATTTTATTTTTTATGAATATTTGTAATTTTTGAAAAGCTATTTGAGTCGAAAGTAAATTTTTACCAAGTTTTAGTATTGTTTTTTTTTTAGAGTTTTATTTTCTGTAAATTCGATTTTTTCATAATTTTATCGAATGTTGAAAACGATATTTCTTATAAGATAAATTAGTTTGAAGCCAATATTTCAAATTTTTGAAACGATATTTGAGTCGAAAATCAATTTGACCAACTTTTCTTAAATTTTTTTAGATTTTTAATTTTTTGTACAAAAACTGTCAATTCGATTTTTTTTTTGAAAATTTTACTGAATTTTAACAACAATATTTTTTTTTAAATATAAAAGTAGTTTAAAGCCAATTTTTTTTGGAAAAGATATTTTAGTCGAAAATCATTTTTTACCAAGTTTTGTTAATTTTTTTTTCTGTTTTTAGTTTTTTGTAAAAAAACTGTCAATTCGATTTTTCTCAACATTTTTCAAAATATTGAAAACAATATTTCTTATAAGATTAAATAAACTTGAAGCCTAAATTTCAAGTTTTTGAAAAGATATTTGAATCGATATTCAATTTTTAAGAACTTTGAGTAATTTTTTTTTTAGATTTTTATTTTTTATAAAAAAAAACTGTCAATTCGATTTTAATCAACATTTTATCAGATTTCAAAAACATTATTCTTCGTTGCATAAAATTGTTTTAGAGATGAAATCATATTTCAGTCGTAAAATTTTGGAGGTGACAATTTTTTTTTCAGTTTTATTGATTTATAAAAAAAATCGTTTTTTTTTTTTAATATACCTGTTTGGTATCACGTTACAACATATTATATAAAATTTAATTCAAGTCTCTAGCGTTTTTGGTTCGTAAGATATTTAGGGTTAACCAAAATTTTCACCTTTTTTTCAAACTGCTATGGTAAAAAAAACACCCACGCAAATTTTGTTGAGAACCCTTTCTGCATCTTTCTGCTTTATTATCTGTATAACAAAATTTATTTGAAGTCGATATCTCTTCTGGTTCTTGAGCTATGGATAACGAAAAAAACGTCGCGAACGTACGGACGTACGGACGTACGAACGTACGTACACACGCAAGCACAGACATCTTTCTAAAAATCTTTTATTTCGACTCTAGGGACCTTGAAACGTCGAGAAATGTCAAAATTTTCAATTTGACAAATCGGGCCCATTACAATAACTTCCTATGGGAAGTTAATAATTTACAAAGCTTTTATTCGTCCAAAATTCGAGCCTCATATTTGGGCTGGTGCCTAAAAAGGTAGGTTTTTGTGTTGGGTTAAAAAAGTGTCAGTTGAAATTAAATTTTTTTAAATTTTTTAAAATTACCAACAACATTTTTCATATCAAAAAATGGTTTAGTTTGAAAATCAAGTTGTTTGATTTACTAGCCGAAAAAAAAAGTTTACCAATTTTAGTAGCATTTCTTAATTTTTTATAAATTGGATGAATGCAATTAATTTTTACCAAATTTGCGTACTATTTTTGTAGATTTTATTTTTTTATCAAGAAAACCGACTGTTGGCTTTAAAAAAAAAAATATTAAATATCGAAAACAATATTTTCTGTGAAATAAAAAAAATTTGAAGACAATATTTTTAATTTTTGAAAAGCTGTAAGAGTCGAAAGTAAATTTTTACCAAGTTTTAGTATTAGGTTTTTAATTTTGTAAGAAAACTATTAATTAGATTCGTTTCAAAATTTAACTGAATATTTTGTAAAAGATAAAAGTAGTTTAAAGCCAATATCTCAAAGTTTTAAAAAAAAATTTGTGTCGAAAATCAATTTTTACGAACTTTTGTTAAATTTTCTTTTAAGTTTTTATTTTTTTTCAATTTGATTTTTCTCAAAAATTTGCGAATGTTGAAAACGTTTTTTTTTCGTTTCCTTAAATTGTTTTGGAGATGAAATCATGTATTTATTATTCGTAAAATTTTCGAAGTGACAACTTTTTTTTCAGTTTTTTCGATTTATGCATCTTTTTACATTGTTATCTGAATAACAAAATTTATTGGAAGTCAATATCTCTTCTGGACGACAAAAAAACCGTCGAGAACGTACGGACGTTGAAACGTTGACAAATCAGACCCATTGCAATAACTTCCTATATAAAGTTAAAAAGGCCCACCCTGTGTAAAACCATTTAAAAATATTATTAACATTTGTGGGATTGTAAGACAAAAAATCAGAACTCAAAAACAATCAATCAGATATTACGGATTAATAATAATAAATTAAAACCAACTCCAACAATACAACATTAAGTACACTTCATAATTAATCTTCAACTAAATGGTTGATGAACCGCTATTGTAATATCGTAATGATTTTAGATGGTTTTTGCTTCGATGGTTATAAACAAACTTATTTATTGTTATTCCCACTCACCACCACCTCCACCAACCATTACCATTTACAAAAATAAACCTAACTTTTTTTTCAGCATTATGTATGATTATATTTTGGGAAAAGTTACTCAGCCCATATTACGTCTGTTTGCGTTCCCAATTAAAATACTCAACGATCGTAAAGTTCTTAATATGTAAGTCGTTTATTTTTTCAAAAGAAAAACGTCAATTTCGAATTTATTTTTAATTCCTGACAAGAGTAAGGAAGTAATAATTTTGTAAAAGAAATAATTAAAACCTCTTAAACTTGCTCCTGATGATGAATATAAAAATTAACTCTTAAAGCGGTGGAGTAAGGTGTAATAACCAATAATTTCATGGTTCATAAACTTTTGACGAAAAAAAGAAACAAATTCTATTGATAAAAATCTTCTTTAATTTTATTTTTTTTTTTAACTTTGAAGAATTTGCTGACCATTATAGATGACACAGCACGATTTGATAATTTTTCCTTTGACTTTTTGATGAGTTTAAAAATGAAATTTAGTTTTTTTTTGTTAACTCAAGAATAAACAATTATTTTTATTGTTGTGTCCATGTTGAGAACTTTTTGTTAATGTTCTTTTGATTCGTCATTGGTGGCTTTGTTATAAAATGTGTTCATCAGATTATTTAGAAAAAAAAGAATATTCTTTACAATTTTATCAAACCTTATACGAAAAGTACATTATACTTGAGCACTATGTCATGAAGACCTCTCAAAGAGATGACGAATGTAAAGTTTTTAAGCACGTGTTTAATATAAAAAAAACAACATTAATTAAAGATTCATTAACTTCTTAGGCTATAAGTACCTGGTACACTCAAAGCAATAATTATAAACGGATTTTACGGTTTGGTTTGTCTAATGAGATATTTAAATTATTAAAAGATACATTTTAATAGCACAGGTTTAACAATGGATTAAATTTTAAAATAATCTTCCGTCTTTCCCTTGTAAATCTTTATTTTCATCATGTCAAGACTTAAGAATGAATAATGAATCAAATTTAATTGCCAAATTAGTACCAACAACAAATTCGGGCTTTGGGTTTTTGGCTCACAAAAAAGTCCCCTCATATAATTTTGAGCAATTATTGTTAGAACATCTAAAACCACATAGCCAAAGGTTAATTCCTTTTAATACAGGGATACTGGATTTTTGGAAAAAATTTCCTTGAATTTCTTTAAAAATTGAACTAAAACAGTTGGCAGAAAATCTATTGAGATTTAAAGTGTATTAGAATTTATGAAACGAGAAATAAAGGGTCAAAGAGATGAGTTCAAGCTCTTTACTTACTTTTCTGAGAAGTTTCTTACAGTGGTGTGCAAACAAAATATAGAGACCGAGATCGATCTCAAGCAGTGAATTCGAACTCAGGGTCGGATCAGTTCTCGTCGCTGCTAAGGCATAACACTAGCAGTGAAGGGTATTGATAATTATTCCGTGTTTCAATTCAGTGAATTTTATTTCTCATCTCTATATGTATTGGTTTTGGACATTTTTTTTATTTTGCAATGACTGGACAGTTCAGAGTAAATTATTGTAATATTCGTGGGTTAAAGACAAATTTTTTGTTGGCATGCCGCCATACTGTTTCATACAAGCCAGCTGTTTTGGCACTAAGTGAAACCCAAGTAGGTGACGATTCCGATCCTGCTGAATTTTTTATTCATGGGTATAGCTTGGTGCCTATATTCTTTTCGCACCATGGCCTCGCCATATACATTAGGAATGATGTTGCTTATCAGCTCTTACCACAATTTAATCTTTGCAATAATTCCTTTTTTAATTAAATGTGGTTTAAATTCAAATCATTCACTACTGCTTCCTTTATCGAAGCCCAAATTTAGACAGAGTGTCAACTTCTCTTGAATTTGATGATTTATCTGATCCAAAGAATTGTTTCGTCCTATCCTTGCACTGAAATCGTGGTTACGGGATATTTCAATGTACACAATTCTTCATGGCTTCAACATTCAGGCCAATGGAGTGTGTGCAGAAATCTTCGCTGAGTTGAACGACCAACTCAGCTAGTCTACGAGCCCACCCGAATATCGGAAGTTGAAGGTCGAGCAGAAAACACTCATGACATGTTTCTTACCTCTGACCCTGATAAGTACACTGTTAGTGTTCTGTCTCCTCTAGGCACATCTGACCATTGTGTTATATCAGCAAATTTCTCGTGTCAAAACTGTTCAGTTAAAGAAAGAGCTCCTAAGAAAACCGTTTGGCAATACGAGAAAGCCAACTGGGACGGTCTCAATAATTACTTCAGGATCTTTAACTGGTCACTATGCTTCTAGGTCACTATGCTGATAGTGACATTGACGCCATCGCTGATATGATCACAAGTTTAATTCTCCTGGGAATGAGAACTTTTATACCGAACAGGGTTAAAAGTATCAGACCCAAGAAAAACGATGCGAGGTCTAAAGAAGTTATTAGGGCCAAAGAGGTAAGTTTTCGTTGCTATTAAGCCAACCGTACTGAGGAAAGCCGGAAAAAGTTCAAACAAGCCAGGAAGGCCTGCAACGCCCATATTCGAGGGACCAAATTTGTACATGTCCAAAAGTTAAGGGGGTATTCTGGTCTAGAGACATGAATTTTAGGTAATTTTTGAAGTGCTGTAGAAAAAAGCAAGCAACAATTTTACCATCAATTTCTTTATACATTATATATTCACATTAGAAGCATACAAAAAAAAATAAAAAAGTAAAAAAAAATAAAAATTCCGTTAGTTATCAGCTGATGGAGTGGTGCGTCTCAAAAATTTGGTGAGTGACCATACCCACGATTTTAACTCTCCTAAAAATCTGAAATCAAAAACTAAAAAAGATTATTAATCTACAATAATGTCGCAATGTCTGGAACTACGGAAAAGTTACAAACATTTTTTTTTACAAAATGGCGACTGTCTAAAGAAAAATAAAAAAAATTTACCATTTTTTTGAACTTTCTTCGATTTGTTAAAAATAGTAAAAATGAAAATTGGGGGATAGCCGTAGTTCCGAACGTAGACAAGTCCCTAAAGAAGACTCTCTTAAATCTTCAGGTAAATCAGTTCGGCAGAACCTGAGAAATCGTGGGTATCAGATTCAAAAAGACAATTCTGAGAAAAACGCGTTTAAAGTACCCCATTATTTCTTTTGTTCTATTGGTTGCAGCCCAACCGATTTGGATGGCTGCTCAGCAAAATACTTATTTCTCCGGAAATAATTTGAATTTGAGAAATTCCTCTCGTAGATATATTCTTAAATAGTTGAACTATGAAAATATGAAAGAAAAAAAAATTGATTTTTTTTAATTTCTAGACCAGAATACCCCCTTAAGGCAAAAAATACTGCAATGTCCCAAAGGCAGTAAAAATTTTTGGTCAATTGTAAAACACATGAGGAATTCTTCCTCTTCTTCAGATCCTACGCTCGTTGTCAATGATACTCCTTTTGTTAGCTTTTTAAAGAAAGCTAATCTGTTTGCTAGGCAGTTTGCCGCCAATTCTACGCTTCCAGTCAGTGTTATGACTCCGCATTTACTTGAGCGAGTTTGTGCTTCTTATGGACCAATCTTTTTTCGCACTCGTACTGTGGCAAGAGTCCTTAGAGATCTAAACACACATAAATCTATTGTTCTGAAGAGATGTTCTTCAACGCTGGCAAAACCACTGCGTAAGCTTTTTCATCCGTCGTACTCCTAAGGTCTCGTTCCAAGCGGATGAAAAACGGCATTTGTCCAGCCTATTCCCAAAAAAGGCGAATCTTCCTCACCCTCTAACTATCGTGCAATTACACTTACGCCCCTTCTTAATGACCGGCAATAGGTCCATTTACATGGTTTTATAGTAAGATTATTGCACTTGATATTTCAAAAACTTTTGATAGGATTTGGCATCAGGCTCTCTTATCGAAAATGCGTGCTTTCGGTTTTCGGACCAATCCTTTCCTTTAATAAGGGTAACAAAAACCCCCTTGAGTGTGTGCTCATTATAAAAGAATTTCCTAAATTTTTTTCTAATGCACCCTTCATGGCAAGTTGAAGGCTAATTTAAGTCCAGTCATGTACACTTGAATAAAAATTTTGTAATTAGAAAGAAAACATTTTGTTGAGCTAGCCTATTATGAAACCTGCAATGTAAGTAGGCTCTTATTTTCATGCTGTACCAATTATTTTTTTATATTTTTGCACATATGCGTCTTAGGCAAATTGAAACTTATTTACGTTTTAAATTTCGTCAATTGATCTCAATTGGTTGAACTATAACTAGAGCAAATTGATTAACAGCTCTATAGGGCACTCTTTTATTCAAATCTAATTTAGAGGGTGATTTGTTAGCTATTACCTTTTTGACAACATTGGTTTAAACAGCTGACGCACGGTTGGTGTTTTGCTTCACTGTCAAACATCTTCAGTTTTGTCTATAACTTAACCATGAATCATCGTACAAGCGAACAACACTTGCAAATTATTGAATTTTATTATCAAAATGCGTGCTGTGTTAAGAAAGTTCATCGCGCGCTTTTTCCATTTAATTGTGTTAAGCGACGAAGCTCATTTTTGGCTCAATGGGTACGTAAATAAGCATATTTGTCGAATTTGGAGTGAATATTAGTCAGAAACATTGCAAGAGATACCAATGCATCCAGAAAAAGTCACGGTTTGGTGCGGTTTATGGGCTGGTGGCATCATTGGACCGTACTTCTTCAAAGATGATGAGAATCGTTACGTAACTTTAAATGGTGCCACATGCCTCACAGCACGCACAACACTGGAGTTATTGAGAGGCGAGTTCGGTAAACAATTTATTTCACATTCATGACCGGTCAAGTGGCCGCCTAGATCGTGCGATTTAACGCCTTTAGACTATTTTTTGTGGGGCTATGTTAAATTTCATGTCTATACAGACAAGCCCGCTTCAATTGACGCATTGGAAGACAACATTGAAGCATTTAATTGTGGGACACCGAATTGTATATGTTTTTTTGAAAACTTCCTATGGTTTTTGAAAAATCACCCTTTAAAAGAAAACTAAAATATGTTTAAAATAATTTGTATTTGTTATTTTTCTAATAAATTTTATATAAAAACTAGCTGACCCGACAAACGTTGTTTTGTCTTATAAATGATTTCTAGAAAATATTTAGCTAGAAATAAATAACGAACTTATTGGGTGCAAGGATGTGAAACATAAATAAGTGAGAGAGGTATAAGCACTGAAAACTATGACAAAATATTAAAATTACAAATCAACAAACAATTTTTTTTAATTTATTAAAATTAATTATTTAAACTTATATATGTATGTACATATCAATCCCTTAATGCAACAGAATGTAAAATATTTTTTGTGATCCCATTTTTCGCCAATACAAACAAATTGGATGGTTTGCTCACTCGAAAGCACGCCACGTATAGTTGTCCTTGTGAAAAACATGAAGTGCTCAAATGTAAGCCGCAGACAGTCATCGTCAATCTAATTGAAAATTAAAGGCGTTTGAATTGCATTGGCCCATCTGTGGTTATAATAGGGATTCGCGGTAATAATATATTTTCACCTCGGAATTTGCCATTCAGAATTATGGCTTCGATAAAATTTTAGCATTTTTTATTAAATTTGTAATTACTAATCACGTGCCGTTGCACAACCGTAGTTGGTTCAAATTACGAAGCAAAATTAGAGGATGTTTTACTCAGCAGAGGCGAGTTTGGGACCTAACGGTTATAAATGTAAATTTCTGCGCTGTTAATATTTTTAACAAATGATTGTCCTCCATTATCGGGATTTCTTCTATGATGTGTTTGGTTTCCATCAACATTTGTGATCATATCGTTGGGGAAATTTTTCGAAAAAAATTTTAGTACACTTTCCATCTGCTACGCAAGGTGATGAACGATGAAGATTGCCGCATGGACCATGAATCATGTTTATTGTAACAATATCAAACAACATTTAATCAGTAGAGGAATCTGAATTTTCCGCAGAAATTATATTATGTCGATTCCCGCAGGATGTATTTTATCGACTAACCGAACCAAAACGTGAGCATGAGGTAATCCCCGCTGTTTCCATTCAACGCAATGCATCAGCAACTTGAGGAACGAAATACATGTAATTTTGTAATGAAATTTATCAAAGACTTCAATTTTTGTCTGAATACAAGTGCTGCAATGTCATGCAAGACAATAGTAAAGATGTAATTTCCTACCATTTCGGCTGCCCATATTCGCGTACCTAAGTCCTGAACATATTCTTGCATATGGAGTGGACTGCCTATGTATCATGAGGCAGAGTTAACGATTTGAGCGGCGTTGCTGATGATAGTGTCTTGTAGGTGAATATATTCTTCCGCACGCAGCTTTTTTGATTAAATCTTAAGTATCGTAATCGTTCGCTCTCTGTCTTTATATACATGTCAACAATGAATTGCTAAAAAAGCTCACGACATTGTAGAATAACGTTGTTCTGATCGCGTCTTATCATCAACCGATACGCATACAAATCCTTCGACCGGACATTCTTGTTTCGGCACTTGTTGCGGGATCTCGTTGTTTAATATTTATGCAATACCCACCTTGTCCCTTCCAAAACATTAGCGGATATTGGAGAGCGTCATATGAACGGCGTGCACCAGCAATAAACTGTAGATTATTATTTCTTCTACGAATCTCGATTTTTCGCGTAGCTGTACAATCGCGACCATGATTTCAGCAACATTGTCAAAAACAGGTGCATTGAATCTACGAATATGCTCTCCAACAGGTGTTTTCTCAGGATTGATGACAATAGCGTGATTATCACTTTGTAGTTTGTGCATGTGTGATTTGAGTATTTTCAACAATTCATTGTGCTAACTCAACAGGGCATCCAAGTTGCTGACGATGCGTCTGGCAAAAAGTGAGCCACAACGTTCATCCACACGTTTATCTTCGCCGCCCATAAAGTAAATTTGTAAAAATGTAGGTTCGTTCGGCATTGGTAGCAATGAGCCCCTTTTTTTAGTAAATTTAAATTGTTGACCATTTTTATAGCATTATTCTTGACTATTTTCGTTGCTCAAAACGATGTCATTTGGAAACACGAACTAAATGTTCGAATTGACTTTATGAACAGATTAGAATCTGGATCTGTGATGATAAATAAACCGTTCAATGGTTCTGGTGATGTCTTAATTGCAGGTAATTGGCGATTCCTGATGAACAACACATCCTCGGTGTCTAAACTTATAAAATTATGAATAACACAAAAACAAATAATTAATAATTACAGCCCCTGCAAAGGATATCTGATCAATTATCACTTGCGCAGTTATTGACAGAGTTTAAAATTATTAAATTAACAATATTGTTTAAACAATAGAACTTAGGAACATACAAAATAAATAAAAACATATTCTTAGACGTACCGAATGTAAATGCAAAATTTCATTGAAATTGGTTTTAGTCGTTTCGGGGGATTATGGTAACTATCATTGTGACTGGAAAATTTTATATATTAGATAAAACTTTTCATCATTTTCAATACAGATAAATTTTAATGGTTTTAAATTGAAGCATTTATTCGTGAGATACCGGCCGAAATCTTGGAAAGAGTATGCTAAAATTTGACTAAGCGGATGGGCCATTTGAAGCGCAGTATTGAAGTATTGAAACAATTTACTTTATGTATCACTTACGGAATATACCAAAAAGTAATACTTGTTGTAAACTGAAATTAATTGGTTGAGGGGGCTGTCTTCTAATACTTGTACGGCTATAAATAAAGTTTAAATGTTCCAAAATTGATGGTGATATGACTGATCCATTGGTTAATTTTATATTAAACCACAGCTGAATGCACTCTCTGTATTTAGAAAGCGATGGAAGATTTATGAGCGTGAGCCTATGATTGTACGATGGAAGTTCAAGCCTATTGGACCATGGGAAGAAAGGGAGGCAGATGCGCATGAAACTGGTTTGAACTCCTTCTATTCTGTTTATATGGTCTGAATAAATGGGAGCCCATATTATGCAGCCATATTCCAATATTGGTCTTACAAGTGATATATAGAAGTTAAAGAATATAAGGATCGCGAAAATCATGTGAAAACCGCTTCTTAAATCCGAGAGTTTTGATTTTTTAATAATATAATCATTATGATTTGTAAAAGTTAATTTTGAGTCAAAAATAATACCTAGGTCAGAATAAGTAGAGAGTTTAGTCAAATTAAAAGAGTGAAATTGATAATTGAAAGTCAAAACATTTTGTTTGCGTGTAAAACACATTGATTTACATTTGTCTATGTTTAGTAAAAGCTTATTTATAAAACACCATTCGCGAAAACTATTTAGATCATCTTGTATAAGTAAAAAGTCGTCAATTGAGTCGATACGTTTGAAACTTTTAATGTCATTAGCGTAAATTAAAACAGATGAGTGTTTTATAATATAAAATGATCTTCAAATGGTAGACATGTGCATTCAAGAATACACAAGCGTCCACAGGTTTTTCTCAAAACCCACCTCTGTCTATCAACTCCTACTCTCACCTCCCCGCGATGAACATCGGGTGCCTAGTACCTCAACTGGAGATTGGGTTCCAACCCCAGTGGAAAGTTGTTGGGGGCAGCAAACGAGAGAGGGAGGAAGAGGTGTTTCCACTAAGGCACCTCTCCTTATACAGGCGGCAGCGGACGAATTCTCGAGATAGAATCAACGGTGGCGTCTACAGTTCCAGTATGGTCGAACTACTTAGTGAACACCTTATAGGACTTCTTCGACATATTCGGAGCCCAGGCCTATAAGGAGCGGTTCATCCGGCTCCCCTTCCTTGGAGTTATACTAAGGATCTGGCCCTCCAGGTTGGGGGTTGTGCCGTCGGGGTGACTTCCTGGCCACGTAAAAACATCATAGTTTCGAAGCAACAACAAGCCTCGAATACGGACGGATTCACTGTTGACAACCCACGCAAACGAAATAAGGACAACGAACTTCGGATACGTACGTGGAATGTTAGGTCCCTTAACAGACCACGTGCAGCCGAACAATTAGCGGAAGCCCTAAACTGCTGCAAGGCAGATATTACAGCCATCCAAGAAGTGCGATGGGATGGACCGGGTAAACGCAAACTAAAAGACTGCGATATCTACTACGGCGACTGCTACCGAGAACAAAGACAGCATCTATTTGGGTGTGGATTTGTTGTTGGAACTAGACTCAGGCAAAAAGTCTTGAGTTTCAACAGTGTGAGCGAGCGCATCACGACAATCCGCATCAAGGCTAAATTCGCCAACATAAGCCTAATATGCGCGCATGCCCCAACAGAGGAGAAAGATGAAGACACCAAAGATATGTTCTTCGAGCTCTTGGACAAGTCATATGAGCAGTGCCCTGGCTATGACATTAAAATTGTCTTAGGAGATTTTAATGCCAAGCTAGGAAGAGAAGGCATCTTTGATGGCATAATCGGGAGATACAGCCTGCACGACACTACCTCCGACAAAGGATTCAGGCTGGTCGATTTCGCTGCGGGGCGAGACGTTCTGGTAGCTAGTAAGCAGTTCACGCATCTTAATATCCACAAGGGGACATGGAAATCTCCTGATCAATCAACCGTCAACCAGATTGACCACATTGACCACATTGACCACATTGCGATCGACGCACGACACTTCTTCAGTATCCAGGATATCCGAACATTCCGAGAGGCCAACATTGACTCGGACCACTACCTCGTTGTAGCCAAGGTACGGCTACGGATATCCCGATCCAAGCCAAAACAAGGAAGTACTGTGAGAAGATTGGACGTTAGACGGCTACAATCGCAAGAGACTGCCATGTCCTTTTCCGATCGAGTCTCTAATAACCTCTTAAGGAGTCCCATGCTTACTGCATTAAGCATTGAAAACCAGTGGCAACATTGCCTTGCAGCCATCAGAGATGCCGCCTCTGAAGTGCTAGGTTTCACACGGCCACCACAGCGAAACCCCTGGTTTGACGACGAATGCCGGCAAGCTCACGCAGCGAAACAAGAGGCATACAAAACGGCGCTGCACAAAAGGACGAGAGCTGCTCGCGAGCTTTACGAGCAGAAGAGGAGAGAGGAACACCGGCTTCTTAGACGGAAAAAAAGAGAGCATGAGAAGCGCGCGATCGAGGAGATAGAGAAATGTCACAACAGGAATGAGGTTCGTAAATTTTACCAAAAGGCAAAAAAAAACCTCCCAAGGGTACCAGCCACGAACCGAAGCCTGTAAAGACGATCAAGGGAACATCGTAGTAGAACCACAGTCGATGCTGAGAATATGGAAAGATCACTTCTCCAAATTATATAACGGCGATGACGAACCGAATTCCGCTGTAAGGGAGATAGAACCACTCAACCTCGGCGACACGCAGATCAACAATTCCGCCTACCCGACCTTGACGAAGTGAAGATAGCTATATCTAAGTCAAACAAAGCTGCTGGAGCTGACGGCATCACCGCCGAACTATTCAAAGCAGCAGGCGATGACTTGGTAGGGAGCATGCACCAACTCATCTGCAAAATTTGGTCGGAAGAAAGCATGCCCGATGAGTGGAATCTCAGCATAGTGTGCCCGATACATAAGAAAGGAGACCCTCTAAACTGCGCCAACTACAGAGGCATCAGTCTTCTTAACATTGCGTATAAGATCCTCTCTGCCGTATTATGTGAACGTCTGAAGCCATTCGTCAACAACCTGATTGGTCCTTATCAGTGTGGCTTCAGACCAGGAAAGTCCACTATCGACCAAATATTCACACTACGGCAGATCTTGGAAAAAACCCAGGAGCTTCAAATCGATACCCACCATCTCTTTATCGATTTTAAAGCCGCGTATGACAGCATCTATAGGGAAGAGCTCTACCGAGCAATGTCTAGTTTTGGCATCCCTGTCAAACTTTTCCGTTTGTGCAGAATGACGATGGAGAATGCACGCTGCTCTATCAAGGTCGGAAAAGATCTTACCGATGCATTTGATGTCAAAAAAGGTTTTAGACAAGGCGATGCACTGTCATGCGACTTCTTCAACATCGTTCTGGAAAGAATTGTGCAAAACTCAACCGTCAACACTAGAGGCACAATCTTCTAAAGATCCATCCAATTACTCGGATACGCAGATGATATTGACATAATTGGAAGATCAAAGCGTGATGTCAGTGGAGCGTTTTTGAGCATTGCGACGGAAGCGAGGAAGATGGGTTTAGTGGTCAATGAGGGCAAGACCAAGTATATCCTGTCATCAAAAAAGGACATTGAACAACGACGTCTTGGACAAAACGTCACCATGGACAGCTAAAACTTTGAGGTAGTTGAAGACTTGGTCTACCTAGGCACCGCTATTAATGCAGACAACGACACCAGCGCTGAAATCAAACGAAGAATAACTCTTGCAAATCGCTGCTTCTTTGGACTTAGAAGGCAATTGAGAAGTAAAGTCCTCTCTCGAGCATGTAAAATCACCATCTATAAGACACTCATCATCCCGGTTCTCATTTATGGCGCTGAGGCCTGGACAATGTCAAAGAAAGATGAGAGCATCTTAGGATGCTTCGAGAGAAAAATTCTTCTGGCGATTTTTGATCCCGTACGCATAGAGAATGGAGGAATGGAGAATGGAGGAGAAGATATAACGACGAGCTGTACGGGCTGTACAGCGACACTGACCTGGTTAGCAGAATCAAAGTCCAACGGCTTAGATGGCTAGGTCATGTAGAGCGGATGGACATCAACGCTCCAGCCCGGAAGGTCTTCGAATCCAATCCCGAGGGACGGCGCAGTAGAGGACAACCGCGACTCAGGTTGCGCACGCGGTGGGTGAAGCCCTCAACCAACTTGGTGTGCAAAACTGGAGGCAGCTAGCTAGGGACCGAGCTGGCTGGAGACGCATGTTGGTTGAGGCCCAGGTCCGCCCCGGACTGTAGCGCCACCTTAAGTAAGTAAGTAAGAGTGTTTTATAATAGAAGGTACGTCGTTAACGTACAAAATAAACAGTAAAGGTCCTAAATGGCTACCTTGTGGTACGCTAGAGTTGGTAGAAAAATATGATGACCGCTTATTCCTAAAAATAACGCTGTTTGGTCTATAATAGAAGTACGACGAAACCCAAGTAACAAATTTATCGTTAAAACTTAGGGATTTAAGTTTGGAAGTTAACGTTAGATAACAAAAAGAACTGAAATGAAAGAGGTTAGTAACTGTTGACTTATTTTGAACAAAACCATGTTGAATGTGACAAATGATAGACTTTCAATTAAACGACGTGACTTTACAAATGATGGACTCAAATAACTTAGGGAGATGGACAGTTTTGCAATGAGACGATAATTTTTTATTTCATTTTTATTACCCTTTTTATGTATCGGTGTTATGAACGAAGTTTTCCAAATTTCAGGAAAATTTAAAAATTTGAGCGATTCATTAAAAAGAACACGAAGAGCATAAGGATAAATAGGATGCGCATTTCTTCAAAATATAAAAAGGTACACCATCTGGACCAGGGCTATAACAAAAGTCAAGTTCTGTATCTTTGCGAAAGATTTCATCTAAGGGACATTTTGTGAAAGAGCCAATAACTCAGGCGTTTGATAGGTGTTCGCTACTTCGAAAGCATCTTTGAAAAAAATTGGAAACATATTTGAAATTTTCGCAGTCATTTCTAAGTTCGCTGTTGAAAAACATGCAGTTTGGAAACCCGTCAGAAAATCTCTTAGTATAAACATAGCTCCAAAAGTTTGTTGGGTTGTTTTTTATGTCGGTTTCAGTATTTTAAATAAAGTCATTATAAAGAATATCTGAATAGTCAATAAACATATTTCGTAGTTCATTGTATATTACCAAGGCATTATCAGCTTTAGTTTTATTATATTTAATCCAGGCCTTGTTTTTAAGTTTTTTAGACAAGATTCAAACCATGGAGGAGATTTAGAAATATTGCGCGGTTTTCTCAATGGTGTGGTCTCATACAAAAAGTTAAAGCGAACGCAGAAGAATTTAGAGCACAAAGCAATCATGTCTTTAAGTATACATAATAGTTTTGGGAACTATCTTAATTTTGAAGTTTGAAGTTTTAAGATGTATGCTTTTTTTTAATAAAGCATTTTGAAAAAAATTGTCCAACTCCTCACCGAAAGCTCTTCTTTCCAACGCCTTTCTATGTTTTTACCATAAACGGATTGATTTAAAGACTTTTTTTAAAGTTCATTTTTAATAATTTAAACTTTAAATTTATTTTAAGCTAGAGAAAAATTCATTAAAATAGCTAAATAAACCATAACTTACTGGTCCCATACGGACACTAAGTTAAACAATAATACTAAATTCTAATGCCTTTGAGTGTATGACTTAGAATTAGTCGTTTTTTTTTTTTTTTTTTTTTTTTAAATTCATTTTTATTTATTCCATCTTAAACCTATCTTAAAGCTAGACAAAAATTCATAAAACTAGCCTAATTATCCATAACTTACAACTAACTTAATGGTCCCATACGGACACTCTAAGCTAAACTATAACACTAATTACTAATGCCTTTCGGCCTTAAGATCTATTTTACTTCAATTTAAATTTTATTTGTTTTGTTTTTATTAGAAAATTTTGAAAAAAAACTAATATCAATATTAGAATTAGTCGTTTTCATAGTATGAAAGCTCTTTTAGAATTTCCAGAAATGTTAAGCCTTGTATTGTTTATTGAACTCTTAAAATTTTCATCGGGGATGTAGCTCAGTGGTAGAGCGTTCGCTTTGCATGTGAAAGGCCCCGGGTTCGATCCCCGGCATCTCCAAGTTTTTTTTCAACAAATTTAACATCTTTCCATTTAATGTGAGTTATCGAGTACTAACATTTCATTAACTTTTATATGAACGCCAAAAGAAAGTTTAAACAAACACAAGAATTGGCTCAAGTAATAAACAAATCCAAAAATAAGAAAACACCGATGGCTTTATAATTTTATGTTAAGAGGGATTTCATGATAATGCAGCCAACAACGACGCTTTAAAACCAACCTGGAATACAAATTAGGGGCGTCTGCAATCCTACATTCAGATAATAAATTGATGATGGAACTCTTTGAGAATTTATCTGTTTACCAACAACTATAAGCATATAATGTATGTGCGTCAGCGTCAGTCATTGAGTTCTGAGTATAAAGAGTCTTGAATTCGCATTAACCTAATAAAATATAAAGTGCAAATATTTTATTGTTTTCAGATAAAAGGCTTGTTTTTTTTAAGTAAAGTTAAAAACAGACATGCTCGAAGCTTTCACTTATACTTCCTGGAGAAAGACTTTTCAGTAAGTCCGTTCAATCACAATGGTTTGGGAGGTATGAGAAAGGCGATAAGTTCATTTGTGGAGAAGAATATGTATGAAAGAAAATCTCTGGTGGAGGAAATGTGGGAATCGTTGTTCCAGTAAATAAAACCACAACAGTGGGCTACCCTTGATGAACAGCGATGCCAACATCAAGAAGATCCTCAGTCCTTTGGACAAGCCAGGAGAGTCCTCAAAGGAAGAAACCAAAGAAATAGTCATGGAAAAATTGCAGCCCATCATTACAGCTTCAGTCATCGCTCTGGATGAGTGTCATTTTGGTACGAATCTGGAACTAGGAATTGACCTTTTTTCTTCCGGCCATAAGGACCTACACGAAATCGTGAGGAACCTTCTCAACCCCGCCTTTAAGTTGCTCTGACGGCCACAATATTTGGCGGTTCTGAGGGCACATTTGGCCAACAAAAGCAATAGTCATAAGCTCAGTATTTTGGGTTGAACTTGTTGTGAAAGAGGAAGAAAATGTTTTAAATAAAATGAATTTTTATTGTAACCGTTTTGTTTGTTGTTGATTCTATGATATATTTTTTAGACAATTAGCTTCTCCTTAGTGAATTGTTCGGACCAGTTGAAGTAAACAAAGAGGATAGCTGCAGCCAAGTGAGCTTGTAGTTCTTGATGGTTCATGTCGTGAGCCCAATCCACCCGTCCCCAGAACTTCAGTAGAAACTCTTCTTTGAGACGAGCTTACTTACTTACTTAAGGTGGCGCTACAGTGCGGGGCGGACCTGGGCCTCAACCAACAAGCGTCTCCAGCCAGCTCGGTCTCTAGCTAGCTGTCTCCAGTTTCGCATGCCAAGTTGGTTGAGGTCCTCTTCCACCTGGGTGCGCCTCCTGAGACGCGGTCTTCCTCTACTGCGCCGTCCCTCGGGATTGGATTCGAAGACCTTCCGGGCTGGAGCGTTGATGTCCATCCGCTCTACATGACCTAGCCATCTAAGCCGTTGGACTTTAATTCTGCTAACTAGGTCAGTGTCGCTGAACAGCCCATACAGTTCGTCGTTATATATTCTCCTCCATTCTCCATCTATGCGTACGGGACCAAAAATCACTCGAAGAATTTTTCTCTCGAAGCATCCTAAGACGATCTCATCTTTCTTTGACATTGTCCAGGCCTCAGCGCCATAAATGAGAACCGGGATGATGAGTGTATTATAGATGGTGATTTTACATGCTCAAGAGAGGACTTTACTTCTTAATTGCCTTCTAAGTCCAAAGAAGCAGCGATTTGCAAGAGTTATTCTTCGTTTGATTTCAGCGCTGCTGTCGTTGTCTGCATTAATAGCGGTGCCTAGGGTCTTCAACTACCTCAAAGTTTTAGCTGTCCATGGTGACGTTTTGTCCAAGACGTCGTTGTTCAATGTCCTTTTTTGATGACAGGATATACTTGGTGTTGCCCTCATTGACCACTAAACCCAACTTCTTCGCTTCCATCGCAATGCTCAAAAACGCTCCACTGACATCACGCTTTGATATTCCAATTATGTCAATATCATCTGCGTATCCGAGTAATTGGTTGGACCTTTGAAAGATTGTGCCTCTAGTGTTGACGGTTGAGTTTTGCACAATTCTTTCCAGAACTATGTTGAAGAAGTCGCATGACAGTGCATCGCCTTCTCTAAAACCTTTTTTGACATCAAATGAATCGGTAAGATCTTTTCCGACCTTGATAGAGCAGCACGCATTCTCCATCGTCATTCTGCACAAACGGATAAGTTTGACAGGGATACCAAAACTAGACATTGCTCGGTAGAGCTCTTCCCTATAGATTCTGTCGAGACGAGCTAGTGATACGTTAAAATCAATTTAAATTGATTAGAATTCATTTTATTTTCTCAAATAATTTGAGAAGAACAAAACTTCTTACTCACAAATTTTTACATCAATACAAAATTTGACAGCCGGTGTTAAACAAATTTAAACATCAAATGAAAACGTGTAAATATTAGGTGTTAACGATTTTCGGGTTTTCGAAAACATTTTGCCGAAAACCCGGTTTTGGGTTTGATGTGAAAAGACTATAAGAAAAAGAACATCACCATTTATATATTTGGATATAAAAACGTGACTATTTTCTAAAAATATAATCATCGATCATTCTAAAAATCTTAGATTTAAGACATAGCAGTCAAAAAATGACATTGATATTAAGTTATGTTTGCATTAACGGTTAAGTAATTGGGTGCGTTCCATTATACCGCATTTGCATTGCCTGTCAACTCGACTTGACATGGAACACCCAACGAAGGCGCACCATCTCATGTTATAGCTGTGTTCCAGACCTAGTTTCAAACAGTTTCAGACTCAAAGTTGCAGTCATTTTTAGTTTGAAGTCGTTCCGTACTTCAAAAGTTGTGATAATTCTTACAAAATGGAGCGGGTGCGAGAAAGTTAAACATATCCCTTTTTTGCCAGATTTAGTCCGAGGAATTTCTTCTGACGTTTTCTGGGCTTGTCAAGTTCGGTTTGACGTTCACGCCAAGTAATGACAAAAGAAAATAACCGTGTGTGGCCTATTGGCTAAGGGTTGCCCAAGTAATTCTTTTATTTTTATGTTAGTTTTAGTAAATGTAAATATTATTCATAAAATTACATCTTTTTCTGAAGAAGAAATTTGTAGTGTCAATATTTATTGAAAATTGTAGTGATTTTAAGAAAAACTCATTTTAGTTTCGTAATGTAAGGAATAATTTGATTTTTATTTAAAACAAATATGAGATAACTTTTTTAAATTTTTCAATGATCTTCGATAACTCTGCTCAAGTACATTTTTTGACATAAAAAAGTAGTCCAAACTTTTGACAGTTTGCTTTCTCTCTCTCTCTGAGAGCATTGCATCCCCACTCCTCAAATTTGACATTTGACCAACTTTTAGTGCAAGAAAGGTATGGAACAGACTTTATTTATCGAAGTTTCTAATTTCTGACTTAGATTCAGCTTTAATAGAAAACTTAAACAAGGAATTTGACATGACTTTTTTAAGAGTTACCTTTTATATTTTTTAATAAAAATGCTATTCTTGTCGGTTGTGGATGTAAGTATGACTAATTTTAAATGCTTTTTTTCCTTAACATTTATCCTCTTCCAACTCATCAAACTCTCCTAGCTCTTAACCTGAAGAACCTTAAAGAGCTTCAATAGCTTTTTACTATTACAAACAGATGAGTTTTGACATAGTATTTATATTTGTTAACTTTGCTTCACTCCAATTTGCTATTACTAACATCTTTGTGGGTGAAATAAAAGTATAGTATTATAATGGAGCAATATTTGTTAACGTTCTCTGTAGCTAAATTGCGGATTTGGAGGTTCTATAAACAAAGCAAAAGCGGCTTAAATCGCCATATTGACTTATTATATATAAACTGCTAGCAGCCAATTTGACGTTGATTGCACGTCTCTTTTGCGACACTTGCACTGCTAACAAAAGCGGGAAACTGGGTGTAACATTTGGCGGATTCATTAATGTAGTCACTACGTAGTCAATATTCAATTAGCTTTGTGAATGCAAAATTGCACTAAAAAGCTAGTTGATCCGGAACTGTCATATTAATGACAAACATTTGTGTTTTAAAAACTCAAAACTATTTGTTTGTTAAGCATAAGTTAATACATAAATCATCCATAATAGGCTAAAGATCTGTCTAGACACTTGGCCAATCTATGTTTGTTAGTGTTGAGATGGCATGAGCTGCTGCAGAACGAGATACCTGAATACTAAAAAAGTAAAAGGCATGAAATGGAAAAATGAGACTCAAATGTCAAACAAAGCCATTAAAAAACGACTATCGTTTTTCTTCAAAAAATTATTGTAAATTTCACTGACTTCCGGTACGTGACTGTTTACCTCCGCCGGTTTACCTCTACCAGTTTACCAGTTTACCACCCCCGGTTTACCTCTGGACGGTTTACCTCCAGAGCAGGCAAGGTAGTTTGAAATGTGTCTTATTTTGCTCACAGGGTGCTTCCTTGGTAATGCAAGGCCCAATCTTACTGCTTTTGGCGTTTTATATTATAGTGCCACTCGGCAGAGAGTTCATTTATTTTAAACAATTTTTACGAAACCTACTGGACTGAAATTTATTTACTTTTTTACTGTCTGAACTGTCCCGCTTCGCTAACTTCTATGTCAGTAAAAGATTTTCGCAGCTAGAGACAACAGATGTCGCTCGATTCGATTGATTTCGCCGTTACGATTTGAAGAGTTAGTACAGTTTAAATGAAGTAGAATCATGTTGTTTAATGTTTGTAATGGAAATTGACACGACTATCGGTTGATATATAATTAATTAATGTGTGCAACACTCAGTTTTCGTTTGAATTCACCCAAACCAATATTTTTCTTAATAATGTTAAATAATTGGTATAAAATTGTCAAGTGTATTAGTTACCCTACGTCGAAGACCCAAACCATCTCAATTTTAAAATAATCTAGTACAATATAATATCATCTGTCTCTTTCACGAAAAAGAAACTTCATTGCCTTCTCACTCTCATTGAATAATTTTTGACATTTTATTTATGTACCTGTCTTCATTCTGTCTGTCTGTACCTGTCAAACTCGCAACTGGCTGCTGGTGCTTGCTTCGGCGGGTAATAATTAATAATTAAAAAAGAATCATTAACGTGGTTCCTTTCTTTCAACGAAATTAATTAACAAGTTTCAATAAAAGAAACATATCGAATTAAGTAAAAACAATTAATATTATAATCTACTCATAATGTATTGCCTTATAAGTCTAAACATGTGTAAACTGCGTCAATTCGAACGAATTCGTGCAGCAATATTAAAATCGCCCGGGTTCTTGCGTACTCAGGAATTCACAACAACTCAACTTGTATTCAAAAATAATGTAAGTTCGAAATGAAACTATTCACTTAATCTTTAAATTTAATATTGGTAGTGTTATTGTTTGATGAATGCAATCAAAATTTTATGATTCTTGTTATATTTTTATTGAAAAAATGTGCTAAATGCCACTTGCCAGTTAGCACTTGATTGGAATTATAAATAAATCGAAACAATTGAGCGCCTCCAACACATAAACAACAAATTGTTAGGTATAAAAGTCTTCATTCATACACCAACCAACGTTGGTGTTAAGGTCAATGCACTGGTTTCAGGTTTTTACAGCGATTATGAATAAATTAAACTTAAACGGGCGACAAAACTGAGAAAATCGAAGATTATGAAATGTAGTGAAAAAAGGTTTACCAACATAATGAAAGGCTCAACTTTCCATTACCGCAGCACGAATTTCGACTCGCGGTTTTTTTTATTCGATAGATATGTGCAAATAAATAATAACTATAGCAATTTTAGAGCGAGGAAACATTTATTTCTATTTTTAATTAATTTTTAAAGTTCACTTTTTTCCATACAAAACACTTAAAAAATGGTTGATTTTGACATTTCTTCCCTGTTTTATGTTCAGTGTTGCCATACTTGTTTTTTTTTCTTGGTAATTTCTTTTATTTTAGTGCTCAAATGGAAAAGTACTTTGCATATACCCAAACTCGGACCCACCCCAAATCCTATAGTGACCCCAAGCAGGGGGGTTGCATACCTAGCTCTTAGTACGCCGTGCTATCAATTAAAAAAAACTTGTTTTAGGCTCAAAAAATGCAATACAAAAAAGTAGGGTTAAGTCCGAAAAAGAAAATATTTTTTTTTATGACTTAAAGTTGTTTCCTCGCCCTAATATTTAAAACATGTTCTATTGAGACCCCTACCTAACTGTAAAAAAAAAATCAGAAGGAAATTCGTGCTGCGGTAATGGAAAGTCGCCCCTAATGAAATGACCAACTAGAACTTTAAAAGCATAAAAGTCCCTAAAAAAACTGGCTTTTAGTTAAATGATAGTTATGAACTTGTTTTATTTTTTTTGATATTCGGTACATGGGCCAACAAGAATTTGTAATTGGCAATTATAATTTTTCAAAGGTCTTAGTCTTCGAAAGGACTCTATCAGGTCTGGTAGTGGAGGGGACGAATCCGGACGGCTAATTTGAGAAAGCACTTTTTCATGACAAATCTATAATCCCTATCTTAAATATTCCTATTGGATATTTTCAGTAGGTCTATTATTTGTTTTGAAATACTCCTCATTAGTTATTAATTTTTTTTTCTATATAACCCTTAAAATGTAAAACATTGTAAATTAATTGTTTGTTCCTAGGAAAAAATGTTACAAATTTAATTGTTAGGAATTGCTAACATTTTTAACATCCCATAGGAAATTATTGTAATCGAATTGAAAATTTTGATACTCGTATTTCTCGACATTTCAAGGTCCCTAGAGTCGAATTAAAAGACTTAAAAAGATGTCTGTCTGACGTGTGTACGAACATTTTTTTCGTCGTCCATAGCTCAAAAACCAGAAGAGATATCGAATTCAAATACATTTTGTTATAAAGATAATAATGCGAAATCATGAAGAAAAGGATCTCATGACAATTGGGTTGGTGGTTTTTTTTTTTACAATAGCAGTTTAAAAAAAGGTGAACATTTTGGTTAAACCTAAGTATCTTACGAACCAATAATGCTAGTGACTTGAACTAAATTTTGTATAATGTATTGTTACGTGATACCAAACAAATATATTTTTGGAAAAAAATCCAATCAACGGTTTTTTTTTTAATTCAAAAAAACTGACAAAAAAATATTTGTAGCCTCAAAAATTGTACGAATAAAAAATAGTTTTATCTCCAACACAATTTTGTGCAACGAAGAATAACGTTTTCAACATCTGATAAAATTTTGAAAAAAATCGAATTGACAGTTTTTTTTAACAAAAAATAAAAACTTACAAAAAAAATAATAAAAGTTGGTACAAATTGATTTTCGACTTAAATAACTTTTTTTTAAAACCTTGAGATCTTGTTTATTTATTGTCTTATTTATCTTGTCTTATTTATTAACCAGTAATTTTTTTTATAAAAATGTTACAGTAAATTTGTTCATACAAAATGAATATCTACAAAAAATAGTACGCAGGTTAGGTTAGGTTATAGTGGCTGTCCAAGATGGAAACGAAAGAATTATTCTCCTAGTTAATTCTTGAGTTTTCGAGCTAGAGCAGGGCATGTGCAGAGAAGATGAAGAACCGTTTCTTCCTCGTCCAAGTGGCGTGCTTTCCTATTAGACAGTGCCCGGTTATGACACCTATTATCGAGCTTATATGCGATCTGCTAGAGAGAGCAAGCACCTTGAAAGTTTTAAATCCAGTGTTGGCCAGATGTTTTTTGTGACTTGACACGTGGTGATGTTGTTCCACCTGGTGCCTGCCCTCCTCACAACGTCTTGCATTAGCATCAGTTTACAAGTAGCGATTGTTATGCCAGTACTTGCCAAACGTGGTAGGATGGGCTGTACTGTACCGTTCCTGGCAAGTTCATCTGCCTTACAGTTAGCTGGAATATCTCTATACCCCGGCGCCCAGCAAAGGTGAATATTAAACTGTTGCGCCATCTTCATTAGAGATGATCGACAGTTATGGACTGTTATAGAGTTTATAGAGACAGAGTCCAGAGATTTGATAGCGGCCTGGCTATCAGAGAAAATACGGATATCAGATGTTGATATCACGTTTTCTTTGAGTCAGGACAAGACTTCCTTTATCGCCAAAAGTTCCGCCTCAAACACGCTACAATGATTGGGAAGGCGGAATGAGAGACTTAATTTCAGTCGTTCAGAGTACACACCTCCACCAACCCCTTCTTTTGTTTTTGACCCATCTGTGTAAAAATGGATTGACTCATCCTCCAAGAATGTCCTATCATCCCAAAAAGGTTTGGGAGGTATAGAAATCTGAAAGTTTCTGTCGAATTGCATTTAGGGGATGGTGTAGTCTGTGTGCTTTGGAATTGATTCTAAATACCTTAGAATTATGTAGTGGTCAATGTTATTGTTAGTCCACTGCGACGAAGCATTGAGGCGAATAGCAGAGCTTGCAGCTATTTGTTTGCTTAATATGTCAAAAGGTGTACGGTAGAGCAAGGTGTCCAGTGCCGCAGACGGGGTCGTGCGAAGCGATCCGCTTATACATAGGCAGGCTGAACGTTGGACTTTATTTAACTTATCCCTGTTTATACCTTTCTCTAAAGCAGTCCACCATACTGCCACACCGTACGTTAAAATCGGTCTGATTACCGATGTGTATAGCCAATGCGTGATTCTGGGTTGTAAACCCCATTTATTACCAATAGCTTTTTTGCAAGAAAAGAGAGCTATAGTAGCTTTTTTGACTCTTTCCTGTAGGTTATGTTTCCAATTTAGTTTTTTGTCTAAGAAAAGACCCAGGTATTTAGCCTCGGATTTAAATTGGATTCTTTTAATATAGGGAGGGTTGACAAATGGAATTTTGTATCTTCTCGAAAATAAAACCTCGGTTTTGTGTGGGTTAACACCCAGTCCACACCGATCAGCCCAAAGTATTAGTCTGTCCAAGGCATTTTGTAAGAGTTCTTTTAGGATACTAAGATGCTTTCCTGAAACTGCTATAGCAACGTTGTCCGCATAGGTTATCACTCTGAAACCCTCCGCATCCACACTAGTTAGGATTTCATTCACCACTAGGTTCCAGAGGAGAGGGGATAGAACACCAATTGCGGTGTTCCCTCTACTAACGAATCGTCTACTAGAAGAGTTGCCCAGTTTTGAGCTAATTATGCTGCTAGTAAGCATTTAATAAATTAACTCCCGAAGCGAACTCTCTACATTTAGAGATGTTAGTGCAGATGTGATTGCAGATGTGTCCACGTTGTTAAAGGCACCTTCGATGTCAAGGAAAGCAACCATAGTGAACTAAAGTGTGTAACGCTGTTTCCACCGATTTACCTTTACAGTAGGCATTTTGAGACGAAGACAGAAGTCTTGTATCGATACTTGCCCTTAAATGGATATCAATCAATCTTTTCAAGGTCTTAAGAAGGAATGATGATAGACTTATAGGTCGTAGATCTTTGAGATTGACTTGGGAGCATTTACCTGCTTTAGGTATAAAAACAACTTTAACTTCTCTCCATGCCGAGGGAACATGGTCCAAGTAAAGACAGCTGGTAAAAATTTCCTCAAAGATTGGTGCAATTATATCGGAAGTCTTTCGTAATTCGGTTGGTATTATTCCATCTGGTATATGATCGTTATCGTTATTTTTAATTTTTTTAGAATAATTTATTTGATAACTTTTTTAACAAAACACAAAAACTACAAACCTTTTAAGCAAGAGAAATCGACAGACCGAATGGAAACTTATCAGTGTGGGTCTCATCCCTGCCTCTTTTTAAAATCATTTAAGAACAATCTTTGCTAAAAAAGATATTGTATCTTACTGTGCAAGACTAAATAATATGTAATAAATAAAAAAAATCGTTCAAAGTCAATGTCTATTTTTGTGCTTATAATACTTAAGGGGGTCATCCCATGTCACGGCCTGTATTTTAAGGTATTTTTATGATTTTTTTTACGACCTGTAAATAGATACCACTTTTTTAAGTTTTTTGTGCTGAAGGCAACCCATCCAATTTCAAGTCATTCGGTCAAGTCGTTTTTGAGATACGATGGATGAAAATTTGAAAAACTCACTTTTCAGAAAAACTCGTTTAAAGTTTCAACTCCCCTTAACTATAAAAATATCAACTTACCTTTCAATCGACGATGCCTGGTCCTTAGAGTATTCCTTCTTCTTCTTTTTGAAACTCTTTCAAAGCATTCTTGAATCAATTATGGCTTGTTTAACGGTATGAGAACGTGAGATTCACTTTTCATCACGTTTCTCAACATAATTATGGGCTTCGCAGCCTATAGGGCATCCCATAACCGACATTACTTTCAAATTACTTTCAAGACCTTAGTTAAAGATTTTCTGAATAACTTTATCAGTAAGTTTACCTAGTCTTTTTCCGCCGATTCCTTTATTTGTTTTTTCTTTTTTAACAGCCCGAAGTCGTGTCTTTAAAACGACTTCGAATTTTGAAAAATCCCTTTACTACCGTATTCTAGACATATTAAACTAGCAATTCATGACATTTTTAAACCCATTACATGGGATGACCCCCTTAAGACGAAAAGTTTGTTGGTTTTCATGTTTTGTAAAAAATGTTGTCAGTTTATTTTCAGCTAAAAATAAGCAACAATATTTTGCATATCATAAAATAACGTTCATTTTAATATCTGTTTTTGTGCACGACATTTTTAGTCCTAGAAAACAATATTTATCAATTTTAGCAGCATGTTTTAAAAGATACCGACTTAACTTTTCTAAGAAAATTATTTTAAAGGACCGGTTAAAGCTATCAGTGGAATCCATCAGTAAAACTTGAAACAGGAGGAATCTGAAATGTTTTACTAATGAGCGTTTATAGCAACCAGTAAATTTAAGTCATTAAATTAAATAACACTTTGAAGCTCCGCGCCTCAGACAATTTTTTTACTGTTGTTTTCATCAGTAAAATTTTTAAAGATTTGATCGGAACAGTATAAAATTAGAACACCAACAGTAAAACGACATGAAATTTTGTTGGCTTATGGCAGTTAATGTAATTTCATCATAAAAAAAATTAAAATGGTTTTATAAATTAAATAAAACTTTAAAAGCATAAAATGAAATAATTTTGAAGTCAATATCTTCATTTTCTCATTCGAATTGGAATCGAACAGCAGTTTTGAGATTCTTATTTTTTATTAAAAAACTGACTGTTGGATTTTTCTTAAAATTTTAATAAATGTAAAAACAACATTATCTATAAGAAAAATTAAATTTTTACCAACTTTAAGGGAACTATTTTAATTTTATTTATAAAAAAAAAATATTTTATTTTCAACATATACACTGCGGGTCATAAGGTTAAAAGCAGGAATTTTTGAGAAGTAAAATCGATATTTCTCCCGTTACATGGTAGATTAGAAAAAAATAATTATAGTAAATGAAAGACTACTTTGTTAACAACAAAATGTAAAATTTGAGAATATTAGAGAATTAGCTAACGGATCTTTTATGACAAATTGTCAATTGAGTCGAAAATATGCGTAAATAAATCGGGTCTTAAGATTAGAAGCAGTGAACATATAACATTGTCTTATGAAGTGAATTCATTTTATTTTCGGTATAAACGGTGCATTTCATAAATTAATTGTTGTTTATTGAGTTGTAATAAAAATGGGCAAGACAAAATATTTGACAGTGGATGAAATGGCAAGAATAGATGTTTATTGCTCTGAAGGTCTTTCATGCTGTGCTATAGCCCGAAAAATAAATCGAAGTGATCATTGTGTCAGCAACTATTTAAAAAATCCATCGTCGTTTCTAAAAAATTATAAAGGAAACACTTCCTCTGCCTTAACATTTCGCGAAACGCGAAATATACTTAGAATAGCGACAAATTCATCTTTATCGGCAGCTAAAATTAGGGATAAAGCTATTGTTAAGCCAAGCTTATCGACTGTCAAACGCACGATCTGCAATGCTAAACACATAAAGCGCCTGAAGCTTAAAAAAAAAACACCACTTAATGACGCAAGGAAGAAGCAACGCTTGTGTTTTGCGAAAGATCACATGAGCTGGGATGTGCAGAATTCAATGACTACTAATGATTGGCGGAAGGGTATTTTTTCCGACGAAAAAAAATTTAATCTAGATGGGCCAGATGGTTGTAATTATTATTTCCATGACATGAGGAAAGAGGAGCGGTTTTTAAACCGCCACCATAACAGAAAGGGAGGCGTTATGGTCTGGAGCTCAATTTCGTTTTATGGCACTATAGACTTGGTAGTCCAAGATAGTAAAATGACTAAAAAAACCTCCAAAGCCTTGCCGGAATCATTATTCCCCAAAATTACCGAGCTTTTTGGACCAATTTCATGGATTTTTCAGCAGGACAACGCTCGGATACACACAGCCCGAGAGGTAAAAAAATCCTTCATTACAAACCAAAACATCTACTTGCTGCCTTGGCCACCATATTCCCCGGACCTTAACATAATGAAAAATGTGTGGGGCTGGCTTACACGTAAGGTGTATGAGGGAGGGAAGCAATACGATGACAAGGAAGCACTTATTCATGATATCAAATTGTCCTGGAGTGAGATTTCACTGGACTACTTGGAATCTCTTTATAAATCCCTAAAAGATAGAATTTTTAAAGTTTTTTTAAAGGCTGGTGGCTGCACACATTATTAAATATTTAATAAAACCCAAAAAAACTTAAACAAAATATGAATAACTGCATTTTATTTTCATTTATTTTATGTGCTTCTAATCTAATGACCCGATTTATTTTCGCATATTCTTGACTTAATAACAATTTGTCTTAGAAGTTCAGTTAACTTAATCTCTTCTATACCCAAAATGTATGTTGTGTTGATAACAAAATAGTCTTTCATTAACCATAGTTATTTTTTTTAATCCATTATGTAACGGGAGAAATATCGATTTTACTTCTCAAAAAACCCTGCTTCTAACCTTATGACCCGCTGTGTACATACATATGCACATACATACAGTCGTGGTCATACAATTAAGCCACAAAACGAATGTATCCTATTCTCTTAAATAAGCTTTCCTGTATCACGTTGTGTCTGTTTTTTTTTTAACGGTTAACAACTAACATTATCTCAATATAAGAACCGTATGTCACCTAAGATTCAAAGATGTTTTGCTTTTAAACAAAGCGCTTCATTTGTTGTTAAGTCGCAGTGCAGGTGGTCACATCATTAAGCCATTACATTTGAAACAGGTACTTTTATATTATTCCATGTAGATATTTTATCAAAATGTTTTAAAACTATTTTATTATTAGGGAAATGTATTATTAAAATATTTAATTGATAACAGTTATAGGAAAAATAAAACCTCTACTCCATGTGAAAGAAAAATTATTATCAAATGCTTCAAAAAGCGCAGTTCAATATTTTAAAAAACAATAAACCTTTGAGAAATTATCTCAAAAAAATTTTTTAACATCCGTTGAATTAAGAGCCCAAATGGGGGAGGACTATGTTGTTCAATTATCAGCAAGAACCCTACGAAGGCGACTTCAAGAACAAAATTTGAATTGACGAATATCTAGACGTTAGCCCTGTAAAAAAAAATTGCTCGAAGAATGAGGTTTGCTAAAGAACACCTTTATAAAAGTCCAGGAGGGACGAATCCAAATTCAAAGTTTTTTCTGTGACGAAGACAGTATGTGAAACCTCCATTGAAAGAATTGGACCCGAAATACACAAAAAAAAACTGTAAAACATGGAGGGTTTTCCATGATGGTTTGGGGATGTTTTACATCATCAGGAGTTGGTCCATTGGTGCAAATTTAAATATGACAGGAGAAATGTACAAGGATATTTTGGACAGTCATTTAAATAGGGATTATGCTGACAATTTACCGTTGCGTTGGTCTGGATATTTCGACAGGACAACGAACCGAAGCATTGCTCTCGGCCTCTCGGGTCGTTAAATCCCTGTTTGAATCAAATTCAATCTAAGTCCTGGACACGTCTGCTTAAAGCCCGGATCTGAATCCCATAGAAAATCTATGGGGTATCATAAAAAAGCAGTTGCAGCTATAGAAAAGGCTTCTCTTTGGAACATCGTTAAAGAAGAGTGGTCAAAAATAACTCCTGCCCAGTGTTCATTGCTTGTTGGTAGAATGCAAAAAAGATGCACAGAAGTAATAAAACAGAAAGGATATTCAACTAAATTCTAGCTGCACAGAAGGTGCAAAAGTTGCCCTCAATAGGGTTAGATATTTATAAACGTACTTCATTGCAGATGGTTAAATTATATGTCCACTTCCAAAATCGATTAAAACAACATATCATTACTGTAATAAGTTTTTCAAAGATATTTTTTAAAAATAAAATATCATCTGAACTTCTAGTTACTAACAGTCTTATTTAAAAACGCTGTATAGAGCCTACATAAAGTTATGTTATCTCTATACTGCCTCTAAACGCAAAAATGCTATTTATAAAACTTATACAAGGTTGCATAGTCCCATAATAAGCTAAACGCGTTTTGAGGTTGAATAGAGCCTACATAAGGAAATTATTGTTATTATTATTTCGTAAATGTCATTTTGATTTCTCTCCTCTCTTTTTGAAATTAAAATAAAAACAATAATGCCTCTCGAGTTTAGCTCGTGAGCCGAAGAAACGAAGAATCTAAAAAAAATATAGATTTTCGAAAGAGAATATCATACAAATAATTGGAATTATTTTGTTATATTTTAGTTGCTATGACAACTAGCAGATTTTATAGTACTTTTGGCACTTTTTTTGATATAAGCATTGTATAAATAAAATTTATAGCAGATTTTTTTATAAATAGGAATTTTTGCAACGTTACATAGAGCCTACATAAATCCTTATTCACTGTATAACTATTCATCTGTTTAGCGAATTCTATTAAATAAGACTGTAAATGTATATTTTGCATAAATAAATTATTTTATCATGTGTTAAGTTTCTTCATTTTCAACGAAATCTTTTGCTATATATTGATGGCTTAATTGTATGAGCACGACTGTAGGTACTTATTTGGTATAGTACCAAATTTGAATGAATTCGCTCACGCTATTGGTTTAAGACATAATGTATTTGGGGTCAACCAAAATTTTTATTTCATTTTAATTGCTACAGTAAAAAAAACAGCTCACTCAATTTTCTGTCTGTATCTGTAAAGCAAACTTTATTTGAAATCGATAAATCTACTGGTTCTTTAGATATGGACCACAAAAAATGTTATCACGAACGAATACGTAACACACTCATAACTTTTTCTAAACATCTTTGATTTAGATCCTAGGGACCTTAAAACGTCGAGAAATGTTAAAATGCTTAATTCGAAAAAACAAACAAATATATTAATATGACATATGTAAGACATACAACTTTTTTTATATTTTCAAATGAAAATCATCCTCTCGGTCAGATTTGTCATGATTTTTTCGATGGTATGCATAAATGACCATTAAACAAAAGCCTTTTCTATATAACAATAAAGAGCTCGTCACCTATTGGACTTGAAAATAAACAATATCCAAAAATGTATTCATACAAATTTAAATATATAAATCATCAGTCAACAAAACAATCTTTTAAGTAAGCCAAATGACAAAATAAAAGTAAACAGACCATTTCTTCAAATGAAACTCATTTTACTTAAAAAATAAATAAATAAAAAACATTTATTTATGTATGTATTTACCTTATGTACGAAGAGTTTCATCTATTAATCAAAACGTTAGCAATACGTGTGACCTTTATATTCAATGGTTACTAGTTTTTAATGTAGATAACAAATTGGGTATGTCAATGACTGAATTGCTGAATGTTTCAATGAACTTCCGTAGTTGTAGATACCAAATAATTAAGTATTATAATCGACACCTTATTTCAAGAACTAATTTAATTTGAGTTTGTGCATATTAACTGGAGTAATGTTTACTGAGTTACTATTTATTTTACTTTATTTACATAAAATATTTCATGGATAAAAATAGGAATTTGATATTGAACTGAAAAAGATGGCTATTATTTTAATCGTTTTTCTGATTTTATATCATATGATCATAAGAAATGGTTCTAATTATTAGTCTTATATCTATTGCCTGTTTAAAAAAAGTGGCTTAGTTCCATACTAAGGTCTGAAGACTGTTATATAAGTGATGCGTATGCAAAAGCATTACCCTCATACATAACTAAATGAGAACAATTATAAAAAAAACAACAACTTGTCTCTTTTGCTTTCGGTCCATTTAATTTAAAATTAACTTTTAAAATAATGACTAAACAATTTTTAAATACCAAATATTAGAATTTAAAAATAATAACAATCCACAACCACCTAATTTTATTAATGGTCAACTAAATACATTGAAATTCCGTTTAGCTGTTTCTGATTTTGAACAACCAAATAAATGAAATTTAGGTTGTTTAGTTTTCTTCACTAATATTATAAAAAGGAAAGATTTGTATTTTTGTATGTAATGAATAAACTCAAAAAGTACTGGACCGATTTTAATAATTATTTCATTAGAAAGCTACATTATCACTGAAGTTATATTTAGAAATAAATTACTAAGAAGTCTTTAGAAATTCATATTAAAACCAACCCATGGTATACAAAAAATTAACCATAAAATGTCTTTTATCGCATACGCTGCAAAGAGTATTAATGATAGGACAAAAAAATGTTCGACAATATTATAGAATACGATGCTATTTTTTTTGGACACGCCCGGTGGCACGGGTAATACCTTTCTTGCCAATTTAGTATTGTCGAAGAACGATTATCCGACAGAAAAGCACTGGCAGTGGCATCGTCAGGAATTTCTGCAACCCTATTAAATAATGGGAAAACGACTCACTCTAAGTATAAATTCCAGTTGGCTGTTTCTTAAGATCAACACTCTGTTTGTCTAATCCGTAAAAATGGTCCACTGCTGATGTAGAAGCAGTAGACCGCACATTAAAAGATATAAGAAACTCATGCAATATAATAGGTGGCGTAACTTTTGTTTTCGCTGGAGACTTTTGCCAAACTCTATCAGTTCTTACTAAAGGTACACGTGCCGACGTTATTAAAGCTTGCCACAAATCTTCACCTTTGTCGCTATCAATTTAAACTCTCAATTTGCGCACGAATATGACAGCACATTTATGCAATAACCGCGGTGTTATTTTCTCAGAAAATATACATACTTAAATTAGAGACGGCAAATTTACTGCTCTAATTGGAAACAGCTCCAAAGTACTGTTGAATATTGAATTGGCTCAAACTGTTCACATTCTAGAAATTCTTAGACACCATCTATCCCGACATCAACAATCTTACAGTAAAAAATTTCCATTGGCTCTGTTCGAGAGCGATATTGTCACCTGAAACGACTCAGTAAATGAGATAAACAAAATTATTATTGAAAAAGTATCAGGGGTGGAATCGGCTAAGGTGAATGTTGACTATCAATTTTTTGATAGTCAAATTGACTATCACTTTCATTCCGTCTGTGTAATATGATTCAACTCAATTCAATTCGATTGAACAATTTCAGATTCAAATTGTTAAAATTCGTTGTTGCCTTGGTGAAATTTTAAATTGATTCTTATAAAATATCTAAATAAAAGTTTCAAATTGGCTGATTTTGAATAAAATTCTTTTTTTCGAATGTCGTAAGCTTTGTCGGTCATAGGAATGTGTTTTTTTTTAAAGAAACAAAGTGAACTAAGAAAATTTTTCAGTCGTTTGTGTAAGCGTCTGGTAGCTCTATTCGGAATAAATATATTTGTTTGAAAACGACTATCACATTTTTTTGTGATAGCTTTTTAGGTATAAATTTGACTATAACCTTATGTAGATCAAATTCGATCATTTTGATTGTCATTTATCAACAATCACCTTAGCCGATTCCACCCCAGGTGATTTTAAATGTTACAAATCTGTTGACACCGTGTGCAACATAGAAGATACAGTGCACTACCCACAGGAATTTTTAAATTCCCTCAATCCTACTGGCTTGCCACCTCATGAACTAAAATTAAAAATAGGTACGCTTCTTATGCTTTTAAGAAATCTAAGCCCTCCCAATATGTGTAATGGTACAAGATCGAAGAATTAAGAGATAATGTGATTGTAGCAACTATCATTACGGGTCCCGCGGCCGGTCAGCTTGCACTTGTTCCGCGGATCCCGATGATCCCAACTTATTTGCCCGTATCTTTTGAAAAGTTACAGTTCCCTCTAAAAATATCCTTTGCCCTAACAATTAATAAATCCCAGGGGCAAACTTTTTCCATAGTTGGTATCGACTTAAGGAAAGAGTGATTTTCTCACGGGCAATTGTATGTGGCACTTTTTCGAGTAGGATCTCTTGAAAATCAATACGTTTTTTTGCCACCTACAAATACCACAGCCAACGTAGAGTACTAGGAGGCTTTAAGATAAGCATGCATGCTTATAAATTAAATATTTGTACCTCTTTATGTCGCTAGGTTTAAATAAATTAGTTTAAATAAATAAATTAGGTGGAGCAACCATGACCTAGTGACTTACAACTCTAAAAACCATTCTTGTGTGCGAGTACTGTGTAAGGGATGGAGGGGACCGAATCTGAACGGCTAATTTGAAAATTCACTTTTCATGACAAGAATTACTCTGTAGATAGACAGGCAGGAATTGAACCCAATATCCCGGGTACTTTAAGTTTTAGCTACCTCAATTCCAATTATAACATTTAACAAAATTATGTTTGTGGTTTGATGCGTACAAATTGTGATATTAATTATTATTTTAGGCCTGTTAATGTGTTCAGTTACGTACATTATTTTTTGTAACTTCCCAAAACAAATGATTATTATTATTATTATTTTCGTTTAACTAAAAAGCTTCGATTAGTAAAATAAAGAGTGCAAAAAGTTAGCGAAATTCAGGTTTCCATTTATTTTATTTTACAATTTCTACAATAATTATTTTTTATGGAAACAGTTAAACATTTTAAGAAAAAAATACGGTAATGAAAGTAAATATTTTTAATTAACTGAACATTTGCAAATTTTATCATATATTTGAAACCTAAAAATATAGTTTTTTTTTTAATATTTGTGATACTACTTAAGCAGACGACATAGTAAAAAACTTAAGCTTATCGTAATATTCTTAAAATTAATAAATAGTTACCTGTTTAAAAATAAGTTCATTTGCAGTGGATTTAGTATGAAATCAATATCAATGTCACTAGGAGTTCTTTTATACTGAATCACACGTGATCGTCATTGTTTCGATTGATTTTTCAAAATTGATAAAAAAATTTACAAATCATGAAGACTTCTCCACCTCTCTTGATTTAAGTTTATCTAAAAAGACATAAGCATTCCTTGATTACAGTAATTTGTAGTAATTTTTAAAATTCCCATAATTGTTTATCAAAGATATTACAAGAAACCAATTTTTTAAAATATTTAATACGTTTTATAGGAGAACAATTTTTAGTCAAATATAAAATACTTATTGTTGAAAGTATCCCAACATCTGTTGCAAGTTTATATACCGATTTAACTAAGTTAATATTTGGAATATAATTTTTTGATCAAGTTGAAATTTCTAAGGTGATTTTGAATATAAAATAAAATATTTGTTTTTCTTACTCTTTTCAATAATACAATGCGAGAAATAAACGTTTATTGAGTTTTATAATTTGTTTACATTATTTTATGTTTTTATTTTTGATATCCTATTTAACATTTCTTGTTTGTCAAGTTGAATGACATTTTTTAACGAAATTTCAAAATTTCTCATAACACTTTTTTGCTTAGAATGAGCTCGCACTCAAGAGGTTTTTAACACCCTTTTTTGGGCAAAGACAAAAAGCAGATGTTATGAAGGAAATAGGAGTTTTGAAAAGTGGTGTTGGTGCACACTGCTTTTGAATTCCTGAATATTGCAATGACAGGGAATTACAGAGTGTGGTAAAGCTTTCCACATTCGCTTAGTACGTCAAAGGAAAGAATCACTGTACTTAGAAGTACGGCCAATGTTGGTCTCCAAGGTATGTTAATCAGCATTCAAACTCACCAATTAGTTTATTTTGAACGTGTGAAACAGTATCGATGTGGTTTAATTGTCATTTTAAATAATTAAATAAATAAGATGACATTTGAATCTCCTATAAAAAGTGATCATTAAAGATCAAGAATTATAGCGCTATAAAAGAAATACATTTTTTGTATATACAGTCAAACTTATTTATAACGAACCTTCAAGGGAGAAAAAAAAATTGCTTCGTTATAAAGAAGTTTTATACAATTCAATTCAATTCAATTTTATTTGTATTTCAAAGCTTTTACATTAATTATTTTGGTAGCCTTATGGGCTTGTCTGCAGAAGACTGTGAACAAAAGTTTATAGGTTTTGTTTTGAGTTCTTACTAAAATTAAGTCTTATAATTTTTTTTTTAAGTTTTACTGAAATAAAAAAAATTAACTTTTTTCAGCAATAGCTTTTTTTACAAAGTACGGAATGGTAGGGGAAGCTCGTTAAATACTGTTGGGATTGCTACTTCGTATCGTTTTCGTCGATATTCATTCCAGTATCTCGGTATTTCATATTGCTTTTGGTTTCTTCTTCTGGTGTTGAAAATTTGTTGGGTAGCAGGTTTGTATGTGTTATCGTCATGAAAATTAGATATCACTTCTAGTTTGTACATCTGCAGTATACTTAGCAATTTGACATCATTATCGATTGGCCGCCTGTTATATTGTTGTCCTAATGTAGCCCGATATATAATTTTTTGTAATTTAAGGTGTACATTTTCGAGGCAGGTAAGTTTAGGCGCCCTTCCCCACGCAAGTATACCATATCTAAGGTGAGATTCAACTAATCCAAAGTATGATAACAAAGATAGAAAAGAGCGTATGCACTTTGCTGTAGTTTCTTAGTTAGCGCTCTGATGTGGTAACTCCATTTAAGATTGTAGTCGATTATAATTCCAAGGTATTACAATTTCTATCAAAGCCAGTCAGCTGTCTTCCTTTTGTAGATCAAGGTGATTCATTGTTCTATGCAAACATTGAACTTCATGTACTTTTATTTTTATTTTATGTTTTAAAATGTGTGGTGGATGAATATGCATGACTTTAGTTTTTTGTGCATTAATTATCAAACCATGATCATGGCACCATGTAGTGACAGCATCAAATTCCTTTTGCATTATTTGCTCTGCTATTTCTACGTTTCGACGGCTCACTACAATCGCAGTATCATCGGCGTATGCATATCCCGTACCATGTGTTAAAACTGAGAGCAAGTCATTTACGTATGTTATAAATAGCAGTGGCCCTAACTTTGATCCTTGTGGAACTCCATACGCAATTTCTTCTTTTGTTCTATATTCTCCCATGATTTTAACATTGAACTTTCTTTCTTCAAGATAGTTTTCAAACCAATTCATCAAGGAACCTCGTACTCCAACTATTTCCAACTGCCTTAAGACATTTATGACTTAGGGTATCGAAAGCTTTTTTAAAGTCAATAAATACCACTATTAAGTTCTGGTTTTTATCCAGACTTGTCTATAACTTATTTGTAAAGTCTCCAAGCAGTCTGTTGATACTCTTGTTTTTTCGGAATCCAAACTGGTTCTTTTCTAGAAGCTTATACTTCTAAATAATTGTATAATCTTTTCGAAACCACTTCTTCAAGAACAATACAAAGTTCGTTATATAGATTTGCACCCATTTTATCCACAACATCGTACTTTGTTTTTTTTTTTTTAGTTTATTTGGCTTCTGTTTGAAATTTTTTCGGTAAACTTTAAAATGTTGCATTCATTCTTTAAAATTGTCGACAATGTACTAAAAGATACACCAAAATTTTCTGCAACAACTTTTTTCTTTTCTCGCCTTTTAACTTTTTCAATCATCGATAACTTCTCTCATAGCGACACAGCTTTGCAGTTCGACATTTTGGCAACAATTCTCGAACTTAAAATGCCAAATCAAACAATTGACCTTTTCATATGCGTAACATTTCTACTGCACATCCATGAAAACACACATTCACTTTAAGAAAAATTTTTCCGAAACGGGGAGTTTCCTTTAAAATAAATTTCAAATTTGAAAATTGACATTTGGTTATAAAGAAACAAGTTTGCCTTCAGGCCACAAAATTAGTTCCTTATAAAGAAAATTTGGCTATAGAGAAATTCGTTATGAAGAACCTTATTCGTATGGAATATTTCTTGAGGGGAAGGGGAACAAAACGAAATTAACTATAGAGAGAATAACGTTATAAGGAAGTTCGTTATAAAGAAGTTTGACTGTATTCCCATCCAATTAAGCACTTCAAACATTTCGTCAAAACTTTTTGATAAAATTCGACCTTGAAGTCTTACTCTCTTCAAACTGAAGTTTCAAATGAGAAAGAGTAAAGCTTAAATATGTTTAAAAGAGGCTAAAGCAATGAGTTGTCTCCTATAAAATAACAATTGAAATTAAAGTTATTTGTTATTTGAATATAGTAATAGTTAAATTCGTGTCTTTGGGGTTTCCTAATTAAACAACCATTTTAAATTTAATTGTACAGTCCATTTCTTATATCGAAACAATGTGTCAAAGTATTTAATTTGCCACAAAAATTCATATTCCTACCTTATTTTATAAGAAAACAAAAAAAACAATGTTAAGAAAAATAATTTTAATTGTCTTTTTTTTAATTACGTTTTGCAGTTTCGTCACTCGACATGAAAACTACTTTTTCAATGTTAAAACAATTTAATTGTTTTTAAAAGAAAATATGAGCTTTTTCTTACGCCCTCAAATGCATGCCTTAAATATATTTCCTTGGCATTTAAATAAAACTCAAGATTTAAGTGTCATCAGCAAGTTTTGCACTCTGAGCAATTTAAACACATTTTTTTGCATTTTAGACTTCTTGGTTCTTGCACAATGCCCTTTTTAAAATGTGGCCTCTACCTCGAGACAAGTTGCGATTGCGAGAATTTCGACTCGGATAGATTAACATTACTCACTCACCATACTAACGTCTCACAAGTCACAACTCACATCTACATCACAGTGAATCGGATCGGGAAGTAAAGTAAAGCTAAACACATGAGATTCGTTTTCGTCGTTTGTTGGTTTGGTTTGGTTGGTTGGTTTTCGTTATTGGTGCTGTCTCCATTGTTCGTCACTTCTCTCTGGTTTTAGTTTAGTTTAGTCTGTTTAATGTGGTAGCCACTGACGGGCACGGCAGCGCCAGCGTGTTTAAGGTTTATGTCGATCCATGTGCGTCGCTCTGTCTTGGCCTCGGTCTGTCGTTTGATATATTTTTGAGAGTATGCGAAAAAAATACAACAAAAAAATAAGAAAAGAAAATTTATTTTTAAACGTGAAATACCTACCCCAGTGATTATGATGATTTGATTTGAGAAACAAAAGATTTACTCGTATCATCTTAGTATTTTTCTATTTGTTCTGGCCTTAATCTGTAAATACAAAAATTTAACTTTGAATTGACAATTTTTGGCTAAAAATACTTCCGGAAAACTATCCAGATGCTTGATTAACCGGTTAAACAAAAATTGCATTATTCGATTTTCGATGCTTTGTGAATCCTTAAAAACTTGTTTAACATCTTTGAATAGAGTATAGAGCTTCAATGTTCAGTTTCAGTTCAATTCAACTTTAGCAACAAGGTCATCATCATCATCATAATCATCAGCTTCAGCTTTAGCTTCAGCCAGCAGTGTGTTGTTCTGTGTGCACCAAGATTCGAATAAGTGCTCTGTGGTGCTCCTCTTCATGTGATTTTGTGTCAATGAACGTTGTTCAGCAGTTATTTTTAATATAGAATGTATCTTTCGAACGTAACAAAGGTGTTATTTATTTTTATAAACTGTACTCCAACCTACCGACATTTATTGTGCTCCATTTGCATTCAGATTCGGTGCTTCAGTTAGGTTTTTTTTTTAAGTTCAACGTGTTGTTGGTGATCTCAAGTAAATATTGTACCTGTTTAAATTTTGATAGAGAGTTGAATATTGTTTGATTAGAGAGTGCAGGTACTTAGACCTATATGAGAAGATATTGTGTATTTTTATTTACACCAACGCTTATCTGTTTTTCTTTTGTTAATATTATATTCTTTTATGTTTCCTTTGGGTTTTCTATATTTTCATTTATTTTGACAGTTGGTTGACAACGTTGAGTGAATATTCGCGAATCTCTCTCGCTCTCTTTGTGAATTTGATTCGACTTCGAATTATTTAAGTGAGTGAAATTAGACTTGCAAACAAATTGGCAATAATTTTTGCAATTGCATATCCTCAGGCGTACTGGTATTAGAATTTCTGTTCACGTACTAATTAGAAATATTAAATGATTTAAAAAATAATAAGTAAATAATAAATACGTAGTCAACCTTATCACAGACCTTGTCGTTCGTCGTCGTAATTAAAGTCGGTCCTAATACCTTCCTCCTAGGAGATAATGGTGATTTCAGTTTCAACACGCTATGGGACTTAAGTTAAAACTTGTTCGGGTAGTTTGTTGTTACCGGTTTTGTTGTTATTGTTGCTGATTAAAAGTGCAGTATTTTTTTAAAGTTACATTCGAATATTTAGTTTTTAACAACGATATTTTATTTTGTTGGGAGATGAACATTGTGTAATAATCTTTCTTTGCAGTTTTTTAACTGAACAGAGAATTAACGATAAATTTGTGTAAATACTTGTTTTGAGCACACGTCGTCGGTCGCGTCATTTCGAATGCGTCATTCGCATAGTAAACTTTTTAAATGCTTTGTTTTGATTTTTTGTATTGCAATGTCAATAATTTTCAAAACGATTAATCTACACTTTTTACGTTAAATAATTTTAAAAGTTTTTTGTTTTGTTTTGATTTTATTCGAAAATATAGACAACTTTCACTTTCTAGAACTTTATGGCACCTATAACTTGATAAAATTAAAATTATAACCAAAGCTATACCTATACATATACCAATACTATAATTAACTTTAGATTTTTTTAACTTAAATTAAAATCATATTTTGATAAAACAAAAAAGAAAATATGGTTGAAGATCTAAAACGAGATATTTTCTGTTCTGATTTCGGCAAAACATTTGATCGAGTAAGTCAATCAATGAAAATTATTAAATATCATTAAACAATAATTATTTATGTGTATTTTGTTTGGTTGTTCTGGTGTGTATGTGCGAAAATGTGTAAATGTTTTTTAATTCATTTTTATAATTGATTTGTATTCAATATTTTCTATTATCTGATGACGTCCAGTATAAAGTAATTGAGAGAATAATTATCATTTAAGTTTCCCTTTTTTGTTTGTCTGATAATAAAAAAAACTAGTTTAGTAAACAATGAAATGATACGATATGAATAATTTTGTTTTTTAAACTTGAACTTGAATCTGGTGGTTGAATGAAGATGAAGTTTGAACTATAGTAGATTAAATACATATCATTAAGAAATTTTTTTATTTGTGTTGGCCTTTGATTAGTGTGTAAATTAATGTAAAATTAAATTTGTCTTATTTTTGAATTGCTTCCTAGTCGAGTCGGATGCTTCAGAGATTTAGTGTTACCGTTTGGCAAAACTGTTTTGATGTTTTGAATGATTAAAATGCAATTTTTTTCAACTTTGCTTCAATAATTATTTTCTGTTATAAAAATAAAAGAAAAAAAACTATAAAAACAATTACAAAACAGAATACAAATTCTTCAAATACATGGCACAACATTATGTGTACACTTGGAGATCAAAATAGGCGTAAATATTGAAGTGTGGTAAAATTGGAAGATTAATATTTTGTAAGCCAATTCTTACCCTTTTTTGAAAAAAACTTAGTTACCTTCCCTATCAATTGATTTTTGCTTCTTTGGTTGCAGCTCTGAAGCCTTCATTTCTTTCTATTAATGATTTTGAGGTCCGGTGAATGAGGTGGGTTCTTGAGCTGATTTCTTCAACCAGCGATTTGTGTTTCAGTCTTTCCCCAGATTTGAAGCAAATTTCTTTTTTAATTATCCAGAAATTTTCACTTGCCCATAATTGTGTCAATGAATTCAAAGGTTTCTTTTTCACTTAAAGCCATAGACTGCAGCTGCGAGCAATATTGCACTCTGACACTAATTTCCAAGACCTTGTCGATGGTTTCGAGTTGTAGCTTACATTTTGCTTGAATAAATAATTTTGTGCTTGAAACGCTTTTTCGTCGTTGGAATAACACGATATTTCACAATTCCAAATCGATCAATTCCAATCAAAGTTCCGGTGGAGTCATTTGACATTACCAAGACGGTTTTAAGCACGATTTTTAAGCATGCAGTGGCATGAGCCAGAGTTCGTCTATCTTTAATTTTAATAAAAAAAAGTCGATGGTCGCCTGCCTTCTCAGTTCATTGAACCTCGTAAGCGAAAAAGCTGAGATCTTTGTATAGAACTCTCTTTAAGCTAGTGCGTGAAGGTTTGAACCAGTTCCTTCTATATCTCTCTATTCCTAGCACTATACCTCAGCTGGGACCACGTCTCCAAGTTTTGGGACCGAGCTTCCTTCATGACAGATGATCTCCATGTTTCTCTTGGTCTTCCAGGCCGCCTTCTACCTTGAGGGTACCATTGAAATCACTGCTTTGCTATGTTGTCGTCCAGCTTCCTCAATGTTCCAGTTCCAGTTCTGAGCACAGAACATCGTTGGATATGGTTTGTCGCCACCGGATGTTCAGGATGTAACGTAGACAGCGGTTGACAAAAATTTGCAACCTTCTCGAGATGCCAGCAGAGCACTTTCACGTTTCGCAGGCATATAGCAGCACGGATTTAACGTTGGACTCAAACAACTTTAACTTGGTACGGAGCGCTATTTTCCTGGAGTTCCACACTTCAGAAAGCATTCCGAATGCACTACAGGCTTTATTTATTCTATTGGTGACATCCAGGTCAGTTCCACCATCGATTGCCAAAGAGCTTTCCAAATAGTTGAACTGGGTGACCTCTTCTACTGCCACTTGTCTCACAATAACCTGTTGTTGTTGGTTTCGGCTGGTGTGCATTAACTTAGTCTTTCTGGCATTAATCCTTAAGCTAGCCACCTCCCCATTTTTTTGAAGAGAGTGGCACATTTGGCTGAGGTCTCCATTTCTGTTTGCCATTAAGCATATGTCGTCAGCATAGTCCAAATAGCTTAATGTTTCCTTCAGGCGCCATTGGATACGCAGTCTCTCGTGTTCACCCACCGTAGCATAGCAGTCATAACATCATCAATAGCAAGCAAGAGCAGAATCAGTATAGCAACAATTTTATCAGGAATGCCTCTAGCAACAAGTGATCTCCAGATAACATCACGACTGAAGGCCTTTTCAAAATCGAAGAATATGCGGTAAAGCGGCGATTGTTACTCCGACGATTGTTCAAGAATTATTTACAAGGTGTTAATGTGGTCGACAAATGATCGACCAGTGCGAAATCCCGCTTGATGCCTCTTGAGCGTAGACTCGATCTTAGATTTTATCCTCTCGAAAATGATGTTTGCCATTAACTTTGGAAATACGGACAGAATGGTTATTCCACGCCAGTTATTGCATTTCTTAAGATCACCTTTTTTTGGTTGCTTGACGACTACCCCGTCCTTCCATTCCCTGGGAAAGGTATGCTCCATTGATACAACAGTACTGCTTCGACGTTCGAGCGGAACAGTCGCAGGTCTCCAAGCTGAGAAAGTTCGTTTCCGCCTTCAGTAGAAATAATACTTCAAAACTCTTCTTGTTCTACAGGTTGTTTAGCAATGTTTATCAAAGAGGATGAGTGGAAGGTGCGGGGGCTGACTTCTTAGTTTTTCCCGTAATGATTTTCAGTCCCTTATGATTTCTGCTTCTCTCTCTACTCTTGTTGTCATATTATGATGCATTTGTTCCATTTTCCTATGAGATAACAAGCATACATCGTTTGCGTAGTCTAGATGTTTCAGGTGTGTTGTCAAATATCATGTTATTCCTTGGTTTTCTGTCAAGGCTGCCCACACCACATCACTGATCACCAATAAGAAAAGAATTGGTGACAGCATGCAGCCCTGTCTGACTCCACATCTGCCTCCAAACTCTTTTGACAACCTACTTCCTTGGTGTAAGATGTGACATTTGGATTCCTCATAAGTCGCCCTTATACATTTTTCCGGGATAAGTGAACTTTAACTGCCTTACACAGGGTTATGCACAAGTCAACGCAATAGAAGAAAATCATGTGTTACTGGCCTCATTTCAAAAAACATATAAGAGAATTTGTTTCGTGTCCGCTTAGTTTTTGACTCATGCATGACGATATTTTGATTTTTGGTCACACTTATTTTGGGTCTTTAACCCAAAAATAATTTTGTATGTGGATATCAGTTTTTCTTCAATATTATTATCTGTCATGGTTGTCTTCTGTTGTGGTGACTGTACGACATCCTGTAGAAGTTTAAATGTTTTGATGCCTTTATAAACTACCTATCTACATTTATTCTTCAACAATTAAAAGTAGTTATTAATAAACTTCCTTCTTCAATTGAAGGATGAACTATTTTTTGAAATTGTTGAAAGACAAAAAATCTTAAAACATTTCAACGTTCACTCATATAAGATGTCAGTAGTTTTTCTCTATCCACTACACATACCTAGTGTTCTTCATCCAACGCTTATACGTAACACAAATTAACAAAGAAAGCCCCCCAAAAAAAGAATACAAAACTGAATATTTCAAGTCTGTGGGCTTGACACAAAATCCTAAATTTGTAACCCAATTTCAAAAAAGCTCATATTTGACCGCTTGAGAACTTCTAGCTTCTTCAAAAATATATACCTACATATGTATGTATATGAAAATATGTTTATAGTTGACAAAAGTTGGTTGTTAAATAATGATATGTTGTGGAAAATAGAACCCTCTAGGCTTACAAGCAAAGACTTAAATCCAAAATTAGTTTTATTTAGAAAAAGAGTGTTTTTTTTTGTTATTCTCTCTCTTAACACAAAAACCAAAGAATTGTTCTCAAACTGATCCTTACTCTTAAGTTCCTGAGATTTTTTTTCCAATTTTTGCTTATGCTAAAATAAGGTACATATGTACATATATATAAATGCCGGCCGGTACGTGGTGCATCGCAAACCTCAACAACACAAATTTCAATTTCAGTTCGCAAACTGTTGTGTGATTTCCCCTTTTACATTTTCGAATGCATTATTTTCGTTCTCAGAAATAATTCTTATGATTATTCTTTTTATATATAGACGCAGAACATCCACAAAAATAAAACAACCCCTATATTGGACGAAAAACGTGCTTAACAATTGACAATGCGCTTTTCAACTTCATCATCATCATCATCAACAAGGGGTTACGCTTATCGTTGTTGTGCCTTGAAGTACACCAATCTATCACCATATAAACTATGACGAGTCTCCACCACTGCCTTCATCTCTGTGTGTTTTCTGATGCATTAGAACCAAAAGCTCTCATTACCTGCTCTCAGGGCACAGGCGCAATTATTTACTGTATAAAATACAATCACTGCTTCTATATCTACCTCAGTTCTCGCTTTCGTTTGGATTTGGACTCATTCAAGTCACAAGGGCGTTCACAGTCTCTTTATTGGTGCCAAAAGCTTAACAACGCTCCTTGTTCTTCTCTCGAGCCGCCAACTATCGTCTAGACTGTGTGCTGTGCATCTGCCCACAGATGTGGGATTCAATTCAATTTAATACACACCTACAATTTTTAGTCTATACACTTTTGTTTATAATTTAAATTTGCAAATTTAAGTGACTTCAAATGAAACACCGAATAAAACAAACTATTGATTGTAATACAAAAATCCATAGACGAAAAATAACTAAACTTTGACCTGCTTATTCTACAAAGAGAACATCCTTCCAAGCTGGACAATTTCAAAAATAGAAAAAGAAGAAAAAAGAAAAAAGAAAATTCCACCCTCTCCCGTGTCCTTATTTTTTGATTCGTACAATTTCATGCAACGACTTTTGTGCACTCCATCTTGTTCTTCAAAAAACGTTCTCAAAAAACAGAAATCTTTTAAAAAAACATAGAAACTCCAGCTTCAAATTGTATCTTCCTTTTTGTTTATATAGAATATTTTTTTATAATGAATTAAACTTAACTACTGCACAAATTAAGGATATTTATTTTTGATATCAAAGCAGCATTTCGATGACAAACAAAACTAAAATTAAAAAGCAAAAAAGAAACGTGTGACGTTTGTGTGAATGAAATAATTGTTATACTGTGAATTCTCTAAAGATGCTTCTTTAGTGTTTTTAATTTTTGAAATATTAATTTTATTTTGTTTCTGGATATCCTCTTCTTCTATCATCGAAACAACAATAACAACAACAACAACAAAACTACATCATCCTGAATAACAACCATAAACAACAATAATAACAACAACAACAGTGCAACGTCCAGCAAACTCAAACTCAAACTAAAACTAAAACGGAAACAATGGCCTACAATATCGATTGGGTATTCCCACGCTTAATGCATCCGTCGAATTTATGGTATTTTGCGAGTACGATTGCCATAGCTGCCGTTGGATTATTTAGTAAAATACTTTTAGGTATGTAGACAAAATTCAAAACAAAAAAAGTTCAGTTCTTCCTCTTCTTCTCCTCCTCTGCCTCTGTTCTGTCATCAATTTAACAATTCATTTTCATCAATTCAATATTAATCAAATTCATCAAAACAAAATACTTTTCATTTCAATAATAAATAAATTTGTATGTATGAACTTTTTCATAAGTCTTAAGAAAATAAATTGTAAGCTTAATGCACCCAGAGACCTCAGATGACAGTCCTTGTGTCACATCTGACAAAAAATAAAAGATCAACCACCTTGAAGTAAAAGCAAGCAATAAGTGTGGGATGATGTGGATGACGATGAGCAGAGCATGTCGCTTCGCTTAAAGCCACCAATAAAACTTTTGCGAGTGCTTTATTTGGATTTTTCAAATATGCGTACACGCTCTTTATTTCTCTAATTTAGACGCTTGCTCTTGCTAAATTTATACACAAACACAAAATAATAAAACCTGCGCGGTTGATTTGGAAGCTTTATTTTGTATGGAATTAAAGAGGCGAGATGATTTACAAGTTATGAAACATGTCATCTGACGTTTGCTTTAAAGGGGGATTGAGTTGTATATTTTGAATTAAAAAATTCGAAACATGATCCGGGTTGTTGTTTTTGTTGACATTATTTGTCAACATAATGTGTTTGCTTTTTATGGTTGAATAGTTCAATTTAGTTTAACTTTTGGCGACTTCGCAAGCCTTAAAAACTAATAGATGTTTATATAGAGTTAACAAGCTTTATCTTTGCAAAAGTATACGATCTTATCACAGGACTCTTCGTCGGCGTATTTAAGAGCTTCATCCGTCCCATGAACGTTAAAACCTAATTCGAAACCATAAACGCCACTTTTCACCAATCCCAAATTTTAGACCAATAGTTTTTGTTTGTATAAAAGCCATAGCATTTTTTTCTGTGGCCATTCGGAGCACAAATTTGCTTCGATGGAACCAGTGATAAGGCTCAGTTGTAGAAATACAAATCCCTGAAGGGAATTCAGTACCATTCGGTATTGGTGACATTGGCGGGAATGAAATAACAGACAAATATTTCAGAACCAATTTCCGGCAAAATCCACTAAACGTTCCACCAATCTGCAAGCAACAGATGGTCAGCCGTTAGTCCTTGACATTTGATGGGTTTCAAGAAATCTATTGCTGAATATTTCGAAAATAAATCAATGTAGTAATACAACAAAGAAGGCACACATATGAATTGAATGGAGACCAGAATCATGTTTTGTAAATGGAGAGAGTGTGAAGATGCGAATGCGGACGAAAATACCTCTAACCTTCTATGTCAATGCCCTATCCTAGCTAAAAATAGAACAACACCCCTTATAAAACATTTGATCGACAGCCTATTTGAAGTCTCGTTTTTTCCACTTAAGGACATCCTTAGTTAACCTAATCTTCTCCTACACTACCCCTTTACTATAAATATAATTTTCAAACTAATTAGTGTTTACGAGTTTGTATTAGTGCCGACAAAAGCCTTTATATGAGAGAAATGACAAAATATTATGTCTGGACCGAGACTTTGAATTTGTAGAAAGGAGGTATGCACTAAAACAAATGGAATACCACATAAATAGCTTAGTAGTTAATTGCCTATTTTTACGTTCGTGGAGCCGGTTATTAACGACACTTAAGGCGTAAGACAAACATACTTGAAAAATATAGGCTTTTGCACAATGTTTGGTTAGATGTCACTTTAAGCTACCATGTTTTGATATTTGACCAGTAAAAACTGGGCAGGTTCAGAACACATAAGGGACTTCCATTTGCAGTCAACTTCATTCTTTGAACGTGCATTTTGACCAAGGCAACTAGTTAGTTTTTCAAGTGTCATGAATTTCAAATTCAGAACTTTACTTCACAAACCTCTACTTCAAGTTCCTAGTACAAAAACTACCAAAATCATAACTCCTCAGGCAAGCTGCAAGTCCATCACGTTTTTTTATTTTGTATTTTAAGGAAATATTACTTTTTTCTTTTACAAATTTACGAGGAACCTTTTTGCAGAAACCATTAAATGAAGTTTTGCAGAAAATAAATAAATCATTAAGTAATAAAGTTCAGCTTTTAGTTGAATGATAAAACATGATCAATTGCAATTTGACATAATTTGACTTGACTTGATAGTAAGGGAGATTTTTCTTGACTAACTTTCCAGTCAACTTTCCAATAAAGTTGCCTTGATTGGAAGGTAATTTTTTCGCAGCTGGCTAAATCAGATGCTAGAAACTTGTCTTACTTTCAAGTCCCTTATGTCATTGAACCTACCCACTATTCCATTACTAGGAACACCCTTAAAAAATGTATTGAAATTGTTGGATTAAGTGCGGCGCTACATACCTCAATTTAGCAAGAACAACTCCCTGAGCCTGTTATTTCTCCGAGGTGTTCATAATTCACCACTTAGATCTTGGAATTTAAGACCTTTAGACGTGTCGTTAGGGCTACGTAAAGGCTAAGATTTATGCTGATTCAATACCTTAAAAATATAATTCTTGAAGTGAATTGTGGGAATTGGTAATTTAAAACGTCATTGGCTGATATCGTTGTCCATTGTTGATGACATGTCTCTTTCTTTTAATGTCTTAAGAAATACCAAAATGAAACCTATTACTGGGTAACCTACATTATTGATCCGATTTCAATAAGATTTTCATAGGTTTTTTTAAATGTAAAGAAAGACTTGTTATTATAAAATTATCAACTTCAAGAAACTCGATATTGTCGAACAGATCAAATTTGTAAATAACCGGCAACCTTTCATTCTTGGATCCTAAGACACCCGAGGTGGTTACATAAAAATAAATATTAAATAGCTGTCAAAATGTACAAAAGCGCACTATAAGTTGATTCGAACCGAATCTTAACCTCAATGTTCCCGAGAGAACGAAAAATTATCAGCTCTTGATACTTGTTGTGTTTTAAATTTTAAATTTAATAGCTGAATAAAATTCAATATCTTTTCCTGCTTTATTGTGTGTTTTCCATTAATTGTTTTTTTTATTATTTACTTTATTAATTAATAACATTTTTTGTAACTTTGTTTTTTTTTGTAATAAATCAAAATTTGAGCTTATTAACATATCTGACTTCTCTTTCTTTTTTAGCCAAGAACAGAAATAACGTACTTGAGTCTCCTGGATAGAATTGACAAAAAAGCTCTAAAAATGATTAGAGATCGTTTTCTTACAGTCACATTTGCTTCTCTTGAACACCGCCGCAAGGTCTCATGCATGTCATTGTTTTATCGTTACTTTTATAAACAATGGTCTATTGAAATAGTCAGTTGCATTCCTCCCTTTAAGCAATTCAACCGAAATACCCGTATTGCTAAGAATGCCCATCAGTTTACCCTAGAGCCCAAATTCGGACAGACATTCTTTCTTTAGCCGCACTACACGAATGTGAATGTGCTTTACCAGGCTCAATATTTCTCACTCATTACAATGTGCAGACATTCAAAACCAATAAGCATCGATTTCTCCTTTCTAATCCTAACCTTCTTTCCTAAATTGCTCGCACTGTGTTTAATCATTATAAGGGTCTTCATTACCCCTTTAGTGGCCACTAAAGAATTATCTGGAAAAATTCACGAATTTCAGAATTGTATAAGGTGGCACTTGAAATTTAAACTTAGAGTTCTCCTTCTTTGCCAATCTAATACGGAACTAAACACTGGAAAGTTTAATGGATCAAGTTAATCAATTCCACAAATGAGACATCGACAATTAATCAATTCTGTTCCATTTCAGTTTTTACAAGCTCTTTTTTGGTATAGAAAATCGGCAAAACTACGTTCTTTTGAATTGTTAAAAATAGTGTGCCGATTTTGACAACCATTAAGTGCGAAAACAGCCTAAGATTGAATCAATACTCTCCCTAGAAGTTTTTATAATTTAAAAGCATTATTCTCTTCTATTTTAAGTGATCAATTATTGGGTTCACATGAGATATTTGAAAGTAAGGCAAGTTTCTAGTAACTGATTGGCTGCTGGTCTTCCAAGTAAGACAAGTAAGGAAAGTTAGTTAATAAAGACCTATCAGCCTATCATCATTCATTCTCAAAACTCTGAAACGATTGATTGATATCCATGTACGTAATAGCATTAATAAAGGACTATCGATGTCTCAGCTTGCTTACTGCAATGGGAAATCGGTGGAATCAGCCTTGCACACTCTGGTAAGAACTATCGAATACTCTCTAGAGCAAAAGAAATATATTATGGTGGCCTTCCTGGATATTGAGGGCGCTTTCAACAACGTTAATACATCCGCTATCACTTCTGTTATGACGACCCTAAATATCGAATACTCACTCTGTGAGTTGATTAATCTAATGCTTAAAAGCAGGATTATCAACTCTAAGATGAGGGATTTTTGTGCGAAAAGGTCTGTCGGTAGAGGCACTCCGCCAGGTGGTGTTCTGTCCCCTCTCCTGTGGAACGCAGTGGTTAACGAACTACGAATATCCCTTGAGAGGGAAGGCTACAGAATGGCTGCGTATGCCGATGATGTTGCTATCTCCGTCACAGGAGAACATCCTAATACACTAAGAGACCTCCTCCAAAATACACTCAATATGCTCACTAGATGGGCTGATCACTGCGGACTTAGTATTAATCCTCAAAAAACAGGCCTCGTCCTTTTTACACGGAAATACAAGATGCCAGTAATTGTATCTCCTTCAATAAAAGGTGTACCACTAATTTTTACCAATGAAGCAAAATGTCTTGGTCTGATATTAGACAAAAATTAAGTTTGAAACCTAATATTCTGGAAATAGTTAAAAAAGCTACAGTAGCTCCTTTCCTTTGCAAGGAAGCCATAGGAAGCAAATGGGTTTTTCAACCTCGCATTACCTATTAGCTATACACATCTGGCCAATACTTATGTATGGGGTTGCAGTATGGTGGGCTACACTGGAGAAAGTCCCATTCTACGACAAACTCAGCAGAGCTCAACGCAGTGCACGTCTCTGCATAAGCGGGGCATTAAGAACCTCACCCTCAGCAGCGTTAGACACTCTTCTTCATCTGACACCCCTCGAAATCTTCAGCAAACAAGTGGCAGCGAGTACAGCTATAAGACTCAACGCCTCATCTCAATGGACCAACAACAATGTTTCGCACTCCATCATTTTGAACCTCTTTGTTTCTGTACCAAAGTACACAGATTGCACTATTCCTAAACCCCAATTTGGAAAAAAAACTTTCAGGTATCTATTCCATCCAGAGATGATGAAGACAACAAACTCCTGAATGAAAAAAACATTAATTTTTATACAGATGGATCCAAGACAAATGAGGGAGTTGGTAGTGGTGTGCACATTAAAAAAAGCTTAATCTAAGGATCTCATTCCGGCTGCCTAATCATTGTAGCGTTTTCCAAGCGGAAAACAGACAGCGAGGTTCTCTGCTGGCTAAGAGGAAACGTGATATCAACTTCTGATATCCGCATCTTCTCTAATAGTCAGGCTACTACTAAATCTCTTGACGGTGTCTCAACTAAATCTCAACCGGCTCTCGATCGTCGATCGTCTCTTATGGAGATGGCGCAGCAATTTAACCTTCACCTATGTTGGATGCCAGGCCACAGAGACATCACGGAAAATTGTAGAGCCGATGACGATTTCACCTGAAAGGGAGAAGATAGGTATACTGATAGCTGCATGTAAACTTCTGCTAAAAGAAACAGCTTTTCGATAACAAACTCTAGGTGGCACAATTTACCAAATGCGCAGCCATAAAACTCAAACAATCTCTCATCTTCTCTGAACTTGTTCTGCTCTTTCTATAAGGCCCACACTTCATCAGGGAGACTACTGTTTTGATAATCCAAGTGAACTAGCTAAAAAGGATATCAAATATCTTTTTCGCTTTATAAAAAGCTCAAAATGGTTCAACTAGTAAAAAGTAATTATCTAGATTCATGTTGTATCACAATGGGCCTCTTCTTTTGGCCCATATGTTGCTTAAATCCTATTCTAAATGTCAAGTATTTAACTTATATTATGACAGTTAAACGACAGCTGAAATTGTCAAATTCCAGCTTTACGAACTTCAAACTACTAAATAATTGACCCTATATTTATACCAAAAGAATCTTCCTAAAAAATCTTTTCCGAGACAATCCGGCTTCCTCGATACAAAAAAATACATTTCACAAACGACAGACACGTTGACTTGCTTTAAATAATTCATATTTCCAAGCATCAACGGAAGAGCAAATAAAAAACATACTAACGTACAATCTCTCCTATAAATAGAATAGATTTATTTTTTGTTAAATAATATCAACTTAAATTGCATAATTATAATTTATGGATCAATGCGACCAAAATTTTGCAGAAAACAAACTTTCTTTTTGGATTGACACTGGTGTGATGTGCCATTCTTAATTGAAAGCACACACGCAAAAATAAGGTGACAATAATTTCTATGAAGCACAACAAAAGTTTAAACCCAATAGAATGCCGACCTAATTGAGGCAAATTATCAAGAAGTGCAAACTAAGTACAAACGGCACATTTATTAAATCTTTGAAATTTAAATTTGAATAGATAAGCAGCTAACAGAGATACTCGAACGCTTAAATAAAACAAAATTATAAATGCAAAACAGAGCAGTATTGTTCGTTACTTTTTAAGTGACAATTTGTACTGACTGACGTGACGGTTGGTTGGTGATGTGCTGGTGATGGTGATGGGTGATTTAAATTCGTTAATAATGAGAGTACTATAAATGAATGAAACCAACATTAAATATACAACTGAGTTGTGTTAACTTGCTCTTTTATTTAAAGTCGTTACGAATTTGTATTATTTGTTTTTGGCTTGGCTCTTTTCTTGCCAGACAATACCCGAAGGAAGGTATGTCGAAATCTTTACTGAGTTAAAGCAATTAACTCAGCTTGTCGATGAGCCAACTCCTAAGTCGCAGGTCAATCCGGTAACACACTAGACTAGTTTCTTACCCCTGACCCTAATAAATACGCAATCAGTGTATTACCACCTCTAGGCACATTAGTCCAATTTTTTAATATTTCTCATGCCAAACCTACATCCGACATTTGTGCAACACGAGAAAGCCAACCGTTACGGTCTCGACTATTTCTTCATCAACTTTATCGATTTTTTGTGAAATTTTATCCCAAGTAGGGTAAAATCTATCAAACCCAAAGAAAACTTATGGATTGAATCGAGCTGTAAAGATGTAATTAGAGTCAGAGATGTAAAGTTCCTTTGTTGCCAACTACTACAATGTCTTAAAGGTCATAAAAATGTCTTAACCGAATTTGCTTGTAGCCCAATTTGCTGATAATTGACGCTACCAGAGAGTGTCAGAAACGACTTCCTGAGACAAATCTTCTTTCGCACTTGTGCAGTTGCAAGAAAACAGGAGCACCCTGCCAATCCTCCTCCTATAACATAAACTATCAACCAATTGAGCTTACGTCCCTTCTTTTCAAGGTCGAGGAAACGCAGCTCAAGAAATATTTTTAAGCAAAGCCTTCTTAATGACAAGTAGTACGGCTTGCGTAGCAATAGGTCCACCAGTGATTTCATAGTTTATGAAACAAATCTTGTTTTGAAGAACGTAAGATTATTTCACTTGATATTTCAAAGGCATTCGATAGAGTTTGACATTAAATTATCTTATCGAAAATGCGTGCTTTTGGTATTAATGAATCTCTTCTCCGTTGGGCTAGAAACTTTCTTTCCAACCGTTCAATGCAAGTAGTATTGCATGGTTTCAAGTTTGAAATTATCCTAGGGTTTCATTTTGGCTCACTTCCTTATATTCATAAATGATCTCTTGTCTACCACTTCTAATGCATTAAACTGTTTCGCTGACGGCTTCTTATATTCGTTTTTAGATTCACGTCCTTGTAATTTAGATGTGGAACTGCAATGGCATCGTATGATAAGCTCATTAAATTCTGCTATTGACAGGAAATTAGGAATTATTACCCGTTCAGAATTTATTGCTATAAAAACTCAAAGCTGCCTCCTGTCGTTAAAGAGTTACCCACCTTCAATGTCACTCCTTCTGATGTGGCTGAAATTACAAAGCCTTAATTCGTCCATAACTTGAATAAAATGCTTATATTTTGGACTAAAACAAGTTCAAGTCTTTTCGATAGGATTCAAAAAAGAGCTCTAAAAATAATTGGCGATAGAACTATTCCCGAAACATTTTCATACCTTTCGTGGTTGTATCTATATTTTTAAACAATACATACTTGAGGTAGCGCTAAAGTCCTTTGTGAACTAGATCCTCACCCAACAAAGCAAGTCCCTAGCTAGATGTCTCCAGTTTCTCGCTCCAAGTTGGTTAAAATCACTTTCCACTTGTGTGCGCCACCTGATCTACGGTCTTCCTCTACTGCGCTGTCCTGTGGGTGTGGATTCGAAGACTTTCCGGCCGGAGCATTGGTTTCCATGCGCTCTACGTGACCCAGCGATCTTAGTCGTTGGACTTTTACCCTTCTGGCTAAGTCTACGTCGCTGCACAGCTCGTACAGCTCGTTTTTCCATCTTCTCCTTCACTCCCCTTCATGCATACGGGACCGCAGATCACACGAAGAACTTTTCTCTCGAAGCGACCCAAGGTGCTTTCATCCGCTTTTGTCATAGTCTATGCTTCTGCACCGTATAGCAGGACGGGAAAGATAAGGGTCTTATATAGCGACACTTTGGTCTTTCGAGAGAGGACTTTTCCACTCAATTGCTTTCTAAGCCCAAAGAAACAGCGGTTAGCATAAGTTATTCTTCGTTTGATCTCAGCGCTGGTGTTGTTTTCTGCGTTTACAGCGGAGACGAAGTCCTTGACTACCTCAAAGTTACGTCTGTCGATGTTGACGTTTTGACCAAGACGTCGGTGTTGTATATCCTTTCTTGACGACAGCATGTACTTTGCTATGTCAATATCGTCAGCATATGCTAGTAATTGGACGGACTTTTGAAAGATAGTGCCTCTAGTGTTGACGTGTGAGCTCTGCACTATTCTTTCAAGCACGATGTTAAAAAAATCGCATGAAAGCGCTTCACCTTGTCTTAAACCTTTTTTGACATCGAAAGGTTCTGTTAAGTTGTTTCCAAACTTTATGGAGCAGCGTGAATTCATGGTCCATTCCATGGTCATCCTGCACAAACGGACGAGTTAGGCAGGGATGCCAAAACTAGACATGGCTCTATACAGCTCGTCTCTGTAGATGCTATCATATGCGGCCTTGAAATCGATGAATAGATGGTGGGTGTCGATCTGGTGTTCTTGGGTTTTTTCCAGGATCTGCCGTAATGTGAATATTTGATCAACTGTGGGCCTAAAACCACACCTGTTCTAAAACCACACTGATAAGGACCTATCAGGTTGTTGACGATGGACTTTAGACGTTCACATATTAGGGCAGAGAAGATTGTATAGCCGATGTTAATTAGACTGATTTCTCTATAGTTGGTGCAGTTTAGAGGGTCTCCTTTATCAGGATCGGGCAACAATACTGAGATTCCATTCATCGGGCATGCTTTCTTCTGACCATATCTTACAGATAATTTGGTGCATGCTCCTAACCAACTTATCTCCGGCTGCTTTAAAGAGTTCAGCATTTAAGCCATCCGCTCCAGCGGGTTTTCTAGACTTCAGCTTAGATATGGCAATCTTTACTTCGTCTAAGTCGGGAGGTCGGGATTGTTGGCTTTCGTCGTCTATGTTGAATGGATCATCCTGCCTGACAGGAAATCGGTTACTCGTTTGCACTTTCGTCTTTGCACCTTTCGGTTCTAGGTTTATGTACCTGTGAATTTCGTTTCACCTGGTCATAAAGCTTTCGAACTTCATTCCTGCTTTTAAACCTCTCAACGTATTCGACCGCACGCTTCTTATGACCTCTCTTTTTCCATCTGAGAAGTCGGTGTTCCTCTCGCCTCTTCTGCTCATAGAGCTCATGAGCGGTTCTCGTCCTTTTATGCATTGCATTTTTAAACAATGTCCTTTCGAATTAGTTAGTTGCATTCCTTGATCAGAGTACAGAATGTCTTCGGAAGGGCAGGTTGTAACCTTATCCCTTTCTCCATCGTAGGCCAAGCAATGGTGTCAATTTCTACCTCTTTCAAATCTAGTGTCGACATCGGGTTTAATATTGTCAAGCATCAGTAAAAAAATTTCCTCACGTACTCCTGAAAATGTTATTTTTGTAACATTAAGAATTCACTAATATTTCTTTTTGCGGATGGAAATTCTTCACCACATCACAATAGTCGCTGGGCAACTGTTGTCAAAAAGTAGCTCTCACTTTTACATCCTGCTTTAGCCGCGAAGATAGAAAAAATTTGGACTTGCCAATGAAATATTAACAACAATCGAAAAAAATATCACTGCACTACATTTTTGTAACGCATAAGTCCTTTCTCATCCTAAAATTAAAAAAGGGAAAAGAAAACATAAGAATTTGACAAAGTGTCTGCAAATTTTATTCACTCATCAATAAACATCATCAATATTCGATATCACTCTTATAAAATTACCAAACATTTCCTAAATACTTATTTTGTTTAACCTTATTAACTAATCTTCTTTTCTCTTTTATATTTTCAGTTTTCTGTAATAAGACAAAAGTTTACAACCAAGAAAGACTGATTGATGCGGTGTCGAAAAGACCGCCAGGTATACCATTACTAACAGTATCAAATCATCATTCATGTTTTGATGATCCCGGACTATGGGGTGAGTACAAAAAGCAAACATTCAAATTTATCCTCAAACAACCAAGTTCCTTCCATCTGTTCTAAGTTCAATAATATCAAATTTTTAACAAATAACTACTTTCTTTATTCCAAATGCAGGAGTTCTTCCACTCAAACATTGTTGTTCTAGAGCCAAAGCACGCTGGTCTCTAGCTGCTCATGATATCTGTTTTACGAATAAATATCATTCGTTGTTTTTTATGTCTGGTAAGTTTCTCAGTTTCTAAAATTTTTAAATTGACTCTTTTTTTAAAGTTTTTGTATGTGTTTTCGATAGGAAAATGTATTCCAGTTGTACGAGGAGCTGGTGTCTATCAAAGTGCTGTGGACGTTTGCATACAAAAGCTCTCAATAGGCGATTGGGTGCATCTGTTTCCTGAAGGCAAAGTGAACATGACGAGAGAGTTTATGCGACTGAAATGGGGTGTTGGTCGAATGGTCTACGAATCACCGAAAATACCAATTGTTCTTCCAGTGTGGCACGAAGGCATGCATGAAGTTCTTCCAAACATAGAACCCTATATCCCAAAATGGGGCAAAAAAGTGACCATGAATGTGGGTAGACCGATCGATTTGGAAGACTTTATTCTGGACATGAAGAGAAGAAATGTTCCCGAACCAGATGCTAGAAAATTAATTACTGATAGGATACAAGATGAATTACAGGTTAATTTTAAATTTGATTTATTTATAAATGATACATTAAAGACATATTATTTTTTCATTTACAGGCATTACGAGTAGAGACCGAAGAACTACATAGGATATAGTCCAGCTCTAGAGGTCTATTTAAATTATATCTAGCCTTAGGATTGTTAAAATAGTGAACGACAACTAAAGATTTTGCTCACCACGAATAGTGTTATTTGCAACACACTACAAAGTCACAGGCGTTTTAGAAACCGAACACAGAGACACACATAATCAGTTTTCTTTTTATTTTTTTTAATATTAATGTGTTTTTCTTTTTACAAAACAACCACCTGATAAATTGTTTTCAATTTATGTTCAACTAAAACGAATATATATATTTCTTCCGTTTTAATTTTTAATATCAAGACATTTATATCTAAATGTAACAATCAAGCTCACAAAAATAAGAATATCCTACCATTTCAAGGTAACTGGCGATGTTTTTCTAATTAATATTTAATGATAATGAGAAAAGTAAACAACTATTGTAAGAGACCATACACTCCTCACCTCTTTTGGCTTTGATATTATTTTCTATGCATTTTTGTTAACAAATCTATATTTCGCTTAACATCCGTGACAACATAAATTAAGAAAAAAACTAAAAATACAAAAAAAAAAGTATTACTATCTCTTTGAGCTTGGAACTAGATCTTAAGTCAATAAGAAAAACAAAACAAAAGTGAAACTCAGCTTTGAGATTGTTAGAACAATTTATTAAGAACTCATATTGTAGCATAAAATGCATTCGAAGAAGTGGATCAGAATGTTTCAAATGATTTTATTTTACCAAAATTGATCTTTAAAAAGAAGAAGAAACAAAAACAAAAAGCATTGTGATGTAAGACTTAGTGAGTTTTTTCCTAATAAAAAAATATCTATAAGATGCAACTGTTTATGATCTTTTTTGTATTTAAAAATATTGTTATTTTTTTTGGATTCCAAAAAGTTTAATGGGAAAAAGTAAAAATTGACTAAGTAAGCAAATTAGTATTGACTACTCTACTCAGTTACGATTGGCGTTCAATATATTCTCGGTACGGGATGAAACTGCGGTTATATATATAAATTGACTTATTTATCAAGTAATACTATTATTTAAGTGCATTCATGTAAAATTTCATATAAATGTGATTATTATTTCGCGTTTCATCTCTAGTTAAACAGAATCATGATGGCAACTGAAACGATGATGGTGAAAATTGAGCATCGCGCTGTAATTAAATTTCTCATTAAGCAAGGAAAAGCCAAAAAACTATTCCTTAAGAGATGGTGGCTGTTTACCATTGTTCCTCACCTTCATTATCAACTGTGCAAAAGTGGTCAAGTGAGATCAAGAGAGGCAGAAGAGAGAGAAGAGAGCATTGAAGACGACCACCGCTCCGGCGCCCCGGCTACTGCTTTTACGGATGCCCGAATAAAAGTGAAAATGATGGCAGAGATCACCAAGCTTTCAACTGGTACCACATGGCCACAGTTTTTTGGGACTCAAAGGAATCTTGCTCATTGAGTACAAAAAAAAGGTGAAACCATCAACGCCACATCCTACTCCTCCACTTTGCATACTTGCGGGAGAAAATTAAAAATAAAAGACTGGGTAAACTGGCAGCGGGTGGGTTGCTTCTTCATGACAACGCTCCTATTCACAGGGCGTGAATTTCCAAGGCTGCTGTGCGAGATTGTGGTTTCGAAGAAATCCAACATCCACCCTATAGTCCAGACCTTGCCCCTAGTGGTTATTTCCTGTTTCCGGATTTGAAAAAGTCTTCGTGGAAAAAGATTTTCGGATGATGAAGAACTCAAGTCGGCAATAAATGGGTATTTTGCAGGGAAAGAGGAAATTTATTTTGTGGAGGATTTAAAAAAGCTTATCTCAAGATGCATTGTTGTTAGGGGAGATTATATTGAAAAATAAAAACAATTTAAATTGAATTCGCTTTTTCCTTCATATCGATACCGAGAATATATTGAACGCCCCTCGTATGTTCTACTGGAAGCAGTTAAAATTATCTTGTATTAAAACCTTACATGAAGTCCCAATGACCTAATTTTGTCGCTTCTTTTTTTTTTCAAGAAGTAAAGAAAAATGGCAACAATAATTAAAAATAAGAATATTTTCTTTATTAAAAGATTTAACATTTAAAAATTGCTTTACAAAACATTCCATAAATATTCAGAAACAACTCAAAACAAAATAAACTTTAGTTTGCTTTCAAAATTAAATGTTCAAGCTTCTGCCTCAATTCCAATGCACTTGGTCTTTCCACTGGGTCGCTTGACCAACTCAACTGAAAAAGTTCTTCATATAAATTCTCAGCTTTAGGTGAAATTGAACTATTCTTTGATTTGAATAAAGATTTGAATGGAAATTCAATATTATTGAATTCATTTTCCAATATATTGCAACTCGTTTCATCGGCCAATAGATTCTCCTTCAGACCGGTGAATGTGTTTTGAAACTTTTCAATAAGATTTTTAGAAATTTGACTTTTTAACTTCTCAGGAACTTTACGGTTTAGAAGAGAGATGTTGTTGTTTTTCGGTGCAAAAGGCGATAACGTTTTGGTTTTATGTAAGCTTGAGCGTATTTGCTCAAGGGTTCTATAAGAAATCTCCGATGAAAATTGATCACATAGACAATTCTTATGTGGACTTAAGTCGATTTTAAAATTCACATCATCACTTGATTTAGAAGAGTTATGATTTGGCCTCAGGTGGCTTTTAACAACTTGATAAGCTACACTTTCATTGCACTCGATCCACGAGTAAGGTAGTTGTCGTGACTTTAGCTGCCACATTGTAATACCCAAGGAGTAAACATCAGCTGGTGTGGAAATGATATCTTCCCGAATTACTTCTGGAGACATGTAACGAACAGTTCCCTGTCAACAGAAAAAGAAGTCTTATCAAGGAGTTTGAAATTAAAGTGATGATACCTACTTGAACACGTTTGCGAGTGTTTTCTACTTGATTGTTTTCCTGCAACGAGACAGAAGAACCAAAATCACAGACCTTACAAACATAGCTGCGATCATATTTTCTTCTTTTTGCGATCTTTGTTGAAACGGCTACTAAAACATTTTGAGGCTTTACATCTAAATGTAAAATTCTACGCCTATGACAGAATACTAAGGCATTGACTATATCAAGAACCACACTAAAAAGAAGAAGTTCAGTCCAAGTGAGAGTTTCATGAAAGTTTAGGAAGTACTCACTGAATCCTATGTTCAAGAGGAATTTCCATGGAGTTGAGAATGAACTGAAGGCATTGACCTGGAAATCGTTCCATTATCACAATACCATAGTTTGCAGTCGCCTCGATCTTGAAAAGGAAAATACTTATTGTGAGAATTTTTGTTAAGGTGTTGTTGGCGGGAAACTTTAACCTACTTTAAATAGCTGCACTATATTCCGATGGCGCCAACGGAGAATGTTTGCTTCATTACAAATTGCATCACTTTTAACATTTTTTATAATTTTCACTGCCACTTGTTTGCCTATCAAATAAAATTTTATAGTATATTTAAATATTTTGAAGTCGGTTAATATTGATGGATGTTCTAAGAAACCTGCATAAACTGCCTTGAAGACGACCCCATATGAACCACGTCCAAGAATATTGCACTTTGAGTTCTCTGGTGGACCAGAATTAAGAATCTCATCGCGATTGGGTGTGTCGAGAATTATTTCTTTTTGATTGACTTCTAAAAAATTCATGACTAATATTTATTAATCTCATTAACAAAAAATCAAAGAAACTTCTCGTAGGTTATGTCTTATTTTTCTAATCAATATAAATAATATTTATGACACTTTGCCAAGTTAATAACGGAATCTAATGTTCTATATCAGTGGTTCCAAACTTGAATAAAATTGTCTGAAGCCTTCAATGCTTAGCTCATAACTATTATCGTCTAATGCTATTCTTCTAAGCATCGTGTTTAAGAGCTTCGATGTAAAGCATTCTAGCTCTCCCTTAAAAAATCCAATCTTAAAGGTTAAAGCCTCCTAAGAAGCACAAAATGTTAGGTTTTAGAATTGTAATAATGTGATGGACAAGCGAATTTAATGGAATTAACGGTGTTCAAATGTTAGGTGAAGTTTAATTTGATCATAAAAATGAAAATGCCAAAGAAAAATGTTACCACTTCAGAAATTAAATGATGCAGTTTTGTAGCTTTATGGATTCTCTACAACTATGTCATATATTGTATTTATATACACCTTATGAGTACCACGTTAAAACGATTTTAAATAAATTTATTCGCAAACAAAATTATTCACAGAAAATACCAATTTGTAGGTTAATAACTTCTTTAATAGTTATCTGATTTTAAAGATTGAGGTAAATATATAGAGGGTAGGCAAAAACCTACAATCGCATGTAAAAACATTTGAAAAAGTTGTGTAGAACTTACGTAAAAATGTGAATAAAAACATATTTATTTACATTTTATATTTTTGACTGAAAAGTTGATGACCATTTTTTAAAATTTCAAAAACTATTAACGCAAACTTATAGATCCTTACCTTCTCTAAAATAATGCCAAATATTGTTATATAGTCAGATTTTCGTAAAAAAAGTTAGACTTGTATTTCCCAAAAAAATGATGTTTTTACACTTAGAAAATAGATGACAGAAGTGTAAGGAAAATTGCAAAATTATGTTTCAAACGATACTAAATCGGATATAACTTAAGAAATACTGAACCGATTTTGATAAATGAGACATGATTGGAAAGGTTAATTTGTTCCAAATAATTGTAAATTAATTAATTTAATTAATTATGTAAATTAATTGATTTAGGCGTTAGAATGTAAAAAAAGTTAATATTTTGAGAAAATTGGTTATAACCTTTTTGTTTTCCAACCAATTTTCAACATCCTAATTTTATTATATTCTTAACAAAAATACCTTTAATTTGGTGTATGAAACATTTTTCTACCTCAACCACAAGCTTCAATAAAACGCCTTAAAGCTTAATCGAAATAAAACCGAGCAAATTTTTGGACTTAGCCGTTTAAATTTGTGTTTGGAAAAAACTTAAATAAAATTACAAAAATAATTTTAAATAACTTTGGCAATTCTTAACCGATGTTTATAGATGAGGCATCAAATGAAAGGTAAGAAAATATAGATGTTCATTAAAATATTTTGTCTAAAAGGAGACAACTGATTTTGGGAATTTTTATGTAACGAAAGTAGGTATAAGGTTTACGGTTGTCGTGGTAGGTATTCTTTTAGGCGTTTGGAGGGGTTGAGCTGTTGGAAAATGTTATCACTTCAAAAATTAAATGATGCAGTTTTTTAGCTTTATTGATTCTGTACAATTATGTCATAAATATATAAAACTTATGAGTACCACGCTAAAACAATTTTAAATAAATTTATTCGCAAAACAAAAGTATTCACAGAAAATACCAATTTTATTGGTTTTGTAGGTTAATAACTTCTTTAATAGTTGTCTGATTTCAAAGATTGAGGTAAATATATAGAGGGTAAGCAACAAGCTACAATCGCATGTAAAAACTTTGAAATAAATTAAGTGCAACTTTAGTACAGATGTAAATAAAAACATATTTATTGTACATTTTATATTTTTTACTCGAAAGTTGATGATCGTTTTTGAAAACCATAAATATTATTAACGCACACTTATAGATCCTTACCTTCTCTAAAATAATGCCAAACATTGTTATATAGTCAGATTTTCATAAAAAAAGTTAGATTTGATTTTGCCAAAAAATAATGTTTTTCCACTTAGAAAATTTTTGACAGGTAAGTAAGGAAAATTGGAAAATAATTTTTCAAATGACACTAAATCGGTTATAACTTGAGAAATACTTAACTGATTTTAATAAATGTGGCATCATTAAAAAGGTTAATTTGTCCCAAACAATTATAATCTAACAAAATTAATTAATTATATAAGTTAATTGACCTAGACGTTAGAATGTAAGAAAAGTTAATTTTTTAAGAGAATTGGTTATAACATTTTTGTTTTCCAACCAATTTTCAAAATTTAAATTTAATTATGTTCTTAACAAAAATACCTTTAATTTGGTGTATAAAACATTTTTCTACCTCAACCACAAGCTTCAATTAAGCGCCTTAAAGGTTAAACGAAATAAAACTGAGCAAATTTTTGGACTTAGCCGTTTAAATTTTAGTTTGGAAAAAATTAAATAAAACTAAAAAAAATTGTTTATAACTTTGGCAATTCTTAACGGATTTTTGTAAATGAGGTATTAAATAAAAGATAATAAAATACAGATTTTTATTAAAACCAAGTCGTAGAGCGGGCAGCAAAGATTGGGTATATTAATAACGAAAATAGGTATGTGTACATACATATGTAGGGTTTTAGGTTGTTCTGGTAGGTATTCTTCTAACTTTTGGAGGGGGTGAACTGTTCAAAAATGTTACCCCTTCAACAATTGAATGATGCCGTTTTGTAGATCTGTGGATTTTCTACAAATATGTCGTATATTGTATTTATATGAATACAACGACCACAACGTTAAATCTATTTTAATTAAATTTATTCGCAGACAAACATCTTTATTTTACATTCATTATGTACTCTTGATTCAAAAGTTGATGAGAATTTTTGAAAATTTCAAAAACTATTAACGCAGCCTTATAGCTCTTTTTCTTCTCTACAAAAACGCCAATGATTGTTATAAGGTCAGGTCAGCACGAAAAGGTTAGATTTGATTTAACAAAAAAAAAAATAATATTTTTACACTTAGACAAATTTTGACAGGTAAGTGTAAGGAAAATTGAAAAATTATTTTTCAAATGACACTCAATCGGTTATAACTTGAGAAATACTGAACTGATTTTAATAAATAAGACTTCATTGGAAAGGTTAATTTGTCCCAAATAATTATAAACTACCAAACTTAATTAATTAGGTAAATTAATTGACCTAGACGTTAGAATGTAAAAAAAATTACTTTTTTCAGAAAATTGGTTATAACATTTTTGTTTTCCAACCAATTTTCAAAATTTAAATTTAATTATGTTCTTAACAAAAATACCTTTAATTTGGTGTATAAAACATTTTTCTACCTCAACCACAAGCTTCAATTAAGCGCCTTAAAGGTTAAACGAAATAAAACTGAGCAAATTTTTGGACTTAGCCGTTTAAATTTTAGTTTGGAAAAATTTAAATAAAACTAAAAAAAAATTATTTATAACTTTGGCAATTCTTAACGGATTTTTATAAATGAGGCATTAAATAAAAGATAATAAAATACAGATTTTTATTAAAACCAAGTCGTAGAGCAGGCAGCAAAGATTGGGTATATAAATAACGAAAATAGGTATGTGTACATACATATGTAGGGTTTTAGGTTGTTCTGGTAGGTATTCTTCTAACTTTTGGAGGGGGTGAACTGTTGAAAAATGTTACCACTTCAAAAATTGAATAATGCAGTTTTGTAGATCTGTTGATTCTCTACAAATATGTTGTATATTGTATTTATATGAATACAAAAACCACAACGTTAAATCTATTTTAATTAAATTTATTCGCAGACAAACATCTTTATTTTACATTCATTATGTACTCTTGATTCAAAAGTTAATGAAAATTACTTAAAATTTCAAAAACTGTTAAAGCACACGTGTAGCTCTTTTCCTTCTCTACAAAAACGCCAAGCATTGTTTTAAGGTCAGGTTAGCACGAAAAAGGTTAGATTTGATTTAACAAAAAAAAATAATATTTTTACACTTAGACAAATTTTGACGGGTAAGTGTAAGGAAAAGTGGAAAATTATTTTTCAAATGACACTAAATCGGTTATAACTTGAGAAATACTGAACTGATTTTGATAAATGAGGGATATTTGGAAAGGTTAATTTGTCCCAAATAATTATAATCTAACAAAATTAATTAATTATGTAAATTAATTGACCTAGACGCTAGAATGTAAAAAAAAATACTTTTTTCAGAAAATTGGTTATAACATTTTTGTTTTCCAACCAATTTTCAAAATTCTATTTTCATTGTATTCTTAACAAAAAAACCTTCAATTTGGTGTATAAAACATTTTTCTATTTCGACCACAAGCTCCAATAAAGCGTCTTAAACCTTAACCGAAATAAAACCGAGCAAATTTTTGGACTTAAGTTTTATGTTTGGAAACAATTTAATAAAATTACAAAAATAATTGTTTATATCTTTGGCGATTCTTAACCAATTTTTATAAATAAGGTATTAACTAAAAGGTTATAAAATATAGAATTTTATTAAAAGTAAGTCTAAGAGTGGCAGCAAAGTTTGGGCGTATTTATATTCATAACGAAAATAGGTGTATATACATACATGCATAGTTATAGGTTGTTCTGGTAGGTTTTCTTCTAAGCGTTTGGAGGGGGTGAGGTCTTGAAAATGTTAGAACTTTAAATATTGAATGATGCAGGTTTGTAGCTTAATTGATTCTCTGCAGATGTGTCATTAATTGTATTTATATGAATCAAACATAAACCACTTTAAAATGATTTTAATTAAATTTATTAGCATATAAACATCTTTATTCTACGTTCATTATGTATTTTCGGCTTAAAAGTCGATGAAATTTTTTGAAAATTTCAAAAACTATTAACGCACCCTTATAGCTGTTTTTCTTCTCTACAAAAACGCCAAGCATTGTTTTAAGGTCAGGTCAGCACGAAAAAGGTTAGATTTGATTTAACAAAAAAAAAATAAATTTTCACACTTAGACAAACTTTGACAGGTAAGTGTAAGGAAAAGTGGAAAATTATTTTTCAAATGACACTAAATCGGTTATAACTTGAGAAATACTGAACTGATTTTTATAAATGAGATTTCATTGGAAAGGTTAATTTGTCCCAAATAATTATAATCTAACAAAATTAATTAATTTCAATACTCTATTTTTATTATATTCTTAACAAAAATACCTTTAATTTGGTGTATAAAACATTTTCCTATGTTGACCACAAGCTTCAAAAATGCGTCTTAAACCTTAACCAAAATAAAACCGAGAAAATTTTTGGACTTAGCCGTTTAATTTTGTGTTTGAAACTTTTTCAGTTCTTGACAAATTCTTATAAATGAGGCATCAAATGAAAGGTAAGAAAATGTCTTTTGTCTAAAAGGAGACAACTTATTTTTTTATGTAACGAAAATAGGTATAAGCATTGAATAATTACATCTTTATTTTACACTTATTATTTTTAACTAAAAAGTTGATGAACATTTTTGCAAATTTCAAAAACTATTGATGAAAACTTATAGCTATTTTTCTTCTCTAAAAAAATGCTAAACATTGTTATAAGGTCAGGTCAGCACGAAAAGAGTAAGATTTGATTTTCCCAAAAAAATGATGTTTTTACACTTAGAAAATATTTGACAGGTAAGGGTAAGGAAAATTGGAAAATTATGTTTCAAACGATACTAAATCAGATATAACTTAAGAAATACTGAACTGATTTTGAAAAATGAGGGATCATTGGAAAGGTTAATTTGTCCCATATAATTATAATCTAACAAAATTAATTAATTATGTAAATTAATTGACCTAGACGTTAGAATGTAAGAAAAATTACTTTTTTCAGAAAATTGGTTATAACATTTTTGTTTTCCACCCAATTTTCAATACTCCAATTTTATTATATTCTTAACAAAAATACCTTCAATTTGGTGCATAAAACGTTTTCCTATGTTGACCACAAGCTTCAATAAAGCGTCTTAAACCTTAACCGAAATAAAACCGAGCAAATTTTTGGACTTAGCCGTTTAAATTTTATGTTTGGAAACAATTTAATAAAATTACAAAAATAATTGTTTATATCTTTGGCAATTCTTAACCAATTTTTATAAATAAGGTATTAAATAAAAGGTTATAAAATATAGAGTTTTATTAAAACTAAGTCTAAGAGCGGCAGCAAAGTTTGGGCGTATTTATATTCATAACGAAAATAGGTACATATATGTACATTCATAGTTATAGGTTGTTCTGGTAGGTTTTCTTCTAAGCGTTTGGAGGGGCTGAGGTCTTGAAAATGTTAGAACTTTAAATATTGAATGATGCAGTTTTGTAGCTTAATTGATTCTCTACAGATGTATCATTAATTGTATTTATATAAATCAAACATAAACGACTTTAAAATGATTTTAATTAAATTTATTAGCCTATAAACATCTTTATTCTACGTTCATTATGTATTTTCGACTTAAAAGTCGATGAAATTTTTTGAAAATTTCAAAAACTATTAACGCACCCTTATAGCTGTTTTTCTTCTCTACAAAAACGCCAATGATTGTTATGAGGTCAGATCAACACGAAAAAGGTTAGATTTGATTTAACAAAAAAAAAAATAATATTTTTAAACTTAGACAAATTTTGACGGGTAAGTGTAAGGAAAATTGAAAAATTATTTTTCAAATGACACTTAATCGGTTATAACTTGAGAAATACTGAACCGATTTTGATAAATGAGGGATCATTGGAAAGGTTAATTTGTCCCAAATAATTGTGGTCTAACAAAATTAATTAATAATGTAAATTAATTGACCTAGACGTTAGAATGTAAAAAAAATTCCTTTTTTTAGAAAATTGGTTATAACATTTTTGTTTTCCAACCAATTTTCAAAGTTCGAATTTAATTATATTCTTAACAAAAAAACCTTCAATTTGGTGTATAAAACAATTTTCTACCTCAACCACAAGCTCCAATAAAGCGTCTTAAAGCTTAATCAAAATAAAACCGAGCAAATTTTTGGACTTAGCCGTTTAAATTTGTGTTTGGAAAAAAATTAAATAAAATTACGAAAAAGTGTTTCGTAACTTTGGCAATTCTTATTCGATTTTTATAAAAGAGGTATCAAATGAAAGGTAATAAAATATAGATTTTAATTGAAACACTGAGTCGAAGAGCGGGCAGAAAAGTTTGGGAGTAGTTATGTAATGAAAAAATACTTAAAGAAAAATATACGTAGGTTTGTAGGGATAAGTGCCTTAATATGGAATACCGAAGGCTGGCAAGCTATCACAGCGTTCGGAGAGCTTGGTGTTGGAAATAGGAGTTGAGTATGCAGTTAGTTATGGTACAGGGTCATTAAGTTTTCATTTTCGAAGGCAAAGCTGAGTAAAAATAAAACAGCGATGTACTTTTGATAATAATTTTATTTTATTTAAAAGTTCCGAATTTTCTATTAAGTGTAAAAAGTGAAAAGTTTTGATATAAGCCATTCTTTTGATATTATTTTTAACCACTTTTGGTCATTTCAGGAGGTAAGTCTCGGCCATCATTTGATTAATGTTGTTTTAAAATGCGTCTACAGGTCAGGAGCTATTGACTTTACAGCGCTGGCATGACGATAATGCACAGACCAAACAAGATCAGTAACGCTTCGACTCTGTTCCAATTTCTTTTGAATTTTACCGACATATTACAAAGTTCATCGAAAATGGTGACCATAATCATAATGCACGAAAAGTTTCTACGTTTAAATCTCCACTTTTGTAGTAAGTTTTAATAATTTTAAGGCGTTTTTCGATTGCTTAGCACTTCAATATCGTTATGACACTTCAAATGACAGCTAACTTTGACAGGTGTCAACTGTCAGTAAAAATCTCAAAAGGAATGTTATTAAATAAATAAAACAACACTTGATTTTGTTATTTTAAAAAGACCATTATCTCAGTTTATTTATTCATTTTTCATTTATCAAACAATAGAAATAGTTCGTTTGATACATGCGATATCTACTTCTTGTTAATAATATTTGTTTTCTTTTGTCTTTCATTTTTATCTTTATACAATTTAATAACTTTTTTGTTTAAATTTAATTTTTCTCAATTAAAATTTTTAGCTCAACATTTGTTTCTTATTTAATTTATTATTATTTAATTATTATTATGTTTTGTACTGGCTACTATAAAAATACAGATATTATTTATGTATTCAATATCTAAATATATATTTTTATATTTATATAGTGTTTTAAAATTGTGTTATTTATTATTGTTAGTTATATTACTTTTGTTGTTATTGTTGTTTTTAATATATCTCATCTACTCAAATATACAAATTTTCTTATAAATTTACTTTCTTTTTTTTTTATTTAGTTGTTGTTTCAATAAATATTAAATACTAGTTAATAAGTATATATCATAATAATAATTTTATAAAACTATTTTTATATATTTTTTAAATTATTATTATTCTCCTGTTCGGTTGTTAGACATTTTAATTTAAGTTTATTGTATATTCGACAGTGGTGTTTTTGTTGTGTGTCTTTTTTTTTTGGAAAGAAACCACTTTGTTTGTTTTTTTTTTAATTATATTAAAAAAGAAAACAATTGTTTTTTTAATGTTTTAGGAAATTTTATTGTTTATTTAATTTTTGTTTTTCATTTTAAAAGGAATTCAATACCTTAATTTATAATTTTAATATAATAATTTATTTATTTACAAAGTGTTAATATAAATTTTGTGTAAAGTTTCTACAAGTCTTTGATGATTTTACATAATATTTTATATATAAATTGTTTCTCTCAAATTGTTGGTATTATTTAATTTATTTTGAGAAGGTTTATAATGAAATTTTTTTTATTTTTAATATATGGAAGACCACATTGTCGTCTTCTTAGATTTATTAACAATTTATTAATATTTTTATTTTTATTATTGCTATAATTTTTATTGAAATGTCCTGCATTTCACATTCTCTGCTCTAAAATGAGTGAACATAATAATTTACACTTACAACAACTGCCAGGATGGATACAAACTTATTCTTTTCTTCTTCTTAAATAAATATTAAAAGGTTCGACCTAATAATTTATTATAATGCAGGCTTATTCAAAGCAACTTAGCAACAAAAGATCCCTAAAAATGTCAGACAAAAAACTTATTTCATGAAATATATTCCTATGTTTTTTTTGTTTAAATTGTTTAATCAAATAAGAAAAAAATATAGGTATATAAATTGGGGATTAATATTATTAAGCATGTATAATACAAAGTTATCTTAATTTGCTTTTATGAATATAAGAAAATAAAATAAAATATAGATATTTAACATGTATTAGATACAAAAAATTCACAATGACTTTTTAATTTTCCAAAATAAAGGGTTATAAATTATATTAAATATTTTATTATTTACAAATTCTTAACAACAAAATAATTCAAATTCAAAAATTATTATTCACCACACTTTAAACCAACACAAATTATATTCAACACATAAGCGAGCGGCCATTTTTGTTTTTAAATTTGATTGGTCTAAAATTGGTTTGTTTCCCTGCTTAATATTAATTGGTTGTTGTATTGGATGTTTTTCTTTCTAGTTTCCAGGCGGAGCACTTATTGTTTAATTTTGTTTTGTCTTTATTAGGCAGTGTTATTTTTGTTTTTGTTTTTTAATTTTATTTTTATTTAATAAAAATTAATAATTTTTGTTTTTGTTTTTCTTCGTGTTGTATAATATATCACAATTAAGTCTTTTTCTTTATACAAAAATGAAATCCTACGAATTTTGTATGTATAAAGTTTAGTTTTTAATGCTTATGGAGAAGAGCGTTTTAATGTTTTTTGTTTAATAAAAATGTTAAATATATTTTTTTTGTTGTATAGGTTGACAATTTTATTAACTTGCATAGGAACGTCGGACTGGAACAGGAGGAGGTATTTTTGATTTTCTTATTGGCGATGATTGTTTACAAGTTGGAATTCTACTTATTGGTGGCGTAGATGGTGATGATGAAGACGTTGGTGATGATTTTTCTGATTTGTTTTCCTAAAATTAAAAAAAACGAAACAAACATTTTTGAATTAAATCATTGAATAGTTTGGTTTTTGGTGTTGTAATGCTCAAGACATTTGAAGAAATTTTAACTTTTACGAATGCTTTGAACATAAAATTTAATTAAAGACTTATCCCTTTCAACGTATACAATTACTAATTAATTAGTAATTAGGTCCCTTAACAGACCGCATGCAGCCGAACAATTAGCGGTATCCCTAAACTGCTGCAAGGCAGATATTACCGCCATTCAAGAAGTGCGATGGGATGGACCGGGCAATCGCAAACTAAAAGACTGCGATGTATACTACGACTACTGCTACCGAGAACATTAAAGACAGAGTCTATTTGGGTGTGGGAACTAGACTCAGGCGAAAAGTCTTGAGTTTCAACAGTGTGAGCGAGCGCATCACGACAATCCGCATCAAGGCTAAATTCGAAAACATAAGCCTAAAATGCGCGCATGCCCCAACAGAGGAGAACGATGAAGACACCAAAGACATATTCTTCGAGCTCTTGGACAAGACTTATGAGCAGTGCCCGTGCTATGACATTAAAATTATCTTAGGAGATTTTAGAGAAGCGCTTGATCGAGCAGATAGAGGGATGTCACAACAGGAATGAGGTGCGTAAATTTTACCAAAAGGTAAAAAAAACCTCCCAAGGGTACCAGCCACGAACCGAAGCCTGTAAAAGGACGATCAGGAAAACATCGTAGTAGAAACGCAGTCTATGTTAAGAATATGGAAAAAAAACACTTCTCCAAATTATATAATGGCGATAACGATCCGAATTCCACTGTAAGGGAGATAGAACCGTTCAACCTAAGCGACACAGATCAACATTTCCGCCTACCCGACCTAGACGAAGTGAAGATAGCTATATCTTTACTGAAGTCAAACAAAGCTGCAGGAGCTAACGGCATCGCTGCCGAACTATTCAAAGCAGCAGGTGATGACTTGGTAGGGAGCATGCACCAACTCATCTGCAAAATATGGTCGGAAGAAAGCATGCCCAATGAGTGGAATCTCAGCAAAGTTTGCTAATACATAAAAAAGGAGACCCTCTAAACTGCGCCAACTACAGATATATCAGTCTCCTTAACATTGCGTATAAGATCCTCTCTGCAGTATTATGTGAACGTCTGAAGCCATTCGTCAACAACCTGATTGGTCCTTATCAGTGTGGCTTCAGACCAGGAAAGTCCACTATCGACCAAATATTCACACTACGGGAGATCTTGGAAAAACCCCAGGAGCTTCAAATCGATACCCACCATCTCTTTATCGATTTTAAAGCCGCGTATGAAAGCATCTATAGGGAAGAGCTCTACCGAGCAATGTCTAGTTTTGGCATCCCTGTCAAACATATCTGTTTGTGCAGAATGACGATGGAGAATGCACGCTGCTCTATCAAGGTCGGAAAAGATCTTACCGATGCATTTGATGTCAAAAAAGGTTTTAGACAAGGCGATGCACTGTCATGCGACTTCTTCAACATCGTTCTGGAAAGAATTGTGCAAAACTCAACCGTCAACACTAGAGGCACAATCTTCCAAAGATCCATCCAATTACTCGGATACGCAGATGATATTGACATAATTGGAATATCAAAGCGTGATGTCAGTGGAGCGTTTTTGAGCATTGCGACGGAAGCGAAGAAGATGGGTTTAGTGGTCAATGAGGGCAAGACCAAGTATATGCTGTCATCAAAAAAGGACACTGAACGACGACGTCTTGGACAAAACGTCACCATGGACAGCTATAACTTTGAGGTAGTTAAGGACTTTGTCTATCTAGGCACCGCTATTAATGAAGACAACGACACCAGCGCTGAAATCAAACGAAAAATAACTCTTGCAAATCGCTGCTTCTTTGGACTTAAAAGGCAATTGAGAAGTAAAGTCTTCTCTCGAGCATCTAAAATCACCATCTTTATGACACTAATCATCCCGGTTCTCATTTTTGGCGCTGAGGCCTGGACCCTGTCAAAGAAAGATGAGAGCGTCTTAGGATGCTTTGAGAGAAAAATTCTTCGGGTGATTTTTGGTCCTGTACCCATAGATGGAAAATGGAGGAGAAGATATAACGACGAACTGTACGTGCTGTACAGAGTCACGTACCTAGAACGTTCCAGCCCGAAACGTCCTCGAATACAATAACTAAGTCTGCACATATGCGGCTATGCACGTCTTCAAAAATTTTACGAATTTCATCATGAAGATTTAGGAGCATTGGCATAGAACTTCGTGTAACCCTAAAGTTGTGATCAGCTCTTTGAAATATAACACGGTCAGAAAATTTTTATTGCACAACTGCGATTGTTTTAAAATCTTTACACAAGATACGGTGTACCGTTTGTGTAATGCCTAATTCCATACATCTATTTCTATTTAAGAACTGTGAATTCAAAACTTTCACCATTTTTTAGTGAATTTTAACAATTTCATGTCACATTTTAATTTCTGTAATGACGTTGTTCTTAACTGTTAAATGTCAAACGATGACATTTTCAAATGTCACAGCTGACCAAATAGTTCGAAATTAAACTTTCAATTGGAAAATCATATATGAGTATAAGTAAAGAGTATTTTTTTAAGGCGTTTGATTTTCAAGAAGAACTAAACGCATGTAATTTCATGTTAATACCAAGAATTTAGCTCTATTTTAAAGATGAAGGTTGTTACGGAAATTTTCATCATTCTATTACTTAACTGCGTGATACCGGGACGATTATGGTTTACCAACTATCGGTTTTCTCACTCAGTATAGTGTCGAAAACCATTTTTCTTTAATAGGTAACATTGGTTAATCGGATGGTTTCCATGGAAGTGAAACCAAACCAGATGGACGGTCTGGTAAATGCGTGAGAAGTCACTCCGAATGCAAATGGCCTAAGGCCCAACCTAAAATTTTAGTAACATTAATTTCAATAATTTGTTTTCATTATATTTTTGTTCAATTTTTTTGTTTAAATTATTAAATGGTAATTTATTGTATTCTTGATCAAACTTATGTAACTTAAACTATGTGTATGTACGTATGGACTTTTAAGTTTCAAACAACTTAGTTCAAGACGAATCCTATTTCAAGTTAAGTTACAGATCCCGAAAGTAAAAACATTTTTCCTTCTTTTTTTTTACGAATTGATCGTAAAGCTTTGAAAAGAAACATGTTCTCGCGATTTTTTATGTTTCTCAACTTTTGTCCTTATCGAGGTGGAAAATGGGGTTGGCTGAATGCAGCTTCTGGAATCGTCGTGACCTGGAAGTGAATCCAGCGGGCGGCGAATTCCAGAATGACTTGCATTTAGCTGTGAGAGAAGAGTATGTAAGCGGGATCGCGAGAATCTCATAACAAGTTGAGTTCAACAAGCCGATCTCCGATAAAGTGATTGAGACCCTCCACTCCAAATTGGCTGAATGCTAAAAATTTGTTCAATTAATTGTGTGTATTTTCTTTGAGAATCCCAATTTCTTTTGTGGGAATAATCGACACTTCGATTAATTAAATTGTGTATTAAACTCACCCTTCGCTGAGCTCGTTGTGGTGGCAGCACTTAATTTGCTGTTTGTTGCACTTTTTGCCTAGTCGCCTCTTCGCCGCTGTTGTTTGACAGTTCGGCATAAGTTGGACATTGTTCTAATTTCACGAGTTTAAATTTTCTAAGATTTCTTTTCGTTTTCTTCCTTGTTTTTTTTTTTAATAATAATAATTGCGATTATTAAGTGCAACAAATTGGGCAAACAAAATTGCAACAAGGTTTGGCGCCAACCAATTCCAGCATAGATGCCCAATTCTCAACAACTTTTTGCAGCAATTGGGTCTGTATGTCAGGAATATCATTCATAATATTCCCTCCTAAGGCATTAACTGTCTTGGACATAACTGCGAAGACACGCGACTTCACAATACCCCACAAAATTAGTCCAGCTGTGTTAAATTGTATGATCTTGGCGGCCACGTCATCCGAAGGCCAAAAATGATCTTCGTCGTTGAAAAACATTTTCTTGTGAAAATCGTTCTCCGAAATTTGTTCAGGAGTAAGTCTATGCCAACCAAAATGAGCTTAAATCAAAAATACAAAATCGAAAAAAGTATCGCCAGATTGTCTTACAAAACACGTATTATATTCTTTAAGCTACTGAGTACATGATTCAATACAATTTTGCAGTTCTAATGCATTGTAAAAAAGGTATTGCTCTTATTGAATAACTTTAATTTTGTTATTTCTTAAAAAAAATAAAAAATCTTAGAATCTTACCTTTTTGGGAGACTCAACCGATGGCAATCGCTTCCAACCGTTGCTCTTCCGCCACGACGGACCACTTTTCAAACCCGACGCCGCCGTTACAGTTGTCGTCGTCGATTTAGTCGTCACAGCCACTAAAGATGCAGGCGTCACCATTATTGGCAAATTTGTTGGTGTCGTTGCTTCACTCTTTGACGTTTTTATTTCATCATTTTGAATATTCCTTAATATACATTGTGGCTCCTCATAACTACAACTGCTAACTAATTCTGGTAACTCAGCTATACACCTCGTATGTTCATCCGATTCACTTGAGGAACAACTGGTAACTTGTGCTTGTCCAGCTTCGCTGGGTGTTGGACTTGGACCTCGAGTTCGGCAATTCTCCGATGTAGTATCATCTTCATCGTCAGTTTCCGCATCCAGGTATGAGTACAAACTACGTGTACTTCCCGATGGGATATTGACCAATTTATAAAAGTCCTTAGTGAAATCTACACAAGCTACTTCTTCGTCTTCTGAGAAGACGATCTGTTTAAAAAATGAGAATGAAAAATATAATAAAATAAATTAATTAAAATTAATAACAATGTTTATTACTCACGGTTTGTTGTAGAAGTTTCGCTATTCCTTCGGATTGTGATGCCATCATGGTGGAATTAAGAAAATCACTCGTATTCCAAATCCAATCACGCTCGTGCTCCCCACGTTCATGTTCGATTACCTCATCGTCCAATGGTATAACACCCAGTTCCTCTTGTGACATACTCCAGTCTTCCATTTCTGTGGAACATGGTTCGGCGGGCAGTAGCCATTGTTCTGGCTCCTCGGGCAGATCTTCCAAATGTCCATTCGATGGTTGTGGCTGACCGCTGCTCATTGTGCAATAACCTTCGTCTTTGCCTTTGGCCGGACTACCAGAGAGGACAGCATTTTGTGCTTCTAATTCGTATACACGACTTTTGAGCACAGAAACCTCTTGACGTAAGCTATCCTCGAGCACAATAGCATCAACGACTTTTCGCATCACGTCGTCTAGACAGTGTTCGTATTGGCGGATTCGGAGTGTGAGGGCTTTGTTTTCTTGTTGCATATTATGGAGGAGTGTTTCTTGACGTGCAAATCGTGCCTGATGCAAAACGAAAAAGAAAAAAGGAACAAATCAAAAATACAATATCGCAACTTAAGGAAAGGAATTTTGTAAAGTTCAAAGGAAGTTCACAGGGGAGAAATCAAAGTCTTCTATATAAATACATATTTTCAAAATACCTTTTAAGTTCAAAAGCTGTCAATACACTTCAGAAAAAGCCAATCTCTTTGATACAAATTGCAAAATTTAATATTTAGAAAGGTATGTATGCCATTTGCACACCATACTCGTACACACCCCACCCATTGTTCAATCATTCGACTCCTCCTTTATTTTATAGGATTTCCATATCTTTCTCAGGCACCTAAATTGTTATGTTCCTTTAATTAATCGGTCCTGACACAAGGTTAACCAAATATACCAAACAAAAATATACCTACAGAAAACACCATAGGTTCATATCATGTCATAACTCCATTTCAACTATCCAGTCAGCGAATAATTAGAGTAATAAAATCAACACACCTACTTTGCCGCCTTCAGTTTCAATTTTAAAATCTCACCTCACCTCTGTACTCGACTTGTATAGGTATATGTTCCTTCAAACGACCAGGACCACAAAACCAAAAGCTCCACAGCATTACTCCAGCATAGCACTAAGCATAAATGCTTCGTATTGATCTGGAGCAAACCTATTGAGTTACCATAGGTATGGAAAGACCGCCGACCGACTGTTCCGACGGACGGACGGACGTCACGTATGACGAACTCAACGTCAAAACCAAAAAATATCCAAACTAAGTAACCACCTATTATGACCGCATCATGTTGCTTACTGCACCTTCGCTCCGCCATCGCCACTTTGACTGCCTAGTTATGGGTTCTTCATTGAGCGAATTTTATAATAAAATATTATTTTCATGAGTTACGGAAACCGAAGCAAAGAGCTGGGCATATATTAATGCAAACACAAAACAACATAAAATTCAGAATAACCATTGACCAAAACACTACCCCACTAAACCGAGCTCTGATAGAAAATTTTAATGGGATTTAGCTGCAAAAATGGACCATGGCTTCATGGCTACGAGTATGAAAACATAACCGACACTTGATTTTTGCTTTTCCATTAATATAATTTCGGCCTCAACTTCAATCATAAACATTCATAATTCATAGTTTCTGCTGTCTCAGTCAAAGCCTATAAGATTAGTTAAACAACCGAAACTAAGTTGACTTGATATTTTTTAACGGTCACAGCGTGAGCCGTGATTCACACCAGTTTGACATATTTGACAAGCAAGTCAAGTGCTGTCGGTCATTTATTTATTCATATGGGTGTTTTTTTGAGAAATTGTTTAAAATCAGCAATGAGCATGCAAAAAGGTGTAACTAAGCTGATTTTGAAGGTAAGAGAGGTTGTGTTCAATGTTGCCAGTTTGACTATTTTCTAGACCAATTTTTTTTTGGTTTTTCATGAAAAATAAATTTCAGCAAATTAATTGTTTTTGTTTTGTTTAAAATTGTTTAAACAAAACCTAAATGAATTTCATTACCAACCAAGATTTTGTAATTATTAACAATCAATGAATGAAACTGTCAGAATGACTCTATGACAGAAAAGACTTAAAATACTGCAATTTGAAATCCGATGAAAGTGACGTTAACAAGCATAAACTAGATTCGATTTGAATTAGGATAAGTTGAAATAGAATAAAGCTAGAAACTTGAATTACTTTCAAGCCCCTTATGCCGTCTGAACCTGCCCAATACTTATTTGGAGTTGTTATATAACTGACAGCTGTCACTTGGTTTTACTTAGTTTGGTTTTTCATATCATAATAAAAAGCGTTTGCAAATCTTGCAAATATATTAACAAAATAATGGTTTGGTTCAATATCAATACCCGTGTTTTGTTGGAAAATGTACCAATAGTATAGTAGAATTGTACAAGAATAACAAAAACAATATCCGTAGTATGAATACTATCGATAGAAGTTGAGGTAGAATCTTACTACGGATGGGTTTTTGACATTTATACGAGTCTCGAATGGATCTTATGTGATTTTGTTTTCAAGTGTTGGTACAATTGATATTCTATTTGTATCTCGATCGATGTGTTCATTGAGTAGTTGTGCATTTGGAACCATGTAAGTTTTCCATTGGGGTCAAAAATCAATCTGTTACTGTTGACATTATTTAGTTTTGTTAATGAAAATGGACTAACTGGGCTTATTTTTCCGATCCCCGACCGGAATTGAGTCGAATCAAACTCATTTTAACTCAACATCACATGTTAATATAGTAGTCTACGAACAGACCCTCTTCTTGAAGTTTGTATTTTATATCAAAAGCTACAATTGTTAAATGAACTATTTTTATAGAGTCTCAATTTCCAGATGTTTTCTTAACATTTCTTCTTGAAAATTGTCCATTTTATTAGTTTTATTTATTTATTTCATCAATGGACTATAGTCTGCTGATTACATTTAATATAATAAATAAGCTTACAAGATAATAATAGATATTAAAACACAGCTTTGATACAAAACAATTAATTGATTAACTAACGTTTTAGTTAGTTTTTTTTTGCTGAAGTTAATCTTAACTTTTGATTTTCACAAAACTTTCTTGCATTTGTGTTTTTTTAAATTATTATTCTGACAGGTCTTCATTCAACTGTACCAATTTTTAAATAAAAAATCTAGCTACTGCCGATGCGTTTTCTATGGAAATTGTCTACTGTACAATTAATAGAATGCCAAAAAACACGGGTAATGTATTGAACACGGGTAATGCGTGCCCTCTAAGATCGAGCGATTTGACAATGCTGGACTAGTTTTTGTAGGGCTATATTAAGTGGCTTGTATACTATGCAGACAGGACCGAGATAATTTTTTATCGAGTCGAGCCAATTTCATTTGAACAAGCTTCAATTAAAATACTGAAGTTTGGGCATACATTTTTCTTTGAACTCGTTAAAAATCTGAGGCTATGGTGGACTGTCAAAAGAATTCTGAAATAGTCAAAACGTTGAGGAAATGTGTTTGCCAAATTAAAAGTGACACAGCGAGCAGGACGATCTATCAAAAATATTCTTTAAATAAGTTGTTCAATTTTATACAAATCAACCGTGATAATATGCCTTGTTACACAGTCTTCAAAATTGTAAGCGCAGTAACTAACGATATGAAAAATCACGTGTGTTCTCGACAATGATACCTTTTTACCGCTTTACCTAATTCATATGAATAATTTTACTTAAAGAAGTAAAAAGAAAATCACTTCAGCAATAAGGCTTTAAGCTGCAGAATAGATTTAGGGTCAAGGGGGGTAATTGTAAACGCAATTAATTTTCTCAAAAGCGTTTATAATTTGAAGCATGCCATGAAATTATTTGAAAATACATTATATTTAAATCATATTGACGCGAGGAAGGCGTTGTCTTTTAAAGGGTTATTTATGTTTTGTTCGTTGCCGTGAGCCATTCGTTTTTCCGTGCTTTTAAGTTTTTCAAGAAAGTGAAATATGTATAAGTATAAATGCATGCTATATGTTTTTATTTGTCTGCATAACAAAATTTAAAAGTTATTGGCTGTTTACAATTACCCCATTATTTTCCTGTCATGGGTAAATGTAAACACCGAAATTGGGTAAAAATGAAAAATTTGGGGTAATTGTAAATATCCATTTTCAATGGCTTTGGTGTTGATCTAACAATATTTTATATCAAAAGATGCCACGTACATATCAACGAAAAACTACAGCTCCATCATACACTGTTGAAGATGTGTGCAACAAAAACAAAACATATCGACAAGCAGCAGAAGCGTACGGTGTCCCTATTTCGGTTATTTATAATCGCATCGGTGGAAGGAAAAATCCTACTGCCATTATATCCAGAGGCAGAAAACCTGCACTTTCGTCAAACGCGGAGGACACTATAGCTAGGTGCCTTATTTCAAGATCTCGTGCTGGTTACCCTTGCTATAAGGATGGCCTCCTTGATCTAGTAGGTACCTATATAAGGGCATTTACAAAAAGCACGCCAAGATGCTCGAAAAGCTGAAATTATATACGATTTCTATACGAAATTAAAAAAAGTTTATGATGAGTTCAATTTACTAAGTCCCGATAAGGCAGCTTTTGTTTTAAATGCAGATGATAGCTGGTTTGGAAGTGATCCAAGTCGTCTCAGAGCCATCGGAGAAAAAGGTGTACCCTTAAGCCGGGTTTCTGGTGGTTCTGGAAAAGATTCAACAACAGTCTTCAACAGTTTTCATTTACCCCATTTTTCTCGTTTACTTAAAAAACGAGGGGGGTAAATGTAAACATCAAATTTTATGAAAACTAATAAACAAACGCCATTAAGATTACTACTCTTTAATAGACAATACAATCCAAACTTAAGTAGCATAAACAAAAATTTTCGACATTGCATAGTTACGCTGTTAAACAACATTACAAGTGAAACAAAAATCAAAAATGCAAAATCGTTTACAATTACCCCACTTTGACCAGGACGCATTTGATTCAGACATTGATTTTTTAACTTCATTTAAAGGAACTGATTTTTGAATTCGGTTGTAATATCCTAAAGTATTGTCTGAAATGTCCAAGAACCATCCGAAGTTAAGATTTTGAATAAAAAGGCTATTGTCAGTTGACGACGTTTAAAATTGCTGACAAAACTATTGCCAGGAGAAATTAAGATAATCAATTCCATTACAAATAATCCGACACAGGGCCATTTTACCATTTTTGTGAGCGAGACATTTTTGGGATGGAGGAGACCTACCGTTTTTATGCCGGATCCGAACGGCTTATTTGATTAAACTTTTTTCATGACAAGAATTACTCTTGGAGGATTTGTCGATTCCACGCAAGAGGCAGTATCTGGTCAAGGTTTTGGATCCAAGACCTCTAATATGACCGCCCAACGCACTAACCACCACGTTACGATCAATTCCTCTAGCTTAGAATTTTATAAAATACAGACTTCAAGTCAGGATAGAGCAAACTCGGCTCTTGTGCATTTTGAAGTTTACTTTAGTTTTAAAGTCGAAGTGTATTGGTCTACAAAATCGATGAATTGGACATTGTTAGACTTCCCTTAATGAATTTTTATTTAGTCAAAGTTCTATGCCAATAAATCAAAAAAAAAAACATCCAATCCTTGTGCCAAAGCTAATGAAAATTGGTGTTTCAGGGACACAGTCACAGTGGAATTTTAAAAAATGTTATATTTTGTACATAATAATGAATGAAATATTTTTACTATTTTTAAAATTAAGCGTACATTTTTTAATTTTTTTTTAAATACAAAGGCACTCAAGGAAATTAAATTAAATTAAATTTTGTATTTCCTTTTTGTGTGGCTTTTCCAGTGAGTTTCAAACGGAAATTGTTTAACCACGACTTGTTAAAGATATTTTGGAAGGTTTTACAGCCTGTAACTTAAAGTTAAAAAAACCTGAATGAAATCTGAAATTTTTGAATTCAAAACAACAAAAACGTTAAAAAAGTTTTATTTCAAAAAAATACACAAATTCTTCTATTCAAAACTGTTTGCAATTCTTAATTTGTCCCAAAGGAAAAACTGTCAAAAAGTGAAAATAAAGAAAACGGTTCTTTTGAGAAAAACTTGAAATTTTTGAGAGCTACGAAAGTTAAAAAAAAAAAAACATAAACTAATGTACACAACAATATCTATTGACTACTTAAGATCACTTTAAAAGTGTTTGGATTATTATTTTAAATTTAATTTAATTTTTTTGAACTTAGAGGCATTTTAACTTTACGCACTCTATAGAGCCTCTTCTGAAATATTTTGAAGAAATTTGCACTTCAAGCATTTTAAAATTATTACCTACAACCACTTTGCTACAAAAGGTATGCATATTTATGCCTAAATCAATAACAAGGACATTTGTAATAAATTCATCTAGTTTCCTAAAAATGTCTGATCTTTTTATTTTCTACTCAGTTTGATGAAAACTGTTACAAATATGAGCAACACAGAAAAACAAATTTCCATTAAATTTTCGTCAAATGAAAAGAAAAATGAAAAACTACACAACGTCCTTGCTCTTATTTCTTTGTAGTGAATTTTTCTCCCTATTTTGTTTATAGCACATACCTACATATTTCCATCAGTCTAATGTTTTGTTTTCTTTTTGACGTTCACACAGCCTCAAGCTGTTTTTAAAAATAGAAAATTCTTGTTTGCATAAGATTTAGGTTTCGTTACAATTTTCGTATCTATTTATGCAAAAATAACATATCATGCCGCCGCGCGGTTGCTGCCTCCTGTCGCATAGGTTGTTGCAAGTATAAGCAGTATATAGTGCGAGAAATCTTTAAATTGAGGTGATATCATAAGTCGTATGTAATTGCTTATAAAAGTTTGTTGGATAAAATGAATTACAAACTGAGTCTTTTACTACAGTATTGAAAAACTTAGACGAAAAACCGATTTAACTTTATTGGTAATTGATAATGCTGGTCATAAAGGAGTTTTTCATTCGCTTTAATGATCACAAAAATCAGTTGTTTGTTTTTGCTTGACAAACACTACAATACTTTTCCAAATGATTTTGTTGTTCTGAATTTGACATTCACGTTATAAGTTTTCTATGAGGTTAAGTTTTTCAAAAAAAAAACTGTTTGAAAATACACACAAAATTAATATTAAGTTGTTTTTAAGACTTGGTAATTCGCAATACTTTTCAAAACAGTCATTGTACCTCTCTTAGTTTTCGGAATTTATTAGTTACATTAGTAGGCATTAAAGTGTTGACTACACTAAAAAAAACACTTAACAGTTTTGTGTTTGTAAAAATGGAGATAGAGCAACGTGTCTTCACTATTAAACAATATTTGAAATATATAGAAAGCTTGGCGGCAGCATTTCTAAAACTTTTTATCTTTGTCAACTTTGAAGAGATCAATTGAAATTTGAATTTAGCGCCTATGGAGGTGCCAAAAACACAAGTTGTTTAAATGTAAGTATCGAAGCAGTGCTTGAGAGTGCCGGTGAATTTAAAGCTCTGTACAGCATATAATATATGCATATAATATTATTCACAAAAGATCTGCATCTCCATGCTTCAACAACTGAAATCCAATGACAATCCACAGCGGAGAGAGTTTTTGTGAATGGATTGTTGAGCATTAATAACTTGAAGACTTTTAAAGCAAAATCATCCTAAGGGACGGAACACATTTTCATTTGTTAATCGCCAAAATTGTCGCTTTCGAGATTCTGAGAACCCACATTTGATTGTCGAAACACATATGCATCCACAACGTTTCAGTATTTGGTAAGGATTTTGGTCTGGAGGCATTATCTATATATATAAAAATGAATTGCTGTTCGCTAGTCTCACTAAAACTCGAGAACGACTGAACGGATTTATCTTATCTTAGTCTTGAAATGTTCGTGGAGGTCTAGGAAAGGTTTAAAAGGCGAGAAAAAATCGAATAATTCCCGAGAAAACCCTAAAAACAGCCCTTTTCTATTTCCCATACTCACGTTTTCTAGAGTCTATTTGAACTTTATTGCTATTCAATAAAGTTCATATTAAATTATAATCACTCACTGTTGTCTAAGCAATTTAGGTGTGTTCCTAACGTAAAAGAGTGAATTTGCAATTTATTACCGCTGCATAAAGTTCAAATTTAATCATATCTATGAAAATAGTCTTCGCGTGCGCTTTTTTAGGATCTAATGTTTCCTTGATGCTCCCGGCAGAGCCGGAAAAACGTTCTTAATTTCATTGCCTTTGGCGAAGATCAGATCGCAAAATGATGTTGCTCTAGCGTAGGCTCCATCTGGAATAGTTGTGACTCTGCTAGAAGGTGGACGAACTGCGCATTCTGCCTTGAAATTACCATTAAACAAGCAAATCACCGAAACACCAATTTGCAACATCGCCAAAAATAGCGCAATGGCCAAGATTCTACATGTAGGAAAATTAATGGTTTGTGATGAATGCACAATGACCCATAAGAGGTCGCTGGAAGCGCTGAACAGAACATTGAAAGATCTTCGTGACAGCCAAAATATTGTCCGGATTCATCACATTACCCACAGATTTCTGTCACATCGCATATTCAAAAGAGGAGCTTATTCAGTGTGTTTTCCCCGATATAGTGCAAAAGTTCAATAACCATAATTGGCTGGGTGAACAAGCAATATATCGAAAAATAAAGGTGTCGAGGATGGCGTCCATTCAGAATTTTCTTCCAGGACAGTTGGTTTCCTTCAAATCATTCGACACTGTTATGAACCAGGATGACGTAGTCGACTACCCCACGAAGTTTTTAAATTCACTGTAATTAATGTAATTAGCTGGATTACCACCTCACCATTTTTAGATGAAAATAAATAAATCGCAAGGACAGCCTTTAAAAGTTTGCGAAATAAACTTGTAGTTTCCCTGTTTCGCGCATGGACAATTATACGTAGAGTGTTCGCGCGTCGGAAAACCATCTTCTTTTTTATTTACGCACCATAAAACAAAACAAGAAATATAGTTTATAAGAAAGCTTTAAATTGATTAACAAACTGTAAAAAAATGATTTTTTTTATTTTTTTTAATTTACACAAAAGTTTAGGCCTTTTATTTATCGATTCAGGCAGTACACAGTCTGCCGGGTCAGCTAGTTAAACATTTATTATACTTCTTTGGAAATAAAGCTGGTCAAGCAGATATTGTTACTAGTGCTCGATATTCCGACATGATGACACAGTTCTTTTTACCGGAATGGGCTGATATTGATGTGGCCAATATGTTGGTTCAACAGCACCGCATGCAATACAGTCTGGAAAATACTTCAGTTACTGCGCTATTACCACTATCCCAGGTCGTGTACTCTCTCAATTTGCTGTTTGGAATTTTCTCCTTATTTCTTTGATTTCTTTGTATGAAGTCATTTAAAGTCACAGGTCTATATCAAGAAGCCCAAAAGCACGAAATTCCTTGACAAAATTCATTCACATTTATGAAGAATCGCCATTTTGTCAAACGAGTTCATAATGTGTATGCAAAGCCGTGGGGCAATTTTGTCCCATTTTTTATTCCATAAATAACCCATTTCTGTGTCAATAGAACAAATTACAATCAGAAGACTAAAAAATGTGTCGAACTCTAAAGAAGGAATCAAAGCGGCTAGGAAAAATATCATTTGATTGCTATAGTTACGAAATATATTGTATTTATAAATTAGCAGTTTACCATCAAATTAATCAACTAAGGTGGCGCAACAATCCTAGAGTTGGAGCCTAATGACTAACAATTCTCAACTTTTCTTGTGTGTAAATAATGTCAGGGATGGAGGCGATCTACAGTTTTTATTCCGAATCTGAACGTCTAATTGGAGAAAGCACATCTTATGACTTTAATCTTGTAGGATTTGTCAATTCCTCAAAAGACGCAGTACCCGTGAAAAAACTTTTATGTGGGGATTAAACCAAAGACCACTGACGTGATACTCTTACGCACAAACCTAGTAATAGGTTTATCATCAAGTTTCAGAAGTATCAAATATCGGAGATTAAAAAATATCGCGTTCGGATTCCAGAACTCCATGGTCCTAATAATTTAAGGGACTTTTAAAAATATTAAAAAATTATTGAGCCTATTTTTTATTAACAAAACCTCAACTTACCCTTAAACATACCTATATCCTAATCTCACTTCGAAAAAAGAGATATAAAAAGATACATAATACTTTTTTGAATTTTGAAAAACTGCATGCAACAATGCATAAATGATCAAAGACAAGTGAATTTTTCTTTTTGTGTATCTTTCTCTTGTCATAGCTGGGAGCGATGGTTTATTTACACAGTTTTTATTCAAACATCATCATGTACTAGATATATGTACTCTCAAGTCATGTCTGTCTACCGAGGCAAACACAACAAGCTCTCGCATCTAACATATCTAGCAAGTCAATAGAAAACTCCAAAGTGTATCGAGGTAAGCTGAAGAATAAGGTTGAGGCATGACAACGACAACTAGCAACGAGCAACGAGCAACGCTTAAACGTTCCAACGCAACGTTCAACATTCAACGATGATGTTGATATTGATGCCGATGACGATGGTGATGACTTTGAGATGACAAGACATCTCTTTCTCTATATAAGCATCATCTCCTTCTCTACCTTCAAGGCGCTATGTTTCATTGAGCAATTATTAAACTTTCGATAATTTTCTTTCATTCAAAAGTCTTCATCCGTTTCAGAGTGAAACGAACTACGAATATAATAATAATAATGTATAGCACCTGCTTGCTGCACCTTTCTTAACGGTTACGCATATCGAGTTCACTAGAAAATGAATGGGCATCAAACTATAGCCTTTAGAGACGGGCCGTAACGACGACGACGATGAACGACGCCAAGATGACATGACACATGAGTTAACTAACAGTTTATAAGAACCAAGCAAATATTTGATAAAATCTATGAAAAGACAGGGATGTTATTGTGTATATACTTTTGTTGCCTGCTTGTCAACATAATTTACAATATTCTGCCGCCCTCCCGCCGCTCCGCCGCTTCACTACCGCACCGTTGAAATAATAATCAAATATCTCGAGGCATATTGTTTGTTTGTTGTTGTTGTTATTTCGAAGGCAGGCAGTGGCAAGGAGGTGTTGAGGAGAAGGTATGTTCATAGAAGGCGACTTTCATTTAGGTTAAGGAAAGAGGGAAATGTCATGTCCTCTTCTTTCCAACTCAAGTTGTTAATGACATGAATATTATAGCTTCTGGAAGATTTAAATCTTTAAAAAGATAAAAAGATTTAAAAGAAAGTTTCAATGCTAGGTAATAGATTTGAGTTTTTTTTATTTTTCACAAGAAAAGTCAAAATGATAGGTTTTGTGGTTTGTTATTAATATTTGTAGAAGTTTTGGTATTTGTTTATGTTTGTTGCCTGAGGTGAAGCTATTGGAGTTTAATGGGAACTCTAAAATGCTTATTCAAAGAAGAAAGGTTCCAATTATAAACGGAAATCAAAACAACATTTAGCCAACACGAAAATATACCATTTGATAACAAGAATGTTTCTAAAAGATACTTAGAACGCAACTGTGGAAAATTGTGTCTTAAGATAATGGCTAAAACTTTTTAAAAAAACTGTTGCTTAAGGCGTAGTATTTTACTTTTCTAAGTATTTATGAATTTGAATATTTTTGTAACCATTGTAAAATACTTATTTCCTTTTATAAACAACAGTGCTTCTAAACGGAAACTGATCTTCAATTTGAAATATCGGTTAGGTCGATATTTTGTGATTTTAACTTTAGTAGAATTGTTAAAGTTACAGTAATTGCTTAGATCGTTAAGAACTAGAGAAATCATCCTTTTAACTTTAGAACCTTTAATATATCTTTAACGTTTTATTAATTCATTCAAAATTGTGTACCATTGTATATTTTTATAGTTAAAACAGGTTACTGTTTTGTCTCATTTTTTAGTGATCTTAAAAATAAGGCATTTGTAAATATTTTGGCATAACCAAAGCAGACTTCATTGACATCTGCAACGCTAATAGCCTTTTGATTGGTGGCACTATGTTTGAACACAAACTCTGTCATAAAATTAGCTGGGTTTCGACGGACAGGCAAGCGTCTTTCAACCAAATTGACCACTCTGGGATGTACGAAACAGAAGATGCGCCGATATGTGATTTGGCCGTAACCACCTCTCATGATAGCTACCCTAAGATTGCGTACAGCTACAGTTCGAAGATCCAACAGCACGAGCCCCCAAATTCAACAACGCTAGACTAAAGGATCCCACGACCCGTCAACAATTCAGGGACCACTTTTCTCACGAAATGAGAACAATCAGCAGCACAGTACATGAAGACATCGAACACCATGAAATGCTGTGAAAAATGTTTTCATTTCAGGTGCTGACAGAATATTCGGTCGGAAAGAAGGAAGCAACAACACTTGGCTTTCAGAAGAAATTTGGGCAAGGATCAACGAACGCAAGCAGTTAAAGGCTCGAATAAATGCTGCACAAGGGGAAGAAAGAAATGAGCTGGAGTCCTCGTTGCACATGAAAAGAGAAAGGTTCACCGCAGTGTGCTCCGAGAGCAAATCAGTAGGTGGAAAGAACACTTTTAAACCGAGTTTTTGCAAACAACGTGCAGCCGATACCTTCTGAAACGCCTGAAAAAAACCAATACCCGAATCCGCACCGCACCTCCCTGTAAAGATGAGATCGTTGCCGCAATTAAAGCACTTAAGAACAACAAATCGGTAGGACTTGATGGAATTCCCGCAGAGCTTTTACAAGCAGCGCCAACGTCATCAAGTGAACTGATTCATCCGTTCATAAAAGAAGCCTGGACCACCGAAAGCTTCGTCCATGAATGGAAGAAGGGAATTATAGTCAAGAGCTCTCAAAAAAGTGCAAAAATTGGAGAGGAATTTGTGTTCTACTTGTCGTTGCCAAAATAGTAGCAAAAGTCATATTGGAACGCATCAGTGAATACCTTAAGGCCACACTCGATGCCGAACAAGCAGGATTCCGCGCTGGATTCTCCTGTATTGATCTTATCAACATCCTGCGGATCATTATTGAACAGTGCGTTGAATATCGATCACCACTACACCTGCTATTCATCGACTTCGAGAAGACCTTTGATAGCTTTAACGGGGAGTATATCTGGTAAGCTTTACGGAGAAGAGGCATCCCAGAATAACTAATTGCTATTATTAAAGCAACATATGATGGATCCAAGTATCACGTTCAGCACGATGGTAGGTTGTTAGATGATTTTGAAATCCGAAGCGAAGTCAGACAGGGCTGTATTCTGTTGCCAATATTGTTTTTGTTGGTGATAAGCTATGTACAGCGCTCAGCTCTGACAGGTAGCGGAGGGATCCAATTGACTTTGACATTTTATTTAAAGCACTTGGATTAAGCTCCCAATGATGTTTGTTTACTCTCTTGGAGGATCATGGACCTTCATGAAATTACAACAAGGGTGGAGAGGGAAGTAGAAGTTGTGGGGCTGAAAATTAATTCCGGCAAAACAAAAATGATCAGCCTCGGAACCCGAACATCTTCTTGAATAAATATTTTCTGGCTACTGGTGGAAAAAGTGGACAGCTTACTATAGTTTTTAAGTATCGTTTCCATCGAAGGCGGAACCGAACAAAACGTCATCTGCCACATCGACAAGCAAAAGCGGCGTTCGGTATGCTGTCGAAAATTTGGAGGAATAACTCTATCAGCTTCAGAACAAAGCTACGACTGTTTCGCACAAATGTCGAATCTGTGCTTCTTTATGGTTGCAGCACTTAGAAGATTACTTCAAACCTTCGTGAATAGATGTCTTAGTAACATCCTAAGGATTTTCTGGCCAAACTGTATTTCATTGAAGGACAGATCAGGAACCTATAGAATTTATGATACGAAGACGTTAGTGACAATGGATTGGACATACGCTTCGAAAAGGTAACGACTGCATTGCAGGCCAAGCAATGAAGTGGAATCCGCTCACACAAGAAGGACGAAGAGCTGGACGACCGAGAAGCACATGGCGCAGGATAGTCGAGTTGGAATCAGCGTCACTAGGCAAAAGTTGGAGAGAACTGAAACACATTTCCTGAAAATGTACACGATGGCGCGTAGGCGTAGCAGAGCCCCTGTGTTCCTAACGAGAATTTATAAAAATATTGCCTATAATTTAAAATTGAAAAATATACCTGAAAAATAAGTTTGTTTTCACAAACTATTTAATTTCTAAAGAAAAACTTAATTTTTCATTTTTTAGGTATCTGTTCTAACGATAATTTTGTATATATCAAATTTTTCAGTTTTTGCCAAAAATATTTTTAGAATATAGTTATAGATCATATTTATATAAATTTTTTGAAACGTTTTCGAGATTTAGAATGTTGACAAAAAAAATGTTTAATATTTTTTAAAAATCCAAAAAAGAACAATGAATGTTTAAATAATTATTAACGTCTTAATTTTTAAGTTTGAACTCAATTGAATCAATGGTTTGGGCTTATTGCTGTTGGAAATTTGAGACGTTAAATTAATTTAGTAGTATTCAAATTCTTCATTACAAATTTTGTATGAATACAATTCTGTATGGCCAATTACAGGTTTTTTCGTTCTATCGAACTATACTGAACCGATTAGCATTTTTCTAAGCACACACAAGTAATTGTTGTTGTTTTATTCAGTTTCTTTCTATTATCTAATCTCTTTTTCATAAGCCAACGATTTCGATTGGATTCGTATGAGGAGGGAGATGGGGCGAAATGTGGGTGCGGTGGCGTAGTGCGTAGTGCACTAGCTCCTCACACGCTAGATCGCTTGTTCAAGCCCAGCTCGGGCAAAAGTTCTTCAAACATTAAATTGAACAAAAAGCGATTAAGCACCACTAAAGGAGTCTGATGATCGGGTTGGCCCCCGTGAAATAGCTATAACTCCAGCATATGAACTTGGTGGTAGCACACACAAGTTGTTGTTGTTTCATTCTTATATTCAACACAAATTATTTTCATTAAACATAATTTTTCAACGATCAAAAATGCATTTTTTTAAAATCTCCTGTATAGGAGTTCAGTATAAAGTGTGAGTGTAGCTTGTTACACTTAAAATTTTCAAAATCCTGAAATCGTCTTTTCGGATTCAGTAAAAGTAAGACAAATGTGCGATTGACTTCTGATTTTCAAAAAATTCTTCAACATTAAAACAAGTTGTTCTTTCGTGTGATGCTCAATTTTTACCAACTTAAGTCAATCAACTACACAAATAGGCCCAAATTTATATCCTGTGTTAACTTTTAATTTCACTGATTTTCGCTGCATAACTGGGCCCACGTTCATTTTAAAATAGAAATGTATGTTCTTGAGTTTTCAAAGCTAAAATTTTGATTAAGTTTTTAATTTCGCATATGAAGTTATTTTAATGGGTCCGATTTGTCAAATTAAAAATGTTGACATTTCTCGACGACGTTTTAAGATTTTTAGAAAGATGTATGTGCGTGCGTGTGCCCGTACGTCCGTGCGTTCGCGCCGTTTTTTCGTCGTTAATAGCTCAAGAACTAGAAGAAATATTAACTCCAAATAAATTTTTGTATACAAATAATAAGTCAGAAACATGCAGAAAGGGCTCTTAAACAAATTCCGCAGGTGTTTTTTTTACAATAGCAGTTTATCAAAATGTTAAAATTTTGGTTAACCCTAAATACCTCACGGACTAAAAACGCTAGAGACTTGAATTAACTTTTATATAATATATCTGAACGTAATACCAAATAAGTATATTTTTGAAAAAAAAAATCCATTTTTTTTTTTTAATCAAAAAAACTGAAAAAAATATGTCACCTCGAAAATGTTACGAATTAAAAATGATTTCATCTCCAAAACAATTTTGTGGAACGGAAAATAAAAATTTTAACATCCGGTAAAATTTTGAGAAAAATCGAATTGACAGCTTTTTACAAAAAATAAAAACCTAAAAAAAAACACAATACTTGGTAAAAATTTACTTGGGACTCAAATAGCTTTAAAAATGTTTACCTCAAACTTTTTTATTTTACAGAAAATATTGTTTTCGAAATTCAGTAGTTTTTTTTTATAAAAATCCAACAGTCTCGTTTTTTCATAAAAAAATATCATCTACAAAAAACAAATCGACAGACGGGATGGGATGTTTTCAGTGTGAGTTGGGTCCTAGCCTCTTTTTTTCTTAATTTAGAATGATGCTAACAATTTTACAACATTTTATATTCTTTGTATCAAGGGTATTCGAAATATATACGAGTATGAATGAAAATGTAACGTTTGACAGTAATAGATCATTTGAAAAGATTTCTACATCAGTAACATTTCCAGCTAAACAATATAACTCTTTTGTAGGTAAGGTAGGTCTATATAGTTTATATGAAACTATTAAATCAGTTAAACGTTGAAGTAGCAAATTCAATGGAACTTTAATCACCACCCAATTACGTTGGGACATTCCACTTTTAAATTGATACAGATGAAAAACAATTTTCAGTTAACACTCACTTTATCGTACACCACCATCATCAGTGCAGTATAGTTTTTCCTATTTTCCTCTACAAAAGCTAAAGTCTTGACAAAAAAAAACCTAATAAAATGTCAATTACGTAGTGAAGCATATATTCAAATGGTACAAACAAAGGTAAAGCCAGCAAGATGGAAAAGACAAAATTAAGCACGCAAATGAGCCACTGGTGGACTCCATATCATTATCCTTTCCCCAAGAGAAATAATAATACGAGTATATGTAGCTAATAGCAGTACACAGCCTTCAGAGAGCAAGCTTTAATATATGGCTTGGCTCGTTGGCACCTTTTGTGTCAGCTGTCCACAGCAGCAGCACTTGCACCAGCATCAGCATCAGAATCACCATAGCTATTAACATCAGCTATCCTTGTAGCTTTGATTATATATGATAGCCAGCCACATATAATATAGGCACTGCACCGCTTATGATTATGTACTTATTTTTACATTTTAACAATTTATATGCTATTCTATCGCATATAAATCTAATTTTTATTGCACATTTGCCATTTGCATACAACCCAGCCAGATGGAAGTTTTTAAAAATGAAAATCTAAAACAAGGCTACAAGAGTATACAACCTGCTCTCTTTGCAACTGCCACTGATTTCAACAACATCAGCAAAACGGTTTTTAGTTAATTCTTTTTTTTTCGAACGTCTATGATAAATATTTTTGTTTTGTACACCTATATTTCAATGACGTTGGCAGAAATAGAGTACACTCTGTTCGGAAAGTTTGTTTTCAAAATAATGCGACTTTTTATACGTGCTAAAATTAAAATAAAAGAGTTTAACCCAAATGCTATGTTGTCCTTTTTGTCTAAAGTCTTTGAAAGACTCATTTAAAAACAATTAAATAATTTTCTTAATGCCAACAATCTAATTGTATCTAGTTATTGAAGACTTGAGGATGTGAATGGATAAATTTCATGTGTCATTTTTAGTCCTCTTAGATTTTTCGAAAGCTTTCGATTCAGTTGACCACACATTATTACGCAGTAAACTTATTAATGAATTTAAATTTTCTTCTGCGTCAGCAAACTTAATTTTCGCATACCATACAGGTAGATATCAAGCTGTGGAATGGGTCGCTATCAAATTTCCTTCCGAATTTAAATGGTGTACCGCAAGGCTCCATTCTTGGTCCATTGTTGTTTTCAATGTACATTAATTTAATTTGAAACTCAATGAAATTTTATTCCTTGATATGTAGCTTTACTTAAATTGTCCCCTCGTATTAATTGTAGTGTTCAATGCTTGAATGAGGATCTTGAAAATGTTCAGAATTGGTCCACAGCAAATAGGCTTCACCTAAATCTTTTAAAGACTAAATGCATAGTTATTTCCCAAACCATATTTTGATAGAATTCGTTGAGACGGCTACAAATTTAGGAATAATATTTAACAGTTTTTTAACCACATTCACACATTAGTTGGTAAGACTTATGGAGACCTGTGTCCATTGTTTGCGGCCCAGCATTATACTCCCATAAAAAAGCGTTTTTTAATTGCCAAAACCTTAATAATACCAATTCTTACTTATGGAAGCAAATTTTACTTGTACAACTCCTTGACTTGAGATGATATTTTGAAAGAAATTCTCAGTTTTTGGGAAGTTAGAAAACAGACGTCAACTTGTATAACTCCTTGACTTGGGATTTTATTTTGAAAGAAATTCTTAGTTTTTGGTAAGCCAGAAAACAGACGTCAAAATCTTGGCTATGAGACTTTTTTAAATTCAAAATACAGAGTTTTCCAATAAAAGGTTTCATTTTGTTATTAAAATAAAACGAGTATTTTTAGAGATATCAATCAATTTTCCATGACTATTTCCCAGATAAGTTTTTCAAAACCGCCATCCAAATTCGTCAAAAGACCCGTAGGTCTACTTAATCCCAGCTATTACTGGGTCCCTGGCCCTACCATAACTGATGCGCCACCTTATTCATTTTATTAAAGTTTTCCCATTTAAAGCTACATAATCTACACTGTCAACCACTGGGATAAGGTCACACATTTTGGAATCGATTATCGCATTTTATAGCTGGTGATTAGGTGCGAACCTCATTTATAAAAATTTATAAAATTTAAGAGTAAATTCGAAAGCAGCATTGAGATTTGCCAAGATCAAAAATTAACTTCTAAAAAAGGGTAAACAAAAGGGAGTCAAATGCAAATTTCAGAAGAAACAAAAAACCAATCAAATATTTACATTTTATGGTTTTAAAACACTTATTTATACAGTCTTTTTACATTTGTAATGACAATTTCAGCCATTTTCAGATAAAACCACTATAAGACGGTCTTGAATGGAAACATTCGAATAATAATCACAGGAAATTTGGACCCAGGAATCACGAAAACCTTCGATTAAGGTGTCCTTGTCTTCAAATTGTCTGCCAACTTCATAAACTTTATGAAAAAGCCATGTCCAAACGTTTTCAATTATATTAAAGTGTGGAGAATACAGGGGCTATGTCAAAAGTTTCACGTCTTCTGATTAAATTCAACTTCTAACAACTCTCGAAGTGTGAATTGGAGCATTGTTTTTTTTTATTTTTGAAAATCCAAGGCAGAGGTCCAAAAATGTGTTTTGTTTTGTTTTTGGAATCAACCGTTCCAGCAAATACTAATATTTGTGTCCGTGCATTGTTGTGAACAAAAAATAAAAGTTCTTGTTTGTACCTTGTACCTTTTTTGAACTTTCCCATATTTTTGTCGATCAGCAATATGATACCTTGTAACTTTCTTTCTTCTGTTAATTATGTTTTGTCAATTGAATCTAACCTAAACAAAATAGTAAGTATTCTGGTCTTACATCAATAGTAAAAAAAATCGATTGATATTCCCAGATGTATGAATTACCTTGGTTCAACATTTTCAAATATATCACGTATTTGTGATTCCTTTGCACACTGTTTTGAATCTAAATACGTTCATTCGAAAATAAAAATGAAATTGAAGATGATCTTTTGAGTTTAAATGATGACAATAATCCAGGTCCAGACGAAATTCCACCTGTTGTTCTTAAAAAATTTGCTGCTTCTCTAGCTGAACTGCTTTTCTTAATTTTTAATTGCTCTTTAAAGAACGGCGAATTTCTTCAATCATGGAAGAAATCATTTTTAAACCCTATTTACAAATCAGGTTCTAAACAACTACCGTCCGATTTGTAAATTGTCGTGTATTCCAAAACTTTTCGAGAAATCGATATATGAAAAACTAACATTTTTAGTAAAGGAACAATTTTCACCAATACAAGGAACTAACCTTTCTATTTTCTCCAATTTCATTTTAAATAATCTCGAAGAAGATTTACCGATTTTTCAAAAGCATTTGATAGAAGAAATCACTCTTTTTTAATTAAGAAATTAAAACACTTTGGTTTTCATTCTAAGTTTTTGAAATGGTTGGATCTTATCTTAAGGGTCGAGTTCAATTTGTTTGCTTTGACGAAGTTCTCTCAAAATCAATTTTGGTATCATCTGGTGTGCCCCAAGGTAGCCATCTTGGACCCCTTCTTTTCCTAATTTTTATAAATGACTTACCTAGTATTTTCCTCAATTTTAGTCAACTTCTATTCGCCGATCACTTAAAGTTTTTTCGTTGCATAAAATCTATTAATGGCTGTCATCTCTAACAAGACGATATATTTAAATGTCGCAAAATGTCAATGTTTTTTTTTCCGCAACTTTTCTGCAATCATTTTTGAATACAAAATTAAGAATCAAGTTCTAGAAAGAACAAGGGATAAGAAAGATCTTGGTGTAGTTTTTGACCCTAAACTTAACTTTGTTAAGCACATTGAATTTAGTGTAACCAAAGCAAATTGCATGCTGGATTCTATCAAACGCAATAGCACAGACTTTAAAGACCGTTTTACTCTCAAATCGCTTTTTACCTCATATTATTTAAGACCAATCTTGGAATACTGTTGTGTAATCTGGAACACTTTTTAGAACATTCAATCCAAGAGAATTGAAATGGTCCAAACAAAATTAAAGGATTCACTATTCAAAAATTTGGGTGGAACATCAAAACTCCATAAAACAAAAGTAGATGCCAACTTTTAGCTATTCAATCACTTGAAAATAGATGTGAAATGTTTTCAGTGATGTTTATTAGTGATATTTTATCACTTTATCACCCTTTTTTGTTGTCTTTAATAAATTTGTATGTTCCATCGCATCAACTTCGAATGCGTTGTTTGTTTCGAGACAGAGTTTCAATTATTTGCAAGTAGTAAAACGAAAATCTATTACAAAATTAGTTGCTTGAACCTAGTGGTTAGCAGGTATATGTCATGAATTGTGTTTTTGAGATCTTGAATCAACTATTGAGTTATGACATAGATCCACATTTCCAAACAAAAATAAGTTTTAAGTTGTTTAATCGGAAGATCTCGTTGGCCAATTTAAATCATATCTTCAAGAAATAACAAGGGCATGAAACTTCTCTTGCGAAATTGAGACTCAAACCTATTCCAATTGTTGTTTCGAATTTAACATTTTGAATTCATTTAAAGGAATTCTTTGTTTCATTTTTCTTAATAAAGTAGTTTTTAGTTCTTAAGTGTCAGAAAATTGCAACCTTAAAATGGCATCTGCCTAAATAGTAATCTATTCAGAATAAAACCTCTTATTGGAATTGGAAAATCCTATATGAATTAGATTTTTGAACGCATTATTCTCTTTTAAATTAAATAAGGTCTAGGTGCATAGCTACCAAAGAAAGAATTGAAAGCTTTTAAAAGCCTAAGTTGTTTTTTTTTATTTTTTTAAAAATAAGAATCATGTTATCATTTTAATTATAAAAAGAACAAAAGTGGTACACCTGGGCGTATACACACTAATTTTTTTTTGAGTATCTTGTTCTTTGACCATAAGAAGAAAGTATTTCGCAACCCATATGGAAAATGGAAAAGCAAAAGGATTTGTGATGAGTAACCTTCTAAGTCATACAATTTTGTTAAAGAATCTCAAAAACATACTTTTTTCAAATCAGAATCTGTTACTCTTACTTTGCATCGAGACTGTAATAGGTTTACTAGATCCTCATCATAATAGTCTTATTCATATTATATTTTTTATTATAATTTTGTTTATGTGCTAAATCCAAAAAACAAAAACATTTTAAAAATAGATTTATGCATTGTTTCAGGAACACTAGCTTGAGCAAGCGAGCACTGCTGTTGTGTTTGCTTAACATTTATTTTTTTCCTATATTTCAAAATTTGTATTTTATGCATTTTGAGCTAAAATTAAATTGCACGTTTATTAGTATTATTCATTTTTATCGTTATAGGTGCATATTGCCATGGATTTTCAGATTTTAAGGCTATTTCTTTACCTCTATTCACAAATGCAAAAGTCCTTTTTTTCAATTCGGCTTAAATTGCTTTGGTTACTATGGTTTCGAACATTATCATGTCTATAACGATAATCGACAAATAAATAATACAAAAATAATATCTGCACTCGGAAAGGTGTTTGAACAATGAGGAGTGAATAATCGAAATGGTTCAGTGTGAACCCAATGCAGTAAATATTCTCCCAAGGGGGAAACAATGATACCGTAAAATTGATGTAGTTTTATTTATTTAATTTTTATTATGGGAATATATTTGTTTGTATGTTGGGTAGGTTTTTGTATGAATTTTATAAATGCTTTTGATGGTGATTTTGTTTTTCAACTTGTTATCGGTCGCCAACGAATTTACATACTATACCTTCCTTCCTAGTTTACCTGTAGTTGAGTTTTGGGATGCCAATTTGGCAAGGAAATTGAAAACTTTTGCATTTATTTTAGATTGTTTTTTTTTTTTCAACATGAAATCTATGAAATATTGATTTACTATAAAATAGCGGAAGTAAATGATATGGTACATACTATTTCATTTTCCGAATATTATTTTTGGAGTTTTTTTTAGGAAATTTAAGTTATGTGAATATGTAAATCAGAGGACTCGGGAACATATTCAATTTAAGGATGAGGAATAACAATTAAATCACATTCAAAAACGACATTTTAAACTTTGAATTTGTATTTAATTTTGTTGCAGTTTTAATGTCTAGTCAAAGAATTTAATTATATTTCAAAAATTGGAACATTTTTCACTTTTGTAAATAATCTACTATGATTGAATCAGTGAGTGTGAGAAAATAACAAGTAAACGGTGATTTTTTAAGAGCTTGAGAACTTTAAAAAAAAACGCATAAAATTTGCAAAATCTCATCGATTATTTATTTGAAACGTTAGATTGGTCCATGACATTTACTTTTTGAAGATAATTTCATTTAAATGTTGACCGCGACTGCGTCTTAGGTGGTCCATTCGGAAAGTCCAATTTTGGGTAACTTTTTCGAGCATTTCGGCCGGAATAGCCCGAATTTCTTCGGAAATGTTGTCTTCCAAAGCTGGAATAGTTGCTGGCTTATTTGTGTAGATTTTAGACTTGACGTAGCCCCACAAAAAATAGTCTAAAGGCGTCAAATCGCATAATCTTGGTGGCCAACTTACCGGTCCATTCCTTGAGATGAATTGTTCTCCGAAGTTTTCCCTCAAAATGGCCATAGAATCGCGAGCTGTGTGGCATGTAGCGCCATCTTGTTGAAACCACATGTCAACCAAGTTCAGTTCTTCCATTTTTGGCAACAAAAAGTTTGTTAGCATTGAACGATAGCGATCGCCAATCACCGTAACGTTGCGTCCAACAGCATCTTTGAAAAAATACGGTCCAATGATTCCACCAGCGTACAAACCACACCAAACAGTGCATTTTTCGGGATGCATGGGCAGTTCTTGAACGGATTCTGGTTGCTCTTCACTCCAAATGCGGCAATTTTGCTTATTTACGTAGCCATTCAACCAGAAATGAGCCTCATCGCTGAAAAAAATTTGTCGATAAAAAAGCGGATTTTCTGCCAACTTTTCTAGGGCCCATTCACTGAAAATTCGACGTTGTGGCAGATCGTTCGGCTTCAGTTCTTGCACGAGCTGTATTTTATACGGTTTTACAACAAGATCTTTGCCTAAAATCTTCCATGTTGTCGAATAACACAAACCCAATTGCTGCGAACGGCGACGAATCGACATTTCACGGTCTTCAGCAACACTCTCAGAAAGAGACGCAATATTCTCTTCTGTACGCACTGTACGCATTCGTGTGGTTGGTTTAATGTCCAATAAAGTAAACTGAGTGCGAAACTTGGTCACAATCGCATTAATTGTTTGCTCACTTGGTCGATTATGTAGACCATAAATCGGACGTAAAGCGCGAAACACATTTCGAACCGAACACTGATTTTGGTAATAAAATTCAATGATTTGCAAGCGTTGCTCGTTAGTAAGTCTATTCATGATGAAATGTCAAAGCATACTGAGCATCTTTCTCTTTGACACCATGTCTGAAATCCCGCGTGATCTGTCAAATACTAATGCATGAAAATCCTAACCTCAAAAAAATCACCCTTTACTTTCTAAGAGATTGTTGCGGTAAAATTTACTACAACAAGTTTCACTAGCCTATATCATATCTTTTTCTCCTTTTTTAACTTTCCTGTCGTCGTTGCGGCTCCGAAATATTTAAAGAGTTCAGTATAATCCTGTTTTCCATCAGTCATAGTGCGGAGTTGTGTGACAGAAGGTCCACATTTTCATTTACTTTTGAAATTTGTGACGGGTGGTCACTAAATGCACAATTGTGTAACGGATTAGCCACGAAGACGGTATTATTGAATGTGTGACAAACATGAAGAGTTGACCTATGTTCAACGATTAGTGTGCATCCTTTCTCTAATTTGCACAGTAGCTTAATGCCCACCTTTAAGTGCAGGAATACTTGGGATGTGTTTTCCCTTCCCCTAAAATGATCTTCACGGAAGTCTTAGGGTTTAGAGTCTAAATTACAAACTATCGGATCCTGCCTCTCAATCTTGGTTGAGAAATGTCAAGGTTTCTAATTACAAGAACGCTTTCCTCAAGTTATTAAACTGGGCCGGTTAGGGCTGTAGGATTTTATTCGCGAAATCTCAAACATTTTTAGTTTACTTAGACCAATTTGATTCGACTAATAGGAACTGAACTCGTCCATTTAGAAAAGGTTGGTGTTCGAATTACCAAGGTGAAAGAGACCACAAAGGTTTGGCTGGTTTTTGAAATCAGCATGCACCCAGCGAAAAAGCGGGTTGTCGCAGTTAGACCGAAAGAGGAAACCAGATCATAACAAAAGGTTAGAGTAGGATGGCATACTTGTCGTGGCCTCTTGGATAAGGGAAGTTCGCCATGAATATGGCACTTTTTTTTAGAGAATCTAAAGAGAGTGAGGTCATAAAAAGAAGAGTGAAAAATGTTTGAGAAATGGAAAAAAATAAGAAGAAAAATTAAAAATTGATAAAGCAGATCAAATTTGTGAGGAAGGCGTTGTTGGAAAGAGAGGATAAGGAAGAGGCAGGATTGACTTTTGTAACCAAAAAAAAGCTAAGTTTATCTTTTTGTTTAGTGAGTTTTGTGCTTTTTTTGGTAAATTGTGTTTGGCTATAAATAGCCAAAAATTTAACCCGATAGACTTTTGGTCGATTCCTTGGTTTCCCGAGATTGTGAGACCCGCGACCGTAAAACTATTTCGTTCTTCGGGAACTTTCCTAAGGTGACCTTTCTTTGTGTCCTTTGTTACACAACCAATTGTTTTCTCTTATTGGTTGTTCGTCGTGTCACTTTAATATGTATGAAAATTTTGCAATAAATTCTGGGTTTTCTCCCTATATAAATAAAAGTTTCCCAGATCTAAAATATAATAATATACTTTAACCTTTTAGGTGAAAAATCAATTCTAGACCCAGTAGCAGAAAATTAGGCTTTAATAGTACAGCGGTGTTGAATCGTACGATTAGACACTGTGTGGCACTTCGAGCAGATGTCCCAAGTTAGGGACAGGCCATGGGCGTCGAGTGTAGCATGTGTAAGCATTCGCGGTCAGAGTTCCGGGTTAATAGGGGGCTAGATCAGTTCCTCCTCCAAAATGACAATGACATATATTTTGGAACTGAAACATTAATTCATTGTATAGGGTCCAAGATTTAAGGGTTGTAAACAATTTTGTCAGTGAGAGACTAAACGGATCTTGGATGCCACTTCACAGATCCACGATGCGAGATATTGCGCTTACCAAAAGGTTCCTTCAATAATAATGTAACGCCACCGTGTTGTTGAAACCAAAGGTCGTATAAATCTACATTCTCCAAATCAGGCACGAAAAAGTTATTAATTATGGCTCTTTATGTTTCACTTTTGAAGAAGAAATATCTGCCCATAGAACACACAAAACAGTTACTTTTTGAGTAACTTTTCTTGTGAAAACTGAAATCGCTGGCCATCCCGTTTGCACGACTTACAAACATTGTTAAAAAGTGAGCATAAATTAAGTCACAGCTCTCAAAACGACTAACTGCTAAAAAAGTATTGCCAGATTTAAAAATCACACTTTTTTGAATAAGGGTTTGATTTAATCAAAAACATTGAAATCCAATAATTCAAATTACAAAAGGTTTTATTTTGAATACCCCGATTTTTAGGGGATGTCAATTTTCAATCTGTTATTCTTTGAATTGTCACAAAAGAGAACTAAACAGTTATTAAAAATGAAATAATACACCAGCTTTAACCCTGCATTGAAACGGTTAAGATTCATAATTGAAGAATCAACACTGTGTGGATCTTTGGAGTCATTTGATCTGCAGGGTGATCTAAGCAAAGTCGTTTTAAGCCATTAATAGGCATGTTTCAACAAAACGTATCTGAAAATTTAACTTTTATAATTTCAATTTTAACCTTTATGCGTCCCTATGGGGAAAAGATTTATTACATGGAAATTTATTTTCGTCCCGCAACGAAATGAGTACTTCATTGTTTTAAATTTTAAATGAATACAATTTATTTTTTTCAATGCATAAAATCTTGAAAGACAGTACCTATACGTTTCTTCCTGTTTAGTTTATAACCTATGCTGTAACTCTATTTCTAACTCATCCACGGTCTTGTGTGATGCTCGACTATAAAGTTGGTTTCCATAAAACATTTTGCCAATGGCTAAAATGACATTCGGTTTTTTACTCTTCCGTACGCTTAAGAGTACTTTTGAGAATCCAAAGCAACTACCCCCCACACTTCTCTTCCAAAACTAAATATTTATGAGAAAAACTTCAATAACCGCGAATGACATAAAGTAACGTATACGCCCCAACACCTCTCCTATTCTATTCTATAGACAAATTGAAACAAAAAAGAAAAGCAAACGCCTTGGGGCGGCAGCATCCCACCATGTCTCCATTCCCTATCCCAGATACAAAAGACACGCTTATGATGGTTCCTCTGATGAAATCCATTATTACGCTGTCAGCTGGTAATGTTCTGCCATACATCACATCACACTTGGTAGCAACAGCAGCAGGCAGCTGGAGCAGCAGTAGGAACAACCAGATCCTCAACAGCTCCCGGGGGTCAGATTGAATTAAGGACATGTATGTTTATGGAACTCTTCCAACTTCGACGACTATTTTCCAGTTTCCACTTCACTCAAATCCACTTCACTCCAGGTGCCCTCTTCAATCTATCTCCTCGTCGCCGTCTTCCCAACCCACCGCAATTTACATCATCGTCATGGTCGTTATGCAGGCAACACTGCTTACTCCAGCCAACTCAACTCAACCCATTCCCTAGCAATCATTAATCCACGTTTATCGTGTATAGATCCTTCGGCTTCAACCTCAGTCTCCTGTTTTTTTCTGTTCCCACTCCCAACATCTTTGATGGGTTCAAACAGCTATTGAATGTTTTGAACAACGATAGCCTTCTTGCATCTCATATAGGTACATATGGCGTATGGCCATAAGGGGTAAAAAGTAGTTAACCCGGAGATTATACATCCCCACGACGTCATGCAGGAGACATTCCTGCAAATTGCAGGTCTCATGTGCGGTAAGGAGCAATTCTATAGTTGTCGGTGTTACCAACAACCATCCAATTAAATTGCAAAAAAAAACGAATTGAACACGAAAAACAGGATTCAAAAAATACAAAAAAAGGAATCCGCGAAATAGCAAACAATAAAAGGAACATGTGGGGAGAATTAATGCAGAATTTTGTATTCCTGCAGGTACATATGAGTATAACCATTATCATGATGTTTACCTGGAGCGCTTTATTGTCCCTACACGCCTGCACTGTTTTGCGGTCCTTCGACTTCATTGCTCGATTCATGCTGAAATTAAATGAAAAACAATTTCAAAATTAAATAAATGATTGTCATTTTATTTATTGTACATAATTTTGAAATAATTGTATTTTGAAAGAGGTAAACGCATGTTTCCAAAACAACATACCCAACTCTCTTCAGTGGAGGAGGTCGAGGTGTCGTTTGGTTTATTTATAATTTATACATTTTGGAATTGCATAAACCTTTCACGTACGTATTTTGAATTTGTTGTATAAGGTTATGGGAGGTAGGAGTGTAGGAGGTTAGTTTAATGGCATTTTGGGTGTAAAAATAGACACCTACAAATGGGTATCTATTTTAATTATTTATTTTGTGTTTCAAAATATCAAACCGCTAAGCTATGAGGAATATTACTAATAATTGCCTTAAATTAACAAAACCGAATTCCAGTTTTAAATTGAAATGAGAAATTCACGACATTGTCAAAACAAAATTGTCATTCTAGAGGAGGAACTGATACAACCCCTCATGAACCCGCAACCCTGACTCGTAAATGCTTACACAGGCCTCTGTGTCTGCACTGCATTAGTCTGTTATCTGTCTCTAACCATGGGAAATCTGCAAATCCGGCTCGAAGGACCAATGTTTGGGGTAGATTTCAACAAGATTGAATGTTTAAAGATATGGTTCCGAAAAAAGTTAAGACACCAAGTCAATAAATGTTTATTTGAGCAGAAGTACGTCTTACTAGGTTGGAAGTTATTATAAAAGAGTTACATGAAATGTTAAGTACCAACTTTACATAATAAATATAAATGTGGTGGCGCAACAGTCCGTTTGAGAACTAGGGCCTAGTGACTGACAAGTTTCAAGGTGCGAATTAGCCGGCTAATTTGAGTAAGCACTTTTTCATGACAATAATTACTCTTAGAGAATTTGTCAATTAGTCGCAAGAGTCAGTACCCGTAAATAAAACTTAAAGGTGGCACAGGCAGGGATCGAACCCAAGACCTCTGGAATTAAAGTCCAACGCACTAACCATCATGCGACGGGTACTACTTTACACCTTTAGATTAAAAAAATGGATGAATTAGAGAGAATTTAAGAATGGATTAGTCGCCATCTAGAGATTATTTCAGCTTTGTAATTGGTATAAATTATTTAAAACAGCATTCAGATTTGTCTTCAACAATAGTTCTTTCATATGTTCTGATTTTGTCTTTGCATAAACTTTACTAAAGTTTTTGTCATTTTTAAACAATTTAAATCCATTTTAAAACGATAGCCTGGAGTCTTAACCTATTTTAAAGCTGTTTAAAACTCTATGAAACGTCAAAAATAAACAAACTTGTTGAGAAAATTTCGTTGCGAGATATTTTATTTGAAAAAGTAAAAACAAAAATTAATATGTTAAAAGACTTAAGCAGCGATCAAGATTTTGATATTTTGCTGGACGTTTGAATGCAACCAACCGACAGAAAACGACGTTTTTTATGAAAGGTATTGATTTAATGAGAAAGGACTTCTAAGTTTATGATTGATCTTCTAAATATTGATGATCTAAAATCTATAAAAGTTTTTCCAATACCTGTGTGTTTCCTAGTCTTAACAGCGCCAGACCTTACATTTTTCGCTCAATATATTCACCAGAGTAACATAGACAATGTAATACCATCTTTTCAACAATAGGTGAATATTTTGTTACAACAGCTGACATACATGAAATTTTCAATTAAAAATAAACAGAATAATTTCAAGTATTTCAATGAAGTTAACACTTAATTTTTTGATTTTGTTAAAACGAAGTACGAAAATAGTTAACAATTGTTTGTGGAAAGAAACAAATTCCAAACATTTTTCTTACTTTAATTTTATTCTTTAAAAAGGTGGTATGTAGTGCTAAATTGACACCGTAAGTCCAGGCATAAAACAAGATTATTCGAAAATGTAGCGATTTAATTATTTGTAACTTTTTTGTTCAAAATAAGTTGTATAAAGAAAAAAATTAAAACTTGTTTTTTTGTTTATTTTTTTTTAAAAAAGGGGTTATGTAGTGAGTTCGTGAAGTTAGCCCCCCTTTTTTCAATTTTCCTATTTTCGATTTCGGTTTTTTCCGCATTGTTCCAAAGTGTTCCCCCAAAAATGGGGGTCTTATATCCGAAAAACTGTTTTTGATCGATTTTTTTTAAATTGTTCCAGGTTGTTCTGAACATTCTTCAAAATTTGTGGACCTCTATGGTCAAAATTTTAAAAGATAAAGGCAACATTTAACCTTTTTTCGAAATTCTAACTTTTTATATTTTTTAGATTCCAAAAAGTGTTCTTACCATTGTTCTAAGAACTAAGTGTAGTGAAATGTATTTTTAAAAGATATTGCCCCCGAATTTTTTTTCCCAAAAATCCAAAAAAACGTTTTTTCATTTTTTTAAAGCCTACATTTTAATAAAACATGAATATGCAAATGTACAGAAACCAAAACTTGGCTTATAAACTATTATTTACGCTGATGTTCTAACTTTCAAAAATAATCTCGATGTCTTTTAATTTTGCAAACATTTTGTTAGCTCCTCTTTTTATGAAATCAAAAATTCCAAAAATGTTTGAAGTTAAATTTTCCCAGGCCGTGTCCAAATTTCGTCCAAAACCATAAGCAAATACAGCTAAAGGCAAACAAAAACGAAAAAAAAATGTTGGATTTTTTTTCTTTATACAACTTATTTTAAACAATAAAGCTACAATTAATTGCATCGTTCTATTTTTGAATATCCTTGTTTTATGCCTGGGCTCACTGTGTCAAGTTAGCACTTAAGAAAAAAATCAAAGTAAAAATTTTGTTGGGATTTATTTTTCATTCCACAACTTATTAACAACAAATAATTGTCAACTAAATGCGTACTTAGTTTCAAAATCAAAAAATGTAGTGCTAACTTGACATCAACTTAGCACTACATACCACTTTTTTTTTTAAATCGTCGAGCTACAAATTTTTTTCCAGAACTTATTCACAACAAAAAAGCGTAAAGTGTAGTGCTAACTTGAGAGTCGTCTAAAAAGTTTACCGTTTTTATCGTTTTTTGTTTGCTAACTACTCAAGGTTACAAATTACTTTTTTGAGTTTTCTGAATTCGAAAAAAATGTATTGATTACGATTATTTTCTTTGGAAAGCTAAAAATTTAAGTAAATATAAAAATTACAAAAATTCACTAATCGAACAGATTTTGGGGTCAATAATTTGCAGTTATAGTTTTAGAAAATGTTCAGTGCAACGTTTCTTAAGTTTCCTGCAATTTTTCTAAATTTGTGCCAATTGAAAAAAAATCATCTTATTTCAACGAGTTAAAAATTATATATGAAAAGAATTTGGCATAAATTAGTTTAAACAATTTCAGGTAGGTGGTTACATATTATGGCTTAAGAAATGAGACTGGCAACAACGTTTTGGTCTAGTGTTCATATTAAGTAACGGGTTAACCATTTCACGATTTCAAAAGTATAGTGCTGGAATTCGAAATCGGTCAAACTTAGTTGTAGAAACAATTTTTTTTTAGGAATTCAAAATTTCGCAGCATTTATTGAAAACGATTTAAGCTAGGTTCAAATATCTTCATTATTCATTCATTCATTTTCGAATCATAGAATATTTAAACATTGTCAGCTGTTTTATAGACATCTTGACAGAATATCAGGAACTTACTTCCCCGGAATAAAATAAACCGCTGTAGAAACTTTGGAAAATATTGAAAACTTATTTCTAATGTGAGCGCCGAGCTATCCCAAACAACAATAAAGCAATCAACGTGTCTGCTGTAGACAAGTATATTCAACTTGTGAGACAAAACTCGTGTTCCTTGTGTTCAAAAATTGGGCTGCGGCGAACGTTACAAGGTTAGATTTTTCTCTAACCAAAAAATACAAAGACATAAATTTGGACTCCAGGTCCAGGCGCGGCACGGTTTACAGTCCATGTAAAAGAAAATCTTTGTTCATCGTCTTTGCAAATGTTACTTGCCCGTCTAAAAGCTGCTAATCGTCTCCTTTGGAGTTTCAAACCGTTAAGTAACGATATAAGCCGTGTTTTTTTTTGGTATTTCATTAAAAATGAGAAACTACCAACACATCTGCAGTATTCCAGTAGAGAGGATATGTTAAGAATATATCAGAAATAATAGTTTTTTAATTTAAATAAAATATGAATAAAATAATAACAGAAGGAAAGGTGTTCGTTCACAGCTTATGGTCTAACTAATATGTGTAGATCTTTGAGTGAAAAAGCTGACGCTTTATTTGTTGACAATAACTTTTTGCAAAAAAATATAATTAAATAAGTTAGTCGAGCCAGTTTACAAAAACAAAACTTTATTTTTATTTTGGGGACACTCCAATACAGCTACATAAATCCTCTTTATGTGGACTACAGAAAAGAACATCTCGAAAATCAACGCAGCTATAAACGAATCCCTTAGAACGGCAACAGGTGCCCTTAAATTATCAAACGTAGAAGTACTTAGAGTTGAACGAGGTTATGCATCCCTTGAACATCTCGCTGAAAAAAGGGCAAACAATCTTTTAAGCAGAGCCGTAGAAAGTCTAACACACCCATTGTTCCAAACAGAAATAGGAAAAGTAACTCAGTATCTGCTTTCACTAACATGGTCACCTTACCTTTATTCCCCCGAATCGCTCTAGAACAGGATGCGATAACAGTGTCTCACAACGCTCTACAATGAAAACGAAACACTCTAAAAATAAACATCAGTCAGGCTAACCACAATAAAGCAAACACGTCCGACTTTATATACAAAATGCTACATGAAGAACTTATCCCAAACAAAGGAGCGGACAGAATCTTTTACACCGACGACGCAGTTACATACCCGAGCTAGCTGCAATTTACAAAGCGATCTCTGCAGCTGAACTTAATTCTGAATGTTTCTTAATCCTCACCGACAATCAGGGGGCCAATCAATGTCAAGACAAATATCACTTTCGCTTGGATACCCGGACACTGCGGAATAAAATGTAATGATGCCACTGACCTTGCAGCAAAACACGCTAGCCGATACCTTTAGATAGTTGAGTATCCTAATTCTGAACTACACCAGCTTTTGAAAACAACTTTCACACATTTTCAAAAGTTAGAGCTTTCAGAAAAGTGGCGAAGCGCTTAAACCTTTCTTCGAATACATCAACCTAGCAACACACATGTCCAATTTAACCAATCCTTTAGCAGAGAAGAAAGTATACAAGTATTAAGAGTTAGAATAGGAAAAACACAAGCAAACGCTTCTACATTCGTGAAGCTACAGAGGAACGCTCCAATTGTAAAACACCTCTTACAATATGGCATATTTTTGTAGTGTCCTGTTTCTCGACAAACAGATACTAAAACAGACGACGTAGCTGCGACTTTTACAAAAGTCTTAGATCTATCGAATATAAAATAAATAAATTAGTTTTACAATAAATTACAATGACGAAACGCACAGAGAGCTCAAAGATCGGTTCCATGTTAAGCAACTTTGGAAACCAGAAAGAGAAATAAGATTTGAATTTTTTTACCTTGATATATTTTTTGAAGAATTGTTAAGATACGTTTTATTCTGAAAAGTAGTCGTACTACAGGAGATTCGAAGCTGCCACAAAACTTTGTAGGATCTTACAAACATTGAAAATTCATTTTTGTGGCGTTAGTGTGCGAACACTCATGAAGCAATGGGTTATTGAAACTTAACAGCTAGAAGACATAATATTGCTGCATCAAAAACGCGTTCGCTAGGGAGAGATTACACTGCTTTGTATGACACCAAAAAGATTAAAAATAAAGCGATCTTCTTATAACTATGCTTTCGACAGCGTTTTTAATTGCGTTTTTGTTTAGCTTCGGATAAAATATAGAGTCTCAAAAAATAGCAAAGAGAAAAGGCGTAAGTTCTCAATGAAAACAAATAACTTAGTATACCTTTTAACAACTACTATCTGCAGTGAATAGTTTATATTTGGAATACGTGTACAATCACACTTCACTTCGGATATTTTTGCAAAAAAAAAACGGACTTACTATCAAAGCAAATGGTTTAAGCCCTTAAGACCAGTATCATCCAAGCAATCTGTGAGCTATAGCCGAAACTATCAAAAAGCTCTGGAAAACTTTATAAAGCCATTTTAACAAAGTTAGATTCCATAAAATTAATGGTAAAGTTCGCTCTTGCTAAAAGTGCCACAATATTTGTAAGAACTTAAATTTTATTGTATTTTCCAAAAAAACTGGTATTTGGCCCGACTTATACATCCAAGAAAACTTACCAAAATAATGTTTGAATTTCTAGCAAATCTCTCCAGGAAATCCGAAAATCCCGCCTAAAATACTGACAATTTTTCAACAAAAATAAACCCTATTAAATTTAAAAGTGTATCACTACAAGTGTCTAGGAGAAATTCCTTTTATCTTGTCATCTTGTGAAAAAGATTACAAAAGCTTACCATAATAATTATCAGCCAACCGACACTGATTAATGATAATGACATTTTGTTTCAAATTTTATGGGCAAATATGTAAGGTACATATAAAATCACAATTATCAAGAAAACAACTTCCTTTATATTGAGTTGCATTTCTCTATATACAACATTTGCATTTTAAGCTCACTTAAACTTTTGAAAACTTCCGCCAAAAGACCACCTCACTTAAAAGTGTTTGTTCCTATAAATTTCAAGGCAACTTGCCAAACAAACTATTCTAGAAATCGTTCTATATCTTCTTCTCTTTCTCTCTTCTTTTCAAAAAATATTACTTCTTGTTTTTCGGAGTCGTTGTCGATTTGAAAAATAAAGGAAAAACATTTCAAAACACACCACACCAAATAAGGCGCACGACATAAACGAACAGAACCCAGGACGATGGAAAACTCCTATTCACATCAATCACATGGTGTCTGTAGTGTAATTGCCATAATTGTTAAATCCTCCGGTTCTCGCCATATTCCATCCCTAATTGCCCAACCCGAAACCCAAACCCAGGGGTATCTATGTATGTAGGTGTTCTTAAGTTGGGTTGGCATTGGCATGCAAAACTTCTTTGGGGCTAAATCCAATTTCAAACTTATTCACAGAGAGTTCGTCCTATAGTCACAGTGAGAGTCAGAGTCGTGGTCGTCTTCTTCGAGGCAGCAGCTTTAACCAAAAACCATATGCCCCAACCGACCCAAAAAGAAAACAGGAAAATGGTGCCTTAAACAGTCCAGAGCCGCCACCATGTTGTAGAGGAGTTGTTCCTTGCGAAGTATATTCAATGAGCCACTTAAAAATTTCCAGCTTCAGGTTGAAGCAGCATTGCATTGGATGGTAAGCAAAAACACACAAACGTTCCAAAATATAAGAAGTGAGGGAGTTTTTTGGTGTTGTGATGTCGATTTTGGCCGAGGAACTTATGTTCTTCTTCCTCTTCCTTGGTCGTGACTAGAAAAGTTCTCTTTGCTCGTGGTAATTTTTATCAGCCTTTTTTTTCCTAGACTTTTTTTCGCACTAGCCTTGTGAAATACTTAGGGTTAAGTTTGGTTTTCATTAAAATAGACTTGAATTTAAGATTGCAGTTGAAAAATTATTGGAGCTTTAGAGTGTATCACAGCAAGCTCATACGACTTGGGCACTGGAATATATTCTCGGTAGAGTAGAGCCAATTCTTGTCGACGATATACCCCTTCGATTTACTTTTGTGCAATAACTTTTACAACTGCCACTGCACAGTGCGGGTGCTGCTGATGCCGATTCGATGGTGGCTAAAATAGTTTGCTAGTGAAGTGATGTGGTCGAAATGGTGGTGCAGAACCAACACCAGCAGCAGTAGGAGCAATGGAAGCAGCAGCAGAGTATCAGAAAGTTGATATGTCTATGCAAAACTATACGTTCATATAGTGTGGAATCCATTTACGATCTGGATTACAACTTGGTCGGATGATGGTATTATGGTTTGGCTTGGGCCATGCATTTGCCTTGTCCCAACATCAGCAATATTGCCCCAGCTGTTTTGTGGTGGTGATGATGCTGCAGTTTGGCCATAAGTACGAATATAAAACACAGCCCGGTCTCAATTATATTCGACTGAATTGTAGTGCATTACAATTACTTTTTGGAATACCTATAGCGAATGAATTTTTCCCGGAATGGGATTTTCCACTATGTATATTGATGCGAACAAGAGGAGGAAATTCATTCCAAAAAAGGGTAATTGAAAGTTGGAAAGGTCAGGCACAACATTAAAAAAATTCACGGCTGGATGAGTTTTCGCAGCTAATTTTCGAGTTCATTTCATATAATAGTTTGAACTCTCATAGGTCACCACTTTATTAGGGATTTAAACGAAACGGGTGTAGGTTTGGAGGCTGAGAAGGGTAACACACACAAGTTAGTTTAATTAACCAAAAGTTCAATGTTCGTTACGGGGGAACAAAGGTAAATTATTCTTATTTATGCAAGTAAACCTAAAGCTGGGTAGAACTTTGAGAAGGAGGTTACCTTGGATAGAATTGATGAAGCTTATTTTTGATTTGACTTCAAGGGGAATATTTACGCTTTTTCAGTTTCATGTTTTAGAAACTAAGATTCTATAGCTTGTTTCCAAGTCCAATGTGTGATATTAGGGAGTAAATAAGTTCAATTGGGAAATGGCTGACTCTTAAGGTTAAATTTTGATTATGTTTTTCTTAAGGTTGCAGAATAAACTCATTTGTGTACTTCTTTGCAATATGTTTTGCAATATGTCCTTCGAATATCCCACATCTCTGACAATATTACTCGCACGCAGAAATGGTTGAGAGTTGTCACTAGGCCTTGGTTCTTCATGGTCTGTTCCGCCACATAATTTATTTATTTATCCCACAAAAAAAGTAAAAAATGTGTAGAATATCAAAACACACGTAGTATGTGCAAAGATCTCAGAGCTTTTTTATAGTGATTACATATGTGAGAGAAATGGGATATTCAAATCAAATCAAATGGAGTGGCGCAACAGTCCGTTGTGAACCAGGGCCTAGTGACTTACAGCTTTCAACCATTCCTGTGTGCGAGTACTGTTGTCAGGAATGGAAGGGACCTACAATTTTTAGGCCGAATCCGAACGGCTAGTTTGAGAAAGCACTTTTTCATGACAAGAATTACTCTTAAAGGATTTGTCAATTCCTCGCAAGAGGCAGTACCCGCGAAATTTTAATTAAGTTGGCATAGGCAGGGATTGAACCCAAGGCCCCTTGCATGACAGTCCAACGCACTAACCATCATGCCACGGGTACTACAAAAAAAAATGGTATATTCGCCAATTTGAAATAAGCACGAATATTTAAACTGGTTTCAGAAATTGCTTGGCCTTAAGACAGCTTTTATCGGTTGCTAAGGTTATTTTAGGTTATTGCAACAACTTATTTGTGGGATATTCACATAAGAAACAGAAACTTTACCGTTTGAAAAAGTTACTAGATTGTCCAAATTAATTAAATTCAATACAAAATTCTTATAAATTTAAATGAAAATTCAATACTACTGGCAACGAAGTGTTTCTTTAAAACCAGTTTTAAGGAAAAATTAGTTTGAAGACGGGTTCTATTCTTAATTTTTCAGAAGTTGTAGTTTTATGATTTAATTGACATATAAATAAAACTTGTGACAAATATTTGAAGTTTAATATATCGTTAAGTTATATATATCGAATATCCCTCAAAAATAGGATTTCTCAAATCTTGAAAGTACCATTTTTTTTTAAATAAATAAGAAAGGGATTTTCAACTTCAATGGTGAGATATTCGTACAAAAGTGGATAGGTTTTTTTTTTTTTAATTTGCCTTATTTACTTCTGATAAAAATGGTATTTGAATACATTTTCCGACGTAAATCTCACAACTGTAAACAAGATGTAAATAATTACGGAAAGCTGTGAAAACCCAAAATTATTTATTGAAGTTTGAAGGTGACTTTTTAAAATATTATTATTATTTCTTTTTAAGCTTTAAAAACACAAATGTGGGATTTTCAAAAATATTTGTTGGGGTAAAATGTGGGAACTGAAGAAGCTTATTTGATGGAATGTTGAGAATATATTTGGGATGCAATATGTTTTTTTTTCGAATATCCCAACACTATTTCAAAAATCGCTTGAAGTTGAAAAAGTTAAAATATTTACGGATAAATTTAAAGGGGTTCACCAAAAAAAAAATAATGTGAGTACAAAAGTTTCAGAGCTTTTTCCACTGTCATCATGAGAGATATTTACAAATAAAGAAGATTAGATGGTGAACCCATATAAAATATGGATCGTACTGCTTGAAAGGTGTGTAACAAGGCCTCAATGGAATTCAACTTTTGACCTAAGCTCAAAGATTTGATTTAAATGTCAATACAATTATTATTATTTAAACACTATTTATTTAATTCACATCTGAATCCAGGCGCGTATTAAGTAAAACGGGGGCCCGGGGATATTTCAAATTTGAGGCCCTCTAAAATAAAATAAAACCCAAGCCAGCCAACCCCTCATAACCCAGAGCGTCCTAAACTTCAAGCGAGACATTCCAATAACCCAAAGCGTCCTAAACCCCAAGCGAGCCAACCTTATAACTCGGGCGCTAGGAGTCCACGCTCTCAGAGACGATGCGCCGAGGAGTTGACGCATCGAAAATCCAAGAAGCTATCCCCTAAGTGCTCCAAGCCCCGATAAGATTAAGAATTTTTGATACCCGGGCCTAATTATTCATCAGGGGATTTTTTGAACGGTTTTGAAAAATATAGTGAAAAATGAAATAAAATAAAAAAAAACTGTAAGATTATTTCTTTTCGATTATTCAAAACTCTAAAAATTAATTATACATATAAATAACAATTATAAAATATAATTTTTTTTTCAATTTAATTTTTGAAAAATCTTGAATCAAATCATTAAACTCAATCGATCTTAATAATTCGGATTCGATTGCTAAAAGAGTTAAAAATGATAATCTTTCATCCAACATTGAAGATCGGTACATATTTTGTATTCTTTAAATTACTGAGAAATATCTTTCTGCTTCACAATTAGCTACAGGTATACATTTTCACGGCGTCAATAACATTCTCTGTTTTAGTAAATTTCGTTTGTTTTTTTTCTTCTTAAGTGTCGATGTTTTATAGTGCCTCTTTAAAAAAAAACTAGTAGTAAAATATTTCAATTCCAACACCTTTAAGTCGAACATTAATTTTTAGATACGCGTAATTTGCGTAAGATTGAATTTTGCAAACAGGAGGGTTTCGGAAAACGTCGTGTCGAAAAATATGATTCAATACTTCTGCGGCAATGATTATTTCGCCATTTTTAGCTTGTTAGACTCAAAACGGACTCGTGGAAATTAACAATTCTAAATTTGAAAGCACTAGTATCGAAATGTACCTTAACGCTCATCTCTCTTAATCAAGAATAAATAAGGTACTTTTACAGTTTAAATTTCTTAATAGGATGGGGCCCTCGTTCCTGCAGATCCCGGGGCAGCAGCCCCCCTAGCCCCCTAGGTTAAGTTAAAATAATCCACTAATAAGATGTTCAAATTTCTGAAAACTTTAATTTTTTTAAAATTTGTTCTACTAATTAAGACATTTATCCTCTTTTGATATTTGTCTTATCTTTTAGCGAATATCCCACATATTGACTACAGTAAGTTTTTAGGCGCGTTTATTTTTGTATTTTTCGTCAAAAATTTTAAAATTATGTGTTTATTTGACTTCAACTTAGAAACTTCTATTTCTCTGTTTTTTTAGGATATTAAAAAAGGGTCTGTTTGTAAAAACAAACATCAATAAAAGTATACTCACTTTTCTAGTTGCTCCCTGAGATCCCTCTCGAATGTCGGTGACCCGCATTGACTCTGCAAAGAAAAAGAAGAAAGACCAAAATAAAATAAATAAAATACAAAATTATCCAATAAAGTAATGAACTCTAATTAAAAGACAACAAAAGAATGTGAATTGCGTGCATCTAATGGCATCTTAATAGGCTTTGGATGCATGCTCTATCATTCAACATTGATCCCAAGAATCATTATAGACATAAAGACACAAACACAGGGCTAGGCGACATCAATTCCTCTGTCTATATTCTTCCCGAGACTCAGAGGGCTTCTATACCACCACAGCCAGTGATGTTCGAGAAGCAGCTCACAGCTAGTGCAAGTGATACTAATTCAATGTTTTTTTTTTGAGACGTAAAAGGCTATAATATAGGAGGGCAGGATTCTGGCTGTGCTTCGCTGCTTCTCTGATACTCTGCGCTTCTTGGCTGTTCCTAATGTGCACGTATTTTTCACTCAAGCCAAATGGGAATGTTCGTACCACTAAAGTGGTTTTGTAATCGAATCCGCCCTTATCCTCCTTTTATTTCCCTTTTTCTGTTGTTTCTGTAGAACGACTAGAGAGAAGTAGGAGAATTAAGGGCGGATGCGCCCCTATAATATGTTTCGTAGACGCTCAATGACACCATGAACCGTTTTTGGTCTGCTTCATTTCTACCGTTTGAAGTAATAAATGATACAATTTGGTGAACAGCACATCACCTATAAATCACATGTCATCAGACGAATAAAATGTCTTTTTTTTCTTGCCTTTATTTTGTTTTGTTTTTCCGAACTAAGGTAAGAAGTAGAAGAATACCTTTTGCGACGAAAGAAGGGGACGAAATAAGAAGATTCCAAGAGCTATTGTTTGACGGAATGAATGGATGCGATGTTCTAGAAGAACCAAAGATGCTACGGATTTGGATATACATAGGTTTCGATATAGGAGAGTTTAGGTACTATAAAGCTGAATGGTAACATATTATATGATGAAAGAAAATACAATAGAGATTGGAGCTACAACAACAACAACAACCAATATAAAAGGTGAGAATAATATTATGGTTGACATAATCTCGATTTAGGGCAAATTATTATTACACTTTAGTGAAATTGCCAAAGATTCTTGACTCCATTACGAATAATAACTTTGTGTTAGGTTAGAAATTCAACGAAAAGGTTTTAGAAAAACTATCAGAATATCGAAGTGCGGGTGAAATTGTAAATTAGAAAATGTTATTACGAAATAAAATCAATAAAACAATAGTTAACATTTATTTAAAAGGTATTTAAAAGCGTGTTCTTTAGGGGTCTAAAACTTTAAAATAGACTTAAACAAAGAAACACTGGTCGCCAAAATTACGTTTTTCTTCTATCTCAAAAACGAAACAATACTTTTTATGATGATTAAGATGTCCTTAAATGGATTCACCAATCCAAATTTTTCTATCATATTATGTTTTTGAAATATACTCCTTTAAAAATACTAAAATCAATTAAAAACGGGGTTTTTAAGGATAAGTTTATACTCAAAATAATTCTTAGCAAATAAATTCTATGATGATTTTTAAAACAACAAATCTTTTTTTATTTGACTCGGTATAAAGTTTTGAGAAAAAATTGAATTTGATACTTTCATAGCTTTGAAAAATGCGTTTTGAAGGTCATTTTAAGTGTTAATTTCAAATCTTTAGTTTTAAGTATTTGTTCAAGCTTTAAAAACACACATTTTCAACATTGTTTTTAAATTCCAATAGGAAGTTATTGTAATCGGACATTTTTCGACGTTTCAAGCTCCCTATAGTTGAATTAAAAGGTTTTTAGAGAGATGTCTGTGCGTGCGTTTGTACGTACGTACATTTGCGATGTTTTTTTCATTGTCCATTGTTCAAGAACCAGAAGAGATATCGACTTTAAATAAATGTTGTTATACAGATAATAATGCAGAAAGAAGCAGAAAGGGCTCTCAAACAAATTGCGTGGGTGGTTTTTTAGCTAATTTAAAAAAAAGTAAAATTTGGTTGTAGAGAGACTTAGAGACTTGAATTATATTCTATATAATATGTATTTAACGTAATATTTTTGAAAAAATAAAATAAAATTAACGGTCTTTTTTATAGAAAAACTGAAAAAAATATTTGTCACCTCGAAAATTTTACGACTAAAAAATGATTTTATCTTCAAAACAATTTTGTGCAACGAAGCATGACGTTTTCAACAGTTTTTTTTACAAAAAAAAACTAAAAACCCAAAAAAATATTAACACAAGTTTGTAAAATTTGATATTCGACTCAATTTTTTTTTTTCAAAAATACAAGAATATGGCTTCCAACTAATATTAACTTATAAGAAATATTCTTTCTAACATTCGAACAAATTTTTTAGAAAAATCGAATTGACATAAGTTGGTAAAAGTATCTTTTTTAAACTTTGAGATATTTATTAGCTTTAAACTAATTTTATCTTTTAAAAAATATTGTTGTCAACAGTCAGTAAAATTTTAAGACAAATCGATTTGATAGTTTTTTTTACAAAAAATAAAAACCTAAAAAAATAAAAAAAATGCTAAAAATTGATTTTCGACTAAAACATCTTTTCAAAAATTTGAGATTATTAATTTTTTCTTATGAGAAAAATTGTTTTCAACATTCGGTTAACTTTTGAGAAACATCGAATTGACAGTTTTCGAAAAAAATATTACAAAACTTGTTAAACATTTACTTTGGACTCAAAAATCTTTTCAAAAATTAAAAATATTGGCTGCAAACTTATTTTTCTCACAGAAAATATTGTTGTCGACATTCAGTAAATTGGTTATTTTTCATAAAAAAATAGTACAAACATTTCGTAAAAATTGATGTACGGTTCTCAATATCTCGTGAACAATAGAAGATATTGACTTCAAATTAATTTCATTCATGCAATTTGTATTTGTTTATATCAGAAATAAAGACTTTTAAGAAATACTACTAAAATTGGTAAAAATTGGGTTTCGATCAAAATTCTTGTTAACAAAACTAGATTTTGAAATAATTTGTTTATTTATTTTTAAAATATTAATTTACAATTAAAATTGTAATTTCTTTTAAACCGTTTCGGCTTTTTCTTTTGAAAACCGTTTTAGCATAAATAGTTTAGAGTTTCTTTCAGATTTTTGTAAAACAGGTACAATCTATATATAAGGCTTTTTCGTATTTTAAAAAGCTATACCACATCTGACATGATAAATTAATTTTGAAGTTGAATTTTAATTAAGAAGCCCATGAAAACCTATTGAACATTTTTGATTTTATTGCCAGAAAGAAAACTTTGCCGACCAGTGTAATTTTTCTTAATTCACGTAAAATTTACTTTATTCGAAGGATTATCTTTAATATGACGACTTTTTCCAAAACTTTTGGCCGTTTTTCGGCAATAAAAAGGCGAATGTTGTATTCCAAGAGGTCAATCATTGCGGTTGAATCACAGGATCTTGGAGGCCAATTCACGGTTCCTTAAAGTGAAATTATGCTGTTACCAAACGTTTACTTCAATAAATTAGACGCACAAATCATGGTTATTCAATTGATGAACGAAAAAGTCAGTAATTAAGGCTCCAAGCCTTAACATTCTGACCAGAATCGTTTTTGAAGATGTAAGAACTAATTACTAAACCAACAAAAAGAACACAATAAACATTCAGTTTTGCTGATGTAATGTGTACGGAAGTTTTGTCCCATTTCAACAAAATTCGCTTATGCAAATAAATAAGATTGTTTTTCGAAATGTAATTTTGCTCAACTTTGAAGCGTTGTTAAGTTGTCAGTTTATTTATGTTAAAAACCAAAATAGAAATCACTTGATAGCTGAAAATGGCAAATAGTTAAAATAGAGTTTTCAACTTAAGGTTCAAACTCTAATAAAAAAAACATTATTTATGTGTAATACAGGGTTTTCAAATATCAGGTTTCATTTTGATATAGAAATCGACAATGGGAAACCTAAAAGAAGTCTTACGGTATTGAGTCACACATAAGATTTCGGAAGCCTTAAACTTTTCTTACATTAAAAAAACTATGACAACAAACTTAGCACCACTTTTATAGTGACTTTCAATAATTTCATTGCGTGTATCATTTAAAATTAAGTACAGACATAGTTTTTATTACTGGAAACCGTGCGAATAGGCCAAAAACACTCTCTATAAAGACACTAACCCGCAGTTGTAATCTTTTTGTACCTAAGGCTTTCTAAGACAGTTGATTAGAAGTTTAATCTATGTGTGCGCGTTTAGACTTAGGAATAGATCTTTGTAAATTGTGATTTATTAGCTATTTTCATTTTGGCAACACCGGTTTAAACAGCTGACTCACGTTTTGTGTTGTGTTTCACTCAGTTTGGTCTAAACTTTAACCATGAATCGCCTTTCAAACGAACAACGCTTGCAAATTATTGAATTTTATTATCAAAATGCGTGCTCTGTTAAGAAAGTTCATCGCGCGCTTCTTCCATGTTATTGTCAATTTAATCGATCCACTGAAGCCGCTTTTCGGGCTATTGTGACTAAATTTCGCCCCAAATTTACATTGTTGGACATTAAACCACCAACACCAACGTAGAGTGCGAACTGAAGAAAATATCGCAGCTGTATCGGCCAGTATTAATGATGATAATCAATAAATTATCGATTCGTCGCTGTTCGCATCAATTGCGCCTCAACAACGTGGACAATTTTACGGAAGGATTTAGGTGTGATGCATTTCAAAATACAGCTGGTGGAAGACTTTAAGCCGAACCACTTACTGCAACGTAAAATGTTTGGGGAAGGGGCTCTTAGAAAGTTAGCCCAAGATCCACTTATTTACCGAAAAATTGTGTTTAGCGACGAAGCTCATTTTTGGCTCAATGGGTAAATAAGCAGAATCGTTAGCACTACCGTGAGATGATATCCCACTTTTTTTTGCCCAAAATTTAAGAGCTTGATTTTCATGACATGTGGTTTCAACAAGACGGCCGACGCCACATGGAACACAGCACGAGCAACAATGGACTTATTGAGAGGCGAGTTCGGTGAACATTTTATTTCACGTTCGGGAAATTGGCCGCCTAGATCGTACGATTTACCGTCTTTAGACCATTTGTTGTGGGACTATGTTAAAGCTCATGTCTATAGAGACAAGCTCGCTTTGGAAGACAATATTGAAGCATCTATTCGTGAGATACCGGCCGAAATGTTGGAAAGAGTATGCCAAAATTGGACTAAGCGGATTGACCATTTGATGCGCAATCAAGGTCAACATTTGCATGAAATAATATTCAAACATTAAACTATGTGGACCGTACTACCGATTCAAATAAAGATTTCTTGCATTTTTCTGAATTGTTTGTTTTTTTTTTTTTTTTTTTTAAAAAAGTTCCTACAGCTTTTAAAAAATCACGCTTTAAATGTGAAATGATTCACAAAATTGTCGCTGCAATTCAAATCTGTTCATCAACATTACAAATGCAACTATGTAAACGAATCGGTTTTGGAGAGCGTTTTTGTAGCGGAATATTTAAAATGAATCCTTTTATTGGGAAACACTTTTGCTTTTGAACGGGGAATGTTGTAAAACAGAATACCAGGTTTACTATGAAATAGGCTATAATAATTTTAAGTGTCAACAAGAAAACGTAGCTTAAAAAACCTTTAATGCAGTACCTTCGATAAAACGTTAAAAGTTCCATTGATAGCAGAAAACACAGGTATGACTCTCAAAGTCAAGGATGTAAGGATTCGCAATCCAGTCTTGTGGAAAATAAATCTATATCCGAACCTGGTGGAGTGGAAATGCAAAAGATAACTCCACCGTCAGCATGCCGCCGTGCTCCGTTCGGCACCACCATAACGAGAAGAAAATAAATCACACAGCATGAACACAGAGTATAGGTTCCTTCCTTTACCTACTTCTATCATGTATACAAAGGAGAACAGGACATCGTTTGCGTGAGCTTTAAATGTTCATTTAAAAGTCTCATTAATCGTGTAGACCTTGCGTCCGTCCGCGTCGGTCGATCGTGTCGCAAGGACAATTAAATCGCATGACTAAACAAGCTACAATAAACAATGCCCAAAAAATTAAAAAGAAAAAAGAACCCACACAAAACAAATCACTATAAAGCCATTGTGGGGCATTTTGCTCCTTGGAATTAACGTAGAATTATTATTCATTAATTTTCTCCTTCCGGCTCAATGCTGGCTGAGCTCTGAGCTGCCTCTGCGGGTGCGGGTGAGGTACTAAAGAGGCACGTCATCTCGATGATGTTGAATGACGCGTGTTAAATTGTTATTCCTGTTTGACATTTGAAAAATGACAGGATGTCGCCATCACAGTCAAAAAAAAAATATATTGCACCTAACTATTTACAACAAACAAAAATCATTCAAATACAAACGAGTATGTATGAATGTGTAGAACACCCCATTACAATTGCTTCTACCCTCTTATATATGGTAAATGTGTTTTAGGGGATGGAGTATAAGGATAGATCCTTGAATGATGCATTATTCTCAAGTGGTTATTGCTTGCAGCATTTTAAGAAGAACAAAAAAAACTATATCCTTACATCGCATCCACTTGAAGGCGACTCATTTTCTATTTTTTCTCCACCTCGAAGGATTTGAGCTGTACCTATACTTTTACATTGCGGATGATGGGTATGGCGATTTTATTCAATTTTGCCAACACATAGGACTAAAGCAACACAGCACAAAAAAATAACTAAGGACGAAAAACCACAAAAAATAACACATAGGGATGAAAATGTTATTTTTCTAGCTGTCTGCAGACATTTCTTTTTTTTCTGTGTTCTGCTCCTTGTGTTTGCTTGTTCCGGTCTTGATGCTGCTGCTCTATGGTCTATGCTATCTTCTCTGCAATGCTTTCACAAGCCTTCGTACATTTAACTACTATCTATCGTCTCCATGGAGTCCCTGAATTCTCATTCCAAATTGCAGATAGGAGAGAAGACTTTGATTAAGTTGAATTCTTTTCTTGCTCAAGAGGAAATAAGGAGATAAGTGTTTGCTTTCTGTTTGGGTAAATCTAATAATTGGAAATAGTTGTGTAAATATAAAAACAAAATGGAGCATCAAGCAGGATGAGGACACTTTAATCATTTTATGATTTATGAGTTTTTTATTTTTGTTTGGTTATTCAAAAAAAGGACTTTCTTTTTATTGCATTCTTTTTGTGTTTCTAATAGTGAAATGAAAAATTTGTGTTATCTAGACGGTTTTGATTGAATAATCGAAGAACAAAATCTAAGTTTTCATAAAGAATATAGTGCCTTAAAATGTTTGATATTTAAGGAGAGTAAGGGAGAAGTCTAAATCTTGATTTGCAGATTTTGGTGAGCAAATAGTTCAACTCACCGAACAGTGGAACAAATCTTTACATCGTTTTGGAGAAAGTAAGATTATTGCACTTGGAATTTCAAAAGCATTTGATAGGGTTTGCCATCAGGCTCTCTTATCCAAAATGCGTGCTTTCGGTTATCATGAATCCCTCCTTCGTTGGATTAGTAATTACTTTTTGAATAATTCAATACAAGTTGTATTGGATAAAATCAAGTCTGGAAACCACAGAATAAATGCTGGTGTGCCACAGGGCTCTGTTCTATCTCCAACATTTTTTCTCATTTTTATTAATGATCTCCTGTCTGCAAATTCTGATCAAATATATTATTTTGCTGACGATATTGCTCTTAGCTTTTATTATTCGTTTTCAGATTCACATCCCTCTTCTTCGGATGTGGAACTTCATCGACAAAATATGATAAACTAAATCGACCAAATTCATCCAAAAATGCGCCTCTTCACTAAAGATGATTTTCGACCAAAATTGGAGTCATCTTCCAAACGATTCGAAGCCCAGTCATCGAAAAAACGGTGTTGTCTAAGGTCATGAACTTTGAACTCCTAGGTCAGTTGGATCTTGTACGGGTGAAGGCCCAAGTCCCGACGCAAAATTCGCCAAGTTAAAGTCTGCCAAATTCCGAGTTCTTGTGCATGGCGAGTAATAGACTGCCTCGGGTTCTGATGTACACTTTCACGGACCGCGATTAAGTTCTCGGCCGATCTTGCGTTTTTTGAACGTTCAACTGAATAAAAAACAAAAGTTTTGACAGATGTCACCAAAACAAAATGACCGCCACGGGGCGCCAAAATCTACCAGCGCCAATTGAAAAACCCTTTTATATCGAAGAAGGGATTACAAATGACCAACGACACCACCGAAATATTTTGATAATATAGAATATTGTGAAAGATAAGGTCCATGGCAACACTCCACAATCGATTTGCTTTATTCATATAATTCGTGAAGTTTTCCAGGACATACAGCCTCAAAGATGGAAAGGAAAATTTAATGGAAAAGATACGGTAGTGTAACTTCCTCCAAGAAATAACCATTCATTGATTTATCTTGAAAATAAGCTTTTAGATATCAAAATAAAAACCTCTTATTTGAAATTTTTGAATAAATTTCAAATTTTTATCGATACACAACACATTTTGACAGGACTTCGTCTGATATAGTCAAAAATATTGTTCATTTTAATAGTTCTGTCGTTTAGCATCAAAAACTTCAACCTAAACTAAGCTCTCTCATCCACGATCATTCTGTATACGCCTCTGCCTCCTAAACACAGACTTAATTAAAAGGATTATATCCAATTCGCTGTAAATAATATTTTTGATAAGGAATAACAACAATAGAGAGCTTACAGTTGTTAGAGGCAAAGAAGCATCACGAGGGTTGTTTTAAATCTTTTTACAGATGTTCCTTCTCTGACAATAGAATACAAGGACTTAGAAAAGGATTTCTCTTGAAATAAAATGCCAAATAATTCCCTTGTGGATTCCAATCTATCTTCTTTCACCCCTCCCCCTCAACTTCCACACCCTCACACCTCACAATCACCCTCGTCCTGACGATATATAGTGAGTATGTATTTCTGTCCGTTTGAGTTGTTACGCTGAATGAATAAATAATTAAATAACATAGCAACAATAATAATAATAATCATCTTCATAATCCTTATGAAAAGATTTCTTCATTCATTCATGCAAGACTCTCGTGTGCGCGCCGCAATTAAGCCACGAGGGTTAATCGCTCAAAAATCCGCGTATACGTTTCCTTTTTTTTTTTTGCATCCCTTCTCGACCATAATATCCTTTTTGGAATATAGTTGATTGTATACACATATAAGAGCGGAACTGACGCACATTGCAAGCCATCAGGATGGCTAATTTATTAATGCACAAATGCCTTTTGAAATACGAGTGTATAATGGATTTTTATTTTCACTTTGAATCGTCCTTGCGTCACTCTCTTCATATAGGACTAACGTAAACATTTTATCCGTAAAGGTATAGCGAGGAACACTTATAATACGCTCGTTTGTTTTTTCAAAATATGAATCCTTGCTTAAGTTAAGTATGTTGAGGACGACGAAGGGGGTTGCTATTCGCTCTACCGAACGAAGTTTTAAATGTGTGCGAGGGTGGTTTATATATTTCTTTTCTTCTCTATGTTAATTATTTTTGTTTGTTTTTTAAACATACATATTTTGTGATGTCCTGGTTTTAATGTTATGACGATGACGAGGAGTGTATTTATATTTGTCGTCGTCTTTTAAATGAATTGAATTTAAGGATTCATTGATTTTTTTTTTCGAAAACATCAAAGAGTTTGTTTTTCCGATGTTCAAATCATTTAACTATTCGAATTTCAAAGTTGATTACGATACGATACGATATGAGAGTCCTGTCATCCTGTATTTCACAGAAGGAAGGGTGTGAGTATGATTGAACATTGTGCGAGATGGACATTGAACAGAAATGAATTGAAATGAATTAAGTAGGTTTGTATTTTGTCGGTGTTAGTCAAAAGGATTTTTGTATTCATTATCGAAGAGAAGGGAAAAGAAGAGTATTTTATTTGATTAAATTTTATTTTATTTGAATGATTGTACTCAAAAAGGTGGAATGCTTATTTTCGATTTGAATAGGTAGGAACATTTAAATTTAAAATATAAAGGGTTTCCATTTCAGTAACATTATATTGTTTATCGTTTAGGAAGAGTTGTTTTTTCAAGTGATCAGATATATAGACAAAATATGCCTACAAAAATGTAGTTGATGTACTTATCCCAAAATAAATAGAAATTTAACGAGTTGTTATACTTGCTTTCTTTTATTAATTTAAAGTCTGTGGAATTGGAATTGAATTCATTTTGGGCACACAATTTAATCTTGCCTGAAAAACATGCAAATATTAGTAGTCAAGTTGTCTTTTGAGTTGTATGTTTATTTTTGACTATTTAACATTCACTTTTTTAATGCATTTTTAAAAATTGCTTGATTTTCAAACGTAAGATAATATCTAGGCTTAAATCAAGGAAAGGCTTACAATACCCACGCTCGTAACTTGCCTCAAAAAATTGCACATAGTTTATAGTATTTTTGGGTGTTTTTTTTTATAGGAAAAGTGGGAACTTTTATTCAAACTTTAACAAATTTTAATTACAATAAGGTTTTAAGGTTTTATGTTTATTATTTCTAAATAATTTCGTCCCGAAACTAATATCAACCAGTTTGTTGTATTTTCTATTCCATTCTATACCATTTTCACTCTTTCCAGTTTTTCATTTCATTTTCAATCATAAAAATTCTATGTAATTCTCGAAATTTAATGAAATTCTCTTATTAAACCCTAGAATTTAAATTTGGTAATGAATTTATGGAATTAATGTAATTCATATCGAAAACTTTAAGGAATTTAAGTGGCACTTATTCGAATTGGTAAGTTGGCTAAAAATGTTTAAAAAAATCAAATTTTATTTTTACTTTTAAAAGAGTATAAAAATTTCTTGAGGCTAAATATCAAATTCTTGAATACACAAAAAATAAGTATTTTATTTTTGATATTTATTTACTTGTATGTCAGCTGTACATCAAGTTAAACTTATAAAAAGTACAGGATATAAAACATTGATTTAAGATACAATTAACAAACGATATATTACCAACGTGTGAGAACAAAATTAACAATTATACATTAAAAATGGACTAAAATTAAGAACTACAAATTTCAAAATGCGACACAAAACAAAAGACATGTAGTTAATTAAAAGTTATCTGAATCAGGGAAAATAAAATTGAAAATGATTAATTTAAAAGTATGTTCAGTTCAGGTTCCAGAAATATTTAAAACAAATTGCTTTCTGTTTTCGATTTTAGACCTCATATGACTGGGAAGGTTATTCCACAGTCTAACAGCAAGAACGAAAAATTGCCTGCGCGATGTCAAATACGTAAAGGTGGACGAGCGCAATAAAATGAAACGGCTAGAGACACAAAAATTAAGTATGTTACATAAAGAACTTGGAGTCTTTTTAACAACCAATTTAAAGAGTAAAATACAACAACGACAATTAAAGAAAGCTACCAGATCGCAATTGAAAAGCTGACGAGCTTGAAAAGAGACATGATCGAACCCACGTGTAGGTTAAAAACCAACCGAGCTTTTGCATTTAATGCAACCATATATAGACTATAAATCAATGTTCATTTTAGGTATTGCATCCTTAAGCATCATCTCAGGAAAACTAGTATATAATTAGACATCATCTGCAGCGATATAAAACTGACAGTAAGACAAAACAAACAACAGATCATTAAAGAACAATGAAAACAGTTAAGATCTAAGGATTGATCCTTGAGGAACACCATTATTAATAGGGTTGAACGAGGACTTTCTACCATACCAAGAAACGACTTGCATACGATTGGTCAAACATGAGTAAATAAGTTTTTAGTTGTGTCAGAGAAGTTAAATAGGGTCGTCAATTTAACACAAAGAAGATTATGGTTTACACAGTCAAATGTTTTTGAGAAGTCAAGTAAGGTTATCACAGTTGTAAATGTATTGCCTAAGGCATGTCTTATATCATTAGATACGTTGACTAAAGCTGAAACACAACTATGTCCAGACAGAAATCCAGATTGCAAAGGATTCAATAATTGATGGTCTTTAATATAATTTTTTATCTGGTAAATTATCAGACTTAAAAACTTAAGATAGAAAAAATATATCGGTCTATATTCCTTCTTCTTTTTTTGTTTAAGGATGGGGATGGTTTTCGATATCTTCCATAGGATGGGATATGAAGATGTCATTATAATGGTGTTGCATATGTGTGTTATGTGGGGAAGTAGGAAAGGTAGGATGATTTTAAAAAAGTATAATGAATATTGTCAAGTCCGATGCATCATTATTTTACCGAATAGTCCTTAGCAGTAGCATTCTCTGCACGTCTAGAAGACATTTCACTGAATTTGGTTTGTGAAGTAGAGAATTTCCATTCTAATCTTCCAAATCAATATTATCATCACAAGATTGAATATTTTTTTTCAAACCAACATTCCTTACTTCTATCAAAAAAACTTTGACGACCGATCTGAGTTGAACTTTTTATTATAAAATTTGTATTTCGCAATTTCGATCAAATTCGTTACAGAATTAAGTAACCGTTTAAAGTCGAAGAACATTTCTGTACAACCAAAACGTCTCCAACTTCGGTATGAGATATCTCTAGCCTTAAGTATATCCGCAGGGACCAAGAACAACTTCGGGATTTCATATGACACATTTTTAATGTTACATGTTTGTTAAAAAGATCTTTAATCAGGAAAGGTATTCCATTTAATAGTTTACGTTAGATGTGGCGAAAATCACGATACTGGAAAGAGTGCTGCGATTTTGTATCGAAATTTAAGTCAAATGTTAAAAATATAAGGCCATGATATGAAAACACGGGGTGCAATGTTAAGGAAGAAGTGACTTGGTTCTGTATTATTAGTAAAGGAGGGTAGTATTAGACAAAGTATTAGATCAAAAGTTTTATTTGTTGATTTGTTTAATAATAAAATGTGTCGGAGTGATGCCCAAACATATTTAATTTTTAGAAGTTAAGGAATTGACTTACATTCAGAAATTAAAATTAAAATTCACATCTTATTTACATTCATAACTACTTTTTGTGTTTTGTTTAATAAATTTTAAAGTCTTTTAAAGACTAATAGAAAAAATAACACTGTTTGTATTATGTTTGAAACGACAAACTAAAAGCATGTTCTTCTTTTTTTTAAATTTATTTAAAGGGTCTGGTAAGCAATTGTCTATATAACAAGTTGTATTGTAAAACTAAAACCTTATGTTTTGAAAATAATTTCATTCAATTGACGGTCTTACCGATTTTTTTGAGGTTTTCAACAAATAATGTTGCAGATATTTTGTAGAATGCTCAATTGCGCGAATTTTATCTATTCTATCAAAATAATTCTACACCATATAAAAAAAGTCAAGTAGGGAAATATGTAGGGGAGTATACTAAGGGTCTGAAAAAACCAAACACTAAATTTCCCTTGAGATTTTTATATTCATTACATCTCGATTCATAAATATAGACAAATTCACGAAAACCTCCCAAGACATACTTTGGTTTTTGTTTGATAGGAGGAACCCCCCTTTTTAAAGCTTGTGTGTAGTTATAGACATAACCGCATTTTGAGGTCCATAGGTCTCGGGGCAGTAAAGGAGCTCGAGTTTTTCAATAAATAATTTATTTTTAAAACCAAGTAGATCCATTTAGTATTAAACAAACACATATCAATATAAACGGAAAAAAGAATTATCTGAAATTAAATGTAGGGTTAACGAACAGAACTTGATGATTTCGTTGATATCCAGTTCCCAGAGTAAATCGTTCTCAATGCTCAGGAGAGAAAGCTTCGATAGACGGTTTTGTCTCATCGTGGTTCGAAGCCTATTTCTATATTTTTCATTTTTGAAAATGAGCACTCTCCAGTGCAATTTGTTACCATCAGAACCAAATACATTCTCAATGCAATTTCGAGGTTTGGGAATGTAGCTCTGAAATTTAGATTTTCGAGAATTTGGTAGTAAAATAATTCCGGAGATTGATCTGTTCCATAGTCCTTTTCTTTTTTGTATAAGTCAATCAAAGACACACTTTCACCAATGCCTCGCAGCGTGTATCCATCTTCTCGATGTAATTCAAGAGTCCAAATTTCGAACGTACGGCTTCATAGACATGCAATCTTTCACTAAGAGAAACGGATAGCTGGGATTTCTGTTATTTAAGTTAAATATAATTAAATAATTTACTCTACAGCTCCAGATAAACCAGCTAAAACAGTTTTGTGATCTATGGGATCTTAGAAAAAATACCACCAAATCCAAAATAATGGATTTCAGATCTCGAAATAGATCAATTGGCTATGGGAGGAATTGGACTTTAGATGGTGGGATAATTGATAATTGAGGTAGTAAATGAATTTAAGTATCTTGGATATGCAATGACATATAATCTTAACATTCAAACCTTTATCAAAGAAAAAACAACCGCTGCAAAAATTGCAATAAATACGATGTGGTCCAAGTTCTTCGCAAGTAAACTCGTAGATCCAATTTTAAAATTCAAAGTTTTCAATGCCACCGTGAATACTTGTTTTTGCTATGGTAATAAAGTATATGGATTCGAACATTTGGAGGAAATGGAAAATATAAAGAGGTATTTTTTCAAGCGAATTTTTAAGTTACCTATCAACACTCCTTATTATGCTATCGACCTAGAGTCAGGCTTACCTCAAATTTTCTTGAAAAGCTTAAAGGCAAACGCCGATTTTATGATCAAAGTTATGAAGCGGTCCAACCAAAACTTGCAAAAAAGACTTCTAAAAATTTGTTTTAATGTGGATATAGTCCGGCTAAAAACTGGTATGATCTTGCTGTAACACATTACCTTTCAATATCATTGCCAATGGACAATGTGAAAGCATTAAAAAATGCACTATATGAATGTATCTCTGTTATAGATGACTCGATGTATAGGCTTTGTGTTGCGCGAGGGACTGCACCAACATCCAGGAATATATACAGACAACTTAATCTGAAACTTGGCGAAGGAAACTACTTAAGAGAATAGTTTAAGGTTTCTGATTTTTTTTCTCACTTACAAACCATTATCTGTTTTAGCTTAACTAAAAGCCCATTATGGTTCAAAGTTTCTATTTTTCTTTTATCACAATGTGAAATGTCACATTATGTAAATAATAATTTTAAAAAAAATCTGTTTTCTTCAATATTTATATTTACATATTTTTAACTATGAAACTTATTTTGTGAAATATTCTCTGTTTTTATTAAAATATTGTATTTTTTGTTTTGTTTTTTTATTTAATTAGTTTTTTTTTCCGGCGGTTTATATCTTTTATTATGAAATATTGTACTTATAAGAAAATTGAAAAAATAAAGGACTTATCTATCTATCTATCTATTATTAAATAATAATCATGTATGTATAGAGTGTTGTAGGCTGTAGGTAACGGTAAAAGAGCAAAATAAATACATATCAAAAGAAAAGATGTTTAGTAGTGTTTACGAGTTGGAATTTGAAACAAAAGTTTTACGAAGTCTATATTTTGTGGGCCCCACATTTGTGGAAGCCACGGGGATTCTGCTCGGTTGCCCACCCCTCGATCCGGCCCTGTTTATAGGTGCTATAGAGCGAGAAGGGTCATTTAACACTTTGATTGCGGCATGGTTTTTGAGCGAATCCTTTATGCTGAATTTTTTTTGTCAAAAAGGTTCCTTTTACTCTACTTTACTTATATCAGTACTTAATTTTACAATATTTTGTTTTTCTACTATCAAAAATGATTGTCGCGTAGTCGACGTCAGCATCATAGTATGGCGTTTTTCCCGACTGCGGGGCGTGCAGAGGCATTGGAAGTGGTCAATAATAAACATTTTGTCGACGATGCGACGCGTTCACTTCAGCAGTCAAAGTGTTAAAGAACAAAATTATCAAGACACAAATTAAAAACCCTACTTTTGTTAAAATTCTGTTCTCGAGTTTTCGCGACACGACAAACAAATATTTTTAAAACACTATGTGCTGTAATTTTTGAATGCGAAATTGTATGAGAAATATTTTCAATATATTTTTATTTGTTGCAATGTTGGTTTATTAACTTCAGATCGTTTTCAGTATAAGATTGTTCAATATATGTATTTCAAACATTCTTATTTGAAATACTCTTATACTATGGATTAGTACTTTGTGGAAGAGCGATACTAAAATCGTTAAAATCAAGTTACCAATGTTGCTCCGTCCCCATAGTTTCAACAGTTAAATCAAACCTTAATATTGAAGGTTTACATAACGAACGTAAGCCGTCTGGCAAATTTATTGATTCTGGTATCATTATAAAGGCCTCTTTGGAAATTTTAAAACTTTAAACAAAACTATTATTATTTAATTTATTTCACAACAATTATGAAAGATTACTTATGTACAAATTCATTTTTTTCTATTTCAAAATTCATATTTGTTACTGCACGAAATTCTTAACAAACTTTTAAGAAAAAATAACAGCTGCTTATGACAGAAGTATCATTTTAGAAATGAAATTTAAACAAACTTCGAAGCAGGCCCATCGAAACGCAGACGAATCCGAAACTGAAGCGTGTTTGTGTTTCAGTCATAACGACCACGCATTTCGTAATTTTTGATGGCCATTTACATCCCTAAAGCCTGGTACGAGTAGGTAGGAATTTTTGTTATTGAACAATTAAGTTTCGATTACATTGAAAATTGGACGAATTACGAACAAAATATTTAAAAAAATGATTCAAAATAAAATACCATTTTATGAAATTTTAATATAAAAATATTTTCCATTCACATAGGTATTTAACTATAACCATCATAGTATTATTTACTATTTTATACAAAAAAGTATTTGAAAACTTCAAAATCACATACAAAAAACTCCAATTACGTTCTTAATTCGAAATACATTTTTTGCCAATTCATTGAACTCGTTAACCACCATTTTAATCCCATCTATATACATATATGCGAATTATACAACCAATCAAATGCGGTTGCCATTTCCACAAAGAACATCACGAAAAAAAAAAGAAAACAAGAATTTAACTTTTAATTGAAAACCACAAAACGATACAATTAACATAAAAAGACTTATATTCATTGAATCCATCGAATTTAAGCTTTTTTCACATCTCCTCTTCACTCATCTCCTCATCCACAGAACGAAACGAACGCGACGAGCGACGACGGAAATTCGAAAATTTATTTTACAACAAAAGCCAAAATAACCAATTAAATTAAATTAATTTTTAATTAATAAAAAGATACATCAGTTGAGTTGGTTGAGATACAAATGTATCTACTTTACATAAATGTTTATAGGTAGTTATACACTTCATCGCGAGAACATTCAACAAAATAAACAACAAGCACCTGTGACATCCATAAAATTAAATTTTCTGATAGTTAAAAAAGACCATAAAATGTATATAGATATGAATTTACCATAATTTTCCAATGAAATGGCGTTAATTTTTTCTTGTTGTTGTTTTTGGTTTTGGCTAGAATCCAAAAATAATCTCATCCCTTATTTTTAAATTTTGTGACAGAGGTGGAGTTGAATGAAACTGTAAATTTTAAACCCATACCAAGGGGATGTGTACCCTTAATGCACCAAAAGACAAAAGTTAAATTTAGCACTTATCGCCTTAGGTGTTTGGTGTTTTTTAGCACTTGAGGAAAAAAGGACGCGTGAGGCAAGAAATCCTTTTGAAGTTATGTATTTTTTTTCAAGATCAATGTCATTTTAACCCTCAAGCAGGAGCTTAAATATTTCTTTCCTTATACACAAAACCGCACAAATAAAATCACCATCACCACCCCTCTACTCTACAGACATAGGTGAAGACGAGTCACTGCTAAAACAAAACCAACAAAAAACACATCAAAACCAACGCGCCGGTTGCGGGTACGGTGCTGCCCATGCCGGCTGCAAGTTGAAAAATAAAGCGTAACTCTAACGACGCGACGACGAAAAGACTGTAGCCTAACGCGAAATGAAAAAGTGAAAGCTCAACACACGGAGCACAACGATGTGCCATAAAAAACCGCCGCCGGAAAACTGAATCACAAAAACAACCCTTGGCGGTTAAAGAGCTACAAAAATACCACAGAACTTCTTCTTCCCTAGTTTTTACCTTCCCACTTCCCACTGTTTGTGTGTTTCATCCCAATACCACCAGTTCCATCCACATTCACCACTCGTCGTATCGTATACCGTTTTGTGGAAACCATGTTATATTTTGTGTGCCAGTGCCAGGAAGTTTTTGTCCTTCAGAGAAGAGTCCTGTAGGTTTTGTTCCACTACTGTTAGTGCAACATCCAACACGTGGTGCCTCTGGATGTGCCTTTGAAAAAAGAGAGATAAAGAGAGAGAGAGAAAGAACATGGACGATGACGACCGACACGACTTGAAAAGGTATCGAGCAGAGGGTTTATAATTTCCCTTTCGCCCATAGTATAGGTACTTGTTTTTTGTTGGCGTTGGTGTAGGCGTTTTTTCTTCCCATAAGGCATCAAGAATCAAGTGATGAGGGTAGTTTTATAGGGTAGTTATGTTTATCGCCACAAGGTTCGTTCGTATTTTGAAGAAGTACAACAAAAATTCGACAAATCTTCAAAACTCATGGCAAAATAGAAAAATAATAATAATCATAATAATCAACCCACTTGACGGTAACGGGCGCGCGGTGTTGGGTTCTGTAAAAAAGTCGGATGTCATGCTAAATCATAATGAACCAGCGACGTCGAGAACGACGACAAGGACATAAGGGTGGGTGGGCAGTGCCTGGGCATACTATTCGAGGGCCCTTTGCGTTTCGTGAAATTATTAAAAAAGAAGAGAATAGAAAAAGTCTCATTTTTGAGGGTCATTTCGCATTTGGTTCGGATTTTGATGTTGATATTCATTTCAAGGGTTTACTTTTGGAACATAGGCAAGGCACATACAGAAAATGACGATTCTGGCGTTCTGCTTGAAATTTGCATGATTTTATGCAATTTATTGAAGTTAGAAACGTATACCTTCAAAAGAACAGGAATACGGATACATAGGAATTGAAAAACATGCATGTAGGGAGAAGGTTCACTTCACATATAGAAATGTTGGTGGTCCGACACATGTGGAAATCATTCCTTTATTCAAAAGCAGGTATTCATGTGAAGGGCCCTTAAAAATAAATACTAGAATCTATTAATAAAAACGTTTTAATGTTGCAACTTTTGAAGAGAAAGATTACAATTATTTGGAATTAATGACCATTAATGAGATTTTCACAAGTGTGTCCTTTTGATTTATGTACATTATTTGTGATATTGTTCTTATATTTAAACACTATGTTTATGTGTCGAAAAATTCAGTCTTTGTAATAAATGGTATGGGAATAAAAGTACAGACAAATATGTATCCCCGTTTTTAACCTTAAGGATCTAGAATTGGAATCGGACAGAAAAATTGTGTTTTATTAAATGCTTCTACTTAAAATGCATCAATCACGTAAGAGACTTAAAAGACCAGGAGTTGTAGTCTGACGCAGAGTACTTTAACTGGAAACTGCAAATACAATATTCTAGTATTCCTAGAAATGACGTTTATGAATGTCCTTATTTGTCTTACTTGTAAAGTAGTTTTTTATTTATACATTGGTCAACAAAGTCAAGAATCTAGCAATCCACTTATTTATGGTTCCGATTTGTCGAATTGAAAATTTTGGCATTTCTCGACGTTTCAAGTTCTCTAGAGTAAAAATAAAAGACTTTTACTTACGTTCATAGCTCAAGAACCAGAAGAGATATCGACTTCAAATAAATCATAAATCAAATAAATAATAATGCAGAAAGATGCAGAAAGGACTCTCAAACAAATTGCACCCACGCAATTTGTTTTTTTTTTTTTTTTTTTTTTTAGCACAGCAATTTAAAAAGGTGACAACTTTGGTTAACCCAAAATATCTTACGAAGCGCTAGAGACTTGAATTTAATTTCAAATAATATTTTGAGCCTTTTCCGCCAATTTATCGTAAGCGCTAAAAGAAGTTGTACCGTAAACGACAAATCAACAGCAACAGCCGGTCCTTGAAACCACTTGTACCTTTAGTCTTTATTTGAAACTATTAATTAAACTTAAGTTAAGACATGACAATAGCTTTAACAGCTTTATGGGTTACCAACAAATTTGAATAATTAAGTTAAGATTACGATAAAACGGCGGGGATGGCTCGATATATTTTTGGAAAAAAATTCCAATTAACGGTTTTTTTATAAATCAAAAAACTTAAAGAAAACATATTTGTCACCTAAAAAGTTTTATGAACAAGAAATAATTTTATCTCCAAAACAATTTTGTGCAACGAATAATAACGTTTTTAACATCTGGTAAAATTTTAAGGAAAATCGAATTTTTATAAAAAATAAAAACCTAAAAAAACATTACTCTAAATTAATAAAAATTGATATTATGCTTTCTAAATAATTTTATCTTACAAGAATTATTGTTTTCAACATTCGGATAAATGTTGAGAAAAATCGAATTGACCGTATTTTTACAAAAAATAAAAACCTTAACATAAAAATGAATAAAAGTTTTTAAAAATTGGTTTTCGATTCAAATCTCTTTTCACAACTTTGCGATATTGGTTTAAAACTGCTTTTATATTTTAAAAAATATTGTAGTTAACATTCAGTAGAATTTTAAGAAAAATCGAATTAAGGGTTTTGTTTACAAACAAAAATAAAAACCTTAACAAAAATTATTAAAAGTTAGTAGAAATTGATTTTCAACTCAAATATCTTTGCAAAACCTTAAAATATGGGCTTTAAACTAATTTTATCTTATAAGGAATATTGTTTTCAACATTCGGTTAAATTTTGAGAAAAAATAAATTGATAGTTTAAACAATAAAAATATAGACTTAAAAAAAGCAGTACTAAAAGTTCGTAAACATTGATTTTCGACTCAAATATCTTTTCAAAACTTTGCAATATTGGCTTTAAACTAATTTTATCTTTTAAAAAATATGTTTGTTAACATTTAGTAATGTTTTGAGAAAAATCGAATTAACAGTTTTTTTTTACAAAACAATATAAACCTAAAACAAAATTAATAAAAGTTGGTAAAAATTGGTATTAGACTGCAATATTTTTTTTGTGGAAAAAAACGTAAAATATTGGCTTCAAACTAATTCTATCTTATAAGAAATATTGTTAAGCTTTGATTTATTGAATTCGTTAAACAAACTTAACTAACGTTAGAACTTAAGACTAATATTACATTTATTCTTAGATTCATAGATTTACAGTGCTTTAGGCAATTTGCAAAAAAAAGCTTAACTGAAGTATTGAAAAAATTCACTTTAAATGTTTTACTTTTAAAATCATCGCTTACGGAATAAAAAAGTAATACTTGTTGTAAACTGAAATCAATTGGTTGAGGGGACTGTTTTTACCACAGTTCGATCTGGTTGATATATGTAGGACGTAAATGAACTTGTCTTCTAATCCTTTTATTTTTTTGCGTGTAAAACACATTGATTTACTTTTGTCTATGTTAAGTAAAAGCTTATTTATAAAACACCATTCGCGAAAACTATTAAGATCATCTTGTAGGAGTAAACAGTCGTCATACGTTTTAAACTTTTAATGTCATCAGCGTAAATTAAAACAGATAAGTGTTTTATAATAGAAGGTACGTCGTTAACGTACAAAATGAACAGTAAAGGTCCCAAGTGGCTACCTTGTGGTACACTAGAGTCGGTATACAAATATGATGACTGCTCATTCCTAAAAACTACTCTGTATGATCTATTATATAAGTACGACGAAACCCAACTAACAAATTTATCGTTAAAGCCTTGGGAAGTTACCGTTCAAAAGCCTTACTGAAGTCTGTGAAGACACAGTCAACTTGTTTCCGTTTTTCAAACGAATCTACACAAAATGAACTGAAATGAAAGAGGTTATTAAATGCTGACTTATTTTGAACAAAACCATGTTGACGGTCACAAATTATAGACTTTCAAATAATGGACTCAAATAACTTAAGGATGACGGACAGTTTTGCAATTGGACGAACATTTTTTGTTTCATTTTTACTCCTTTTTTTATGTATCGGTGTTATGAACGAAGTTTTCCAAATTTCAGGAAAAATTGAAGATTTAAGCGGTTTATTAAAAAGAATATGAAGAGGATAGGATAAAACGGATGCACATTTTTTCAAAATATAAGAAAGTACACCATCTGGATTTCAATTTCATCTTCAGAGATCCAAAGATTAATTAAATTCAAATGAGGGACATTTTGTGAGAGGGCCAATGACTCTGGCGTTTGACAGGAGTTCGCTACTTCGAAAGCATCTTTGAAAAAATTTGCAAACATATTTGAAATTTTTTCAGAGCCATGGCTTTGTTTGTTGTTGAAAGACATGCATTTTGGATACCCGTCAGTATTTCTCTTATAATTAAATAAAGAATATCTGAATAGTCAACATTAAGTAAAGTTTTGAGAAAAATCGAATTGACAATTTTTTTTACAAAAAATAAAAACCTTAACAAAAATTAATAAAAGTTAGTACAAATTGGTTTACTACTAAAAATCTAAAAATATTGTTGTTAATTTTTAAATTTTTACAAATAATTCGACTGACAACTTTTTTAACATAACACGAAAATCCACAAATTTTCAAGCAAGACAAATCGACAGACAGGATGGGAAGTTATCAGTGTGTGTTTTTTTTTTTAAGATTTTTTATGGCTTTTGTTCCCAATTTGATTTATAGGCTATTTCAGGTACATGATGATTTTTCAAATCTACAATCCCTAACTTCAGAATTCCCTTTAAAATAGATCACTTTACTACTTATTTACATATTTACTTACTTAAGGTGGCTAAACAGTCCGGAAAGGATCTCGGCCTCAACAAACATGTGTCTTCAGCTAACTCGGCTCCTAACAAGCTGTCTCCAATTTTAGACATAAAATTGGTTGAGGTTTTCTATATCCCGCGTGAACCACCTGAGCAGCAGCCTATTACTACTGCACCGATTCTTTAGATTGAATTCAAAGACTTTCCGGGCTGGAGCGTTGGTATCCATTCGGTCTACATTGCCGCTGTACAGTCCGTACAGTTAATCGTTGCATCTTCTGCTCTACTTTCCATCTATGCTGATGCGACCAAAAAGCATTCTAAGACGTTCTCATCTTTTTTTTTAACAAGTTCTTGAGTATCTTACCAAAAGTGACTTTAGATGCTAGGGAAAGGACTTTACTACTCGATTGCCTTTTAAGTCCAAAGAAGCAGCGTTTTGCGGGATTAAAAAAAAATAAATAAGGTGGCGCAACAGTCCATTGAGAACTAAGGTCTAGTGACTTACAACTCTCAACCATTCCTGTGTGCGAGCCATGTTGTCAGGGATTGAGGGGCACTACAGTTTTACGCCGAATCTGAACGGCTAATTTGAGAAAGCACTTTTGATGACAAGAATTACTCTTGGAGAATTTGTTAGTTTCTCGCAAGAGGCATTACCCGTGAAAAAAAAACTTTAGATGGCACAAGAAGGGATTGAACCGAAGGTTTCTGGCATGACAGTCCTACACACTAACCGTCACGTCACGGGTTGCATGAATTGTTAGGGATATTTTAATTGATGCAGTTTTGCTTATTCACGTACCCATCCCTCCAAAAAGGTACCACAATGCTAAAGACCATTTTTCGACTGAAATTACGATCAATATTAATTGCATTTTTGATAAGCAAATTTTTGTATTTGCACGTATTGCTCGAACTTCACATGATGACTTGTCTTTAGTAATTGATTAAAAGAAGATATTTTGGTAAAAATTAAAAAAACAATACGGCCGCCACAAGTTCTCAAAATGATCGTGTTCCTATTGGAAAACCCCTTAGAAGTGAAAAGTGCGTAGAATGAATTTATGACACAAAATTAATTCACCAGACCTAGAGACGACGCAAGTTTACAATGCTTCCTGTGGAGCTATTAACGTTCTTAATATTAACAAATAAACACAAGGAAAATATACCCTTTTTCCTGAAAAAAAAGCTTCGAACATGAAAAACAAATTAAGCTAAAAAACGTGCACACATTTTGCCAAACTTTTCGTCTATAATGTCTTCATTTCTCTACTACGTTCTAGAATTGTGTGTATTTTTATAAAAAAGAAAACAAATTCCATCTGATATTCTAATTTATCGACATAAAAATTACAACAACCAGCTTTTCAACAACAACGTCATCTAAAAAATACGTATAACGATTCCCTTTAATTTAAAAACCCATTCTGCTCAATCTTTTTATAGATATTGGTATGGTAGCAAGCTAACGACCATTTACACGCATCTATTGATTCCAAGAAAAGCTAAAAGTCCCCCCAAGTTCAGTCAAGCATTTTAAACCACCAAACCATTGCTGGCTGGATGACTTGTCGGACAAAACCACCACTCCGACAGACTTAAAACACACTCTGGGTATTTCCAATGACTGCGAATATACGTAACCTACACTCTACTCTGACAGTACTCGTATTAACTCCCCCATTGAGTTATTTTGATCATCCTTGCCAGCCGCGGTGCGGAGTTTGTCTGCCTGCAAATAAATTTTCCAACCCCAAAAGGTCTTTCATTCTCTTTTCTTTCTTCTTTTTTTTTATTTTCAAAAAACAAAAAAAAAAGAACAAACACACAAAATTTCAAAACATTTCTTATGAATCAAACAACACGAAACTGATTTAAGGACGAGCGCACACAAATTGTTGCGCTCCTTCCATCCTATTTTTTTACATTTTGTTTGTTTCATTTCTGTTGCCAGTTGCCACATGGTTAATGTACAGTATTTGTTGTCCTTGGCAGCAACGCGAAGACTCAATGGTTTGAGGAACTCAGTGGCCTTAACTTAAGTCAGGAAAGCTACCCTCTCTTACAATTACTGCCAATGCCAAAGTAACTTTGCCAAAAGGACGTTTTGTAAACAATTCATCATTATCGCATATGCACGCGTGTTGCCATTGCCATCAGGACGAAAAAAAATCAATTCTACATATATGTACCTTTATACAAAACATAAAAACCAAACGCGTGTTCTAAGGATTAGTCAGTTAGTTTTAGGAATATTCAATGATTAGACTCTGTCGTACCGGGAAGAGGGTGCTGCTGATGATAAAAGAACACACGTCCTGAGCCTGACATTGCAAATGGTGGTTATGTAAATTAGTACCTCACAACCGGTAAGCACGTAAAAAAATAATAATAATAATCAAAAGGGATATGCGAAGGGAAAACAAGTAAACTGCAATTGATGGGGTTCAAAGGACATCATCGCCTTAGAACTCCAACTCCTACCCACAATCCAAATCCAAGTACTCGTAGGCAAACTAGGTACACTCAAAATCAAACAAAAAAGAAAAATATGTTGTCGCTTGCTAATTTGAGATTTCCAAATGAAATCCCGCGATTAGCACGAATCTACGCGCGTTTCCCTGCTGTGCGGCACCTTAATAATGCAAATTGATTCGTTCTCAAGTGCTCCTGCTCCTGCTTCTAGTTCTGGTTCTCGTTCCCGTTTTGGTTCTGGTGCTGATGGCTAAACGAATAACAACCATATACCTATATCATCATCGTCATCGTGCATCTGACAAGACTTAGTGTCGAATTTGATCAAGGTTGCCATTACTTGACTTTTTTATAAACGCAAAAGTTGGCTTTTGAATTTGAGAGATTTGTATATTTGTGCTTTTATGTCCTTTACACCCCTTTTGGCAATAAATCAAAAACAAAAATGGGGGAAGAAAATCTTTTATTTATTGCTCTAAGACTAAAAAAAGCCAATCTTTTTCAACACAACAATTTAAAGAAATAAAACAAAAATCTTTTTTTCCATGTTTTTCAAATCCCTTTGAAATCTAGCTGTCTTGAAGAATATTTGACTCTTCAACTTTGATTTTCAGGCTTTGACATTAAGAACCGAAAATTGTTTTTTGGCTTCTACAAAAACTCGTTTAGAGGAACTGAAAAATCCTCGATACGTTAGTATTTCTTGTCATGGTAAATTACTGTTTCGCAAATTTCGTATAGAATTACAGGTCCCTCGTATTTCTGTCACAAGATGTGAAAAGAAATGGTTGAGGGTTGTAAAAGTGACTTCAGAGGCTTTGCTTGTTCCTTAGATATTGTTTCACGAAATGTTCACAAATACTAATTGACCCGGCAGACTTTGTTCCATAATTTTTTGGAATTCTTCGAAGGTGCACACTTTTCTTCAATTTTAGACCAGCTCGTAGCATCTTTGGTCTTTAAGTTTACGAAAATGATGCTGGTTGGTGGACGTAGAAATACTAAAAAAAACGAAAAATCCAATAACGTCGAAAAATCAGAATCAAGAAAACTAAAAATCCCAAAATCCAAAATGACAGACATCTGGGAGTTTCAACGATGGTATATTCCACACTTAAACGGCCTTTCAAATAAGAGATCCATTTTGTTGTAAACTGGTCTTTTTAACGTGTTTTCAATCTTGCAATAATTTTTTCGAAGTTGGACTTTTTGACAGCCTGTAAAAATCGCTGGAGAAACAATTTATTTATTAAAGAAGGCTGTTGTTGTTCTCTAATCTCGGGAGTCAAACTGGCTTACGTGTAGATGTAGGGATGCTATATGCTTGTCTACAATCTGGAAGGAAGAAGAGCTTACTTGCACCTACACGTGGTGGTTCCTGGTGAATAAGTTAGAGAAATCAGTGCAGCTCGATGATGAACGATACTGTTCAATTCATAATTATTGAAAAAGGCACGCCTTAGAACTGCACTGAGAAAATTCTCAACTTGTGATCGAACGCAAGAAGCTACGGTTTACTTCATTCCTAAGAATACATTTTACAAAAGATGGTAAACACAGGACCGTGTCGTCCTATCCCTGGGCTAGGTGTTGACTTACTGATAAAAATTATACAAACCTAAAAGTATCAAATCGAATGCCTAAATGTCATTGATATTTAATATAAGTTTAGAAAATTCTGAATTCCAGATAAAGCTCAGCGGATTGCATCCCACAAGATGTCGTTCGACCACTTCTAGGGTTATCTTCCCTAAATGTCACTTCATGAAAGACTAAATGAACATTAACATGAATTTGTTATGTCTTGGTAGCTTAGAAATAGGAACTACCTCAAAAGATTTACCCAAATAAGAGAGAGTAAATCTTTGCGTAAATCCTTCTGGTTAATTTTAAAAACTAAGCCAATATACAATGCGAGGGGCAGAAGGTGTAAAAACTTGCATTTAAATTAAGGCTCATAGCCAGGTGTTGATATGTTGTAAGCAATTATTCTCTCTGTCTCTCATCGCGTGAATTCGGTGTGGAAATCTTTGTGAAAGCCCAAAACAATTGCCGTTTTGTAATAAAATATTTCGCGCGATATTGCTGCAAAAAAATTGTTGAAAATTGGGCCTCTCGACTTAAATTCATTCGGCTCTTATCTTTATAATAAAGCTAACTCTTGGTCATAACCACAAGTCTTAAAAATCAAGTTTTACCTTACAAAACATTTCAAAATCCTTTCTTTTCTTAATGAAAAACATTTTATTTTAATATGTCTGAGTTTTCACCATACTCAGTCGGTGATCATAACTCCAGTTGATAACTGAGATCATGATCATCCTGCATCCAAAGGAGAAAAGATGAAGGTAGCGCTGATTTCGAAAGAAGTAATATTAACTATTTTCACAACGTGATGTTGTGGATTGTGTTTTCTAAAACATGAAATATTCCTTCTTTAACTAGCCGCTTTGTTAAAAATGAGTCATTTCCGGGAATATTTTGAACTCAAGACAACATTTCCAGCGAACTTTTTGTCCAACCTGCCAAGTTTGCCAAATTTTGACAGCTGCTGACACAAAACAATTGGAAGCTACCATTGGATTCCACTCTTAAACAGAGTTCCTAATTTCTAATGAGGAAAAGTGTCACATATTTCGAAGTCAATGTAATACTTAAAAAAAATCAATTTATGTCAAAAAATATTAATTTTTTGAGTGTTAAGAATCTGTCAGTGTCAAAATAAAAATTCAAAAAGAACGCTGCTCAAATGGTGACAAGAATTATTTTTTTCAAAACTAAGCAAAGCACAACTTCAGTGTTAGGAACAAAATATTGAAATATATTTATGAATTTACTTGAAATATGATTTCAAAATTGCAGCGGTAACCCTGTTTTGAATATTATATTCAATTGCAACCATGTTGTTGATATTTCTCCCCTTTTTATAATGAAATGGGCACGTGCTCATTTTAGCGGACTTGGTGTGTCGAGTGTCTAGCCAGGGTGTGATCTGCGAAAAAATCAGTCTTGCAAGTAGATCCAGAAACGAGAAGTTCTACGGTACGTGAACGTGCAACGTGCCTCGAAATAAATCGCAAAGGATAATAACAAATAAATTTTGCATAAGATGAGTGCCAGTGCCGCGAAAGAAAGTCAATGAAAAAGGTGCTTGTATATGCAATGTTCTTTTTTCTTGTTTGTTTTGAAAAAATGTAGGAACCTAATTCATGTGTTTTAGCCCACTTCACCACCTCATCCCAGGTAAAAATTGAAGGAATACAAAATTAAAACCGAGGGAGTAAAGGAAAAGTTTGCATGTCTTCCTGAGTCCTGGTGATGCAAAAGGAAGAAACTGAGTTCTTGGTTGCAGAATTTCACTCTCCGAGCTCCGAGAAGAAGAACATACAACATTTTTCTCTGTGGAATAGGTAATTAAATGTAGGTAGCTCCGATCCGACCCCACTGCAAAGTGTTTCTTTGGCGGAAAGTTGAAAAGCGAGAATAAAATTTCCACAGAAGGAAGTGTTAGCTTTATGTTTTATGTAGGGTAGTGAAAAGATGCAAAAAAGGATGAAAGAGGCAGAGTGCATAAAGGTATAGGGAAGAACATGAAAAAGGGCTTTTCCTTATGACAGGGTAGGTATACAATAATTCAGGAAGGAGGCATGAATGGCTAATATACATATAAAGGGTGTCTTTATAGAAACACATCCGCATCACAATGTCGTGTTCCCTTTTCCTAGATCGTCCTGGAATTGCAATGGCAGCTTCCTGTGTCCAAAGATTAAAAGAAAAAGTTCAAAACAAAAGAAGGATCAGAGTCAACTGATGTAATGGAATACGCTTTTGTTTCTTTCCTTTTTGTAAGGAAGAAGACCTATTTCCTAGATTGAAGAAAAAAGAGACACACAAAAGCTGCTTGTCTAGGTAAACCTACCTGGGTACACAAAATGAAAACGTCAACTCAACTCGACTCGACTCATGGCTCATGATAGGCGATGGGAGGGAATATCACTTGCGATTATTGAAGCAAACCTGGGAAGCTAGCGAAAGGCTTACAAGTTAATTGTTATGCAAAAGAGGTGACAGTAAAGAAAGTGAGAGTTTTTTCTTTTTTGTTTTACGTGTTTTCAAAAGTGATACCTTAATGGGAAGTAGCTAAGTTGAAGATGGCAACGGAAGCACAGCAATGACATCAAGTATACACGGGTTATAATGCCAATAAAAAAAAGGAGATACGTAGGAAGCTACATGGAACGGAAAAGATAATTGAAATTGAAAGCAATGTTGTGATTAAATCGCTTAAAAAAGAAAAAAAGCATTTTATGTTCCAACTGAAAACACATCCAAGATTGACAGGCAAAAATGTAAACCGGACGGAGGTTTTTGTTTTTTTTGTGTGAGATAATTTACAGTCTTAAATGCAATACAGTTTCAGCATTTTGATTAAAAATAGATACAGGGATAAAAATAAGGTCAATTTAGTTTTTGTAAGTTGTCTTTTTTAAAGTTTAAATATTTTTTGTTACAATTAAATCTGTTCGAGCGGTTTCACGGCATCCTTATGAAGCACCGATGTTTCTTGTGGGGAATTTTTAAGTCGCATGCTATGCGAAATGAGAACAATCAGCAGCACAGTACATGACGAAATTGACCACCATTGGAATGCTGTGAAAAATGTTTTCATTTCAGGTGCTGACAGAATAGTCGGTCGGAAAAAAAGAAGCAACAACACTTGGTTTTCAGAAGAATCTTGGGCAAGGATCAACGAACGCAAACAGTTAAGGACTAGAATAACTGCTGCACAAGCGGAAGAAAGAAACGAGCTGGAGTCCTCGTATCGCAAGAAAAAGAGAGAGATTCACCGCAGTGTGTGCCGCAACAAGCGTAACTACATCAAAGCATTTCAAATAGGTGCGACAGCACGACCGTTTACAGCATAACCAAAGAGCTGAACGGTACAAACAGCTCAAAGCAACGCCTGGTGAAAGAAGTAGACGGTACTGTGATAAGTTCGGTGGATGAGCAAGTCAGAAGGTGGAAAAAACACTTTTCCTTGGTTTTAAAATAAGCAAACAACTTGCAGCCGATACCTTCGTTGCCACAATAAAAGTACTTAAGAACAACAAAGCGGTAGGACTTAATGGTATTCCCACAGAGCTTTTACATGCAGCGCCAACGTCATCAAGCGAACTGCTTCATCCGCTCATAAAAGAAGCCTGGACCACCGAAAGCTTCCCCCATGAGTGGAAGAAGAGAATTAATGTCAAGCTACCAAAAAAAGAGATCTTACAAAGTGAGAAAACTGGAGAGGAATTTGTGTTCTACCTGCCGTTGCCAAATAGTAGCAAAAGTCATACTGGAACGAATCAGAGAAAACCTTAAGGCTACGCTCGATGCGGAACCAGCAGGATTCTGTGCTGGATCCTCCTGCATTTATTATATTAATAGCCTGCGGATCATTATTGAACGGCGCGTTGCATGTCGATCACCACTACACCTGCTGTTTATCGTCTTCGAGAAGGCCTTTGATAGCGTTAACGGGGAGTATATCTGGTAAGTTTTACGGAGGAGAGGCAACCTAGAAAAACTAATTGCTATTATTACAGCAACATATAATGGATCCAAGTGTTACGTTCTCCACGACGGTAGGTTGTCAGATGATTTTGAAATCCGAAGCGGAGTCAGACAAGGATGTACTCTTTCGCCAATATTGTTTTTGATGGTGATAAGCGACGTACTGCGTGCGGAGGGATCTAATGGACTCTAACATCCCATCTAAAACACTTCTAATACGCGGACGATGTTTGCGTACTCTCTCATAGGACCATGGATTTGTATCAAATGACAACAAGTGTTTGTAAAAATAAATTCCGGCAAAACAAAAATCATCAGCCTCAGAACCCCACCATTCTCTCAAATAAATATTTTCTCGCAACTGGTGGAAAAAGTGGAAAACTCTCAATACCTTAAAAGTATCGTTCCCATCGAAGGCGGAACCGAACAAGACGTCATCTGCCGCATCGGCAAAGCAAAAGCGGAGTTCGGTATGCTGTCAAAAATTTGAAAGAATAATTCAGAATAAAATAATCAGCTTGAGAACAAAGCTACGACTGTTTCGCACAAATGTCGAAAATGTGCTTCTTTATGGGTGCAGCACTTGCAAGGTTACTTCAGCCATAACAAGAAAGTTGGTTTGTTGTTCTTCTACCGTTCCTTCTACAGTTTACAACAATGTTATATGACAAAAAACTTAAGTCACGGCAAGGTTTTTTTAAAGATTTAGAAAAGTTTTTCAAAAAAAAACACATCGATCGAACCGATAATACGGTCTAAAACTTTGAAGATTATATCATGCAAATGTTGACCATGATTGCTCCCGAAATAGTCCATCCGCTTAGTCCAATTTTGGCATACTCTTTTCAAAATTTCGACCGGTATCTCAACTGAGGAACAAATGCTTCAATGTGGCTTTCCAACGCATCAGTTGAAACGGGTTTGCCTGTATGGCCATGAGCTTCAACATAGCCCCACAAAAAATAGTCTAAAGCAGTTAAATCGAACGATCTAGGCGGTCAATCGAATGGTCCCAAACATAAAATAAATTGTTCACCATTCACGGTTACGTTACGATTCGCATCATCTTTGAAGACGTGCGGTCCAATGATGCCACCAGCCCATAAACCGCACCAAACGTGACTTTTTCTGAATGCATTGGTAGCTCTTGCAATGTTTCGGCTGATATTTCGACAAAATCGACAATTGTCCTTATTTACGTACCCATTGAGACAAAAATGAGCTTCGTTGCTGAACAAAATTTTTCGGTAAAAAAGTGGATCTTCGGCCAACTTTCCAAGAGCCCATTCACCAAACATTTTGCGTTGCAGTAAGTCTTTCGGCTTCAATTCTAGCACTAGCTGTATTTTGAAGAGCATCACACCTCAAGCCTTCCGAAAAATTTTTCACTTTCGTTGTTGAGTAACAGAGGCCCAATTGCTGCGAACAGTGACGAATCGACAAATGATGGTCATCATTACCACTGGCCGATATAATGGAAGAAGCGTTTGATGAACTTTCTTAACAGAGCATGTATTTTGATAACACAATTCAATAATTTAAAAGCGTTGGTCGTTTGTAAGACGTTTTATGGTTAATTTATAGGCCAACCTAAAGATGTTTGATAGCGAAATAAAACACAAAACGTGCATCAGCTGTTTTAAACAGTGTTACCAAAAAGATAATAGCTAATAGCTATTAATATCTGTTTTTAAAATTACACTCCAAAGTAAAGAAACATTCTCCATAAATGAATTTCTGTTTCATGAAAGTCCAACATTAATATAAAAAAGTTTATATGTGCTTTATGAGTCACGGATTTTTCTTTATAAAAATGCACCCCTGTGCAATTCCTTCCGCTTTCTAGCACATAAATGTCTGATATATAAAACAACATTTTTTACAGGCTGAACTGTTAACTATGCATACCCTTAAGGTAAACTTAAGTACAAGAACCAAGTTGAACTAATTGTGCATATCAACCAGTTAAGTTAATTGAATTCTACATCTAATGAACGAATTTCCTCAACCATGTGTTACTTAAATTCTTATATGTTATATACCTACCCTTGCCTTGACTATACACGTATCATAAATTAAAGTCACAAAAACGCCCCATTACACATCATGCAGCTAAACATGTTGTCTACAGAACCATATTACACATAACTCACTTCAGATCTTTTATAGTTAAGTACTGAACGTAGCTGTAGGTAGGTACTTTGGCCTTCTACTCTATATTCTGAAATAAAGTTTTCATAATAATTCTTACCCCTCCCCAAAAAAAAAAAAAAAACAAAACTTCACAAGGACTCATATTCAACATAACACTATACAAATGTCCGTTTCTCACATTATCAAGCCCGATAATTGCTTCATAAACAGATTGTTTTATTACTCTGGATCATATACATTCCTCTTCCATACTGCGGATTCTGGCTCTGGACGTTGAATAATTGGGAGGAAAAGGCATCACCACACAGAACGAAAAAATAAAAATCAGCAACATTTATTATATATAGTATAGAACTCATTACTATGGTTCCACAAGACCGCCATAATCATCCTTCAAGTCTGCGTCATTAACCAAAACGGTTTTGGTTTGGTTTTACCTTCTTCTCTCCTGTTTGAGCTCACCACCATATTTAACATCCCAACATTTACTAATGTAGCCTGGATAGAGAAGGTATAATGTGCAATCGGAATTAAGCTTTTCACTATAAGAAGAGGATGATAAGAGGAAGGCGAGGGGGGTTGAAGTGTGCACTAGTATCGTTTACTATCGGAGATCCTGGAAAAAGCAACTTAAATTTATGAGAAAAGATGAACGTTAAATACAGCAGGGACGAAGATATCAAAACCTGCGGCATTAAAATTAGGGTGAGCGATTAAAATCCATACCTTTAAAAGCTGAAATCGTATAAGTCCCCCCACCCCCCAAAACCAACCAACATCAAACCCGCAGGACACACGCATATCTTTCCGCTCTTGGACCATTAATGCAATGTATTTCCGTTTTCCATTAAGAACAGAACAGCACAGACCAGAGTCCCGCATTTTGAGTCAAAATACTTTTGCTATAATTATTGGAGTGGCAAACCATGAGCACGCCATTTGTTCATCAACAGAATCGCCTTCGCCTGTATTATATCCTCTTAGTCCTCTTTTCAAGCGATAAACAGAGCGACAGGTGTGGTGGGAGACATTAAAGCTTCTTAAAAACTTCTGAATGATACAATCGTAAAATCTACCCTTAATTTATTATTATACACGAGTGTGTATGAATGTTTCGAAGGTATAGTCCTCTCCACATTTTCATCTCCATTTCCATTTCCATCGCCAAAAACTATGACAACATTTAAGTCATTTCGAAATCCCCTCAAACAACCAACCTGCAAAACTGGGAGTTAAGAAGGGTGACAGGTATATTTGCGTAAGGACTTACCAAATGCCACCCTCCTCTCTCGACCAGACAGGTATAGGAGTACACAAAACCACCAGAAGGATCAGAAGCAAAAGTAAACAAGGATATTTTTTATTATTTTTACATCTGATCCAATTCAACCAAAAAAGAAAAAGGGTATTGTTATCCTGTTTCTGTTTAAGTGACATAAATGTACACCAACAATTTATGTGTCCTGCACTTGGTCTTGCCTTAAATTGATTGGCATATTACCGCATGGAAAAAGGATGCTGGCAGTCTAGAAAACTGTACGTCCCCTCATTACTGTTTCCAAACTTCGATTCCAAAAGGACTCATTAAAAGCTCATTTGAAAGGATTTCCATTTCTGTTTTTCAAAATAAACGAAACACGAACGGAAATCGACTTGAGAGTGCATGTGGCGGAGAATTATTTCCCTTATTACGAAAATACATTTTCCAGACTTTAACTCTTAAGGAAAAAACAACTGAAAAAGGATCATCTAGGCCAGGATTGGAAGAAGTATAATATAATGTAGGCAAAGAAGAAGAAGAAAAAACAATTTACGATTATGATCTAACCGAAAAGTATCATCATCATCGTTTGGCCATTCTGTTTGAGTCTCTCACTGTTTTGGCAATAAAATACCCAAAACATTTCACGGACAAGGACATGCCTGCTGCTGCTACCATGGATTTTGGAATCAGAATCACCATGATTTAGAATGCGTTCGTAAGTGTATTTCAAGATATAAAGATTATACCCAACATTGGTTTAGAAAAAAAAGAAAAATAAAAACACCAAAAGAGGGAGTGACACACAAGTCGTTGAGTTTTCTGAAGCTATTGAAATCAAAAAACCAACCAACAGGCCCAGGGCCAGGACCTGGCAAATACGTTTTCGACAGAAAAAAAGCCCGACTCTCAGAAAAGAAGACGAAGAAGAAAAAAGTGGACAATAGATCATGCCATTGACACTTCAAGGGTCTGGGAATTATTTATTAGCCAAAGAAATGGAAATTTGTTTCGGTTTATATTTCTTTTCGATTTGTGTTTTGTATTCTTTATCATTTTGGTGAAATTCGCATACAAATTTGTTCAAGAAGCTGAATAAAACAGAAACAGACAATCGGAGGAGGAGGAAGAGATAATCCTCGTTCTCTTTGTATGAAGGACCAAATGGAAGTTGATATAAATTCTGTTTTATTAACTTTTCGTGGATGCAATCGAATATCAATTCTCAGGTCAATGTGATTTTGTTTTTCAAGTTGAATAGAATTTATGGGCTATTGTAAGCATCCAAGCGAGAGAATGTAGGATATACTCGTATGTCAGGTGGAGTCTCAGATTTCGCTATGGTTGGGAAAAACATTCGGAAGCTTTTTATGAATTTTTATATCAAGAATACGTTAGTGAAGAAGTTTAACAGCTTTATGCTTCTCAACAAATACTGATATTTATTGCATGGTGAACTAACATGAGAGGTCTGTCTCGTCTCGGTATGTGCATATGTTAACAAAACACACACATTTTGATGGAAAGAATGTCCTTTTTTAAGAATGATTTCAGGCAGCCAATAATTTAAAATAATTTAAGGATTTTTCAATAAGAGGTTTCTATTGAATAGGCACTGTTTTTGGCATTGTCACAAAGTACGTTAAGATTTAAAACACACTGAAATTGTTAAAATTCATTACAAAAATATTGAAGAATAGATTAAATATATATATATTTATCATCCTAATGCAACTTCTCGGATGCTTATAGTGAAACTAGTTGAAAATTTGATCTGTTGTGACAAATTAGCGTTGTTAGTTTGAGTCGTGTGCGCCGCTAAAGAACAAATGGTTATTTTGCTGTTATATTCCGTAGAGTTAATTAAAACACAGTTATGTCGTTATTCTAGTCAATCTTTAGAATAAGACATTCCACAAACAACTTACTTTCTTATCGTGGTCCCGATCAATGGAACGCTTTTTGAATTAAAGACCGAATCTTCGCTGGAAAAACAAAGTGACATAAGTCAAGGTGTAATTGTTTTTATTCATTGAATTCCAACCGAGCGGAGCCTAAAAATGCTTAAATTTCTTTGAAAGCACTTATAATTGATTTAGGAATTTATAATCAATACCTTGAAAAATTTGTATAAAACAAATCATTTAATCAATAATAAAAAAGAAACAAATTTTAAAATAAAATAAAGAGACTGGGATGGGACTCACACTGATAACTTCCTATCCCGTCTATCAATTTGTTCTGCTTTAAAGGTTTGTAGTTTTTTGTGTCTTATTAAAAAATGTGTCAGTTAAATTATTAATTATAAAAAATTTAAAATAAACAACAATATTTTGCATATGAAGAAATAGTTTGATTTCAAAATCTATTTTTGTTAACAAGATTTTTAGTCGGAAACCCAATTTTTACCATTTTTAGACGCATTTCTTAAACATTTATATAAACAAATCAAATTGCATAAATAGAATTATTTTGAAGTCAATATATTCTATTATTTACGATATATCGAGAACTAAAACATCATTATTTACCAATGATGCATACTAAAAATTTACCAGATGTTGAAAACGCTTTTTTTCGTTCCACTCTTCTGCACTATGATTATTTTTTGTTCGTAAAATTCCATCAATTATTTTTTTCTGTCTTTGACTCATGGCACTTTGATTTTACAGTGACAAAATATCCAAATTTGAATTTTCTTTCGAAAGAGTCTAGTATCAATTCAACCACTCTTCTGCACTATCTGTTCCAGGACAATTTAAAAAAAATACTACGGTGAGCTGTTACCCTATCCAAGTTGCACAGCGTATTTTTTAACCTCTTGCGACATAGATAGATAAGCTTTTTCGGAGCCCCTTAGTTCAGGCATAGCCAATAAAAGCTCTTAGCAGCTTATGCTATCATACGTGGCTTTGAAGTTGATGAAAACATCGTGGGTCTCGACTTCAATTTGTTGGCTTTTCCAGCATTTGCCTTATTGTGAATATTTCTTTTATCGTTGATCTGCCTGGCCTGAAGTTATACTGATACATTCAGATCATAGCGTTGCAAAAAGTTTTAAGAAGCTCTCATAGTAAATTGGATAGGATCTTGTAGGCAATGCAAAGTACTGGAAGTGCTGCTTAAACACGTTTAAAATGTTATATACTTCTGTGACTAGGTTGCCTCCAATGTGTTCGAAGAGCCAGAATGCTAATTCTATAACCAGATGCCATTTGCTTGCCATTTTTTTTGGAGCCGGCGGAGGAGTATGTTAGTGCAGGTACTGGACTCCTCGAGATACCTGGAATGAGAAGCTTCGAATGCTTTTCTCTTTCAAAACAGGTTGTTTTCTCTTTTCACGGTACTCCTATCTATCCTGCTCTTTGTTTTCCGTTGCAGTATTTGCATTTCTTACCAAGTATTCTTTTCCTTGGGTGACTGATAGCCTATGATAATCTAGGCTACTTTTTTAATGTTTCCATACTAAAAATAACAGCAGTCCCTATACAAATTGTGTGGTGTAAATTCAAAAATTCGAATATTTTCAGAAATTAACCGATAGATTTTAGAACTTTCTTTTTTTTCTCTTAAATCGGTTTCTTTTTTCAAGAGAAACATATTTTGTTTTCAAATTTTCTCAAGAACTTAATCAGATTTCAAGAATCTTGTCTTTGAAATTTCTTGCCGAATGTCAAATTTTCAAATTGATGATGATTTTTGATGATCGAAAATGCCATTATTTTTTTTAATGGCATTTAAATTTTTGAGAACATTTTTTTTTGAAGGTATTACAGCCGGGCAATATATTTTTTTTAAATTGATTTACTGTTGAATAAAACTTTTAAGGTCGTAAGAAGTTAAAGAAATCTACATTTTGAAGGGAATTTGCTTTAGATGTTCTAGAACTGAGATTTAAACACGAATATCAAGCATACAAATCTCCCAAACCCAGCAAAAGTAACACTTTTGTTAAACTAATGTAAAATTAATTAAATTATTGAAAAACACAATGCAAGTTTCTATTAATATAAAACCTTTAAATCTCTTGAGAACTAGAGTGAAAAGAGATTTTGAAACGTGTAATTTGTGACTGCTACACAAAAGTTTCTTCCCAGCTTATTTGTTTACCTTAGTTTGTTTTTATTTTATATGCAGAGAAATTACTTAAATGCACTTATTTCCTAAAATTTGAGAACAAACAATTTTTGTTGACTTTTTTAAGATTTAGGATCATATCCACTCTACGTGTAAGCAGAGTGGTAGCGATAGTAATTATAGACTCCCGAAAATTGAGTTCGAAAAAACTACGTAAAAAAAAACAGAAAATTCTTGATATCAGATTCTTTTTCATTTTCTAGGTTTTTTAATGTTTATAGCGTTTTTTCGCATTAATATAAATGGCAAAAAAAGAATATAATTTTTTTGGAAGAAAGCAAAAACTATTGTGTTTTCCTCTTAAACAAGGCATATTTATAAAACTGTTAGAATCTTTGAATGCTTTCATATGAAGATAGTCTACTAAATTAAATAGTTAGACTATACCTTGCTGGACAATAGCGTTCTAAAATAATTTAATAACTATAATTGTCACTTTAGCCCTTAAAGTGTGTACATTTAAGGTTAAGATGCACATCATGTTATTTAAATGTTGTTAGTCTTCTTTAAATAACATTTTTAAGCGGTAAGTAAAAACTCGTCTATATGTTAAGTGCGTCAACCACACACCTCCAGACTTTTTGTGGATGTAATGGCCTCACTTCAATTACATACTTAAAGACTCTCGAACTCTGTGAAAGGCTTCAGTTGTTGTATCAGCTGGAAGCCATAATGTTTGCAGTAAGACAGTATTCGGGTCTTCGGTAACACTTTCACTTACAGCAGTGATATTTTCAGTGATACGAGCGAAACGATGATTTACAGACCTTACAATATCTGTAACCAATCCAGTCTTCACAATTTTGCCAGTTGCTTGAGTAGTTGGGAGGTTATGTAAACCATAATCTCCTTTTTATTTATTTATTGAATTCGTTAAACAAACTGACGTTTGAACTTAAGATTAATATTACATTTATTCTAAGATTTATAGATTTACAATGCTTTGAGCAATTTGCAAAAAAAAAAGCTAAACTGAAGTATTGAAAAAATGTACTACACGGCTGGGAGTAGTCTCTAGTGTGCTAAGGCATAAAGTGTTTACTTTTGCGTGCCTTGCACCATGGTCGATTTGGTTGGCAATTCTCAAAGTTAATCAGCCAGAAGCCGTTCTCGTTGTAAGACTTTGGTCTTAAAGACTTATAAAGTTTTATTACCACAAGAACAAAAATCGGTCGATCACCAGCGATCCTTGAAATGCATTTTAGTGATTCGGATTTGTATAAAATTTGTATAATCAGGTCTCGGCATATCCAAATTTTTTTTTTTTTTATAATAAGCGCACTCTCAAAGGGATAACACTTCCCTTATAATGCAGACACAGTGTGAGCACTAGGAAAGGGAAAAACGGGTTGAAAAAAGGTGTCGGTGCACATTGGTTTTGAATTCCTAAATATTGCAATGGCTGGAGTGTGGTAAGGAATTCCACATTCGCGTAGTACGGCTTAAGAAAGAATCTCTGTACTTGACAGTACGACCGAAGTTGGGCTCGAGGGTATACTGATGAGCATTCCTAGGGGACCGAGTATTACACTTGAATTGTTTAAAGCGAGGAATGAAACTGGCTATTTCTCTGGAGCATAAACCGTTAAAATAAAGGTAATAGGGGGTGAGACAAGAAACATTTCGACGATGTTCAAGCGACGTAAATGATCTTATGATGGTAATATCACCAATCAATCTAAACGCCCTACGTTCAATACTGTCGAAGAGGCTTAAGTAAGTTGCAGGAGCACCAGTCCAGATATGGGAGTTATATGTTGAAAAGTATCTTCATCTTAATGTATCACTTTTTTTAGGGTTGATAAACCCCAATTATCTGAAAACTAGGACCATAAAATCATTTAAGTTTGATTTTCTAGAATTAGAAGATATTGATGTAGACTACGTGTTGTTTCCCAAAATGGTGATCACAATGCAGATCTTAATGTGATTCAACCAATACCCTGAGATTTTTAAAATCTGGGATTACACTAAAAGATTAGGTTGAAGTAATCCAGGACATTAGTCAAAAAAATATGTGAATTAGGCTTGGAAACTTTCATAAAACTGGTATTGTGTAACAACCTCATAAAATTGAATGTACTTCACCTTGTCCTTTTTGTTAATTAAATTTGATAAAAAATGTAATTTCAGTTTCAATATTGAGGAAGTTCTTTCAATTGCTTTGTTAATTTAATTTATTAAAAAACATAAAAATACATTTTTATTTACACACGCTCCTAATTTATGTTTTAAGCAATGAGTTTTAAAAAACAAGAGGCAAGAGATAAATAAAAGATTAAATCTGAAAAATTAAACATAAATTCCAACATACTTATTTATAAAATTTAAGGTATTTCATTGGTAAAAAACCTTTCGATTCTTTTTTTATTTGCTTAAAGAAACAAACACACTCCCAGTTATAAATTTCAAAAATTTGTATTGTTCTGTAAAATGTACATATCTTTTAAAAATATTTCCTTACCTTCATTAAAAACTCATAAAAAAGATCCCCCTTAATATCAAAAATCATAAACCCCCTTTAACCCAAAACGTTTATCTTCGTTATTTACACAAACAAAATGCCCGGAAGAAAGAAGTGTCCAATCAAGTTACAAAATGATGCGTGGTCTATACCTAACCTACAATGTCATCTCTAGAAAATACCCTTTGTATCGTTTGTGTATTAGCTCCTCTCAAAATCCTTTAGCTTCTAAATTATATGAATATGTATCTTTATGCCTAAATATCATCAGCATTGATGAAAGTATCTAATTCATACTGTTTATCTATGACCTTATACCTATCTATCTATCTATAGGTACATATATTTGGTAGATACATTTAGTCAAAAAAGGGGGTTGCATATAATCAGTTTGCTATCTGTACCCACAATTATTCCTTTGGGTACTATTGGATCCTTTTTGCAAAATCACAGCAAATCTGATATACCAACCTTATATCGAGACCGACAACGCACAGCACAACCAACCTTCCTCCCCCCTGCATATAAGGTCCTATTTCAAAAATAAATTTCATTTCATCGCTCACATATGAGTTTTGGTTATATGAGGAGGTTGGGTGTCGCCATACTTCGTCGTCATCGACATGGATGTAAAAAACATTCAAAAACCAACCCACAACCTTCAAAACAGCACTCAACCCTCACAACAATAACGGTACGGACGGCGCGGCGCGATATGCTTTTAAGTTAAGCCTCATATCCTGCATACCTACCCAAAGAAATAGAAAACCTCGCCAAAAAATATTCCATCAGCTATCATAGACATTTTTCGGAACTCCTTCGGCGCTTAAATCCTGATGGCTGCCTAGTCCTTACATATATTTGAGTCGAGTATTCCCCATATACACATCCCTTCTTACATACCTAACTCCTCTTAGTATATTTCATTGGAATTCAATTCAATTACGCAGAGGAAATGTATACTTCTTTGTTGGGATATTTTTAGGGGATGTGTTTGTTAGTGGATGGGGTTGTAGAAATGGAGAAGAAATAAGGCAGCATGCCATAAATGAAATGTGTGTTATTTTTGTCTTGTTAATTTCCTGTTTTTCTATCACACAACAAACAGGCGAAAGAAAGTACAAAAAAGAAACCAAATTTTGCGTTTTAAGCGAGAGGTTTTTAGAAGGCAGACAAAACATGGGGGAGGATTTTTATTTGTTGGTTAAGAAAATATACCAACCTACGTTTATCCTCTAACTTCGACTAACTGACAATTATATCCTTTTTTTCGGATGGATAGCTTTAAAAATCCCCCTCTCTTTCAATTCCTTGAAAAAAAACCTGCATGAAGCAACTTGGCATTTTTAGTTTCTTTATTTGACTTCGATATGGGGGATGACAAAGTGTTTTTCGCGTGCAATTTTCTTAAAGGCTTTCAAAGGCCATTTTCGATCGTTAAAAAGCGGTTTGGTGGGGTTCCAATACCCGTACTTCAAATGTAATTGATACAGATCCAAACAAAACAAAAGTTCGATGTGATATTCTGAATGCTTTTAGTTTGAGTCGATATGCTTGGGAGGGAAATGAATTGTGGAGTAATCCCTGCTTAGAATTTGTGGGATTAACGTCAGACATTGACAACACTGTAAATATCACCCAAAGACCTATAAGCTAAACTTCATCATCATCAACATTTAAGTAAACATATCTATAGACATAAAATAGCTTATAAGAATTCCTATATGTGTTCATGTAAAACCCTCTTCATCTAAGTTCAATCTTTTAATAGGTTGACATAGAGGAAGTTAATGTATCTTAGAGATACATATGTATGATGAGTATAGTTTTCGTTATCGTCCTCGTATGTTTTTCGTAAATCTTTTGACATAAGTGAATTAATTTGTATTCCCACTTCCTTACTTTGGTTACAGAGAGAGAGTGAGAGTTGAGTCCGAAAAGTTAACAATAAGTCGTCTAAGCATGAACATAAACACTAATGATGGTTTACACGGTCTCCCTTAACGTTAACCCATCGAACAAGAAAGATAATGTGATGAATGTTCGTAGTTTAGGTATTTGCGGTGGTATACACTTCCCGGTTAGTTTTTAACCCCCAACATTATAGCCAACACTATACGTTTATCTAAACTTTGTATCTAAACTTTGTACGATCAGAACGAGGAAGCTAGTTACGAACAGGAAATTGAAAACCACATGTAATATTTCAACATCGTGCAAGTTTTAAAATGTTGGTTAAGGAAAGGTTTATCATTACCTACATTGTAAAGGCAAAAAGGCTTTCCGATGTAAACCATCAACCACCCACCTACCAACTTATTTGATATGCTATTATGTCGTTGCGGTTGCAGCAATATTCCATTTTGCAGCCCCATAATATGAAGAACCAACCATTTCTATATTTTATAAAGTTTAAAAACGTGGTTAAAACTCATTTTTGGAGGGTTATAAATATTCCATATTAGATTTAAGGTTTTTCTATGTACATAGCTCCCCAAAAAATGTATGATGCATATACATCACTTGTGAAAAAAAACAAGTCGAACAAAAAACAGGGAGAGAGCTAGGTAGATAGAGAAGGGTAGAGAAAAAGAGTCCTTTGAGAGTAAGGTCCTTTGGTTTGATGGTATAATTGGATTTGGGGAGAAAATTGGAGTTATTACCTTCATTAAATTACAGAAGGTTCGTGACCATAATTTTTGAAGGGCATACCTACTTTTTGAGAGGATAATTTTGTTTTCTGGTTCTATAACATGTACCAAGGATACATATATGAATGTATTTAAGGTTTAAGGTTTATGTAAACATCTAATATGGTGTCTAAATTAAATTTAGAAGTACTTGTTGTATTAAACCATGCGACAGTTATTATATCCTCTTTATAAAAGAGGACCCTTTTGGATCCTTCCTAATATATGCTGGTGGTTAAGGTACAAATTTTTATAAATATAAAAGGTTTGTTTATCTATCTTTCTAGTGAAACATATGTACAATATAAATACAAAAAATTGGTGACCTATTAATTTTATATTGCAGTGAATGAAGTAGTGAAACTTTATAGATACCTTTTGACGATTTTTATGGTTGGATTTTAGGAAATAAGTTTATTGGTAGATTTATGAGTATGTCAACTACTGGTGTCAACTATAAATGTTTTACTATAAGTGGATGATGTATATTGTTTATTGCTGCGACATACCATTTTATAGTATAGCTGTTATTAATTTTAGTTTATTACTGAACATAGGTTCTGAATTTTATGATTTTACCCTGAAGAGTTTAAGTGCTCAATTGTCAAATTTTGAAAATTATATGGGGATTCCCATAAAAGAAGCAATTTTTAAGAAGTAAGGAATTTTCTGAGACTTAAAGTTTCGTAAGAATGATCAACTTATAAAAGGTGAGAGATTTTTTAAGAGGAGACAGGGGAGAGGATGATTGCGCAAAAAAAGGAAAATAGTCGTATTTGCTTAGCTTGAAGAATATTTACTATAAAATCCAAGGGTCAAGTACCCTTTATAAGCGAATAGACAGTTCATTTTTCTGTCTATAAATTGATCGAAAGTCTTAGTTTCTGCAGTGACTAAGTCAGAACTTTTATTTCAAAATTTCAAAGGATATATATATAAATCTGAAATCAAGCAAAAGAGGAAATCTTTGTTACGGTTTTGCTTCGAAACTTCTTATCCATTTATCATGCAGTTTTTTTAAATGAAAGAGGATTTCACGGAGCAGGTTTGAGGCATAAATACAGTCAGTGACCTCACGTTTCGATAGGAAATATTCAAAAAGCCTAAAGAAACACCAGGTTTCTGCTGTTCAGGAGGAAAAGTTGCAAAAATTGCTGATCCATCGGAAAAGTCTTTTGAATCATTCTCATCGAGATTCCAAACATTTTCTTGATATGATTCTCGTTAAAAATTCTGCTTTCCAAATGACGTAATTCGGTGCCAATGAAATCAGAAATGGAGATTGTATGTCCACATTTAAATTTCATGGTCAAGTCTATCATTTAGCTCGATCTTTTTTACCAAACAATCCTGTCGAACCGAAATTTTTGCAAATATATTTCAGGAAATTTCTTCAGGACAGGGATTATCTTTCAAAAACAACGTATGGTGCCAACCAACTTTCAATTTTCGTTTAAGGAAATGAACAACTGACCAACAACGACTTGCAAACAACACTATAATCGACAACTTGATGCCGAACACTGGTAAAATGTTCTTTCTTGATGCACCTGGCGGGATTGGAAAAACGTTCTTGATCAATTTTTTGCTTCCTAAATTTAGAATGCAAGAAAAAATTGCCACCATCTGGGATTGCTGCAACACTACTACAGAATGGAAAAACCGCTCACGCAACTTTCAAATTGACTTTAGATTTGCAAATCAACAGCGTCCATTTTGAAGTATCTCGAAGCTCGAAAGCTCACTAGCTAAAGTGTTTAAAGAAACAATGTATTTTATGTGCGACGAATCTTTTATGGTAAATAAATGTGAAGATCTGGATCGTACAGTTAGAGATTTGAGAGCTGATGAGCGTCCGATGGGAGGTGTTGTGATACTGTTCGCTCGTGATTTTCAGCAAACATTTCCAGCTGTGCCAAGACGTACAAAAAGTGATGAAATAAAGGCTTCTGTCAAACTTTTAAGATTGACCACAAGTATGCGCGTACATTTGGGTGGTAATAATAATGCAGCACAATTTTCAAGAATTTTTTTGGATGTAGAAAATGGAAATATTTTAAATAGTGAAGTACTAATAGAACTAACATTTGCAACTAGTGTCACTGGACAAGAAGAATTAACAGCCAAGGTTCACCCGCAAGTCGCCCAAATTTAAGAGAAAACGAACGAACGAACGAGCGATTTAAGCACCTAAATGATTCTATTACAAGCATAAATAATACAATTCTTCAAATTCTATTGATAATCTGACTGATCAAGATAATTTTATTTATATTCTAATTGAATTTTTGAATTCTTTGAATACATCAGGACTTCCTCTGTATAAACTGGACTTAAAAATTGGGGCTCCAATAATACTTATGACGAATTTAAATGCACCGACATTATGCAATGGTACTAGATAACGAATAGTAACTAAGCAGACGAACGTGGTTGAATGTAAAATTCTTTCCGGCTCAGCCCAAGGTCAAGTCGTTTTCATTTCCAAGATACCGATGATTACTAACAAATACCATTTCGACCTTAAACGAGTGCAATTTTCTATAAAGCTTTGTTTTGCTATGTCTATCAATAAAGCACAGACACTGAAGGTTGCATGCCTTGATATCAAAAATCACTGTTTTACCCACGGACAATTTTATGTTGCTTTGTCCCATGTTAGCTCGGCAAAAAATCTATAGGTCTATGCGCCTCACTAAATGCGATTGGTTGCAGCACTACAATCTTTACATACAATTTTTCATGGCCAATGCCATCGCACATTTTTTAGTTGCACCCAAGGAAGAAAGTCTAAGGATATTAAAAGACAAGAGCTCGGTGACCAAATCGGTAAAAAATTACACGAGAAGGTAGCTTTTATTGTAAAGTTGCGATTGTTTCGTCATGATTGCGCCATTTTTGTGCTGGAATTTAATTATTGCGTTTTTGAAGCGTGTATCGTTTCGTTGTTAGTAATCGCATATTTTTTAAATTCCTAATGAAAATGAAAATTCAAAATGAACCCACTTGTTAAAAAATTATTGTAATATAACATTTCATGGAATGAGGTTTTAAATAAATTTTAATTTAACATTTCAACTATCAAAACCCTTGAAAAATTCTTGAGTTCCGAATTAAGAGCAGCCAATTTAGTTTATTTTAATTGATTAAGACCGTGGCTATAATAGAAGTATATATTGAAGACTAGAATTAGGTAAGAGACGAGAGTATCGATTAAGCGAGGTTTTACGATATTGCATTAAAAACATCCAAGAAGAGATCGAGAGGATACTACATATTTTTTCCAAAGCTTTCGTCAGTCTTTTTGAATAAAAAAAATAAATAAAACTAGGTCTTTTCGACTAAAACCATATCACCTAAATTAAAAATGTCAAAACGCCCAAAAAAATTGTATTACAATTTTGTTGTTGCACGATATGAGCAATATTACCGAACCTTTGGACTTAAAAACTTGTTTAGGTTTTATGAAATTCTGAATAAAAAGAAGCTTTTAGTCTTAACGTCAAGTGTTATATCACTCAAAAATGGGTCTATTGCCCAAATACTTTTTCAAAGTCAATTTTTAAATATCATAACTCACAAATAACTAATTGACATATCGCCCGAAAGATGTCACGTGTTTAAACAATTGGCCATTCTGACAAAATTTGTTATTGTTTTGGTCTCTACGGCATTTTAAATTCTAAATTTTACAGTCCCAACGCAAACATTAAACAAAAAATTGTCAGATCACCAAAAACTTGAACGTTAAGTAAGTGTAACGCATATGTTTGGTTTTATTTCACTTTTAGAAACCGAAATAAGACCAATTTACAAAGTAAAATAATAGGAAGTGGTTGACTTGCTTGCAATGCGTTTTAACATTGAAAGATCTTAGGGCGTCTAAGGATATTGATGATATGATGTCCCCTTCAACACTATGCTTAGGCTCACTAAATATTTTTGAGTAGGTGCGTGGTTTTGTGTATGAAAAGTTTCTTAAATCCAAATTATTGAAATGAAAAGAAACTTTGCATAGATCCAACTTCTCACCTACCCCGAATTTTATAGCAAGCCCAAGCCGGAGGGCAGCATTCCCCACATGTATATTTCACTTTTTATACGGGTCTCAAAAATTAATCTAGGCCCAAATATAATAAACAAAAGTAAAAATTTGGGCTTAACGATTTTAAAAGTTATTTCAGGTGACATGACATTTTATTTGGGATTTGTGACGGTTACTTAAAGTTTTTTTTTACGATGTTTCTCTTTTTGGGCTTTATTTTATTATTGATTCGGTGATAAGACATAAGAAACGATAAATGTCCAAATCATCGTAATGCCCAAAATAAATGCTACAAAATCCAAATTCCAAAATTAAAAATTCTTTTGGACAAAATGACAAAAAAACTATTTAGACTTTCTTTTATTTAGAATTTAATTGAGCGACAGTAGATTTGAGCTCTTTGTACATTCTATTATTTTTTGGACTTTGAAACCAAATTAAAGCTTTACTACATAATAGAATTTGGACATAATGCTTTTTTTTTGCGAAAAGATCAAACTATGATTTCGATAAATCAAAAATCCTCTCGTAATACAAGTTTTACTCTTACAATTCTAATATTATTTTCTTGCTCTTAAAAGGAACTTTGGAATGACATTTAAAAACAAATAATGGTTGTCTTTTGACAGCTGTCACTTGATTAAGGCATAGTTTGGATTGATATTTCATAATAAAACGACTTACTGCTGAACAATGTTCTTAAATCTTGGGAATTTATTACCAAAAGAATGATTCAGTTCCTGCAAAGCATCAATTTACTGAAGGAAACTTTTGCTAAGCGCATAATCGTGCTATTTACCATCGCTGGACTAGTTTTTGTTTTGGTATTGTTCAAAAATACGGTTAAACTAATAAAAGAGACTTCAGGTTTTAAAAATATATATGTACAACTGTTTTATAAACCATGACTAAACTAGAGGGGATTGTAAATTAAGCTTTTCGCGAGTATATCTTCGGAACTGTGACCAATACTGAGACAAGACTGATATTTTTCGAAAAATGCAAGTGTTCTACGCAATCAACATAAATAGTGAGATGTACATAGATTTAACTTCTCTTCTCTCAGTCTCTTCAAAATCGAAATATTTTGACTTCAACCCTGGTTTTATTGTTGAAAGTTTTAATTGAAGTCTTAAATTCAAAATTTTTAGAGTTTTTCCATCAATCATTTTGCTACTTTGTGTTATATATTGATTACCAAAATTGACTTACAAGTAGTCAATTTTTTAAAATATGGTTAAAATATTGACAATTCGGCTAAATTTCAAGTTGACTACGACGTTTGTTGACATGACAACTTTTTTTTCAGTGTAGCTTTAAGGTTTCAGGGGTATTGACATGGGTTGTTATATTAACTACCGCAGTTGTTGTATTGACTACCACGCTGGTCAATATGACAACCGTAGTTTCAACTTCTTTCAACCAAAGTTGTCATGTTGACCGCCGTAGTTCTCATATTGACAACCAAGCTGTAAAAAAATTTCGGATCCAAAAATTGACAACTGAAAACTGTCCTATTGACTATCGCAATAGTTGTCTGCAAATCGACTATTTAATAGTCAATGCCAATAGGATTACCTTTCTCATTCTGTGTATAAGAACGAAAAAAGCCTGAATTAGCCTGGTGAAAAATGTTTGTCAAAAATTTACATTCTCGCCTTTAAAACTTTGCAATGTATCTTGGATCATGTAATAGAGCTACAAATTTTGTGTTGAAAGAACTCATAGAATTTCAAAAAACTTCAATCAAAATCATATCGCCTCGAAACCACTAAGGATATATTTTAATTTTTAAAAATGACTTACATCCCCTTTAAAATCTACACCTCTAAGCCATCAACAAAGAGGCTAAACCATAAAGTGTTTCACCAAGCCTTGTATTAGATTAGATAAAAAACAAAACTGAAGAGCTTCCTTTCACTTTCTTAATTGGTCTATAATAAAAATAAAAGAAAAACTGCTTACATAGCTAAAAGACCACCCAACCTACGCCAATTACACCTTTTGTTGGTGTTTTTGTTTTTATTTTTCTAAAAGAGTAAACACAATCCGATGAATTTATTGAAACATCAATATCTTAAGACGTATTTCATGTAAGACAACGTTGAAATTTTAAGCACTCAACGATGGGGTATACCTCCATTATAGTAAATGCTGTATAAGAAACCCTTTTGTTTTATTATACACATAGGTTTTCTTACATATGCAAAGTGCACTTACCTTCACCCATTAATGGATTCCCACCTTACCTTATGCCTAGAAAATGAGAGAGGCTTGATAATGTTTTAACAGAATGAGCATAAAATTACTATTTTACACTCAACGACACCCGATTGAGGACTATACACTTTTGAAAAAAATTGTTTTCTAAAAAATATTGGACAGAAATTCTTTATTTATAAAATATTGGTGTTTTTCTGTTGTTTTACATCCTCAAAAATTTAGGAAATTTCTTTCCTAAAAACGACTTAAAGCATTCCATAATCAAACAAAATAATGAAATACAAAAACTAGTCTAACCACATAAACTGGAGTGCAAGCAATCACCCGAAAATCCTTTAAAAAAATTACTAAACATCCATGCATCGCCATCGATTCTAATTAAAACCATAGAATGGATACCCCAAGGTGGCCTTATCCAATGCAAACATTCACATTCACTCAATCCCAAAAGGTTTCCAGAATGGCAATGAATTTCCTTATCCACCCTCTCCTTTCCATCTTTAGCTGTGACTATAGCACCTTAGGGTTTTTATTTTTATTATTTTTAACTCGTTAATTGTTGCTAAAGTAACGAACAAGACTTAAGACGTCTTATCGAATTACCTGTCTGAAAAGGCTTTAGCTTTATGTCTGCCAATGCAAATGGGATTATCATCATCATAGCATATGGGAGGCTAAGAAACTATACACAAAAAGTTCAAGGGACCATGAGCAATAAAAACGCAACTTGGTGCAACAGACGCTCGGGACATCTTATTTGTAAATGGGTGTCGTCAATCGATCATTTTGTATTTTTGTTTTCTTTTGTTTTTGTTGATGGATACAAAATTTGTTTATCCATCCATCTTCTTGGAAAGAAGAGATATCAATTTTACAATTAAAATAAAATTTAGGTACAGCGAAATAATTGAAAAAGTATGTGCAGCAGTTGATAAAAGTTGTGCGATGATAAGAAATTAAAAAAACGGCAAAAACAAAGCCTTTGTCAATACAAGGTGTTCCAAAAAGTATTTTTAATAAAAAAATTAATCAATATAAGTTAAGCTTACACTATTTTTCACTATAAGATTTAGTTGACTTGAAACAGTAGCTTTAGTCGAAGAGAATGTGACTTTCAAACTATTCGTATTTTAGTTAACCTAAGATCATTGATTTCTCGGTTTCAAGTTGGTAATGCTGAAGTTTGGCACCTGTCATTTCAAGTGTCATAATACTAGTTTGAATGTTTGCCATTTGCGGTTATTAATTGCTTAAGAATGGGACGAAACGTTAAAACTACCAGTGTTTTGTTGAAAAAACCTATCAGTAGTATAATAGGATTTTAGACGAATAACAAAAACAATATCCGCAGTATGAATACTACCGATAAAAGTTAAAGTAGAATCTTTCTACGGGTGAGTTTTTGGCATCTATACGAAACTCGAATAGATCTTATGCGATTTTGTTCGCAAATGTTGGTACGATTGATATTGCATTTATATCTCGATGGCAGTGTTCGTTGAGTAGTTGTGCATTTGAAATCATGAGTTTTCCATTGGTGAAAAAAAAATCAATCTGTTACTGTTGATATTATTTAGTTTTGTTAATGAAAATGGACTAACTGGGCTTTAGGTTTATCTCAGTTTAGATTAAATAAATCTTTTTGGTGTTTCCACCGCACAAGAAGATTTAAAAAGGATTAAGTTTGATAGAACTTTATAAAATGCAAATGGTGTTTTGATGTTTCTTATGAAGTGCAAGTAAGATAGTTTGATTTGTGTTCAACAATGAAGAACTGAATAGTTCAGTACCATATAAGAATATGTTACTTATTCCATGTGCAATTTTTTCATCTGTAAAACCAACTCCTCTAAACAGGTTATTTTTCACAAATTTAGACTCGACTCCATTCATGCTCATTTCAACTCGCTTCAGTTCTATAAAGAATTGAGACGAGCTTCAAGCTCGCTTCACTAGAACATGTTAATGCAGTTATCTACGACCACCAAACCATTTCTTCCCATTTCTTCTTGAAAATTGTCCATTTTATTATTTTTAGTTAGTTTTTTGGTAACTTAATTTTAACTTTTGATTTTCACAAAACTTTCTTCTATTTGTGTTTTTTTTTTTAAATTATTATTCCGAAAGATCTTTTTTCAGTTGTTCCAATTTTTAAACATAACAATCTGGCTACTGCCGATGCGTTTTCTTGGGAATTATAGTAGAATTATCTACTATACTATTTATAGAATGCCAAAAAAACACTGGTATTATTAAAACTTTTGCCAAAAAAAGTTATTTCAAATGTTTCTGCCTTTTGCGCATTCCCTGATGATTACGGTAGTTATAATCGACGAAATCCTACTTTAGGCTTTCGAGAAGGGATTTAGTCTTAAGTTTTGGGCGTATATAGATTTTCTACATTATAACCAGATTAGTAGGCAAGACAAATTTCTTGCATCATCATGAAGATGCAAATATCTTGGGGCATTTTTGGCTAAATCACCATTTATAAAAATTAACATAATTGCTTTAATGTTGCAAGACAGCTTTAGAAGCAGCAAAACTGCATACAGAAGATCATTTATAAGAATGAGAAAAGCGTCGGAGATGTAACGGAGCCCTGGGGCACACCAGAATTTATATTGCGATTGTCAGAGTTAAAGCCGTCCAAAAAAAAATTGTATTCAATGGTTGGAAAGAAAATTTCTAATTTAAGAAAAAGACATTCATTGATACCAAAAGCACTAATTTTGAAAAGAGAGCAAGATGCTCGACTTTATCTAATACCTTTAAAATATCTTAAAAACGATATAAAGGTTTGTTCTATGGTTCAGGGAGATGAACCAATAGTACACCTATTGCTACGAAAGCCGTACTGTCAGTCTTGAAAAAACTTTCGTATTACTTACGCTGATCAGCGTTTCGGTAACCTTCGATAAAGGGACATTAGTTTTATTGGTCGATAATTTGAGGGAGAAAAAGATTTGCTGTTTTTGGAAACAGAGAACCATTGACGTATTCAAGAACTGGGGGAGCTATGACACTATGAGCAGGTACCGTGGAACTTTTAACAAACAAATTAACTTTCTTAATAAAGCTTAAATACAGTAGTAAACGTGGCATGATGGTTAGTGCGTTGGACTGTCATGCCAGAGGTCTTGGGTTCGATCCCTGCCTATGCCATCTAAAGTCTTTTCACGGGTACTGCCTCTTGCGAGGAATTGACAAATTCTCCAAGAGTAACTCTTGTCATGAAAAAGTGCTTTCTCAAATAAGCCGTTCGGATTCGGCATATAAACTGTAGGTCCCCTCCATTCCTGACAACATTACTCGCACACAAGAATGGTTGAGAGTTGTAAGTCACTAGGCCCTAGTTCTCAACGGACTGTTGCGCCACCCAATTTTTTTTTTTTTTTTTAATAAAGCTTATTAAAGGAATGTCATTGTTAACAAGGCTAGGGACCGAGGAAGAACTCTTCATGCTTTTTTACAATTGATCAAAAATTCTTACTGCATTTGGGACAATTTTGGTATTTTTTGCCATCATTTTTGGTCATACAAAAATTTGGCGCTTCAGATATGGGCGTTACAGGCATTTCTGGCTTGTTAAACCTTTTCCAATTTTCCTTCGTTGGGTAAGCTTTAGAAATCGGAAGTTTACCTCAATGATAACATCCATAACATCAGCCTTGGGTTTGATATTTTGACCTATATTCGGGATAAAGTTTCTAATTCTGAGATGAATCATATCCTTATTGGAGTTCACGGCACAACCGAGGAAGCATATTGACCAATTAAAGGTCCTGAAAAAAATAAAGAGATCGTCCCAATTGGTTTTATTGTACTTCCACCAAACGGTTCTCTTTCGGGTTCGTTCTTTAACTAGATGTGTTTGATACGAGAAAGAAGTAGATTTGATACTATATTCTGATGTGCTTTGAGGTCAGTATACTGATTCTATATTTATTAGGGCCAGAAGTAAGATCTTTTAGTCTTTTCTGCTCGGCCTTTAATGTCTGGTATTCGAGTACGCCCATTGATATCTAAATTCAGCAAGAATTCCAGTATACATTCCTTCGAATGTTGTTTTTGCCGAATAGAGAAGTAACAAAGAAAACTGTGAATATTGAAAACGCCGGTAATACAAATTTTAGTGTGAGGATACAGGGAGCCCATTTGTTTGCACATTTATGGGTTTATTGCATGAAAGTCTTCTGGTCGTTTTGGAAACCTCAAAATTATGACACAGGAAGATTATTCTATTATTATGACACTCTTATTGTTAGTTTTAACTTATAAACCGAGAAGTGAATGACCCTGTATTCTACTTAATACATTTCCTTAATTCTAATCAGATCAAATTTATTTTTTAATACAAAATATAATTATTTTTGAATATCTTCAAATTCAAATTATATCAACACAAAGTCCCTAAAATATGTTGGTTATCACTTTTAGGAACACCCTGTAGACCAACTTAATTGAAAGTCAAATTAAATTAAAATTAGTCTAATCTAAAAAATTAATTGCAAAGCAATTAAAAAAACAACAAAATAAAAGCGAAAAACAAAACTGAAAAACAAAAAAATTACTCACGTTATTAACTTTATCCTGCAACCGAATGAGAGCCTCTTCAAGTTCGACAATCCGCTCTTCCAAGACCTCCTGCGGAGATAAGAAATTGCGTTTCGTTTGTGAATAACAGAAAAATGATTGCAATGTCACGATTTGCCGATTGAAATAATTGAAATCGAAATAATTGTGTTTTGTGTGTGTGTTTGATTTTATGTGTGAATGTTTATTTGAATGATAATATAAAATATAATAAATTATGTTTAAACATAAATAAATAGAAAAAAATATTTTTTTAATTATTTATAAATACAAATAAAAGATAGATAAACTTAAATTAATATATATTCAATAAAATTATTATGGTATAGAGAGAAAGTTAGTGTATCTGTGAGATGTAAAAGTATCTATTTATGTATATGCAGTGGGTAAAGGCTAAAGGCATAGGTGCATCAAGCAAGGGTGAAGTGCAAGTTGCAATGTCATATCATAGAGAGAGAGAGAGTGGGGATCGAATAATGTGATGAATAAATGACTTTTAGATTGAGTTAATGGGAATAAGAAGGCTGAATAAGTATGAATTTGTGAAGCAGATGACTGAGAAGCTGAGTGCAGTAGTAAAATTGCCATAAATTATTATTAGTTGAATAGTTTATAAAGAAAAGCTGCCGTTCGTCTCAGGCACATATGTTGGTCGTTAATATATTGAAAATGTCTCCAATTAAAATATTGATTATTTCCTGGTTTTTATGTCTTATGGTGATTTGATTTTTTTATTTGATGCAAATGTAATAAAAAAAGGAGCTATAAGCGATTGAAAAAGGCTACATTAATTATATTTTTATTTATCATTTAGGAAGAAAACAAATTTTTATAAATAACTTGAAAAACTATTAAGCGATGAAATTGTCTAAAAAAGCGTATACATTTTTTAATGCATTTATTAACAAATTCCCAATTCTGAAATGAAGTTGTTTATTTAATCGAATACATAAATATAATTTAAGAATTGAAATTAGTCACATTATCATTAAAGAAGAAGAATACAAGATACTCTTAACCTTCAAAAGTTTATTGGGCCTTGCTTATTCTTATTTACTTTTGGCTGATACTTTGTGGAGTAACAAACATATCTAAATCTCACAAAATAAAAATTTGTAGTTCACATGCAATAAGTTTTAAGTAACCGTTAAAAATTGTAATTAATGAACAAAATTATGACGTTCTGTATCCAAATTTGAAGTTTATCGAATGGGTTCGTAGTTAAAGAAAAAGACTTCGCTTTTTTAGCTACTGCAGTACATTTTGTATTTAAAATAAGTCTTGAATGAGACTGAATTTTAGTGAACAACACTAAGAAAATATAACTTTTTAAATTTCAAAATTGAGTATTTATATATACCTATTATTTTTGTAGCCCTTGTGAGTACTTTTTTCTTTCAACTTTAAGTTTTGAAAGTGTACTTCAAGCTCGGTGAAACCACTACACAACATTGTTTTTTGAAAAACTAAAAATAATTTGAATATTGAATAACATCGTGTTTTACCTATTTCGAAATAGAAAATCATGTAAGCAAACTTTTTTGGATTTGGTAACTCATTTCGGAGTAACTTTTTTAAACAAACATTTAAATATTTCAAGAACAACGTTGGCATAAGACATTTTGTTTTCAAAAGATACAATTTTTCGCAAATTTTTTTTTTCTAAAAGCTATTGTTTAAAACAGTGTATTTCAACCTTTTACATGAAGCGGACCTTTAGTACGAAGAAGTATTTCGCAACCCCCTTATCCATTGCTTTTTTTCCGTTCCGTTTAACTTCGATAACTCGAATTTTGTTTAGTTAAACTAATGTAGCAACATCTCCAACTTGTTTGCTTATATAATTGTGTAAAGGAATTCATAGGTCGGCAGGAAAACCTCATACTATTGCTGAAAATTTGATTATACCAGCGGATTTAAATATGGTTGAGATTATGTTTGGCAAAGTAGAGGGCGAAAAACTCAAAACTATACCTCTCTCTGACAATACCATTCAATGCAGGATAAGCGATATGGCGGTTGATATTAGTGATCAAGTCATAGATAAAATAAAAGAAAGTAGTTTTGTGTATTTCCAATTTGACGAGGTGACGGATATTGCGGATTTTGCGCAGTTTGAAAAAAAAAAATAATGGAAGAAATATTGTTTTTGTAGAGCGCTTCCCTCAAAAACTACAGGACAGTGCTTGCATATTACGTTCATTGAATTTGTAGCGACAATAGAGCAAAAACCATAAATGGTGCAAAAAAGTGGTTTTATTACCAGATTCAAAGAACAGATGCCAAACGTCCAATAAGACGCATTGTTTTCTCCATTCCCATACTGTCAAGTTCTAAATATCATTATAAAAATTGTGATTTGTATTAAAGGCAAGGCGTTGCAGCCACGACTGTTTCGAAAAATATGTGAAGATATGGGAGCACTCCACCAAAATACTGAGGTTGGGTGGTTGTCGAAAGGCAAAGCAATAGTGTCGGAATTTCGCACTGAACTTTTATTGAATTTGCAGCAGGCCAAGTCAGAATATTCTTAATTCATTTGTGAGCAGGAATTCCGTTTGTAATTGGCCTTTCTTTCTGAATTATTTGAAAATTTAAAAAGCTTCAATAAAAGTCTTCAAGGGCACGATGAAAAACACTGTTAAAGACAAAATCCATGACTTTACGAACACAATTGAATTTTGGTCATCGTCTCTTAATCAAAACCACTTAGATTCATTTTCCTCCAAACAATCTTTTATTGAAGACGTAGGATGTGAGATAAATATCAAGGAATTTATTTATTTATAATGTTAGAAAAGTTGAAAGAAGAAAAGTGTCATTACTTATCAATGGAAGAATATCGAAGAATATTGGGTAAAAGTGGATCTTAAATCCGTATTTAAATGTTAATGAGGCAAATTTAGAAATCAAGCTCAAGGAAAGTCTTTTGAATCTATCTGCCGATGGGGTACTGCAATTGAAATTTAAGTCTGTCAATTTGGATACCTTTTGATTAAAAAGGAAATAAGAATACCCTGAATTATCAATAGAGGCTTTAAAATGTTTGATTCCATTTTCCACCTCGTACCTGTGCCAGTTAACATTTTCATTAATGGCCCAAATTAAAAGCAAAGAAAGAAATCGCTTAAGTTTGTAAAACGATTTATTTCTCAATGTAGCAAAAACGGATCCACGATGAGAGATATTCTTCGTGCAAAAATTACCTACAACTTTTGAAATAAATATTTTTTCATTTCACCAAAATATCAGGAGCATTTGTCAGTTTTAGTAGTTTTTATTAATTTAATTCTTCTATTTTTATGGGAACGGGGGCATTTGTTACTATTTTTAAATCCACTTGTAAAATATTAAATAGATATTAAAAAAGAGGCTGGGATGCGACCCACACTGATAATTTCCCATCTTGCTTAAAAGTTTGTCTATATGTACTCGTATCAATTTTTACCAAATTTACGTACTATTTTTGTAGATTTTATTTTTTATGAAAAAACGGACTGTTGGATTTTTATATAAAAATAACTGAATATCGAAAACAATATTTTCTGTGAAATAAAATAAGTTTGAAGCCAATATTTTTAATTTTTGAAAAGCTATTTGAGTCCAAAGTAAATTTTTACCATGTTTTAGTATTGTTTTTTTTTAAATTTTATTTTTTTGTAAAAAAACTGTCAATTCGATTTTTTCAAAATTTTACTGAATGTTAACAACAATATTTTTCGAACGATAAAAGTAAATTAAAGCCAATATCTCAAAGTTTTGAAAAGATATTTGAGTCGAAAATCAATTTTTACCAACTTTTATTAATTTTTTTTTAGGTTTTTATTTTTTGTAAAAAAAATGTCAATTCGATTTTTTTCAAAATTTAACTGAATGTTAACAACAATATTTTTTGAAAGATAAAAGTAAATTAAAGCCAATATCTCAAAGTTTTGAAACGATATTTGAGTCGAAAATCAACTTTTATACATTTTTTTTTTGGTTTCTATTTTTTGTAAAAAACTGTCAATTTGAATTTTCTCAAAATGTGTTGAAAACAATATTTCTTATAAGTATAAATTAGTTAGAAGCTATTATCTCAAATTTTTGAAAAGATATTTGAGTCGAAAATCATTTTTTATCGACTTTTGTTAATTTTTTTTTCGGTTTTTAATTTTTTGTAAAAAAAAACTGTCAATTCGATTTTTCTCAACATTTTTCAGAATGCCCTTTCTGCATTTTTCTGCCTTTATTATCTGTATAACAAAATTAAAAATCGATATCTCTTCTGGTTCTTGAGCTATGGACGACGGAAAAAACGTCGCAAAGACATCTTTCTAAAAATCTTTTATTTCGACTCTAGGGACCTTGAAACGTCAAGAAATGTAAAAATTTTCTATTTGACAAATCGGACCCATTACAATAACTTCCTATGGGAAGTTCATAAAAGAGTTTTATTGGTTTAAAGTTAAACTGAACGATTTCTGTAATTAAATCTTTAGACTTTCTTATATTTCGTTTTATTTTTGCCAAAATACAAAAAACTTTTTAAATATTCACTGTCCCTAAAATGTTTGATTTTGTAAATATGTATTTATGCCATCCTAAGTTGTATACATACATATGTATCTCACATTCATACATTTCTTATCTCCCTACTTGTTTAATTTTCACTTGCTGCTTATTATTTTAATTACATCAATGTCAGAGTAAAAAATAGAGAATAAGAAAATCATTAAACAAATTATCATAAATAAAATATCTGTGAGACGAAACAGTCTTGTTTAAATAAATAAAAATCTTTTAAACCAAGTCATCGTCTACAATTTTATTAAACTCCTTATTTTTTCTTTTTAATTTTTGCACTAAGCAGTTGCTTGATGGTAGATGCTATTATTTTGGGAATATTTTTTCAAAAAAAAAAATAAGTATTCTAAAATTACAATTTTGTTGTCAAGAAATTTTCAAAAATAAGGTTTTTCAGTAATTTTTAATTGCTATCGTGATTAAAAAAGTGGGGGGTTCAAGACGTTTTCAAGCGGCCACCAAAATATTATTGTTTTTAGTATATGAGCAAATGATCTCTCTTATATTGATGAACATTATTGAACAAAACAACAATCTTCTTAACCCAAATCTTTTTAATTTTTTTCTTTTGAAAATTAATATATAAAACTTTATATGACTTTACAAATATTTTTAGCAGGCAGATATTTCTTATTAATATACATTTTGAATTTGAATTTTCAACAAAAAGTATGACCCATTTTCAAGATATTGAATTTCGGAAAAAAGTGCATAATTTTAAATCAAAAATAAAAACAATGACATTTTTGATCATCAAATACTATTGATCAAAATAAATTGTTGAAATCGGTTGATTAGCTCTTAAGAAAACTTAAAAACAAGATAACGGTTCTATTATGGAGAGCACACTTCTGGAGCAATACAAACATATTTTTTATATTGAAAGAGCAGAATTAATAAAAAAAATTAGCAAAAATTCCAAAAAAATTATTAGTTTGTTTTTAAGAAAATTAGAATCTTCGATTTTTGATTTGTAGTCGAATCGACTCAAAATCTCAATTTTCAAGTTTGAAGTCAATCGAGCCAATTCTTTGGGTTGTATGGGCCAGGACAGACGGAATCGAGGACCAGCTTTTGTTGACTTCCCTACCATCGTCATGTCACGTTTGATTAAAACCTCGATAGGTGTTTCAAGTAAGAAATGAGTTTAATGTTTGAAAATTAATTTTTATTAAACAAAAAAATTTAGTGGACATTAATTAATTCTGCACTTCAGTCTTTAAAATAGTATGTTGGACAAAATTTGGTTTAATGTTGGTTGTTTATCTCAGTTCGTTGTTCTTAGACTTTCCAAAAAGGTATGGATTTTATCACAGATCAAACTATTAGTAGTTGTTATATATTTATTTTTGGCAATAATAACCTACTTGAACTTACATCATCATTACACCAAAAATGATACAGGCTAAAACCGATAAAGAAATTTGTTGAAATAATAAAACTACATCAAGTCAAACAAATTTTTGTCAGCATTCTGTAAAGATTGAAATGCAAAATGGCAATATCCAATTCTTTGTGAGAACATTTGGTTATTTCAAAATGTCAAAAATACTAATTTTCGGGCAGGGTGAGTGAAGAACATACTAAAAGTATGTATATTTTTAAACTTTATTAAACTAGTTGTTACTCAAAAAACCGCTGTTATTCGGAATAGACAAATTACAAAATTCTGAAATGTCATGATCCAAAAGTTTGTCATATACGTCTCTTTTAAAAAATATAAAATTGAACGTCAATAAAAATATCTGCTAAAAACTTTCATGAAAAGGTACATTTTTAACATTAAGTAAAATTGTCAAAAAGTTAAAAATTCTGTCTACAATAAACTCATACCGAAAATTGATCAACATTCTTTTTCAATTTTCTATTCCGTTTTAAGTGAATGTTGAATAGTTTGTAGGAAAATAAAATTGACAATTTTTATTTCAAAAAAACATAAACAAAAAGTAATTGTCAATGACCTTACCATCTCTCAAAAAAAAAAAACAAAATATATCTCAAGACATTGATTGTAAGTTTTTGACTGACTTCAAAAAATATCAGATGTGTGTAAGTTTTTGAAACGACAGTTCAGCTGACTTCAAAAAATATCAGATGTATTTTTTTTAGGGAAAACAATGGGAGATATGTGTGTGATATTAAAAGAAAATAAATAGTCAATAAAATGAAAGAAAATAAATTATTTATTTAAATCTTATTCATTGCCGACTTCAAACTAACACAACTTTTATTTTATTTCAGGTTTTTATAGCTGTGTGACAAAATAATCGTGTTTATAACGTCAATGTAAAAAATTAAGAAACTAGACTGACAATGGTACCCTTTTTACATATGGGCTCATTAATTTATGGCCTTTTTTGAAGGTTTTAGAGGGATGCAAAGTAAAGAATTATTTTATGCCATTAAATCATTTAAAGAAGCACTTCTCACTTTAATAAGGAATCACTGATTTTATATTAACTTCTAAGAATTCACGTATACAGTCCGTTGAAATTTAACACTCTTTTTATTCCTCACTATGTCATAATCATAATCCCATCGAGAAATCTTATCCCCTTTAACTTTCTGTTCCCCTTTAAAAAAGATATGAATAAGACGATTGTGTATAGACTAAAATGCACTCCAAATCCATTGAAAGACCAACTTGAAGCCTAACAACATACACAAGTTGCTGATGTGCAATGCAACTCCTTAGCTCAAAATCCAACACCATTGAATCAGGGATCGCGTGGCACCATGGAATCACCTTCACAAAAACCACCAAGTGCATTCATTGAACTTGATCCTCAAGTTGTACAAAGTCCGTATCATCATCATCACCATCATCAGTAACATCTTCAACCAAACCACCAACTATTGAAACCTAAGTCTTATAAATGTTCATGATGAGTGCCTAAAGTCTATAGGTACCTACTATACGATGACTAGGTGCACTGTGCACCATGATGCCAAAAGGGTGCTCAAGTAACCGCAACATTTTGCACGAAATCCAATCTTGGACATTGAGAACAACAGTAGGTATTCCTTTTCGGGACATAAGAGGCAGTATGCCCAGATTCCCCTTCAATAAATAAAAACATTATAATAAGACAAAAAGAAGAATAAATCGGATTTCATTTATGAGAGCCAACAACTGAAACGAAAGACTTGTTCAGACGACACGGACGACCGACAACGAACGGACGACGACGACGAGGTTCGAAGAACGGAGGCTTGGTAAACTTATAGATCATCATCATCTTCGTCATTGTTGTCGTATAGTGTATAGACCTATAGTTGAGACTGAGACTAAAAGTCTTGGGCACAATCACCGCAAATCTCCTCCTGCGATGACATGGTCGAGAAGGTTTTACCCCCTGTCTTCACTCTTTTTGCCTCCGATGTCTCTCTCACTCCCTGATGTCAAGTTCTTCGTCGGACAATGTAACATGCTGTCCGTAAAAGATGTTTGTTCGCCTTAGTTGGACTTCCACGACTCTGATGATGGTAGCTTCTGTATTTGTCTTTTGGACCGATCTATATAACCATCCATCGCATAAAACCCAAGGGTACCCAATCTATAGGTATAACATATGATTGCAAGTATAGGTCCCGATTTAATACTCAGTTGGACTTTAGATAGTAGGAGACTTTGGAGTTTCAAGTTAAGTGAATTGTTTTACAGGCACAGAAATGGCAAAGAGAATGAGACTCAATGTACTCGCTCTGGACAACATATTGCTGCCTTGAGATACGAGATGGTATATAAAAATGTAGGTTCAGATATCTACGACACGACGACCGAGGTACGATACGAACTAAGAGCTCAGATAATTGGAAATGATTTTTTAATTCGGCACTCAAAAGTGGACGTTATGTCATGAGATAGTAATTCAATTGACATTTAGTCGTCTCTTCTCTTCTCTTTCGGGGTTCAGTTCATAGCTTTCAAATGATGTCTTTTGAAGTTACTTACAGAGATGTGTAATGTGTTTTGTGTATTGTGTAGGGAGGAACCCTTTTTGAACTTATAAACAAGTCAAGGGTCGTAGCTAGGACGATATTCGAGAAGGGGATAATTAGGGATAAATTGTGTTTAAGGCTACTTATATATTTTAGCCTCATAGCTTGAGAGCCAGATGAGGAAATGTTGGCTTGAAACAGAAAAATTATTCAACGTAGAAATGTTACTTAATCTATTTATACCAAACATGATGTCTGTTGTATATATAAAGTAACAATATACATTTCAGTTAAATTATACCTCACTGAATGTTGTTTATACCATTTAAGGATACATTTAAAAATCTTTGGCTTGCGTCATGTTTCTTTGTAATCAAACAAAAAGGGTTTTTAAAGATATAAAGTATATTATAAATTTCACCCAGATTGTCTTTTTTCTAATCAATAATTATTAAACCCATATTAAGACCAGCTCTACCTGATTGGTATAAATTATTTAAGTTAAAATAATTTAATGACATTTCCGTATTTTATAAGATTCACTAACAGATCATGTGGCTAGGTTGTTAATATAATTAGCACCAAATATATTTCTAGTCGAAAGCAAATTGATTGGTATAAACTATATTTTTTAATTTTAGAAGTATTCTTTGACTTTTATTGTTACTAATGAAAGATTTAACATAAGTTAGTAAAACAACAATACAACAGAGTTTAAACAAATTTGGTTGTTGGTATAATTTGTTGTTTGGTATAAAATTAATATAAATCATGCTTAACCAAAACTTCAGTTTAAGCACAGTAAAATACAGGCAAAATAAAAATTAAATGCTGACTCAATAGCAGCAGGTAATAGGCATATAATTTATTGGCATACAAAATTCACTTTTAGACTTTTTTTTTTGCATGAATATTTATATAAAAGTAGGCTTATTTCGTCTTATACCAATTCTAAGGAGGTTTTTTGTATGAAATTTTATACGCACAATTTAAGGCAGCTGCTTGCCGAATTTACAGCTCGGGCAAAAGTTCTTCAAAAATTAAATTAAACATAAAGCGATTAAACCACTAAAGGAGTCTGATGATCGGGTTGGTCCCCGTGAAATAGTTATACCAATTCATTTTTTTTCCAAGCCAAAGAACGATTGAAGAGATGTAATCTTTTCTTCAAATTTAACAAATTCAATTAAAATTATAACATAAATCTATTTATTACAAACAAACAAACAAGGAAGTTTTTTTCATGGAAATTTAATTATTGGTATAAATATTTAAAGCAGATAACATTTCGCGTAATTTAACTTTCTTGTTAGTCCAGTTTAAGTTGGGTTGGCAAAAATTAACTGTTATTAATAATGCTGTGTAAAAAGATTGCATTAAATATTTACCGTCATTATTTATTGGTATAAAAAAGTTGAAACCTACCAAAAGAACCAATCAAATTCGGTATTAAGTTTATTTAAAGATTGTTTTTTTTTTATAGGACATGTTGTAAAAATGTGAATACTACGTCCTAAGTATATATATCCGACACTTATATCAATTTTGTGAATGGTATAATCTTTGCAAAATCTTGATTGTATTATTTTTTGACACGTTATCGGGTAAAATTCAAAGTAATTAATAATTGCCATTCAAGCCACTAATACACCTCCCCTTACTACTGTCTTGAGCATGTGTATGAGGAAGGATCCTATCTTTCTTGATGGAATTGATAGGAGTTTGTATCTATACATACATTTTGTGCTTGTTTTCTTTTCTTTCTTTCTTTAATTAACAAAGATAGGAAAAATTACCAAACGTGCTGTGGTTAGTGGAATTTTAAGTGCTTCTGATACTCTCTGACATGGTCTTTAGTGTCTGAAAGTCGACATTTCCACCTTTCACTTGTATTATTTAGATACATGCTAAGGAAGAACCTGCACCAGCTGATTGTGTAGGTAGTATCCATATATGTATGGTTTATGTATGTACAAATTATTCAAGTTACTTAGTAGAGTAATGAAATTTGTATTTTAATTACTTCCTTCACTTGTTGTTATAGATATAAAAGTATCTATAGGTAGGATCTATCTTTCAATATATAGTTTACTCGTATACATCACATACTTTCGTTAAAATGCTGATACTTTGTGATGTGATAAGCAAAAAGAAGAGAAAAATGTGAAGAGAATTTCAATATCTACATTTTTTGTGTTTTATATAAAAGTTCGGGTAGACATTTTTGTGAAATTTTTAATTAAATAAATGCCTGTAAATGACGCCAACGAGTCATGTCTTTTGCCCACAAACTTCAGCGACATCAAAACTGAAACTTTTTGCAGTCGATACGGAAAATTTAAGACTCTTTTTTATTAAGGACTTTAACTTATTTCTTTCAATTATTATTTTATATAATTTTGAATCTTAAAGAAAATTTAAGAAAAAAAGTATCAAACTTTCACCAAACTTCACCACCTACCCTCACCTCAGCCATTGGCAACATTACACCATCTTTTCAATTGCTTTTTGAAACTTTTTTTTTGTTTTGTTTTACCCTTTGTTTCATCAGCAAGTAATGTTCATTTATGGAAATAACAAAACAAAAAAAAAAGAAAAGAAGGAAACAAAATGGAAAAATAAAGAAAATCCCACAAGAACAGTTGTTAGCTGTTCATTTATTATGCGAATATTTTTATATACCCGCAGAGTATATATATACATATGTATCCCAACATAAAAAAAGAAAAACAACAAACCACTCGTCATCCGTTGCAGAATTTTAGCCAGGCCAGGTATAAATACCTTAACTTCTATATAGAACTATATATGAACCTATACCTACCTTAACATCACATCATCCTTTCCTAACGTCTTTCGAGTTATTCGACGTTTGGAACTCTCAATACAAACGACAATGATAACGACTGCAACGCAACGCCATGGAAAGTTTTATAGTTTTGTGTGTTAAGTTAGAGAGAATAATGAAAAGACAGGTGCTGAAAGTCTTTTTGTAGAATTACAAATAGTCAGTGAAGTTATGTTACTTTCTTGCCGGAGCATTTATATGATCATTACAAGTCAAAAGACGATTAAAATTCACACCAATATTGATTGCTGTAACCTCATATTCAATTGGAGCATTGCTCAGAACAATCGGTGTAAAATAAGAAAGGTCAAGAGATTTTCTATTAATGACAATTTTTTAGGGTTCAACATAAGTCCGTTTGACAAAGACCAATTATCCACACTCTTCAGGTCTTCATTGACGCATAAACCTCCGTGTTCGATAAGGCCAAGTGTAGAGCTGAAGTAAAGCTGAACGTCATCAGCATACAAGTGAGAGCTGCAATTAACAAATGAAGGTGGAAGTTGATTTACATAAGCAGAAAACAAGAGAGGACCCAGTATAGAAACTTGTGGTACACCAGTGGTATTCGGCAAAAATTTTACAAGATGCCACAAACTTGCACTGATTGCTTCCTTTCAGTTAGATAAGAAACAATTTATTTAGTAGCACTAGATGAAAAATTTAAATTAAATCTTTCAACATAGATTGACATGATTAAAGGTATCAAAAGCCTTCAAAAAAAAAACTAGAAACGTAACCTCATCTTTATCTAATGCTTTTCTAATGTAATCAGTAACGTTTAAAAGTGCGGTAACATAGCTGTGTTTCTTCCGAAAACAAGATTGATAAAGGCTGAGCAGTGAGTTTGTAGATAGAAAAACGTTGATTTGCTTTTGAAGGATCCTTTCAAAAACTTTCGACAAAAATGGCAACACCGAAATAGGTATAAATTCATCTCTTTTAGCGTTTTTGGGAAGTTGAATGATTTTACTAACATTCCATGACTCTGGGTATATCGAGAACGTCAAAATAGTATTGAAAGCAAAAGTGATATATGGCAAAACAACTGGCAATATCATACACAAAAAGGAAGGTTGTATACCATCGAGCCCAACAGTTTTTGACTTGATAAAAGGAACACTTTCGACTAGAATTAGAATAGTTTTATAATCTTTTTCTATTATATGTAAAAACTCATACACACAATTTCATAGAAGTACGAATGCCCAGACTTTCGTTCGTCGTAAAAAAACAGCCACAGAAAAAATTAATTCAAAAAAATGTTGCACATACGCCACAGTGTCCTCATGAAGAAGTAGACAGAAATATTTGTGTCAAAAAGTAACTAACGATCTTGAACTACTACGTGTAAAGCGCAACAGAATTTGAACAAAACTATCTGTGGGCTTCTAGTTATGTAGAGATGGGGGGGGGATGGGCGAGGGAAGGATTACTGAATCGCAGATGGATACCCGTAGAATTCTTGATTGTGTACGCGTATTTTTTTCAAATAAGTTCCTTACACAATGCCGACAGGTATAAGTGCCTTTACACATGAAGCTTTGAAAATAACAACAACTAGAAATAAGACAGACTTAGTCGTTTTTGAGAATAATACGCCAACGAGGAAAAAAATCCTCATAAAGTGCTTCGCAAAGACAAAAACAGCAAAGACACAAAGATGCAAGGGGAATAACTTCTATACTAGCATCACAGACATCAGTCTTGGAATGAAGAGAAGGATGGTGGGCAGGCAGCGCAGTGTGCTATAAAAAAGGACCATCAGAAGCATTCAAGTGAAAACCATCTCACTATCGTTAACATTGTCTATTCTTTATCTTGAATATATGCATAGGTAGGTTAGGTGTTTGGGGTAGGTAAGCCTCTGCCTACTGCGACATTTTCACAATTCAATGAGAGTTGTTTTGTTTCATTTCTTTTCAGTTTTTTTTTTATAATTTTGTTGGAAAAACGTACATAGGTAAGGTATGTAGCTTGATGCAAAAGCTAAAGAAGTAGGACTAAAATTTATTCTGCGTATGCCTTTGGTTGCACAAATAAGATCCTTTTTTTTTGTTGATGTTCACTTTCCAGAGGAATGAACTAGAATTTTGTAAAAAAAAGAGAATCAATATTCTAGAGGACACAAATGTTCCAAAAAGGGTGTGTGAACAATGCCAAAATGCTCTTTTAAAAAACGTCAAAAATATGTAACTTTGAGTAGGCCAATATGTGGATTGATAAAACCAGTAAACAAACGAATGAATGAAATAAGAACTTGGAAAATGATGCATCCATTGGAACTCAATTTTTATGTTCTTGATAACATTGTTGTAGGAGCGTGCATAAGCATAAACAATAATTCACCCACATAAACGCTTTATCATTAACATTTTTAAATTTATGATTTAATAATAAGGTTGCAGCATAAAATCAACAGCTATAGAATGCAACACCTTTTAAACATCCTACACAATGTATTATTGAACCTTTATGGAAAAGTAAACCATCTTGGAGCGTTTTTTTATCTTAAACCTACATCATCACATGTCATCGTTTGAACTATTGACAATATTTTATTAAATTTTATAAATTCTTGATACCTAATTGATTGCGCCGAAAGTTTTTTGTGTATAAGACCAATAATCGGTTATGGGTTAATTATACAACTTTCGACATCTGGTATAAAATTTACTTTAATACCATATTATTTTTTCATGTATGCCAATGATAAAATTTATTTTTTACAAAAGTTCCTGAATTTTTAAATATTTTGTTTTGTGACACAATATGCCCCAAATATTATAGGAAACGATTTACAATAAGTATTCCAAAGGGTTTTCCATTAAAAACGGGTCAGCTTTAAAATCGAATAAAACAAGTTTTATGTTGTTAATATCACTATCCGTGTTTTGTTGAAAAATCTATCAATAGTATAGAAGGTTTTTAGACGAATAACAAAAACAATATCCGCAGTATGAATACTACCAATAAAAGTTAAAGTAGAATCTTACTACGGATGGGTTTTTTGACATTTATACGAATGGATCTTAATGTTGGTACGATTGATTTTGCATTTTTGATGGCTGTGTTCGTTGAGTAGTTGTGGATTTGGAATCAGGTGTTTTCCATTGGGGAAAAAAATCAATCTATTACTGTTGATATTATTTAGTTTTGTTGATGAAAATGGATTAACTGGGTTTATTTTGCAAGAGAAAACAATATAAAAGATAATCAAGTTTTAGCTATGTTTCCACCAAAAGTTTATCTCAGTTAATATTAAATAAATCTTTTTGGTGTTTCTATAGCACAAGAAGGTTTAAAAGTAATTAAGTTTGACAGCACTTTTTAAAATGCAAATGGAGTTTCGATGCCTCTTATGAAGTGCAAGTGAGATAGTTTGATTCGTGTTAATCAATGAAGAACTGAATAGTTCAGCAATTTCTTTTTAAATTTGATTTAAACAAAACTATATTTTTTTTGTATAAAAACATGCAAATATAAAGTAAAAGCATTATCGGTAAAACCAACTTCTTCATACAGGTTTTTCTTCTCAAATTTGTACTAGAATCTGATCCCTGACCGGAATGGAGTCGAATCAAGCTCATTTCAAATTGATTCAGGTATATAAAGAATTGAGGCGAGCTTCAGGCTCGCTTCAACACCACATGTCAATGTAGTAGTCTACGAACAAATCCCCTTCTTAAAGTTTTTATTTTATGTCAAATTGTTTTAATAGAATTTCAATTTCCAGATGTTTTCTTACCATTTCTTCTTGAAAATTGTACATTTTATTATTTTTAGTTAGTTGTTGCTACTGAAGTTAATTTTAACTTTTGATTTTGACAAAACTTTCTTTTATTTTTGTTTTTGTATATTATCATTTTGACTGGTCTTCTTTTAGTTGTACTTATTTTTTGATATAAACATCTGGCTACTGCCGATGAGTTTTCTTGGGAATTTTCTACTATACTGTTTATAGAATGCCAAAAAAACACGGGTGGTATGTATGAAAAATAACATCGTTTAAATGGCGCCGCCTCGACTTCGCATTCAAAAGGTTTAGTTCCCGATGACGTAAATCAAGCTGAATTTGACGATAACGTTAATTATTTTGTCATTGATGGGCGTGGTGGTTTTCGGCTTATTCGCCTAGACCTGCAACTTAGGAAAGCCCCAAATGAAAAAATGTAACAGGGTCAAATTACACGATTTTGGTGGCCAATTCACGTTTGCTTCGGCAGGATATAACTATGCAATGAAACCGGTCCAGTAGAATATCGATTGTGTCTTGAGATGTCTGGCGTGTCGTGCCATCTTGTTGAAACCATAAGTCCAACGCACTAAACACTATGCTAATGTTACTTCTGTTGAGGGTGATAATTTTCGAGGAAGTACGGACCGATGGCGCCGCCATCAAGCCAAAATCCACACCAAACAGCAACTTTATTAGAGCACATTGGCATTTTGTCAATCTCATGTGGATTGGATATAAGCTTCATTGCTAAAAATCATTTTTCGACAAAAAATCATCAAAATTCACCATGTTGTGGTCTGCGACAGGCCAAGATTGTCTCGAAATTAACAGTCCTCGATTCTGCTGCACACTTTCACGAACAGCGTTTATGCTTTTGACAGATCTTGCGTTATGTTGTTATGTTGAGTGTAAGCTGATTGCACACTAAGCCTGTGGACTCGAAATAAGCCACCAAACAGTGAATAGTTGACTTGGAAGGATGACAAGCACATCGTTGCTACTAAAAAACACCCTTTTTGAAAATTAGTTTTTATCATTTGTCTTTAGTGGCTGTTAAAAGAAGATATTTTAACAGAAAGTAAAAGAAAAAAGATCCCTATTGGAAAACTCTATATATATTTTTTTTTTTTCAATTTACAGAAACTCAAGGGGTTATAAATACTTTAACATGTTTGCGTAGACAGTTCGAGTGTTAGGAAAATAGGAAGGAAAAGAAGATACCAGTCCACATTGGCGTTAAAATTTTGAATACTAAAATGGGAACGAAAACTAGAGTTCGGTAAAGCATCCTCACACATTCTCGATATGTGGTCAAAAAAGAATCTCCATATTTGAAAGTATGACCGAAATTGAGCTCAACGGTCAACTGATGAGCATTCCCCGGAAGTGCGGGTATTACTGCTGAATTGTTGCAGGAATGGAATACAACTGGATACAAAAATATCGGTAAAACAACAAAAGGCTATTAAGGGTAACTAATATTTTTGATGCAGTATAATTTTTCGTTCCTGTCTTTTAGTTTTCTTAAAAAGCACTCTTTTTCAAAATGGTATACATAAACCATTGCTTATTTTTTTTAGTATTTTTACATATCTGGATGCAACGCATTGCTTTTAAATAGCGTTTTAAAATCTACTAAATAAAACCAAATAGAATATTTGCTCTTTCCATATGATTTTGTGATGTATATCGAATTCTTTCCAATATTAAGTCTTTTAATTCTAGTAAACGTAGAAAGTTGATTACGGCACTCCTAGAATTATTGGATCTTATTAGAAAGATAGTTACGTTTTTGCAATCACACAAGGAAAAATTCCAGATCCAGAAAAAGTTAAAACTAAAAGAAATCTTTTAATTGATCACCTTTAGATATTTTATTTGGGGCCACAAGTTCTATGCTAATGTTTCACTATAAAATCCACTGACTATAAAATCCATTCAAGGCCTTAAGTATAGATTTCGAGAAGTTATCAAGGTCTTACGGTCTCTAAATTAGAAGATTTCAAGTAAACATTTCATGTAAAAGATATATAGGTACATATTGCTGAAATCGGTTATTTATCTAAGATCGTTTTTTATTGTTATTAATACACTCTTTTTTTTAATGAAATATTTATCTATTGATTTCTTTTGAAAAATACTTGTTTTTATTTTAAAATTTTGTATGTGTAACTCAACATCTAATTGAGCCTTAATGTAATCAATTTGCTTTTAACGAGAGCTTCTCATTTATATTGGCATTATATGTGTTAAATTTAATTAATTTTTTTACAATCTGGAATATATTTTAATGGTAAACAAATGTTTCTGCCATCCGCATCCATCATTATACTTAATTAATTTACTTTTGATTGTCTCATTTATTTCTTTTGAATAAGTTTACTAAAAGTTTGAAGAAAACAAGTGTAATCAAAGATTCAATACCACAGATGTTTTAACCTCATTATTAGCAATAAACAATCTTTATTGTAATTTTAAAATAAGCCAAACAATAATCATTTAAATATTAATTGTCTCTGGTTTTCATTGGTTGTTGCAATCATCATTTGATTTTATTGAAAAAATAATAGAGGTTTTCTTGTTAATCTAATTAACCAATTGTATCTCAAATGATATCTGGTAACCACATTAAAATTCCTTAACACTCCTTTTGGAACCTCTGCGCGATGTTGTTACAAAACAACATTTCCATACACTATTTTAGTACCATGAAGATAAAAATACATCTCAATATTGTGTAGGCGATCTTTCTATATAAACCAACCCACCAACTTACAGTAACTACAATTTTCCAACCATTTATCATCGGTCTGATGAATCAAAAAAATAAATAAAAGGAAAAATTAAGTTTAAATTACTTAATTTGCATAAAATAAACAACTTTTATAGGAAATATCGAATTACTGAAAAGTTTAAATGGAACAACCAAAAACCAATACAAAACAAAACTCAAAGTAAACTCTAAAGTCTTAAAGCTGACCATCGAAGTTTTGTTGATTTTATCGTCATCTCTTTAGTGTAGCAATGTGTATTTAATTTTGTTAACGTAGGCCTTATTTTTATGGTCAATTTAGAATAATTTTATAGCTATCTACCGCTTCATATCTTAACGCTATAAGCTTTAACTGTGAACTACTCTCTTTACAGGGGTGTTAAGATACCAGATGATGTGGTTCGATTCTTTTTATTTTGAAAATTTAATAATATAGATTTAGTGTCAATTTAATAGCTTTTCATTGTAAGCTGGACCGTAAAATCTAAAAGAATTGTATGATTAAATTGAATTGGCTTCCCTATGCTATCAAATCAGGCTTTAAATATTTTATTGAGGCCCTAAATTTTATTTTTTATTTAATTCCCATATTAAGTTATTGTAATCGGTTTGATTTGTCGAATTGAAACTTTTGACATTTCACGACGTCTAAAGAAGAGTCTAAATCTTTGGTTTTAAAAGAGATGTCACTGGGTGCATTAATATCGGTGCACTTTCGTTTTGAATTCCTGAATATTGCTTTGACTAGGAATGACAGAGTGTGAAAATACATTCTTGAAGTACGGCTCAAGAACGAATCACTGTACTTGAAAGTAGGATTGAAGTTGGGCTGGAAGATAGAGTGATGCTTGAAAGGAGAAATGCAACCGGCTACTTCCCTAGAGGATAATCCATTAAAATAGTGGTAAAAAGATTGACGTAAGAAACTTTACGACGATTACTAGTTGATGTAAAAGATTCAACGATGATATTAGAAATTAGCAAATTTCTTGCTCTACATTAAATACTGTTCAAGAGACATAGTTGTATGAGCACTAGCTTAGAGATGTGAGTTATATTCAAGATTTTGGCGATTATAAGTCTTATAGATAACAGCCAGATCAAATGGGGAGATAAACTTCTTGTATCGCCTTAGGAAACACACAATTTTTCGATATCTTCCACAGGAGGTATTTGGAGGTAAAAAGATCGAACATTTCTAGGCTTTAAGTCTTCTACTTACTTACCTACTTAAGATGGCGCTATAGTCCGGGTGGACCTGGGCCTCAACCAACATGCGTCTCAAGCCAGCTCGGTCCCTAGCTAGTTGTCTCCAGTATGAACTATGTTGGTTGAGGTCTTCACCCACCTGAGTCGCAGTCTTCCTCTACTTTAACTCTAGGTATTGGATTCGAAGACCTTCCGGACTGGAGCATTGATGTCCATTAGCTCTACATGATCAAGAAATTTAAGCCGTTTGACTTTAATTCTGTTTACTAACTCAGTGTCGCTGTAGAGTCCGTACAGTTCGTCGTTATATCTTCTCCTCCATTCTCCAACTATGCATACGGGACCAAAAATCACCCGAAGAATATTTTTCTCTCGAAGCATCTGAAGACGCTAGCATCTTTTTTTGAAAGGGTCCAGGTCTCCGCGGCATAAATGATGAGTGTCTTATAAATGGTAATTTTAGATCCTCGAGAGCAGCGATTTGGTAGATCTATTCTTCGTTTCATTTCAGCGCTGTTTTCGTTGTCTATGTTTATAGCGGTGCCTATGTAGAGAAAGTCCTTAACTACCTCGAAGTAATAGCTGTCAATGGTGAAGATTTTTCTAAGACGTCGATGTTGAATGTCCTTTTTATGATGACAGCATATACTTGGTCTAACGACCGTCGCAATACTCAAAAACGCTTCACTGGCATAACGTTTGATCTTCCAATTATGATAATATCATCTGCGTATCCGAGTAAATGGACCTTTGGAAGACTGTGCCTCTAATGTTTTCATTTGAGTTTTGCACTTCTTTTCACAACGATGTGGAAGAAGTCTAAAACCTTTTTTGACATCAAATGCATCGGTGAGATATTTTCCGACCTTGATAGAGCAGTATGAATTATCTATCGTCATTCTGCACAAACGGATGGATAAGTTTAACAGCGATGCCAAAACTAGATATTGCCCTGTACAGCTCTTCCCTATGGATACGCTACTTTAAAATCGATAAAGAGATGGTGGGTATCGATTTGAAGTTCCTGGGTTTTTTCCAAGATGTGCCGTAGCGTGAATATTTGGTCGATAGTGGACTTTCCTGGTCTGAAGCTACACTGACAAGGACCTATCAGGTTGTTGACGAACGGCTTCAGACGTTCACATAATACAGCATAGAGGATCTTATATGCAATGTTAAGGAGACTGATGCACCTGTAGTTGGCGCAATTTAGAGGGACTCCTTTCTTATGTATTGGGGAAACTATTCAGATAGTAGATCATTTAATAATATGAGAAAAAGTGTAGGAGACAGCACAGAATCCTGAGGCACACCAGCATCTCAGACTTGGTAAACTCCTGGTCATTTAAAAGACTTCAGTCTTTCAGATATATTTTGAGCTGATTGTTCAATGGCCCCCAAAAGTAGAAATTTATGTGGAATAGGTCGGGATGTTTTGAGAGGGAGGAGGGTTTGTATTAAAACGAGTAGCGAATATAAGGATAGATACAAAACTTACAAGGTGATTTTACTAGCGTTGAAGTACACGTCTTCAGAAGAATAGGGGGAGCACCATCAAAGCCAGTGACTTAACACTGAGTCATAGTGCATACATATAGTTTCCATTTCTTCCTTAGTTGACAAACCTAAACACACAAAATGTCGTCAATAGTTTCAACTTCCGTTCGAATTCACTTTTGAAAAAAAAAAATCTCCCATCACTAGCCACATTCACAAAACTAAGAACATCTCTATTACCATTCATTAGCGTGTGCATTAACAACAACTTCAACTCATGAAGACGAAGAAGATTGAACCAGGTACTTTGTGTACCATTTAAATATGTATACTCAGGAAAGATGCAAAATAAAATGAAACCCACCTGTGAGAATCCAATTACCACTGATTTCTCAGTCCAATGTAATCACATAGACACGTCTTCTTCTTCTTCGACTTTGTCAGTCGTCTTATTTTGCTCGTAGCCTTTTGCTTTTTTTTTCTCAAAACCCAGCACACATAACCATACGTAGGTACAGAAGAGCTTATAGGTAATCTCCGGATATTACATGCTTGCTAGAGCATCCTGTAGATGCTCATGCTCAGCTCAACGCCCATCGTGTCATCATTTTCCAACAGAGAAGCCAGAGATAAGACTGCAACTGCATCGAGCAAAGATCCAAAAACCACACGTCCGTCATATGGATTGGATGGGATTGGGATAGGAAAGTTGTTGCATCAGCATAGAAGTTACCTACCTACCTACCTATAAGTGACGCCAGAACATGACTGCAATTATATTGAACTATACAAATGTTTATTCCAGGTGTTATCACGGGATATCGTTATAAGCCTATTAGGACCTGAGCTGGGTATCTTTTTCCACACATCGTCGTCGTAGTCGACATTGTCCAGAGTGAGACTCTTTCTGATGATGATATTGTCATGATGCTTATTCAGCTCTATCTTCGAACACTCACGAGATGATGGGAAATTATGATTATATGTCGATGATCCAGTCAGCTGGAGATGGAGAATTGTTTGTCCATGGAATTAGAGATCTTCCCGCATGCATTGAGAACGACTTTATGATCACACACAATCCAGCCTAGCCCAACTTAAACCCAACATAGCCCAGCTCAGCCAGCAGAACCTGTATCAATGTTATATACCAATATTAAACTGGGCAATTGAGTAGAAGTTATGAGAGTTGCGTGTGCTCTGGAGTTGCTTGATCCTATAATAGGATTTCTTTCCCATTTTATGAACTTGAAGTAGTTTTATAATGTTAGGTTTTATTTTTCCATTGAACATAGAGGAATATTTATTGTCCAGGAACAAGAAGACTTCATGGAGCATGCATACGTTTGTTGGTTGAAGAAATCACAAGAACACAAAAAAAGACCCTAATCGGAAAAGGAAACGGCTTATGTGGTGTGGACCGACGACGACGCCGACGACAAAGACGATGATGGCTTCCTATCTTTGTTCTAAAAAACTAAATTTATAACGATTGGGTCAGTAAATACGAGCGGATATCTTGTTTGTCCACCATTAATACTCTTAGAAGAGAAAAAAGATAAAGAAGCTAAGTAGGAGTTACCTTGGGTCTTATGCGTTGAAGGGATTGTATTTATTATTTATTTGTAATAATTATTCCTTCCTCTTGTTAAATGTTATCAGGGATGAAATTAAGAAAAAAATATTGTATTTCGAAATTTAGAGGGGTGGAAAATGCTCATACACAAGTTAAGCCACAATTAGAAACAATCAAATTGAAATAAAGAAAATTATTCAATTCGATTTTTTAAGTACAAAATGTGATTAAAAATTATCACCATGTACTTTGTAATTTTATTTTATAGTTTCAGTTATCCTAAATCCTATAAAATGGTTAGGAACCTATTGAAAAACATGTAATGTTAGGTCCCTTAACAGACCACGTGCGGCCGAAGAATTAGCGGAGACGGCTTTAAAGCAGATATCATCGCAATTCAGAAAATACGTTGGGATGGGCCGGGCAAAAAGAGGATGCAAAACTGCGATATTTATGGATTTACGAACTTTCCGAGGAGCTAAAATCGACTCGGACCACTACCTCGTTTCAGCCAAGGTAGCACTTCGGATTTTCAGACCCAAGGCAAAACCGCTACAATCGCCAGAGATGCCAAATCTTTTTCCGACCGAGTTACAAGTAACTTCTCTCGAAGTTCTCTGCCGCCAAAACAATGTATGGAAAACCAGTGGCAACATTGCCAAGATGCAATCAGAGAAGCCGCCTCTGATGTGCTGGGTTTCAAACAGCTACCAACAAGGAACCCTTGGTTTGATGAGGAATGTCAGCAGGCAAATGCAGCCAAGCAACGGACACGCAAAGCGGCACTGCATAAAAGGACGAGAGCTGCTCTTGACCTCTATGAGCAGAAGAGGCGAGAGGAACGCCGACTTCTGAGAAGGAAAAAGAGAGGGCATGAGAAGAGTGCTGTCGAAGATGCTGAGAGGTATAAAAGCAGGAAAGAAGTTCACAAGTTTTATGAACAGGTGAAACGAAACTCACAGTCACATAAACCTAGAACCGAAGGCTGCAAAGACGAAAGTGAAACCAACGAACCGATTTCCGCTGTCAGGCAGGATGATCCATTCAACAAAGACGACGAAAGCCGACAATCTCGTCCTCCCGACTTAGACGAAGTAAAGATTGAAATATCTAAGCCGAAGTCTAATAAAGCCGATTTAGAGGATGGCTTGAATGCAGAGCTCTTAAAAGCAGCTGGAGATAAGTTGGTTAGGAGCATGCACCAACTTATCTGTAAGTATTGTTTGCCCGATCCTAAAAAAAGGAGACCTTCTAAACTGCACCAACTATAGAGGAATCAGTCTACTTAACACCGCCTATAAAATCTTCTATGCCGTAATATCTGAACGTCTAAAGCCCATCGTCAACAACCTGATAGGTCCTAATCAGTGTGCCTTTAGACCAGGAAAGTCCACAGTCGATGAAATATTCACATTACGGCAGATCCTGGCAAAAACCCAAGAACACCAAATCGACACCCACCATCTTTTCATTGATTTGAAGGCCGCATATGACAGCATATACAGGGACGAGCTGTACAGAGCCATGTCTAGTTTTGGCATCCCTGCCAAACTAGTCCTTTTGTGCATGATGACCATGGAGAATTTACGCTGCTCCATAAATGTTGAAAACAACTTAACAGAACCTTTCAATGTTAAAAAATATTTTAGACAAGGTGATGCGCTGTCATGCGATTTTTTTAACATCGTGCTTGAAAGAATAGTGCAGAGCTCACACGTCAACACTAGAGGCACTATCTTTCAAAAGTGTGTCCAATTACTAGCATATTCTGATGACATTGACATAATCGGAAGAACTCAGCGTGATGTCAATGGGGCTTTTGTGAGTATTGAGGCAGAGACGGCGACGTCTTGGTTAAAACGTCACCATCGACAGACGTAATTTTAGGTAGTCAAAGACTTCGTCTACCTAGGCTCCGCTGTAAACGCAGAAAACAACACAATCGCGGAAATCAAACGCAGAATAACTCTTGCTAACCGCTGTTTCTTTGGACTAAGAAAGAAATTGAGTGGTAAAGTCCTCTCTCGAGGGACCAAAGTGTTGCTATATAAGACCCGTATCATCCCCGTCCTGTTATACAGTGCAAAAGCATGGACCATGACAAAAGCGGATGAAAGCACCTTCGGTCGGTTCGAGAGAAAAGTTCTTGGTGTGATCTACGGTCCCGTATGCATCGAAGGGGAGTGGAGGAGAAGATAGAACGACGAGCTGTACGGACTGTACAGCGACGTAGACTTAGCCAGAAGGGTAAAAGTCCAACGACTAAGATGGCTGGGTCACGTAGAGCACACGGAAATCAATGCTCCGGCCCGGAAAGTCTTCGAATCCACACCCACAGGACAGCGCAGTAGAGGAAGACCGCGGATCAGGTGGTAGGTGACCTCACCCAACTTGGAGCTTGAAACTGGACACATCTAGCTAGGGACCGAGCTAGATGGAGAAGTTTGTTGGGTGAGGCCCTAGTTCACACAGGATTGTAGCGTCACCTTAAGTAAGTAAGTAAGTAAATAAACATCAATTAAAAAATGTCTAAAAGTTGGTAAAAATTGGTTTTTGACTCCAACATATTTTCAAAAGTTTGAGATATTGGATTCTAATCAAGTTTATTTTATAAAAAAATATCGTTTTCAACATTCAGTAAGATTTTGAGAATAATCAAATTGACAGTTTTTTTTTAATAAAAACTTAACAAAACGTAAAAAGTTGTTGGTGAAAATGTACTTTCGACTCAAATATCTTTTTAAAAATTTAAAATATTGGCTTCAAACTTGTTTTATCTCACAGAAAATATTGTTTTCGACATGCAGTAATTTGTTTGATAAAAATCCAACAGTCAATTTTTAATAAAAAAAAACTAAGATCTACAAAAAATAGTACGCAAATTTTGTAAAAATTCCATTAAAATTGGTATTGGTTTTCGACTAAAAATCTCGTTAGCAAAAATGGATTTTGAAATCAGACTTTTCCATTTTATGCAAAATATTGTTGGTAATTTTATAATGTTTAAGAATAATTTAACTGACTTTGACTTTTTTGTTAAAACATGAAAACCTACAAATTTGTAAGCAAGCCAAATCGACCGACGAGATGGGAAGTTATCAGTGTGGGTCGCATTACAGTCTCTTTTTTATTGAATAGACCATACTTTGTACTTTGCAATGGTTGCAAATCAAACAAGTTCGAAGTTATCGTGGAATTCCTCAAGGTTGTCATTTAGGCCCTATTCTTTTTATTTTATTTATAAACGATTTACTATCTATTACTATCATTTATGTTAACGTTGTTACAGTTCGTAAAGCTTTTTCAAGTTCTTGTTTTTTTTTAAAGAATTGCAATGTGATCTTAACTTGTTTTTTGATCGATGTGTTTATAAATGCCTGCTTTATAAATGAAATATTATGAGTCTCACGAGAAAGATTTCTGTAATTTTTTTTAATTATTTGTTTCATGAAGTATCATTATCTCGTGTAAGTAAAATGTCTGTCAATGGTGTTTAATTCTGTTAAAACTTGAAATTTTCACAACACATTAACTTAATAACTAATATAATATTCTAATATTTTAATACTTGGGTAGATTAAGAAGGAATCGAAACCATTTTCTGATTCTTTTGTTATAAAGCAGCTTTTTATAAAATTTGTTCAGCTAATTCTCAAACACGCTCGACAGATCTGGGCACCAAATTTTGCCGGTCATAAATACAGACTAGAAATAGTGCAAACAAGATTCTTGAGATTTGAGTGCAGTGGGTTAGGATGGACTTATTCGTACGTACCTTTTGTCTCGTGTCAACTTTAACATTCCCCAAAGAAGTCTAAGGAATTTAGCAAATTTTGTACGTATTCTTAACTCTCGGACTAATTTCGAACAGTGTTCTTCTTTGAATATTATATCAACTTATTTGACCATGAAGTGAAATTATCAAGTAAATACAAAAGAACTTTTTTTACTCGAGTATCTTAAATCTAAACGAACTCTGTAAAGTTAATACTTAATTGATTTTAAAAAATTCACACAACTTGGTCTGATTTCATTAAAATGACAAAGACAAAGTCACTGTTCTATTAAGTCTATCATATTAATTTTGTTTTAATTTTTCATATTAAAAAATCGATAATTCTTAATCTTAAAAATCAAAAGTGACCTTTTTGAGTTATGTTAATTATGATAAGATTTGATTAAAACGATTATACTTCCCCTAAATAGAAAGTTATACAAAATTACACCAATACAAAAATAATCAAAGAAAGAAAATAAATAGAAAAGTTCCCCTAAGTAATTGGAAAACAAAAACACAATCAGTAACGTTCCATTTAACACAAATCTCCAAATTAACCAATTTATTAAAAGCACGCCACTTTCTTTGAAATGAAATCGAAATCATTTTCCCCAAAAAGCCTTAAAATCATCACCAAACTTATATCTTACAAATTATCGACTTCTGATATTGAGTTTTCTAACCTGATAGAAATAACAATAAAACCAACAAAGGAATCATCGCGTCGCGTCTCGTTCGCTCGTAGTATTCGAATTAAAGTTTCTCGCACAAACAACTTCAAAAATTGATTTCAAGCCATCCTCGTCTTCCTCGAGATGCTAACCTTAACTTTGCCTGAGTTAGGAAGAGGAGGTATTCGAGTATCAGAAATGGTATATACCTACTCAACTCAATACAGTAACCCCGCACTCGCTCGGAATAGAAAGTTGAGAGCATCATTTTTTCCTTGAGGACAAATCGACACTCGTCATCAGGACTCAGGATCAGGACACAGGAGTCAATCAGAAATCGAAATGTAGCACCACAAAAATGCTTCGAGGCAAATTGAGAAACGAGATTGAACTCGCGGCCATAGAACTTTTATATACTTCCACAGAAATATATAAGGACTCCTCAGAGCTCTTCTTGCCTCCCCCTTGCTTCGCATCACTTTCATTTTGATAAGCATTTTTCAAAAATGAGTTTTTCAACTTACAAGTTCGTTGTTCTTTTATTGTTATTTCGATTGTAGTATGAGGATGAAAAGTTTCTTGTTTTCGAGTTTTGCCTTTTAAAAGCATTTTTTCTTCTTCTTTATTCACTAAATTCTTCTATTGTTTGTATATTGCTGAGTTTTTCTTTTTTTTTTTCTTTTCACTTTTCGAATTTTACTTTACGCGCGAATTATGGCTGCGTATTGTTTTCTCTGTGGAAAATATACAGATACACTGTTTATGCCTAAGAGTCTTGCCTCCTGCCTGTCTATTGTTTCAAATTTAATTTGATTTTCCTGTCAGATGGGTTCAGTTTCAGTGAAGTCGAGTTTTCAGGACTTGGGGAGTATGAGAAAGGACATGAACTGAAACGACGAAAGTTTAACAAGACGACAACGACGATAAGATGAAGAAAAATAAAATTATAAATATGAAAACAATTGAAATTATTTTTGTAAGGTTGGAAAAGAATGTTTTTATACAGACAGGGACTGAGAGAGAGAGCGGGAGAAAAGGAAAAACATGGCCAAGAAACATGCAAATCCTTAGATCCTGCTTGAAAAATATTTGGTTTAGAATTTCTTAAGAATTTTTATAACTTTGGGTTTTATATTGACTTTGTTCCTGTGAAGGTAGATAAATGTTTTTTTTTTTCTCGGTTCAAGAATCCACACAAATCAGCATGTCCTTAAGAGATATAGAGCCTTTTAAGTGGCTTATAAACATTTAAAATAATATTTTTCTTTAATACGAAAACGGTATTTATTTAAGGTGGGATGTATTATTTACTTATCTGAATTTAAAAAAAATAAATACATAAGATGTTGAACCACTAAATTATTCATGAAAGCAATTCGGATTTTACCTCAGAACGTTTTAAACAATGCATTGAAATACTTAAGTATTTGAATTCTTCTTGAATTGATTGATTTTTTAAATGATGTCAGCTCAACTTTTAAGTGGATATCTTAAATGGAACTTTAAATAGAATGATCTCACTTAAAAGCTGAAATTTCATATTCTGCTATGCCGATTTTGATAGAATTTTTCGGGAGCAGTTTTTGTGAAAAATTGTGAGGCTAGGTTCTGGAGTTTTTGAGGATTACTTAGTAAAAGATTGTGCAGCAAGGTTCTGGAGTATATTAGGATCATCTATAAACTAAAGATGGATCGATTTTAAAACTGAATAAAACAAGTTGTATTATGAGACATCAATGAAACCTTATCCTTATTTCAGAACACTTATATCACTATGGCATGCATATGAAAGTTCTAGTTTTCGATGATTTTGGGACCTATATCGAATTTGACCGATCTTATCGATTATTTCGTCCTTAAGGGCCGTGTTGGTTTGGGACTTATTCGCATATATTTAAGCCCCACAAGGAATAGTGTAAGACAATTCATTTCACCTCGACTTGAGACAACCATGTTATGAAACCGATCGCGCAGAAAGTCGATTGCATCTTGAGCTGTATGGCACGTAGCACCATCCTGTTGAAACCATATACAGTGCTGTTCGGAAAATTTTGGTCAACAACCGAAGTGATTTTGAGGAAAAACAAAAAAAAAAATTCAGTTCGGAACATTAAACCAATATTTTGTGTCTGTCACTTCTCATTTTGATAACGAGTGAAATTTCTAAGAGACTGAATATTGCTCAACAAAATGTGGCATGGAATTTGATGAAATATTGTGAGACGGGAACTACTAGCCGGAAAAACAGTTCAGGGAGGCTAAAAAAGAAGATCCCAGTTGTCGGCATCGGTTCAGGAATTCAGTAGACCTTAAAAACGATTTGCGTCTAGCTAAAGACAAAATGATTTCGTCAAGCTCAGTAAGAAAAAGGCTCATGAAAGCTGGACTTAGAGCACTCGAGCGGGTACTGAAGCCGGATTTTCCAAGAAGAGTCAAAGAAAACCGATTTCTCTGGTCTCATAAGGACCTAAATTAGGTTCAAGACATGTGGAACAACATCATTTTTTCGGACGAATCTAAATTCAAGCCACATGATGGAGATGGGAGGAATTTTTGTGCGAAGAGAACCGAAAGAAAGACTAAGCTCTTATTGCATTTTGCGGATGCCCCCCAAAATTGAAGGTGTGATGGTGTGCGGATGCTTCTCTGAAGATAAAAAAGTTAGAATGAGTTTTCAAGAATCCAAAATCAGTGTAAATCAGTGTAAAGTTTACCTTGGAGTTCTGGAAAACGTATTGGAGCCCAAGGTGCTAGAGCTTTTTGTGGACACTTCAGTTCGTTTCATTTTTTAACATGACAATGCTCTTTGTCATACAGCCAAAATTGTACGTATTAACTTGTTTTTTATTTTTACCATGATTATTAAGATTTAAAAAAAACTTAAACTTTTATGATAAAAAATAATTCTTGGATTGAAAATAATATCGATGTACTAAGTTGGCCTCCCTACAGTCCACATCTCTTTCCAATTAAAAATATTTTGTTTATAATGAAAATTAAGGTTGTGAAGAAGCGCCCAGAGGTAGTTGAAGAATTAAAAGAACTGATTAGCCGGACCTGGAACACGATACCTGTATCATGGAAAAACTTATCTCATTCAATATCACGCCGATATGCAGCCGTAATAAAAGCAAGAGCACTAGTAAAATATTTTTCTTTAATCTTAAAAAATTAGACAGGTACCTAATAAAATCATTTTCGGTATAATCAAATTTTGCTCCCGTCACCATTTTAAAAAAATCTCAAAATTCTTATTGTATCATAAAACGTTTTCAACCGCACAATAAATTAAAACCTCATTAAAAAATATGTTGTTATTTCACCAAATTGCACAAAGTTCAAAAAAAAAGTTTGACCAACATTTTTCGAACAGCACTGTTTCCCTAGTGTCCATATCATCCAATTCAATCAACAAGAAGTGGGTTATCATCGAACTTTAGCGAATGCTTTTTGACGGTGATGGCCTGGCCAGTATTGTTTCCTAAGAAGTATGTACCCTATACAAAGGACCCAAGATTTTTTTTGTTTATATTGTGCGCGCACTTAAAGGGGTTATGAATACCCTTATAATGATTTAATATAGTGTGATCAATTAGGATAGGAGGATGGGATTAGAAAGGAGAAAGAAAAAATGATGAAACATTAGTTTTTGAAAGTCTGCACAATATAATGACTGGGAAATATTGAGCCTGGTAAAGCATTCTACATTCGTGTAGTGCCGCTAAGGAAAGAATCTCTGTACTTAACATTACGAAATTGGGCTCAAGGGTAATCTGATGGGCATTCCTAACAGTACGGGCATTACGGTTGAATTGTTTAATGGGATGAATGCAACTAGCTGTTTCAATAGAGCATTGTTTATAAAAAGAACGATAAAACAATGACAGGCACAAGACCTTGCGGCGGTGCAGTGTCCAAGAGAAGCAAATGTCTCGGTAAGAAAACGATCTCCAATAATTTTTAGAGCTCTTTTTTCAATCCTCTCCAGAAGACTCAAGTGCGCTATTGGAGCACCATTCCAAATATTAGAGTTATACTCAAGTTTTGGACGAATAAAAGCTTTGTAAATTATAGCCAGATCCGAAGGGGTAAAACACTTTTTGCACCGTCGGAGAAAACCTAAATACTTAGCAGCATTTTTGACGATGTTACGCTTTTGCAACAGTAGACAGCATTTAGTTTTTGAAGCATTATATTCTATACGTTTTTTTTTCCCATTGAACAATGCTGTCAAGATCAGAATTTAATGAGCTTATCATACGCTGCCGTTAGTAGTCCACATCTAAAGATCAAGGATGAATATCTAAAAACGAATATAAAAAGCTTAGTATACTGTCTTCAGAGAAACAATTTAGTGGGTTAGAAGTTTCAGACAAAAGATCATTTATAAAAATAAAGAAGAGCGTCGGAGACAAAACGGAGCCCTGGGGCATACCAGAGTTTATTTAGTGAATATCAGATTTGAACCCGTCCAATACTACTGGAATTGAGCAGTCCGAAAGGCAATTTCTAACCCAACAAAGAAGAGTTTCATCAATACCAAAAGCACGAATTTTCAATAAGAGAGCTTGATGCCAAACTCTATCAAATGCCTTTGAAATATCAAGATTAAAAGAAGATCTATTGAAGAATAAAAAAAATTAGGCTGTCAAAATCAAAACCGTCCCTATTGAATACTCGTTGAATTGTTTTTTAAGATTTTTAGAAATTTGGAAGAAATTTCTAGCTTTGAATTTAAATTTATTTACAAAAAATTTTACAAATCTGACAAAATATTAGAAAATATGGTTTTATTATTGAAATAAAGTGTTGCCTGTTAGACTACAATTTAGAACTTAGTCTTTCAATGCATTAAGGCCATTTATAGCATAGACTGTAGTTTTTATTTTATCTTCCGAAATTTTCAACTATCTGACATTTTTTGAAAGAATAGGACCGTTTTTGTCCATAGGGTTTTGTTAATTTTCACGAGCTGTCACTAGACATGTTCCGATGTCTATTTTCTAATAAAAGGGAGTTTGCTATTTACTTAATAAAGCTTTAAAATTTTGGAGTAAAAAGTAAATTTATTAATATTTAGAAAATTACTACAATTGTTCGATTTCGCAGCAATGACTTTATACCAAACAATAGATTTGATAGATTTACAGATGCTCTGTCAGAATTCACATATTTTTATTGTAAAATCCTTTTTCATTCAGTATTGTCAGTTATAAAAACTGACATCTCCATTTCCTCATTTTTCGGAGTTATCAATTCGAACAGACTATCAGTTTTATACCAACATAAAAGATTTGAGTGTTTCTTTTCAAAGACAATTTCAACAAAGCGAATATCTCCATCCATCTCTATATTTTCCACTGCTTCAAAGGGCTATTTAATTTATACCAGTATTTTATTAAGATACTCTTTATATTGACTACACCATCCGCCACCTCCTCAAAAACTAAAATCCGAGATTTATTTCTGCCAACCTAGAAACATCCAGACAGCACCAAAACGAATGAATCCGATTAGTTGCATTTTCACATTTTTGTTTTCCTCCATTGTTCAGGACTCAGAGCAGAAATGAAATTTAATCATGGTAACCACAAAAAGAAAAATCAGAAAAAAAAAACGAAAAAGAAACATTATGGGGAAATAAAATCACAGCTGTTTTTCCACGAAGGAACAAGAAGTTGTATATCTGCATCGATTGATGGAAGATGCACCACAAACCATATTCTACTCGCGTGTAGTTCTAAGAAAAATAAGAAGCTGGAATATGTTGCTATTCCAAAATCAAGAACCACTTCTCCTTTAGATATGTAGGACTAGGTACATCAACATCACTGTTAAAAGTGCCACTGCAATCCATCCAGACATTCAAAGTTCTCTACGTCCTACAACAACACCAACAACAACGGAGCGAAACATCAGAATCAGAATCTACAATTGATGGAAATGGTATAAACTGCCACAGAATCAAAGCAGAACAACTATGACGTGACGACTCTAAAGACGGAGCTGTAGCTGGAGATGGAGCTAGAGTTGTAGCTATAACTGAAGCTATAGAGCAGAGGAAAAGATTGAATAGTTCATTGAACATCCAACAATTTAGTACATATATACATTTTATGTTCATGGGTTGCTGGTAGCGTTTTTTCTCGTATGCGCCCATCATGCTCTGTTTTCCTTTTCCTTATGAGCTTAGGTAAAGAATCTCAGTCTCCACACTTTTTGATTTTGATGTTGGACTCAAAGGTTCATAGTCAAAACGGTGGAGTTGTATTTCGAAAATACTTACTATGGGTTTTTGTGATTTTATACCAATTGAATATGTTGAATGCACAAACGAACGTGAAGCGAAAGAAGCTTAGTAAAGTATGTCTAATGAAATAAGATTATTTTTTGTATTTTATACCATTTGTAGGAAGAGGGAATTAAATACAATTTATTGGTATAAACTAATATAAATAGTTTAATTTGTCATATATGAGAATGATATGACTCTACTTGAAACTTGGAAGTAATAATGAAATGATGCGTGTACAATGTCGTTCTGTGTTTATACCAATTTTTCAAAATAATTGGTATAAATGATAGAAAATGCTAATTTGTCAATGTTGCGTTATTTAAATTTCTACTTGATACTAAAGAAAAAGGAATAAAGAGTTATTGGTTTCAAAACCATATCGTAATTTAATTTTAGTGTTTATACCAGTTGTGATAAATGCGTATAAGAAACTAAATCTCCTTAACCTCTTAGACTATTGCAGAAACTATTTTATTCTATTTTGCTGATGGATTTCTTGTTTTATTTTATAAAAATGCTTCGGAGGTTTTGTCTGAAGTGCAATTGGATTTGGTAAAAGAAATCTGCGGGAAGAAATGTGTGGGAACAAAAAATATGTGAAAGAATGATCTAAAATGAAAGCGAAATACAGACGTTTCTTATTCAAACATACAACGACGATGATAGCAACAAAAAACCGTTAGGAGGAAATAGCATAACTATATAAAATATGTATAGATATAGAAATATGACAAACAAATAACAATAAGGGACAACGAACGAAAGAAAGGATAGATGACAGACAGGTTAAATATTTTGTAGGTTATGACAGCTTTAAGACATCAGGTGGAATGAAGTGTTTTGTATAAATGTATATGTATGCATAGGTAGACAGTTGGGCGCCATTGTTTAATGCGATGATATTTTATTGAAATACTTTTTTTTAACAATAGATACTTTTACTTTAGATTATTGTATTTCAGTTTTTTTGTTATTATTGAATTGAAATTGAGGATTAAAGGATTGAGGATAGATTTAAATCAAAAAATATAGGTTATATGATACTTTTAGAGTTTTCAATGAAAAAGCTTTTGTTCTAGGTATTATTTCAGGACATTATTATGATTGCTGGAATCTACTTAAAGTTATAATATGAGTGAAACGGTGGAAGATGAATTTATGTGAGCAAAACAAAATAAAATTTATATTGAATGTTATTTATCTCTGCTTTTTGGAATAAACTTTTTTCCAATAATAGGTTTCATTTTTAAAAGATAGACATTTAAGAAGCTTTAACTTTGGAGGAAGTTATCTTTTGCTATTTTTTAAGTAAAAACTACGGAATCACGAAAAGTAGAATGTTAGACTTTTTCACAACGTCTACAAATTGTTGAGAAGTGGGAACAATTTTGCAGCCAGAGTTTGTAAAAGTAAAGCACTTTTCGACCATCTTGAAGGTACTTCTTGGTTATTAAGAATTAAAAACCGTTTGCATTATTCAAAAACTACTGACATTATTATCACTCTAGGTCGTAGAATCCATGTTTGTTAGGCATTCTAACCATGCTATATTTCATCGTATTTTTCATTAAGACTAAGGTTTTGAGACGTTTTCAGTTGAGTTTACAAATAGTGAATAACTAGCAATGCCGTAGCTTTGCTGATTACGTTTTGATCTAGTTTTTCTTTGACATGGTGTTTTTGAAAACTCATCTTCAATGTTATGGGGGACATTCCCACCTAGGAAGATACAATATTCAAGAATAATAAATGTAAAGCCTAGGAAAGGTGCTCATATTGGGCAATCGAAATTGTTCTTACCTAAGACCTTTAAAAACTTTTATACAAATGGGTGAAAAATCGACGACGGGGTTGGTGAAGGGGCGAACTCCGAAGAACTAAATCTATGTTTCATTTTTCGTTTTTCAATCACTGTAGGGTGCTTGAGGCACTACTTCTAGCTATCAAAGAAGGCAGGTCTTGGCTCAGAGAAAACGGGATATCGATTACCGGTATACACATCTTCTATTTTATATTCAAGCCAAGATAATCATTGGACTCTATCTCAATAAATTCATTAACAGCCAAAAACTGTCTCTTCATATCTTGTATAGATGACGGAGAAGTTCAAAATTCATTCTTAGGTGCCGGGTAATAGAGACATTCAAGGAAATTGCAAAGCTAATGAACTTGCAAAAAAAGGAACAACTTTACTCTTGATGGACGGCAAATCCAACACCTCTAGGTTCTTCTAAACTTATGCTAAAGAATGATAACATAAAGAAAGCAAACCATAAATGGTTTAATACCACTTGTCAGTCAACTACACTAATGTGCCAATGCTAAACGCTCTAAGCAACTCATTAGTAGATTGTATATCAGCTCTGTTATAGGAGAAAAAGAATGGCTTACATTTTGCTTTGGAGCTCCTGCAAATGATTTTCGCAACCTTCATGTTTGAAGAAGAAAGGGAGACTGTGTATCACTTTATATGCTCATGTCGTGCATCACCTCCCAGCGGTGAACATCGGGTTCCTAGTACCTCGATTGGAAATTGGGTTCTTACCCCTAAGGCACCTCTCCTTATCCAGACGGCAGTGAACGAATTCTCGAGATGGAATCAACGGTGGCGTCTACAGTTCCAGTAAGGTTGTAGTTAACACCTTATAGGGCTTCTTCGGCATATTCTGAGCGGTTTATCCTACTATTCGTCCTTGGAGTTATACTAAGGATCTGGCCCTCCAGGTTGGGGGTTGTGCCGTGGGGGTGACTTCCTGACCACGTAAGAAATACCTTAGTTGCGAAGCACCAACAAGTCTCGGATACGAAAGGACTTACTGTTGACAACCCAAACAAACGAAATAAGTACAACGAACTTCGGATCTCTACATGGAATGTTAGGTCCCTTAACAGACCGCGCGCAGCCGAACAATTAGCGGAAGCCCTAAACTGCTGCAAGGCAGATATTACCGCCATTCAAGAAGTGCGATGGATGGGCAAACGCAAACTAAAAGACTGCGATGTATACTACGGCGTCGGGGAACAAAGACAGCGTATATTTGGGTGTGGATTTATTGTTGGAACTAGACTCAGGCAAAAAGTCTTGAGTTTCAACAGTGTGATTCGCCATCATAAGCCTAATATGCGCGCATGCTCCAACAGAGGAGAACGATGAAGACTCCAAAGAAATATTCTTCGCGCTTTTGGACAAGACTTATGAGCAGTGCCCTGGCTATGCCATTCAAATTATCTTAGGAAATTTTAACGCCAAGCTAGGAAGAGAAGACATCTTTGGTGGCACAATCGGGAGATACAGCCTTCACGACCACCTCCGACAACGGATTCAAGCTGATCGATTTAGCTGAGGGGCGAGACGTTATGGTAGCTAGTACGCAGTTCAAGCATATTAATATCAACAAGGGGAAATGCAAATCTCCTGATCAATCAACCGTCAACCAGATTGACCACATTGCGATCGACGCACGACACTTCTCCAGTATACAGGATATCCGAACTTTCCGAGGGGCAAACATTCACTCGGACCACTACCTCGTTGTATCCAAGGTACGGCTACGGATATCCCGGTCCAAACCAAAACAAGGAAGTACTGTGAGAAGTTTCGACGTTAGACGGCTACAAACGCATGAGACTGCCATGTCCTTTTCTGATCGAGTCTCTAATAACCTCTTAAAGAGTCTTATGCTCCCTGCATTGAGCATTGAAAACAGCGAAATCGGGAGAGCTAGCTAGGGACCGAACTGGCTGGAGACGCATGTTTTAAGAAATGTTACGGAAATAGGTAAAAATTGGTTTTCGACTAAAAATTTCGAGAACAAGTTTATATATTGAAATCAAACTTATTTTGCCATAAGTGAAATACCAAAAATATGTATTAATTTTAATAGTTTAAAAAAAAATCCAACTGACAACTTTTTTTTACAAAACGCGAAACCTACAAAAATCACAAAAAAATAAAAGGCTTATAAGAAATGGGGGTTCACTCAGGTGTCTTACGAAAATAGAAAGATATTGATTTCAAACTTTTGTTATCTCACAAAAAATGTCGTTACTAATATTTAGTAAAACTTTTAGAAACGTAACAGGACGAGCCTGAATGGTAAGCTCATTTTTAATATCAAAATAAAACTTCTTATTGGAAAACTCGAGCTCTATTTAAATTAGCTATATTCAAAAAAAATCAAAATGGGGTGGTGCAACAACCCGTTGTGAACCAGGGCCTAGTGACTTACAACTCTCAACCATTCCTGTATGCGAGTACTGTTGTCAGGAATGGAAGGGACCTATAATTTAATGCCGAATCCGAACGACTAGTTTGAGAAAGCACTTTTTCATGACCAGAATTACTCTTGAAGGATTTGTCAATTCCTCGCAAGAGTATACCCGCGAATTTTTTTTTTAAATTAAGGTGGCACAGGCAGGGATTGAACCCAAGACCCCTTGCATGACAGTCCAACACACTAACCAAATTAGCTATATTTCTGTGATAAAATTAACATCAATCATTATTGAATCCCTTAAAATGTCATTTTTCATGCACTTAACTTAAAAAACTTAAAGAAGTGTTGAACTGAAAATAAGTTCCTTCTACTTTCTACCTATAATAATGTTCAATCGAAAGGATCTTGCACAAAATAAGAAACATGAATTCTTTTGGTGGAAAAGGCTATTAAGAAACAATTATGTATCTTTCATTTCACTCATTAATTACACGAGGAGCTGTAAAAGATATTTTCTCGTTCATTGTTCACTCATCCTTAGCCTTACAATAACCGTCACCGTCTTGAGTTGTAAACTCTTTTCTCTGATGGCATAGAGATCTTCCATTTGATTGATGAACAATGATGACCCATACCTTTCCCTTCCACTGTTTATATATCTCGAGTTGCATCAGGACGTTCTAAAGTGTGATATATTTATGTATCTAGATTCACACAGACAATAATTATGCCACCAAGAAAAGGAAAATAATGAAGAACATTTCTTTCAAGAAGTTTTACTCGTCTACTTTTTTTATATTTTTTGTCTTTTGAAAAGATTACTCCAGAAGATTGATGAAGAAGAAATATAAAGCAAAAATAAAACTTTCAAGAACTTTAAATGAAGTAAGAGCATAATAATACCATAAAATATAATAAAAGTGCACGCGCTCGATGTGGACCGTGACTCTACAGAAATAAGAACAAAATAACTTCTTTTTCTTTTTTGAAAACGGAAGATGGCATGATTGTGTAATTTTCTCCTTAATTTTCCGCCGAGTGGCGCAGCTTTACGGTAAGTCCAATTAGTTTTTTACCACATTATAGGAAAACCTATTCAAGTCCAAAAACAAAACCTCTCATCAAGATGGAATTGCATCAGCCTAGTATAAATACGGAAACGTTCTGACATAGTGTAGAGCGCTTGCCATAGAAAAACGTGTAAAAATCCAGGTCGTGCATTAGACCATTTCAACTTATTTCATGCCGGTAACTGGCATTAAGGAAGGGGGGAGTAAAAGAAAGAAAGAGTGGGTGTAAGTGATGACGGTGTTATATACTTGTATGAACATTTTATTACATGCAATAAATTAACCAAAGTATTAAGCTTTAAGGGTTATATAATGGTTTTAAGTAAACAAGTAAAATTTACAAGTCACTTTATACCAATTGTGTGCCAGGAAATGAAATTGTGACATTTTATAAAAAGTAGGATCGCTGTCATAATATCGCTTATAATTTTATACCAACTGCTTGTATCAAACAACATCATACCAAAATTTCGTTATGACGGGTTAACGATGTTGCGGTTTCAAAAGTATAGGGCTGGAATTTGACATCTGTCAAGCTAATTTGTTAAACCAATTTTAATTTGAAAGTTGTTAAAACAAGAAAACTACAAAAACGGCTACACAGCAGTTGACAATTACTATTGAAACCGTAGAATGGATAACCTTGTATAATGGTTGTAAATAGATAATTTCAATATTTTGGTTATTTCGTCTAAAATATAATTTTACCAGTTATTTGTATTAAAGTAGAAAATAGATATAAAATACTAAAAGCATTGATGTTGTGTCATTCATAAACAATGTTATACCAACTGGTTGCATTGATACGGAATTATACCAATTGTTTGTTATAATATACAATTACAAAGTCAACAGGTATATAATAATAATACACATACTGGTTAGATGCCATTCGTTTTAATGTAGCATTTTTTTTTTTAAGTTATACCAATTATAAAAATGTTTGATACATAATTGTCATTCGTTCAAAAATATTACATTACTTTAATTTTATATATTTTTTGTTCTCATAAAATAATGAATTATGCAAACAATTGCTATAAAAAAACTGGATAATCGTGCAGTTTTATATTATCTCTGACATTTTATACCAATTGTGTTTTTAAAATAAGATCAAAATTTGTTCAGAAACTTCAAAACACCTTTTCGAAATGTGTGGCTTAGCTTTATTTTTTATACCAATTAAGTTCACGTCAATAATTTACTGAATTCAACACATTTTTTACCTAAAAACCATTAAAGAATAAACACACACATTATTTAATATTGGTATAAACTGGTTAATAATATAAAATCCATGTTTCAGAGCAATAAGGTACAACCAAGTCGTGCCTATTTTCATTCAAGTGAGAAAACGTAAATATTTTTTGTATTTTTTTTTTCATTGTAGAAAACTTTCATCGACATATCCAAATCCATTGCTGATCCACTTTATTCTTTTCATTATAAATTTGATTCAAATTATGAATTCACAGTAATTTTGGAGTTAATGTATTCTATTGAAAACGGAAGGGCAACGCATCCATAAGATGCATCATCGCTAACACTGTTGGGTTGGGTTGTGGTTGAATAATAGATAGAAAATCATTAGAGGTTGAAAGCTTCTTAATTTACCGACAATGAAAGTTCTTCTTTTTTTTTTCTTCTATAAAACTCAAAGTTAATGCAGCTGGATTTACATCACATTAATTTTTAAAAAATAACTTAATTAGACATTTATGTTGTATTTTACGAATGGTTAACTAATAGTTTTGGTGTTGATTGGGGTTACGCTTATTTATTGAATTTCTAACTTAGTAGGTATCAAGCAATTGGTTGAGACTCTCTACATATATATGAAAAGGGGCAGGTATCTAAACGGTTAAATTGGTTTATTAATTATGACATTTGACATTTTTTATAATCTTCAATAATTATTGGAATTACAAGATATTAAGCAATTAAGGTAGTTTGGAGGTTTATTATTATTTTTCCTTTGTTAGGGAAAATAGGTGAATTTATTTATGCATTTTAAATGTCAAAATTAAAATACTCATTTGTCAATTTTAAATTGTAATAATTTTGGTTTTCGGAAATTTATGTACAGCTTTTGTTTTTAAGTTTTTTAAGGCTTACGTGCATTTACTAACATAGCATTGCTAATGAGCCAAAATTTGTCTATTATTTCAAGACGGTCGGCGTCTAGAATGTTAAAACAACTGTTACAATACTGTAACATGAAACTTGTCCCTGAGATGCGACTATGCAGTTTTCAACAAAAAAATAATTTTCTAAACAAAGTTAGTGTTTATAGCCATGGGAAATGTCGTTGTAGACTTCGGTGTCATTTAAGCCTATAAGCATTAATAGTAACAGAATGTAGTTAATACAGGAGACGAACACCTTTAAAAAAACTTAGTAACTTTTGGTACGTCATCGTCATCGTAAAGAATTTAGTCTGCTAAAAATAATGAAAAAGCTGAAAAAAACTAGCTTGTGTTTGCAAATAGACTTTAGTCTTAAAGCTTTAAAAGTTATGTTTATAGAAGAAATCAAGTACTATTATCAGAATTCATTAAAATCATTCACATTTTCATCGACTAATCATATCTTTAGCGGCGAGGACTATTTTTACCTAGAAGTCTACTTTAAAGCGAGGTTGCCAAATTTGGGACTTAAACAATCCTAGATTTATTCTTAAAAAGCCTCTTCATCCTCATGGATCGCTTTTTATAACAAAAACTCTTACTCTTGTAGAAATTATCCGTTAAAGAAGTTTAGGTGGCACAGGTTCGGATTGAACATAAGACTTCTAGCATGACAGTCCAATGCACTAACCATCATACCACGAGTACTACAGAATTCTCATATCAATCAGTTTTTTCTCAATTTTTGAAGCCTCTATACGTGACAATATTTTAAAGATTAATTAAAGTTTCAATCTCGGTCTTGATGGAATAACATCTTGTATGTTGACAAAAACGTTTGACTTGTTTTCTTTTCATTGTTTTTTCTTTTCAATGAGTCTTTGCAATGTTCTAAGTTCTCAGATCTTTGGAAACTTGTATACCTCACGCTAGTCCTTAGAAAAAAGGTTGTAAAAATATACGAATTATCGTTTTATAGCAAATTTGTCTACTATATTCCAAAATTGCTTCAATTTTCCACTTTTTGTTTGAATGCATACGAAAAAAGCACATTCAAAGCCGATTGCACTTCTTTACGAACTTAAGCAAGGCAATAAAAAATGCTTCTTAAAAAATGAAGTAAAAGTGGAATTGACGAAAGTTTTATTTTGCGAATTTCGTCAAAAATAGATGTTATAGCATCATTTTCAGGAATAACCCCTCGTGTCAATTTATAGTAAATTCTGGTGTTCCTCAAGGGAGTCAACTTGGTCCGTTGCTTTTTATATTATTTTTTAGTGATATTTTGTTTTATATCACTAATCTATATAGATGATGTTTAAATATTTCCAGTTTTTAACTCAATAGAAGACTGCAAAGAACTAAAAGAAGATCTTAAAAAATTATAGGAACGGTACAGTGAAAAAAGTTTAATTTTAAATATTGATAACGTAATAAAATCGATACTAATCATCTCTTAATCGATTTTAAAGAAGGGTACGACAGCATCCATACGGAACAGCTCTACAGAGCAAAGTGTAGTTTTGGCATCTCTGTCAAACTTATCCGTTTGTGCAGAATGAAGATGGAGAATGCACGCTGCTCTATCAAGGTAAGAAAAGATCTCACCGATGCGTTTGATGTTAAAAAAGGTTTCAGTCAAGGTGATGCACTGTCACGCAACTTCTTCAATATCGTTGTGGAAAGAATTGAACAAAACTGAACCGTCATTACTAGAGGCACAATATTCCAAGGGTCCATCCAATTACTCGGATACGCAGATGATATAGTATTGCTACGGTCGTTAGACAAAGTATATGCTGTCATCATAAAAAGGACATTGAACAACGACGTCTTGGACAAAACATCACCATGAACAGCGACATCTATAACTTCGAGGCAGTTAAAGACTTTATCTACCTAGCCACCGCTATAAACTCAGACAACGACACCAGCGAAACTCAGACAACGACACCAGCGCTGAAATCAATCGAAGAATAACTCTTCCAAATCGCTTCTTCTTTGGACTTAAAAGGCAATTGAGAAGTAAAGTCCTCTCTTGAGCATCTAAAATCACCATCCATAAGACACTCATCATCCCGGTTCTTATTTATGCCGCTGAGGCCTGGACCCTGGCAAAGAAGAATGCGTGCGTTTTAGGATGCTTCGAGAGAAAAATTCTTCGGGTGATTTTTGGTCCCGTATGCATAGAAAGACAATGGAGGAGAAGATATAACGAAGAGCTGACCTCGTTAGCACAATTAAAGTCCAATGGCTTAGATGGCTGGGTTATGTTGAGCGAATGGACATCAAAGCTCCAGCCCGGAAGGTCTTCGAATCCAATCCCGAGGGTCAGAACAGTAGAGGAAGACCGCGACTCAGGTGGCGCACTCAGGTGGGTGACTAGGGGCTAGGGACTGAGCTAGCTGGAGACGCATGTTGTTTGAGGCCCAGGTCCACACCAGACTGTAGCGCCACCTTATGTAAGTAAGTAAGTAAGTTAACTCTTTCTGCCCTTATAAGTTGATTACTCTGAATTTCCAAACACAATTTTAGTGATTATGGAGAAACAAATACTTTTTAAAGTCATTTGCCCAAAATGTTAAACAACCTATTGTTAAGGGCATAACATTCTACTAATTACCAGTTTTCTAAATAATTAGCTATTTACCAAAGAATCCAACTGAAGACTTCTAAAAAGTGACAGTTCGTAAAAATAAACAAAGCAAACAAATTAAACGGACCTATTAATTGGAATTCTCAACTTTAGACTGCTCTTAAGCCTATGATGTGTTATTCGGCGTAAGGAGCTAGGTTTTCAGCCAAAAACCAAACCTCTTTTCCTTGACAAACCTATACTTAGAGTAAAATTTTTCATTATCTAATTTTATGCATGAATTTGCTAAGCACCTAAAACATCGCACTATTCTGCACAAAGAGTCGTAAAATATTTCAAAAATCTTTGTTTTCCGAAAACATTTTCTTAATTTAAAAACTAAAACACGAATAATTCAAACTTTCAAGTAAAACCATAGATTTAGCAAATTACTCCAAGTTAAAATTGGATTTCCGTAATTTTAACTTTAACGAAATGTTAAGAGGTACGAAGATGTTAAAATCTTTCCAAAATTAGCTAAATCATCGTTTGAGCTTATTTAATTGCTAAAATTTTTTTTAACATTTTACTGAAATTTTAAGTTATTACGTTAAAATTATTTAAGTAAGGGACCATATTTTGTTATTTAACTTTAAAAATGTATGTACAAATTATAACCTACTGCAAAATTAAGATATGTACATGAGTATCTTAACTCTATATCAATCAGCTTCAAAGTATAAACCTTACACAGATATCAAATTTTCCCACGAAAAGTAAGCAACCTTCAAATTATTAATTTTGAAAATTATGCAAACATGTCTTAGTTATTCAATGAACTTTGACTGTCAATTCAATTTAAATGGTATAAATTAGTAGTATGTTTTCTTAAACACCAAATTAAAATTATTCGTCTATAAGTATCTCTTTTTAAAACCAACACAGCAAGAAAAAGAAACCTAAACTAATTGGATGTTTATTTGAAAAAAAAGAACACAACAAACATTTTATAATGCTTGCATATTAATCAATTTATGATTATTTCATCCATCATCAGCATCAAAAATCTGATTAATAGTCAACTTTACACAGGTACAAGTATTTTTCGTATAGCTTCTGTTGAGAAATATGAATAAAAACAAAGATTCTCGTTTTAACTCATTCGAATGTATAGATAGTTCCATTTCCATCTCTACATTGTATCGTGTTTTTATTTTACGGAACATGGAACTTCGTTAGTTTTAATTGAATGAAGCTTATATCATTCAAACTCTTATTCTCCTATAGTCAGAAATAGATAGTTTTGATCAAACGTCATTTGCCTTGGCAAAACTACAAAAAATCAAAACCTGTTGCCACTAACTAATTCGTTAGCAACTTGATTCGCAAAAGACAAAAAGTAGATAGATAGTTTTATTTTTTCGCAAACCAAACATCTAACATCTCAGCAGTTTGAATGAGATTTATAAACGAATTTCTGCGTCAACATACGGAAAGGAACCAGTTTGTATCTTGTATCTTTTTCCCTATGCCAAAAGATACTCCACTCTCTGCATAATCCTCTAACGTGTCAATAAAATTAGTGCCTCACTGCGACACAACATCTTCCTCACTTCTCAATATACGATAGTATCTGATGATAAATTATATTTCTTATATTTATTTTTATATTGGTTTCATTTATTTTTATCGAAAATTCATCTGAAGTGTGTCGTCTTCTGCATTGATGCATAAAAATTCAAGAAATCAATAAAAAACAACAATCATTAATTTGTTTCTTATCCATTGACATATTTTGGAGAGAACGAGACATGTCGAGTAAACAGGAAACTCAGTTTACTTCAGTTAAGTATTCCATTGAATAGTTTACGATCAGATTTATACCAGTAAATTCGATTTTTACGATCTTCATTCAAATGACGACATGGCAGCAGCAAATAGTACAACGACCAACCGGTAGAGGGAACACTATAGACCTGTGTCTATACTACATGAGAAGGCTCTAGCATCAGGGTTACGCAATCCATTGTTGATGTGTTTTGTTTGCACTTTATTACACTTTAAGTTGAGTCTAAGTGGTATCGATTGTTCACCGACAGCTACTGTCAACATAAATTCCCAACTTGGCCGATACTCTTGTGTCTTGCAATCTCACAAGGAGATGTCTTGAACGACCCGAACGAAGCGACGAACGCACGACGACGACGAAAACCAACCATATAAAATTATATATCTGAATATTTCCTCTCAACACTATTCCAATATTCGAATCCAATCCAAATCCGAAATCCGAAGAGAAGACTATTATTATATTTGCCAAGCATTATTATAACATGTTGTGTGTGCCGTAAGCCGTGTGCCTGATGGTGGTTATATGGGTCTTGAGTGCATTTCCAAGTTGGATGCACATTTTATGGCTTGACTAGACGACTACTGGCCTGGCCTGCATGGCCTGGCTAACTATGGGTGCAAAGAGATGCTGAGGCACTTAAAGACCGTTTAAGTTGTTTTTCCTGGACGAGAGAAGACAACGATGAACACCGTTTGAACTAGCTTCTCTAAAAAGATATGTACACCGGTCATTATCATCACAAGATAATTAGCTTGAGTGTTGCACATTAACGTTCTTCAGATTCGAATCTTATATAGGTAAGTAAGTATGTGTACAAGATGTGCATATCTTTGCAGTAGGAAAATGTTAGTAGGTATGCCACAAGCCACATCAATTGAGAGTTAAGCTTTTTAGCCAGGAAAAATGATTTTCAGGGTTGCCATCAGAGAATTTCAAAAGGAATCAAAACAGCTCGGACGTACTTAAAGTTGTTTATGTTTTCTTAATAACTTTTTAAAAACTACTTTTGTTAAAACACTATTTTTTTTTAAAACACTGCACGTTCTTTATAGAAGTTTATACCAGTTTATACCAATTAAAAGGTACATACATTTCTATTATACATTGCAGAGGTACATATATCACAAATTTTCCTAATTGGTGTGTGTATTCTTTGCTTAAAAGAGTAAGACTTTTTAAATCTAATCAGAGGATAAATAAATAGGATAAAGAATTTGGTCGAATAAGGCTTATTGGTATAAAATATTGAATAAGTGGTTTTTTAAACATACTTGCACAACATTCGATGCATTTAAATGTACGTTCTCTATTTAGACAAATGCAAATCTTCAGACTTGCTTATTAGTTAAGGGTCATTAATTTTTCTGTTTCGACCAGTTAAAGATATTTGATGAAATGTTTACTTCTTTATTGAGTTTGGCTTTTGGTGTGTCTAGATTTTTAGACGTCGTGATACCAATCGACGTTACCAAAAACTAAAAGAAAGCTACCAAAAAACTTCTTACGCAATCATGCCATAATTGATTGTTTTGTGTGGCATGTTTGTAACGCGTTAAATGACAGCTCAGTTTGACATTTTTTAAATGCAACCGATTGAATGACTACTCTTACATTTTTATTGGTATACAAAATTGGTTACCGGCCAAGTTTAAACAAAAAAATGGGTTTTAAAAGACCTTAAAATCACCAAATGGCAACCATCTTGCTTGATTCGAGGGTAAAAATATAAAACCGTTTTCTCGCCATAAAGTACCTTGGTATTTGACATTTTACGATATTGTTTATCCAATGGACAAGTTAGTGGATCTTGTGGGTATGTTAAACGTTTGCTTTCAACTGTCAAACTTTAAGTTTTGTTTCTACGATTAACTTTCATTAAAACCAGCTAACCGCCACTAATTTAACCATATACTTTAGACTAATTGATGTTTAGGTATATTCGTTGGCTTTTTATGACAGTTGCCTCTGATCATGGGATGATCATTAGAAGTCGATTGTTTGTTGCAGAGGGTAATGATTAATCTGCAATAACTGAAAACTTAATAACTTAAAGATATTTGTTATACAAAATCAGTGAAAAAATTTAAGATTTAAACTATTAAGGTTAACAGCCATTGATATAGATATGATGTTAATTTTGTTGTTTTATCGTTTGTAAATGACTTTGAAATTTTGCTGTAAATTGAATTAATTAATTTTACCATTAATCTTTTCTTCTCGATGTAATGTATTGCTTTTTGTTTTTGATTTCACTTTGACTTGGGAAATTTTGAGAAGAATCAATTTTTGGTAATATTGATGTCAAGTTGTTGAAAAATTTTAATATTTATTGATGCATCAAATTTTTCATACGAAGGCTTGATTCCAAATGATTGTAAATATGTAAAGAATTAAACGTGAAATAATAAAAATATTGAAGTTATAGAAAAATCCGATTTAGAAGTTCCGTAAGGGAAAGCTCTTAAATTAGTTGTCGTTTTAATGAAAAGTTTTTTAAATTTTTGATGAAGTAAACTTTGTAATAAAATGCGAAAAATAAAAATAAAAGTGAGTTTAAACATTTTGGAAATTCGGTCTTGAATTCCGTGCGCCAAACTTAAAGGGTACTTTTATCAGCATAAGTAAAAAAGCAGAATTAGGAGAGTTAAGTGGAGTAAAGAGAATCCCAACAAAAAAAAAAACACTTTTTGGCGTGGTTTACACACGGAATCATCGGTCCATTTCCAAATTCGGTGTGCATATTTTACTAAATGGCATGTCATTATGAATTGAAGTAGAATTGGTCCCTTAAAAAAGGCGCAACATGTCATATACTCGAAATTATTCTAGAGCATCAAAAGTTATTAATGGAATTCTTGAGCTTATAAGCCACAAATTTTGTCAGTACATTTTTTTTCTGACACCATCTTTTCTTGAAAAACCCTCTTACTTGGGAATAAAGTGTTCCTCAGGGTAGTCATAAAGGACCACTTTTTTATCTTAGCTTATAATTATGTAAGATTTTCTAATAAGAGATATAATTTTGTACAACTTTCTATTTGGCGATATGTAACTTTCGAAGATATTGTTTGTTCGACGATATTATTTAAAAAACGAAACGACTAACGCTTAAACAATAATTTAAGCAATTTTAGAATTACAGTGTTCGCTGGTTTTTTTAAGAAAGGTTTCCTATCTTGTTATTTCTTGAAGAGGTGATAAAAATTGGTTACTGGGATCTTGTGACTTGTTTCCTTGGAGCTTCGTTAAATATTTGTTCTACATCAATACTTTTCAATCGATTCAAGATGTTAAAAATAGGATTCTTGGAGGTATGGGGTTTTTGTCTTGAAAAATTGAATAAAATGGATATGGTATTAAAACTAATGCCATTGATTTTGTTATATATTCCCCTTTACAGTAAAATAAACATCCATTGTTTTTATTTTTTAAATATTTTCATTTTTTAAAAATCCTAATTTAACATGTATATTGGGTTAAGAGAAGAGGACCTAAATGGCTACCCTTAGGAACACTTGATTTTAAAAATAAATGGAAACCAGTTAAACATTATTTGTTTTAATTTCAACCCCAGAAAATATGAGACAATATCCAAACAAATATATTATATATTTTTGAATATAATCAAAAAAAATGTTGAAGAAGATGTCGGATAACGAAAACGGTAAATATTTACGACATGAAGCTTCTCAAATGCCAAAGTAATATCAAGAAAATATGTAAACTCAAAAAAAAAAAATCTTTAAATGGGTAATGATAAGTTGGATGTCATAGGAACATCGAAATTGAGAGAACATTAAATTAAGATTGGACTGGCACCAATTGTTTTCGACCCTTGTTTCTATACTAGCCAATTTAACAAAATATGTGTTCTTATTTCGGTTATATTTTTATTTTCTCAAGTAATCGAGTCATGGTTAATAATATTAAAGCTGAAATATCCAAATTTAAAACATGAGATAAAGTTGAAACCAATTGCTGTTTCGGAGTTAAAATCAAAACGCAAACCAGACGTATTATTATAAGAGGTTTATGGAAGATTGCAAGCCTGTAGCGACTCTCGTGGCTAGTCTAAGTAACAATCCAGTAATGTTCCTTATCGAGAGCTAACTGGAGCATCAAGTGCTTGTAGCTAACTTGATAATCGCTATGATCAAAAGCCAATTTAACAATCGCTAAATTCAAAAGCTAAACGGGTTAAAAGGATATCTCATCATAATCTTCAATACTACAAAGATGATGAAGACACTTTGGCATTTTTTGTCGAAACCGATTGTGGAAATTGCATAATCGATCGCCGGTCCTATACATGATCAGCTTTTGTCATAAGCCGATCAGCCGTTTCCTGGAAATCCCGAAAGCAAAGAAAGTTAACATTGTCTTTGACAAAGGTCGAATAAATGACGCTCAGTGTTGCAAGTAGAGCAGCTGCTATCCTTCTAAAGACCCTGAAGGAATAAGGTATACAAAACCTTTGCAACATACAAACTTTTAATGACCCTTGACATGATGGTTAACGCGTTGGACTGTCATGACAAAGGTATTGGATTCGATCCATGCCTAAGCCATGTAAAGTTTTTTTTCACGGACAATTCCTTGCGAGGAATTGGATAATTCTCAAAGAGTGATTCTTGTCATAAAATCTTTTCAAATCAGCCGTTTCGGCTTAAAACCGTGTCTGCTTTCAAATAATTATATAACGGCGATGACGAACCGAATTTCGCTGTTGGGAGATAGAATCACTCAACCTAGGCGATGCAGATCAACAATTCTACCAACCCGACCTTGACGAAGTGAGCTACCGGAGCTGACGGCATCGCTGCTGAACTATTCAAAGCAGCAGGCGATGACTTGGTAAGGAGCATGCACCAACTCTTCTGCAAAATATTGTCGGAAGAAAGCATTAACGATGAGTGGATACATACAAATTAAATTGCGCCAACTACAGAGGCATCAGTCTCCTTAACATTGCATATAAGATCCTTTCCGCCCTATTAGGTGAACCCCTAAAGCCATTCGTCAACAACCTGATAGGTCCTTGTCAGTGTGTCTTCAGACCAGGAAAGTCCACTATCGACCAAATATTCACACTACGGTAGATATTGGAAAGAACCCAGGAGCTTCAAAGCGATACCCACCATCTCTTTATCGATTTTTAAGCCGCGTATGACAGCATCCATAGGGAAGAGCTCTACAGAGCAATGTCTAGTCTTGGCATCCCTGTCAAACATATCCGTTTGTGCAGAATTACTATTTAGAATGCACGCTGATCAGAAAAGATATCACCGATGCATTTGATGTCAAAAAAGGTTTTAGACAAGGCACTGTCATGCGACTTCTTCAATATCGTTTTGGAAAGAATTGAGCAAAACTCAACCATCAACACTAGAGGCACAATCTTCCAAAGGTCCATCCAATTACTCGTGATGTCAGTGGAGCGTTTCCGAGCATTGCCACGGAAGCGAAGAAGATGGGTTTAGTGGTCAATGAAGACCAAGTATATGGTTACATCAAAAAAAGACATTGAACAACGACGTCTTGGACAAAACGTAACATGGATAGCTATAACTTCGAGTTAGTTAAGCACTTTGTCTACCTAGGCACCGATATAAACACGAACAACAACACTGACACCGGTGCTGAAATCAAACGAAGAAACTCTTTCAAATCGCTGTTTCTTTTGACTTATATCGCAATTGAGAAGTAAAGTCTTCTCTCGAGCATCTAAAATGACAATCCATAAGACACTCATCATTCCGGTTCTCATTTATGGCGCTGAGGCCTGGACCCTGTCAAAGAAAGATGAAAGCGTCTTAGGATGCTTCGAGAGAAAAATTCTTCGGTTGATTTATGGTCCCGTACGCATAGATGGATAATGGAGGAGAAGATATAACGACGAACTGTACGGACTGTGCAGCTACACTGGCCTATTTAACAGAATTAAAGTCCAATGGCTTTGATGGCTAGGTCATGTAGAGTGAATAGACATCAACGCTCCAGCAAGAAAGGTCTTCGAATCCAATCAGGAGGGACGGCGACTCAGTTGGCACACGCAGGTGGTTGAAGACCTTAACCAACTTGGCATGCGAAGCTCGAGACAGTTAGCTAGGGACCGAGCTGGCTTGTGACGAATGTTGGTTGAGGTCCAGGTCCGCCCAGACTGTAGCGCCAAATTAAGTAAGTAAGTAAATATAATTATTATTTCTCCTATTGTTTTATGAACTGTTTTTAATTCTTTCAAAAAACGTAACTTTAACACATTGAATTTATTGCAAAATATGATGACACACTTTTCATGTGGTTTAACCTCTAAACCTCATAAACCTTTTAGCAGTTTTTCGTATTAAAAAGGACATTGACCAAAACGGAAAACCTTTTTTAAGTGGAGATAAAAATTAAGTATTTTTCAACATTCATATATTAAGTAAAGTTTTTTTATAAGCTCGTATAAGGTTTGAAAAAATTTTGTAAAAATGCTAAGGTATTATTTTCAAACATAAGAATATAAGTTCATAATATTTGAACCTGGTCACTAAAAACTAAATTAAGACCATCAACAAAGTGAAAAATAAATATGATGACATAACTAATTTAACTTATTGTTCTTTTTGGCAACAATATACCCAAAGTATAATATCTTATGTTCGTGTAAACTACTTAGGGTGACTCAATCAACCTTAATTTATTGCGAGGTGAAATTTCTTTAGTTCTATAAAAAAAAAGAGCCACATCCACTATAAAATTACAAAGCTTATACAATTTCCCAAAATAAAAAATTCAAGCGTAGGTACATTGTTTTGTTATTTTGTTAATGTGGTTAATCCCTGACTTATATCCTATCCAAACACTCTAAAGTTACACTAAAGTTAAGTATCCCATTACCAACAAAATAAAATAAAAAAAAAAAAATAAGAACAAACAAAACAAAATAAAACAATTCACACAACAAAAAGATAAAAGTTAAATCCTTCTCACACTTACCTTATCCTTCGTGACAGTTTCACATGACGAAGGCTGGACAAGTGACACTTTGCCATCGGAAATTCGAATGTAACTTTGTGGCGGAGCCACATCCTGAAGTTCTTCTTTGTCTTCCTCCAATGTCCTCATATCATGAATTGGTCTGCAAAACAAAAACAAAAATTAGATAAGTATTAAAATAAAAGTTTAATTTACTGATGAAAGTCATCCTCATCATGAATTTAATTTAGGTCAGTGTTTCATGCCAATCTTATTATAAATCCCAAAAGACCATCAAAACGACGAAGACCAAAGCGAGGCGACGCGCGACGTAACGAGGTAAGAAATAAAAATAAAAATTAAGACAAAACGATTTTATATTCATATTGCGATCTTCAAGCTTTCAAAGTGACGGTTTTAATTTTTTAATGACACGCTCAGCTCATTCCGCGCAAAATGCACAACGTAGCTCCTAACCCCTCCGCCGCAGAATAAAACGTCAAGTTGAATGAAAAATTATGAAAAAAAAACCTTGCAACTTGGCCATGTGAACTGAATGGAGAATGACTGAAACTCAGGCTGACGACTGGCTTGAAGTTAGAGAGGGGCACAGTTGGTGCGATGGATGCGAAGATGAAGAAGTTGCCCCCGCAGGCGGCAGAGACAGAGAGTCATTCATGCAGGCAGGCTGTCTGCCATGCCTCGGCATCAGTGGCATCACCACAGCCAGCGCAGTACCAGTACCAGACCAGGACCAGTATTAGTACCAGTACCACAATCATGGCAGGCTAGAGTCATAGCCATAGCTACAGTGCGCGCGAGCAATCTAAAAAATAATAAATGAAAGTTAAGTAAAAATAAAATCTCAGAAAAAAGACACAAAAAAACGAAAACAAAGAATTATTCACATCTTTCCGTGGATAAAGGTAGACAGACGTTAATTTAAAGTCATCCAGATGGTGGCATAAGGTAGATACGGCGCGCGTACGCCTACGTGCCTCTATGATAAACCTGAAACGGCTCACTGGACGATTTTTTAAATCACTTTAAAGAAAATGGTCCGGAGTTTGCGGAGTTTGAAAATAACTTTGTTGTTTTTTTTTTTACTTGGGGTGTTTTAGACAGTGCTGTCGTCACCATACAGAAAACAAAGTAGTGACTTGCAAAAGGGAAGTTAAGATTTAAAAAAAGCATTTTATTCTCGATTGAAATGAAAGCAATGAATGAAGTTTTTGTTTGAAATTGAACTAAAAATTTAAAAAAAAATTCTATTTTCAACAAAAACTTGACATTTGTAGCAAAACACTTAGTTGGTGTACATTGTTTTATTTATTAATTTCTTTTAAAATTTGTTTGCAGCAATTAAGATCAGTTTACCATTGAGTGATATCTAATCTTTAAGAAATCTTAACAATTTCAATTTGTGTTTTGAAAGTATGTGCGTTTAATTTTCAGCAATGACGTAGTTTTTACTTATCAAATGTCAAAATATGACTGCTTAGAATGTCACAGCTACTAAAAGGGCAGGGTACTCAAAATGACATCTTTTACTAAAAACTGCAATAGTTGTGGGTTGTTTGAACATTTTTAACATCATTTGAAATTCCCGCGTCACTTTAAGAAAAAAAGTCAAACATTATTGTTTCAAATTTCGACAATTTTACAGTTGGTACCTAAAATCTGGATATGATAGATAGATAGATAGATAGATAAGTTCTTTATTTTTTCAATTTTCTTATAAGAACAATATTTCATGATAAAAGATATACAAAGCATGGCTTTATAAGCCGTCTGCCGACGATATGTAGAATTGAAAATGTTCAGATTTCTTAAAAGTTGCTAGAATATAGGTCCATGCATTTTGGAGAGATGTCAAATCAGCAGACAGTTTAGAAATGTGAAATCAACTGACAGTTTAGACATCTGGTAAAATTTTCAAAAAAATCAAATAGTCGTTCCAAAATCGATTGACTGATTCTTAAATCAAAGATATCGACTTCAAACTTATTTTATCCTCCACGGAATATTATTTTCAATATTTGATAATAATTGTAGAGAGTGTTTTTGTATATACGAGTGTGTTCTAAGATCAAATAAAACGCTTATACGAGGTGTGTTTAAAAAGTACCCAGTTCGTTTTATTTCAAATAATATTTATTTATTTATTTATTTTCTATAAATCTGAGCGTTTTTTCGGATTGCTTCATGCAAACGTAGCATAACTTCAATGTTATTCTCCTTATTAAACGTAAGAAATTGTAGTACGATCTCTTGATGCACTATGCTATTATAATCGAAAAAAAAGTAAGCCAAAACTTCACATTTGATCGAACTTGACGTGCTTTTTTCGTTGGTGACGTAATATGCTTCCAGGTGGACGATTGTGCTTTGGTTTCCATATCATAAACGTACACCCATGTTTCATCACCAGTTGTGACCCCTTCAAGCAAACTTGGATCGTGGTTGACGTCATTTAACAGCTCCTGAGCGATGTTAATGCGCTTGTTTTTTTGGTCAAACATTTTTGCAAAAATCGACGAGCCCATAAAAACACGTCGAACCCTAGCATCTACCACAGACAAAGTAAACAGTGAATATAGCTGAAAATTGCAATATACTTTAGGGACATGTAAACCAACACAATACAAAACAAATTTCGACCTTCGGACTCTCCAGACTCCAGAACACACCTCGTACATAAATAAATGTTATGGCCAAAAAATGTTCATCATTATAAAAAGCTGTTTCTCATGGCGTAACTCGCGTACGGAGGAATAATGCTGGTAATATTAATAAAAACAAAATACATTTCTAATCAAAGTATGACATTATGTACTTTTTTAAATTAGGATTAATATCAACTTATACATTAACAAATAATGCTTTTATTTTAAATTTAGCTAATAAAAACAACTTTAAAAAATGGTCGTATGATTTCACGGACTTTTTGTTTAGAACTATTAAAGGGGATAGCCTAGGACTGTCATGCCAGAGTTCTTCCTGCCTGCTCCACTTAAAGTTTTTTCACGGGTACTGCCTCCTGTGAAGAATTGACAAATCCTCTAAAAGTAGTCATGAAAAGTGATCCGATTCGGCTTAAAACTGTGGGTTACTTCCATTTTTGACAACATAACTAGCACACAGAAATGTTTAAGAGCTGTAAGTCACTAGCTCCTAGTTCTCAAGGGACTTTTACGCCACCCAATTTATTTATTTATATAGAGGAACAATTCTGTCATACATACGTTTTAGAAAATCTAAAACCGTAAAAGCCCTTTTTTTACAATAAACACACACTCAAGGGGATATTACTACTCTTATTATGCAGAGGCACAGTGTGAGCTGAGCACTACCAAGAGGAGAGAGGGTTTAAAAGGAGATGTCGGTGCACATTGGTTTTGAATTCCTGAATATATCCTGACTAGGAAACACAGAGCGTGGTAAGGCTTTCCACATTCACGTAGTACGGCTAAAGAACGAATCTTTGTATTTGACAGTACGGCCGAAAAAAAAGTCTCAGACAAGAGACCATAGGGCGATGTTCAAGCGAAGCAAATAAACTTATGATGATATTATCATCTATCAATTTAAATGCTCTACGTTCAATACTATCCAAGAGGCTTAAGTAAGAGGCAGGAGCACCAGCCCAGAGATGGGAGTTGTACTCAAGCTTTGGACGTATGTAAGTCTTGTAGATAATAGCCAGATCAGAAGGGGTGAAATAATGCAAGTGCCATCCATGGATAATGGCAATAGTGGTATATCTCGCTTTAACGATACAAGACAGCATTGGGTTTTCGAAGCATTAAATTCCACGCGATTTTTAATCCCCATTTAGGTCGGAATTTAATGAGCTTATCATATTTTGTAGTTGCAGTTCCACATCCGAAGAAGAGGGATGTGAGTCTGAAAACGAATATGAAAAGCTAAGAGTACTATCGTCAGCGAAACAATGTATTGGATTAAATGTTGCAGACAGATGATCATTAATAAAAATGAGAAAGAGTGTTGGAGATAAAACAGAGCCCTGGGGCACACCAGCATTTATTTTATGGTTTTCAGACTTGAATCCATCCAATACTACTTGTATTAAATTATCCGAAAGGTAATTACTAATCCAATGAAGCAGGGATTCATGAAAACCGAAAGCACGCATTTTCAATAAGAGAGCCTGATGCCAAACCCTATCAAATGCTTTTGAAATATCAAGTGCAATAATCTTACTTTCTCCAAAACGATGTAAAGATTTGCTCCACTGTTCGGTGAGATGAACCATGAGATCATCAGTGGACCTATTGCTACGGAAGCCGTATTGCCTGTTATTAAGAAGCTTTCGATCTTCAAGATATTTCTTGAGCTGATAATTCATCAGCGTTTCCATGACCTTGGAAAGAAGGGACGCAAGTGCAATCGGTCGGTAGTTAGAGGGTGAGGAAGATTCACCTTTTTTGGGAATAGGCTGAACAAATGCCGTTTTCCATCCGCTCGGAACGAGACCTGCGAAGTAGGACGGATGAAAAAGCTTACGCAGTGGTTTTTTCAGCGTTGAAGAACACCTCTTCATAACAATAGCGGGGATTTCATCCGGACCAGCGGATTTATGTGTGTTTAGATCTCTTAGGACTCTTGCCAAAGTACGAGTGCGAAAAAAGATTAGTCCCATAGAATCACTCACTCGCTCAAGTACAGGCGGAGTCATGACACTCACTGGCAGCGTAGAATTGGCGGTGAACTGCCTAGCAAAAAGATTAGCTTTCTCTAAAGAGCTTACAAAAGGAGTGTCATTGACAACGAGCGCAGGAATCGAAGAAGAGGAAAAATTCCTCATGTTTTTTACAAATGTCCAAAAATGTTTACTGCCTTTGGGACAGTATTTTTTGCCGTAACTTTTGGTCATGTAAAAATTTGGTCCGTCGAATATGGGCGTTGCAGGCCTTCCTGGCTTGTTTGAACTTTTTTCGGCTTTTCTCAGTACGGTTGGCTTTATAACAACGGATACTAACCTCTTTGGCCCTAATAACCTCTTTACAGTATTAATTATTAACGCAGTCATTTAACCAAAAATAAACTTAATTGCTAAACAAATTTTGCACTATTTGCAAACATTGCTTATTAAAAAGAAGGTCTATTTTGTAATGAAATGCTAAACCAAATTAAGCATAAATCAAGTGACAGCTGTCAAAAAGACCAACTTCGAAAAAAAATTTGCCTGATTAAAAAAACAACACGTCTAAAAAAAGACAAGTTAGATTCAGTCTTTCGAGTTTTCTTATAGTTGAGATAAATTTATTCGTTATTTATAAAATTTCCCGAAATTACTCCGAGTTTTTAATTTCAGTGGTAAGTTGGAGATCATATATGATTTTCAAAATGCGAGGAATCTCGTTTACTTGAATTCGACTTAAGTTGTAATTGATTCTAAGAGTATTTTGACAGTGTTATGCTATCATACATCTTCATAATTTTTATTAGAAAAATAAGATATTTCTTAATTTTTTAAACCGTTTCTAAAACTCTTTATTTGAAAATTAGTAATTTCCAAAAATAGTACTTATAACAGCACTGGTCAATGTAACATGTAAGTAGGTGTCCTCACTATGAATATGAATTTTATATTCAAAACAACAACACAAAGCGTCACAGTCACAGATCGTCGTCGTCGTTGTCGTTGTCGTCACATAAAATACACACAGTTTCATATAAAATTCAACCTACAGTCAACAGGAAACTGGAATATTATGGAATGCATGAATGAAAATGAAAATTTTGATTTTAATTAAGAATTTTTCAGATGTTTTCTTTTTACAATTTTTGTGTTTTGTTTTTCTTTCGCGTATGTTTTCTTTGCAATTTTGTTTTCTTATACAATAATTTATTAAAACGTCTTTTGACGATGATGACGAAGGAATGAGGAAATCAAACAATCATAATTTTTATAAAGGGTCTTTTTTCAGGAATGGTGTAGAAATGTTGGCTTATATTTTTATAACGAGGATCAGGACGTCTGTTTTTGGATTGTGGATTTTTTAATTGGTATGTTTAACGCGTCTCTTTGCATTAACAGTGGGAGGATGTGATATTTTTCTAGAGGTCTGCGTCTGTCTGTCAGATTAAGGAGAAGATGATGTTGAATTAATAAAAATAAACCAAAACATTTTTATACAGACAAAATGAAGAAGAGATTGAATGCGAAAAGTTTGACAGACGTGAATAAGATTTCAATCATAAAAAGACATGACAATGAAAAGGGTGTGCGAATGTTAATTTTTGTTTTGAGAATTTTTAAGTTAAGTAGGTTATCAAGACTCTGCAAAAATTACAAAGAAGATTTTGTATAGGTTTTGAGATGTTTGCAATGCATATCATATGTGAAATATTTTAAATCAATGTAACGAAAGAAACACTTTCTGCAAAACACGTTTTCTTATAATTTGTATTTAGTTCATTTATTATATAAAAAAAACGCCTCATAGTTAAAGGTGATACCACCGCTAGCTTTGCAGAAGACCATTGTTTCACATAAATGTTCCAAGAACTTGTTGATAAGTTTGGGCTGTAGCTTAGGAATTGCTAGAAAGATGTTTGTGACCTTAAATCGGGTATTGGTTGTGGACATAACATGATTCTAATACGTTGCTCATACAATAACTGGTACAAGAAGTTCATATCGCAGCAAAAGCTGGAGAATGAAACAAAAGTCATATAAATCATGGCTTTAATTTCAGTAAAAAATAAGGCTTCGAAAAATTTCTCCCCAAGAAATAGCCCCCAAATTATTTTTGGAAATTTCATGAACAAAATTTTTGGGGATTCAATTCATGCTTAGAACTAAATTCTCTTTTAATTTTGGGGAGTTAATGAATAATTAAATATGTCCCTAAATCTGGTCTTATTTCCGATGATCAAAAGGCGAGGTTAGAGACTTATTGCAATAACTTTTGAGGACTTATTTCATGGCTTTTTGGGAATTTATACCATTTTCGAATTCGGGGTATAATTTCATGACACAATGAAGCCCAAACTTAGGGATTATTTCATTTTGTTGAAAGTTTTTTTCTGGAGGAGTTATTTCACGGAGCCAAAAAATAAATATTCCAACTCTATAACGTACACAGTTAACCTTATTTTCGAAAAAAAAAATATAAATATGCCATTCCAAAATTCTCTTCGAACTTCACTCTTTGTTGACGTTTTGGCTTTGCTACAATAACATGCTAGTTTTTTGTTCCCAAATATTGTTGCCAAAGTTGGTTCAAGGCAAAGTTGGAAACCTTCAATTGCTGAGGCAGTTGAATCTTATAAGCGAATAGTAAAAGATTTTTGTGCAGAATTCTCCTAATTAAAGTTAGTGAAATATTGACCTCGATTGCAAGTTGGTCTTTGTGAATTGATACCCACTCATCTTCGTCGGTGTAAAACAATGTAAGACGTTAGATGAGCTAAAATTCCGTGAAACTCACGTAGTTCCTTTGAGTAAAAACTTCTTTTCAAAAAAATACATTGCTTGGACACAACACTCACAACGAAAACACGTTTTTAATATATCCCAACATTTTTCAAAGCCAAAATTTAATTCCACATTCCACGAAGTTATCATATACTAACTTTTTGTCAACATTTTAAGCTGGAAACAGCTGTCAGTGTCAAAATAACGTATAATATAGAAACAAACCACTAGATGGCAGCCCCATCTTATATATTTTATTGAGTATTAATTCATCTTAGTTCCAGAATTCAAGGTAAAAATACTCATAAAATCGAAAGACTCTTCTCCATTAATGTCAAACCTTCAAAATACTAATTCCAAATTAAGGTGTGGATAAAATAAAACGAATTTTGATTTATTTTTAGTTGTGCAAAATATTTCTTCCAGTCTTAGTCTTGGTGTGGAGCTCTTAAAACAAATTGCCCCTCAAAAGTCAAACTGTCACTTTTAATAAACATAAATATAAATAAAAAAGAATGTTTAACATGTCATCTAAGACTTGTTATGTTGTTTGTTATAAACTAACTTGCCACACATGCTGTATTCTAATGCTTCTTATGTACAATTTATATCCAATGACACCCAATACCCTGAGGGAGGAAGAGACATCAGACACACAGAAAGTTGTTGAAGTTGTTGTTTTTTTATGTTCAAGGAAGTAAATCAACCCATTAGGCCATCGAGTTGACTTCAATTCGATCCGAAAATTAAGTGTTCTAATCGAATTGTAAGTGGGTTGGACATCTGAACGCCTGGCATTCGGATTTATTACGCCAGCAGAACACAAGAACTGCAGTGAATTCTTTTTTGATTTTGTACGTTTTTAAAAGGAAGACCAAAAAACATAGGTCTGACTGAAGGCTCAAGAAGAAGCAACGAAGAACAAATTTGTTGCAACTTCTTGTTGTATTTTTTTTTGTTGTTTTCGGTTTTGCTGTCGGAATTTATATGATGTCGACCTACGTGATCGGAATTGAGTAGAAACACCACTTAGCCACCCTATATCATTGTGGCGTACTATTTTTGGAGAGATGTATAGGGCTTCACATTCAGATACTCGTATATGCATTAGCCAACGCCGAGACTGAACTGAACTGGGACTTGGATTCCTCTTTTCCAGACACTGAAGATGGGATGGCGAAGATGATGTGGTGGTGTGTTGGATATGGAACCTTTAGGCATCTCACACTTGTTGAATATTATTTTTTCGACAGAAAAACAACAACTTTTATTTTTGATTTCCTCCGCACCATCAGAAGTCTAACGTCTGGGCAAAGGAAGATCTCCATTCCTGATGCTGTATAAAATAAAACACAAAACAAAAATCTAGGGGATATGTTCTGATGGCGTATCGGCTTGGCATTCCTCATCACGTACACTCTTATGCATAGTTAAGCACATTTGACGAAACAACAGGAATTAAGAAACAATTTTAAGGGTTCGACCACCTGTTTAATGCTTTAGCATATATTTCTGCAAGTATTTGGAAATAAAGACTTAACAAAGTTTTTATTTATTCATCTCACACATTCGAAGGAGCGTCTTTTGACAACATATTATTGCTGCAAATAAAAATCTACAAAAAACAAAAACAGCAAACCCAACAACTTTTGAGTTTTGACATTAACTAAAGTAATAAATTTTGTTTAAATGCAATTTGATCACAAATAAATTATTGTATTGACAGTGAAAAGGAGGTGAATGGAAAATTATTGCATTGATGTTTTTTATTATAATAATAATGACGAAAACAACACACGTACCAATAAAATGGACACTTTTGACAAATTCGTCTTCGTTGTCATTATTGTTTTCTTTTTGTGACAAATTGGTATTGATATATTTTTAAAAACAGAAAAAAGACTTTTATTGTAGAAATATTTGTTAAAAATTCAAAGAAATGTTTGCATTCTAAACTGAAGCACCTTTAAGCAAGCTATTAAAAGAAGTACAAAATGGACTTATTTATAGTAAAGAAATATATAAAATAATCTATTGTACGTGCTAGCAAATATCTTTTAAGGCATTTTTTAAGGTTGGTCAACTTCTAACTTCTTCCTACTTCGATAATCAGTTCATGCGATATCCATTGGTTAAGCAAGTGACAGTAATCACTTTGACATGTTGAAAATAGTTTGTTGGGTTCGTACCTTGAAACAGTCCATAAAATACAATGTTGCCTCAATGTAGTGGCTGTAAAAATCTTGTTTAAGATGTGATTGAGATAATTGTATAGTTTTCCAATAACAAGATTCACTTTGATATTAAAATAAACCAGTTACTATTAAAGGAAATCAATGGGTGTTTATCGGGCGGTTTTTTACCATAGCAGTTTAAAATTAAGGTGAACATTTTGGTAAACCCTTAATATCTTACGAACCAAAAATGCTTGAGATTTCAATTAAATTGTATATAATATATTTTTATAAATCCAAAAAATTGAAAAAAATTGTCACGTCGAAAATTTTTCGAATTAAAAATGTTTTTATCTCCAAAACAATTTTGTGCAACGAAAAATAAAGTTTTTAACATCTGGTAAAATTTTGAGAAAAATCGAATTGACGGTTTTTTACAAAAAATGAAAATCTTACTTACTTACTTACTTAAGGTGGCGCTACAGTCCTGTGTGAACTAGGGCCTCACCCAACAAACTTCTCCATCTAGCTCGGCCCATAGCTAGATGTCTCCAGTTTCGAGCTCCAAGTTGGGTGAGGTCACCTTTCACTTGAGCGCGCCACCTGATCCGCGGTCTTCCTCTACTGCGCTGTCCTGTGGGTGCAGATTCGAAGACTTTCCGGGCCGGAGCATTGGTTTCCATGCGCTCTACGTGACCCAGCCATCTTAGTCGTTGGACTTTTACTCTTCTGGCCAAGTCTATGTCGCTGTACAGCCCGTACAGTTCGTCGTTCCATCTTCTCCTCCACTCAACTTCGATGCATACGGGACCATAGATCACACGAAGAACTTTTCTCTCGAAGCGACCCAAGGTGCTTTCATCCGCTTTTGTCATGCTCCATACGTCTGCACCATATAGCAGGACGGGGATGATAAGGGTCTTATATAGCAACACTTTGGTCCCTCGAGAGAGGACTTTACCACTCAATTGCTTTCTTAGTCCAAAGAAACAACGGTTAGCAAGAGTTATCCTGCGTTTGATCTCAGCGCTGGTGTTGTTTTCTGCGTTTACAGCTAGGTAGACGAAGTCCTTGACTACCTCAAAGTTACGTCTGTCGATTGTGACGTTTTGACCAAAACGTCAGTGTTGTATGTCCTTTCTAGACTACAGCATGTACTTTGTTTTGCCCTCATTAACCGTTAAACCCATTTTTGCCGCCTCTGCCTCAATACTCACAAAAGCACCAATTGACATCACGTTCTTGTTTTTCAAGCACGATGTTAAAAAAATCGCATGACAGCGCATCACCTTGTCTAAAACCTTTTTTGACATTCAAAGGTTCTGTTAAATTGTTTCCAACCTTTATGGAGCAGCGTGAATTCTCCATGGTCATCCTGCACAAACGGACGAGTTTGGCAGGGATTACAAAACTAGACATGGCTCTATACAGCTCGTCCCTGTAGATGCTGTCATATGCGGCCTTAAAATCGATGAAAAGATGGTAGGTGTCGATTTGGTGTTCTTGAGTTTTTTCCAGGATCTGCCGTAATGTGAATATTTGATGAACTGTGGACTTTCCTGGTCTAAAACCACACTGATAAGGACCTATCAGGTTGTTGACGATGGGCTTTAGACGTTCACATATTACGGCAGAGAAGATTTTATAGGCGATGTTAAGTAGACTTATTCCTCTATAGTTGGTGCAGTTTAGAGGGTCTCCTTTTTTCAGGATCGGGCAAACAATACTGAGGTTCCATTCATTGGGCATGTTTTCTTCCGACCATATCTTACAGATAAGTTGGTGCATGCTCCTAACCAACTTATCCCCAGCTGCTTTAAAGAGCTCAGCATTCAAGCCATCTGCTCCAGCGCAGCGGCTTTATTAGACTTCAACTTAGATATGGAAATCTTTACTTCGTCTAAGTCGGGAGGACGGGATTGTTGGCTTTCGTCTTCTATATCGAATGGGTCATCCTGCCTGACAGCGGAATTCAGTTCTTCGTCGCCGTTATACAGTCTGCAGAAGTAGTCCTTCCATATCCTCAGCATTGACTGCGGTTCCATTATGATGTTTCCACTTTCGTCTTTGCAGCCTTCGGTTCTAGGTTTATGTACCTGTGAATTTCGTTTCACCTGTTCATACAACTTTCGAACCTCATTCCTGCTTTTATACCTCTCAACATCTTCGACCGCACGCTTCTCATGCCCTCTCTTTTTCCTTCTGAGAAGTCGGCGTTCCTCTCGCCTCTTCTCCTCATAGAGCTCACGAGCAGCTTTCGTCCTTTTATGCAGCGCCGCTTTGCAGGCTGCATTTGCCTGCCGACATTCCTCATCAAACCAGGGGTTCCTTGTTGGTGGCTGTTTGAAACCCAGCACATCAGAGGCGGCTTCTCTGATTGCATCTTAGCAATGTTGCCACTGGTTTTCGATACATTGTGTTGGCGGCAGAGAACTTCGAGAGAGGTTACTTGTAACTCGGTCGGAAAAGGATTTGGCGATCTCTGGCGATTGTAGCCGTTCGACGTTGTATCTTCTCCCAGCACCTCCCTGTTTTGCCTTGGGTATGGAAATCCGAAGTGCTACCTTGGCTACAACGAGGTAGTGGTCCGAGTCGATGTTAGCTCCTCGGAAAGTTCGTACATCCATAATGCTGGAAGCGTGTCTCGCGTCGATCGCAATATGGTCAATCTGGTTGACGGTAGATTGATCTGGAGAAGTCCAAGTTAGTTTGTGGATGTTGAGGTGTGGAAAACGCGTACTGGCTACCATGACGTTTTTTTAAAAAAAAACATTACTGAAAGTTGGTCAAAATTTAATTTCGACTTAAATATTTTTTCAAAAATTTGAGATATTAGCTTGAAACTTAATTTATCGTTTTAAAAATATTATTGTCAACATTTAGTAAAATGATGAGAAAAATCGAATTGACAGGTTTTTTACAAAAAAAAGAAAACTTAAAAGAAAATTTAACAAAAGTTGGTAAAAATGGATTTTCGACTCAAATATCTTTTCAAAACTTTGATATATTGGCTTGAAACTTAATTTTTCTTTTAAAAAATATTGTTGTCAACATTCAGTAAAATGTTGAGAAAAATCGAATTGACAGTTTTTTACAAACAATAAAACCTAAAAAAATTTAAAAAAAAATGATAAACATTTATTTTCGACTCAAATATCTTTTCATAATTTAAAAATATTGGCATCAAACTAAATTTATTTTATAAAAACTATTTTTTTCAATAGTTTGTTAACAAAAAATAAAAGCCTACAAAAAATTACTAAAAGTTCGAAGAATTAATTTTCTACTCAAATTTATTTTCAAAAATTAAAAATATTGGCTTTAAACTTATTTTATCTCACAGATTGTTTTCGAGCTTCAGTAATTTTTTTATAAATATCCAATATAAAATCAACAATACGGTAATTTCGACTGCAAATCTCCTTACCAAAAATAGATTTTGAAATCAAACTATTTTATTATATGCAAAATATTGTTAATTTTTAAGAAAAATTCAACTAACAACTTTTTTAACCCAACGCGAAAACCTACAGACTTTTAATTTAAGCAAGACAAATCGACAGACGGGATGGGAAGTTATCAGTGTGGCTCGCATCCTAGCCTCTTTTCTTAATATAGTTTTAACCTTTAATCTCCTTCCCCTAAAACTAAAAACTATCCAGCAATGGACATTATTTGACATATTTAAGGCACGACTATATTATATATATTTTTTAGTATCCTTATATGTTCGTAATTTTAACTAGCCTAGGCCATTATGTAATTAAAAAATAACCTTTTTTAATCAAAAATGCAGACAACAAACAAAAATAACACAGCCGATTAAAATAGATATCATTAATTGAAATGCAAAATAATTTATATGTCATAGCAACAAATCAATTCGATATCAGAAGGAAATCTTTTTTTTATTCGTTCATATTGGAATATATATGACACGAAACCAACAGCTGCACCAAGTTTGTTTTTCACTAGAAAGATATTCAACATACCGTTATAGATATACAGTGAAAGGATTTGCATCTGGAATCTGGTATAAAATAAATGTTGATTAACAGAACAACTGAAGCAAACCTAAGCCGGTTTAAATATTTTTTAATTTCATTTATTTCATACTTATTGTCAAGTATTAAAAATAGGCATGGCAAAGTATGGTGTCCCTGTCCAGACTCCAAAAGTCCAAACCAAGACCAACTTCTGTTTTGTCTCTATAACCTGGATAACATAACACCTGCATCGTATGCATATGCAATGCATTTATGTCCTGTTTCTGTTTAAAATTTTATCAAAATGGCACAAAACCTGACAAAAGAAAAATTCAACTCAAAAATTTTGTTTAATTTCCACTGACAGATTCTATCACCAAACCTGTCACAGAAAAAAGTGCACATATCAGTGCAACATGTCAACTTTTATAATGGACACATAAATCAACCTTAATCCGGTAACACTCAATTTATACAACCGGAATGTCAAACAAAAGACATTCGTGTCCAACTTTTAAGTCGCCTTTAAAAAAAAAAAAAACGAAAACTAAAAAAAATAAAAGTAAAAACAATTCTGGTTCCGCAATTACATTTTTTCTTCACGCGCGATATGTGAAGTCCGCCATACCGACCGATCGACCAACCAACGGACCGCAGTGCAGCGTAGCCCCATCTATCATCAGCAGCACATACTTTTGCTTGCTGACTCACAAACAACAAACGCAACAAACATCAGCGTTCAGCGCACAACAGAGATCAGAAGATCAGATGCATCTGATGATGAGGAGAGTGTTTGCGTTGCGTGTCCGCGAAGATCGAAAATAGTATCAAAGACAGGGCACTTTTGATTTTCCCTTTTATACGAGTACGCCATTTTTGTTGTTCTTCTTCTGCTGCTTTTGTGTGTCAATCAATGACTTACGCTTGGCCATTACACAGCGCGAGCGATGAGTAATAAATTGATCAGAACGAATAAGTTGCCCCAATCTTAATCTACAGATAGGTCTAGATAGAAACTTCGTGATGCTAATCTCTAGCCCGCTAGCTGGGTGTATCTACATGTAGCCACTAGGTATACGACTTGAATGCCTTGACCTTTCCAATTGGCGTTCATCACCCTCGGACGCGCTATTGAATGATAGATATGCCTTGGCTTGGTTAGCCTTTAGCTTTATAGATTTAGCTTGACTTAGCTTTGATCTGTAGTTGCTGGGTTTTGTTATTCTTGTATTTCATTTCATTCAAAGAGACTCTCCTCGAACCCATTGTACGTACGAGCAGCGAGTCTATGAATTAATTGCAACACACGATGATGATGATGGTGCGATGGTGAGTTGGTGTAAATGCGAACCGGTCCGCCATCATCATCATCAAGCTCCAGACTTACTTTATCCATTCATTGCTTCCACCGACTTTATACTATGAGGCTTTTTCGTCTACAAATCAGATTATAGAATGCGTAGGTGGTAATTGTTGGTGCGGCGCACAATTTTTGGCGGGCTCTGGTTTTCTTGACATTTCGATTGTGGACACATAAATGTCGTAACAGTGACATGTGGCAGCAGCGGCCAAGAGTCAATTGCAAACAAATTTTGTATCTATTGGGATTGTTTTTGTAACTTTAACACTTTTAGGTTCTCCTCCACAAAATTTGTTAGTTAGATACGTTAGAGGAGGTATATGAATATTTGAATGGTTTTCTAATTAAAAATGTGTTGTCTGTTATTTTTTTGGGTTTGTTTCTAAAACAACGCCCTCGGGTGCAGCAATGATTTTTGGTACCCATGTGAACTGGGTTGCAGAAGCAGTGGGACAAAATAAATAAAGTAACAAAAATTGGCGATCAGTCACGTGATTAAGGCCCGTTTTTTCAGAGTAACTTTGGTCATAATGAAACCCATAAGGAGAATTCAGTATAATTGTATTGGTTTTTGCAACCCTGATATATTTTAAGAGATGTAAGATCTGCAGTAAGAAATTAGTTCCTTTTTTAACAGAGGATTGATTTTTAACCCAGAGGCGTTACTCGCATGCTTTGTCTTAGAAGAATTTTTTAGAACAAATTTTGTTACCAACAAAATGGTTAGAAAGGTAGGAAACTTAAAAAAAATCATATGTTGTCTTGGACTTTTTTCGGAATTATTTAAAGGGAAACAATTCGTTCATACAACAATAATTTAACTATTTTCGCAACGCACTTATTGGAAGCTCTCAAAAGTGAAATTAATCCAACAAATGTTGAAATGCTCCTAGCTTGATGTTATATATCCTACAGCTTTCCTCAATTAAGTGGCTTCCGAAGACTGAAAGAGTTTTTCAAATCCATCCAGTAGTTCCTGTGATAAGAGCGTCCAAACAAACAAACAAACAAACAAAATCTTCAACTTATAATATAAGTTTTTATAAGTTTTGTACTTGATCTGCGAGGTAGGGGGAAAACTATAGTTAACTGGTCGGCATTTAGGGATAACTTTTTGCATTAGTTCATATTCAGTGACGAGGATAGCTCCTGGTTCAAAAGATATTTACAGATTCCGGCACTTACAGTGTTACTTATTCCAAACTCTATACACTTGGTTTGGAAAATTATTAATCATTTATTTAACTCCTGAAATATTGCCTTGAGCTAGTCAAAAGACGAATCGCAAGCTGCCTAAACGTAATTTGCCAGTATTTTAATCCACTAAAGGATAATGGGTTTTTTCAGCGTCTTGAGGATAGTGTAACAGGCAAAGAAAAATAATCTATTGAATTCGTGTCAGGTGAAATCCGGAGACATTCTGTATTCCAAATGAAATTTAGAACGTTATTTTTTTTAACCATTTATAGTTCACCTTTGTGAAATGGTACAGGGCCTTTTGAAAAATTTAAGTTCTAAAATTTGTGTCTGTATCCGATTTTAAAGTAGCCTCATTAATATTTTTTCTTTGATATGTCGCATTTACTTAGAAGCCAGCCTCGATGTAAAAAATTGCAGAGCGTCCATCCGTAGTCAAAGCGAAGAACCCAAAGTCATTATTTGTTATGGAGACTGCCTCCTAGTGGCCAACCTATGACTTAAATTCTCGTAAGGACGGTTCTCCATTTTGCAATTTGTTCTCCTTTTCGCTTTTTCGGTATAAAACCATGGAAAATGAATAAGTGCGCTTGTAAACAATACGTAGAAATGAATCTTAGCAAATTTCTTAACCACTGTGACAAATGTGACAACGGTCTAAAACTGTTTACACTTCGAGTGCCGGAACCTATAAACATGTCATTTTTTAGTACGTAAGATCCACATGAGACTCTGCATCACAAAAATCACTAGTGTAGTTTACAATTTCATTAGCTTTTAAATTAAAACCGGTACCAACAAATCGGGAGTATCTTCTTTATTCTTTATATCATTGGACAACATTTTGTTGAAAAAATGGCTGTAACAAAACGGATCAACTGCCGAATACAGCGTGTGACCTGTAAATTAGTTGAGCCAAAAGTTTGGAAAGAGAATCATCTCAAGAAACTGGCCACCTAGTTCTTCTGATTTGACACTTTTAGACTAATTTGTGTGGGGACCAAGTTTCTAGTAAAAGCTGATAAACTATCAATATTTGTCGAAATGTTGACGGAACAGATACTCTTTTACTCGTAAAAAATGGTACAAAACTAAAGGGTGACTTTTAAGCTATTATTTTTTTGCAACCCTGGTTTCTTCACTTTAGCCTATAATTTAACCATTAATCGTTTTACAAACGAACAACTCTTGCAAGCGGCACTGAAGCGGCTATTCGGGCTATTGTGACTAAATTTCGCACCAAATTCATATTGTTGGACATTAAACCACCGAAATATGTATGACGCTTACGAAGAGTGCGAACTAAAAAAAATATCGCAGCTGTATCGGCCAGTGTTAATGATGACCATTAATTATCGATTTGTCGCTGTTCGGAGCAATTGAGCCCCTGTTACTCAAAAACGTGGAACATTTTGCGGAGGGATTTAGTTGTGATGCCTTTCAAAATACAGCTTGTGGAAGAATTGAAGCCGAACGACTTACTGCATCACAAAATTTTTGGTGAATGGGCTCTTGGAAATTTGGCCGAAGGTCCACTTTTTTACCGAAAAATTGTGTTCAGCGACGAAGCTCGTTTTTGGCTCAATGAGTACGTAAATAAGCAGAATTGTTGATTTTTGAGTAAACATCAGCCAGAGGCATTGCAAGAGGTAGCATTGCATGCAAGAAAAGTCACAGTTTGGTGCGATTTATGGGCTGGTGGCATCATTGGACCGTACTTCTTCAAAGATGATGCGAATCGTAACGTAACTGTGAATCGTGAGCACCACCGTGAGATGATATCGAACTTTTTTTTGCCCAAAATTTAAGAGCTAGACTTTCATGACATGTGGTTTCAACAAGACAGCCTACGCCACATGTCACACAGCACGCGCAACAATTGACTTATTAAGAGGTGAGTTCGTTGAATATTTTATTTCACGTTCGGGACCGGTCAATTGGATGCCTAGATCGGGCGAATCAACGCCTTTAGTCTATTTTTTCAGGGTCTATGTTAAAGCTCATGTCTATACAGACAAGTCTGCTTCAATTGACGCATTAGAAGCATCATTGAAGCATTTTTCGTGAGGTGTGATACCAGCCGAAATGTTGGAAAGAGTTTGCTAAAATTGGACTTAGCCGATAGACCATTTGAGGAGCAATCAAGGTCAGCATATGCATGAAATAATCTTCAAACATTAAATTATATGGACCGTACTATCGATTCAAATAAAGATTTTTGCCATTTTCTAAATTGTATGTGTTTTTTTGGAAAAACTTTCCTAAAGCTTTTAAGACACCACCCTTTAGTTTTCTTCAAAAACATTAAATGTCACAAAATTTGATGATTCACTACAATTTGGCAGTTGTGTTAAAATATATACATACAAAGGAGGTACTTTTTCAGAAAAGTAATACTGAAATCAAACCAAAAGTTCGTCTTTGAATAATTCATACAAAGTACGTTTCCATACAGAATATCAATATTTTCTTCAAAAAAAAAAGTAAGAAAAAATCACTTCGTTTTGAACTTCGGATTAGTAGGAAAAAGAAAGACTTTACTTGACTAGAGGTTAACAATTCGTATAGTAATGTTGATCAAGTGCATTTAAAATTATTGTCCTTAAAAAGGAAAAGAAGAAAAACTCAGTATTGGAATTGAAGTAGTGTTTTTAAAAACTTACATGGGATGGAATCATCTGTAATTATAAATAAAGTCATTCCTTACTTCGCTCTGATGTAATTTTTAATTCAGTTTCATTTCCATTGGAAACTAGGTTATATTCATTTCAGAACACATTTTTTTTTATGTCATAAGAGATAGTAATAGCGGTGAATAAATGTCTCATGATTTACCTAGACCAATAATTTCAAAAAACCTACACCAGCTATTAATATAATTATACCGGCGGTATCAATAAACATAAAACATATAAATAATGTTCGATAAGTTATAATATAGAATTCAAATTATGACTTAGAACATTTCATATAGGTTTTAATCACCTTGAAATGTGTGATTCAAAACAAACTTTCTTCGAAGACAAAAACGTAAACGAATTTCCTGGATTTCTCTGAAAGTTGGTACTAAAAACTTATGATCACTCCATCTCATCGCTCAAGATGGAAATCAATGTTATTTTTTTATATCCACTCTATGCGGATTTGAAATCACTTGAAAACTTAACGAGAGATAAACATATCAATGTTATGGCGTAAGAAAATGCGTGGTCAATGGCATAAACAGTACACAAACACATAAACATTTATGATATAATTCCCGGCACACTTCAGCGGCGGCGGCACGCACACAATATTCAAAAATCTAAAGAAGAACTCTTTGGAGAAAATGTTGAATTGCATCCGAACTGAAACCAAATAAAAATCAAATGCAAATTGCAAAAATAGAAAAATCCAAAATATATATCCAAAAGATACATTCTCAAACTTCACATTAATGGTCTACTCGTATACAATAAACGACGACGACTCATACATACGTTAAGTCCGTCCGACTCGATCTGCAGTGGACCTCATAAAGAGTCTGTCTGTCTTGTTTGATTTTTTTTTGGAATCTCATTCCTCCAAACTGGCTGCCATTGCACAGTTCTTTTTCTATATATATACAAACTTATATAGTATACAGTGGAGTATATATAGATAATATGTTATTATGCAGGTGCAGTGAGCTTGTTTTTAGACCGCCAACTATTTATGCAGCACTGCATGACGAGCTCGCTAAAGGCCCATGGCATATAAATTAATTTGATTTTATGTTTTCTGATGAACGACCAAAAATAGACGGCACGATCTACAAATTTGTTTAGGGTTACCATATATTTTAATCTTTGAAGAATTTTTTTTATGTTGAAGAAATAGATCCTTGTTTGTCCAATTGAAGCCTCATGAAACTTTAAAGCAAATTTATGCTTGCAAGGCAAGCAAGTGTCGGTGGTTGACTTGATCATTTTATAAAATGTCAGGTTCAAGCCATATGCTTTTGCAATGGAAAGCTTTTTCATACTTTAATAAGTTTATACCATTCAACAATTTAAATGGCACGCAAGTGCCTACCCAGTGTTTTGAGTTTCCATCTTCCCTTCATGTGAAAACATGTAGATATAATTTCAATCACTTTTTATTTTTTGAGCATTAGACCAGTTTATACCAATAATAATTTTTCCAATAGGTGAATATCAATTTAAACACAATGTTTCATGCTTTAGTCTAGACTATACCAATAAATGGGTTTTGTTTTGTTTTTTAGATGCAGGACCAGTTTATACCAAACAACATTTTTTTTACTCCAGTTGCGGTCCAAGTTTTTTAAAGTTTTTTTTTTTTAACATCAATAAGAACAATTTATTAATCACTTTATACCAATAAAAGCAGAGAAATAAAAGGAAAATACTTAACATAGTCTTTGTTTTTTTTTTTTAAAAGAAACACACACTAAAGGGGATATTACTACCCTTATTATGCAGAGGCACAGTGTGGGATCTAGCAAGAGGAGAGAGGGTTTAAAAGGAGATGTCGGTGCATATTGGTTTTCAATTCCTGAATATTGCAATGACTTAGAAATACAGAGTGTGGTAAGGCATTCCACATTCGCATAGTACGGCTAAAGAACGAATCTCTGTATTTAACAGTACGACCGAAGTTGGGCTCGAGGGTATACTGATCAGCATTCCTAGAAGCGCGAGTATTACGGTTGAACTGTTTAAGGGCAGGAATGCAACTGGCTATTTCACTAGAGCATAAGCCGTTAAAATAACGGTAAAAAGGGTCAGACAAGAGACCTTACGACGAAGTTCAAGCGAAGTAAATGAACTTATGATGATAATATCATCTATCAATTTAAATGCTCTAAGTTCAATACTATCCAAGATGCTTAAGTAAGTTAGAGGAGCACCAACCCAGAGATAGGAGTTATACTCAAGCTTTGGACGTATGTAAGCCTTGTAGATAACAGCCAGATCAGAAGGTGAGAAATATTTCTTGCATAGCCTAAGGAAACCCAAACACCTTGCGGCATTTTTGGCGACATCGCGTATGTGATCATTCCACAAGAGATGGTTGGTGACACACATACCGAGAATATTGAGGTGTTCAGTCTCATTGATGCAAGTGCTATTCATGGATAATGGCAATAGGGTATATCTCGCTTTAACGATACAAGACAGCATTCGGGTTTCGAAGCATTAAATTTCACACCGTTTTTAATTCCCCATTAAACAATGCTGTTTAGGTCGGAAATGAATGAGCTTATCATATTTTGTCGTTGCAATTCCACATCCGAAAAAGAAAGATGTGAATCTGAAAACGAATATGAAAAAGTAAGAGTGCTATCGTCAGCGAAATAATGTATTGAATTAGATGTTGTAGACAGAATATCATTAATAAAAATGACAAAGAGTGTTGGAGATAAAACAGAGCCTTGGGGCACACCAGCATTTATTTTATGGTTTTCAGAATTGAATCCATCCAATACTACTTGTATTGAACGATCCAAAAGGTAATTACTAATCCAATGGAGCAGGGATTTATGAAAACCGAAAGCACGCATTTTCGATAAGAAAGCCTGATTCCAAACCCTATCAAATGCTTTTGAAATATCAAGTGCAATAATCATACTTTCTCCAAAACGATGTAAAGATTTGTTCCAATGTTCGGTGATTGAGAAGCTTTCGATCTTCAAGATATTTTTTGAGCTGATAATCAATCAGCGTTTCCATGACCTAGGAAGGAAGGTGAGGAAGATTCGCCTTTTTTGGGAATAGGCTTGACAAATGCCGTTTTCCATCGGCTCGGAACGAGACCTGCAGTGGTTTTGCCAGCGTTGAAGAACACCTCTTCAGAACAGTAGCGGGGATAACATCCGTGCCAGCGGATTTTTGGGTGTTTAGATCTTTAAGAACTCTTGCCACAGTACGAGTGCAAAAAAAAAGATTGGTCCCATAGAATCACTTACTCGCTCAAGTACAGGCGGAGTCATAACACTCACTGGCAGCGTAGAATTAGCGGCGAACTGCCTAGCAAAGAGATTAACTTTCTCTAAAGAGCTTACAAAAGGAGTGCCATTGACAACGAGCGTAGGAACCGAAGAAGAGAAGAATTCATCATGTGTTTTACAAATGACCAACAATTTTTACTGCCTTTGGACATTGCAGTATTTTTTGCCGTAAATTTGGGTCATGTAAAAATTTGGTCCGTCGAATATGGGCGTTGCAGGCCTTCCTGGCTTGTTTGAACTTTTTCAAGCTTTCCTCAGTACGGTTGGCTTTATAGCAACGGAAACTAACCTCTTTGGCCCTAATAACCTCTTTACAGCTCGCATCAAATCAAGCGTTTTCCTTGGGTCTGATACTTTTAACCCTGTTTGGTATAAAAGTTCTCATTCCCAGGAGAATTAAACTTGTGATCATATCAGCGCTGGCGTCAACGTCACTTTCGAGGAAGCATAGTGACCAGTTCAAAATCCTGAAGTAATTATTGAGACCTTCCCAGTTGGCTTTCTCGTATTGCCAAACGGTTCTCTTACATGTTTTTAATGGGTGAACAAAATTTTTAATAATATTTCATTCCTTAGACCAGTTTATACCAATGAACAGACTTAAAGCCAAAATGTTTTGTTTTGTTTGTTTGATATAGGACCAGTTTATACCAAACACGAGGACTTGCTGTATAGGAATACCCAAGTCCTTGTTTTGCGTTCTTAATTTTATTCATTCTTTTATACCAGTAAGAACCATAAAATGAGCTATTTTTTTCCAAGACAATTAAAGTACACACCATTTGTCAAGAAAGATCAATTTTTAAGTTTCATATAATATTAACACAAATTATTCCTATTGCCCATTTTTATGTATTTTAGTCTAGTTTATACCAGTCAATCGATATATAGATTTTATTAATGTAGAAACAGTTTATACCTTACAACGATTTTTGAACTTTCATTTGCTGCACGAAAACTAAATTCTTGTTTTGAATTCTTAATTTAAGTGTGTTTTTATACCAATAGAATAATAATATTATTAATTTTCCTTCCAAGACAGTAAAAGTACATTGTAACAATCATTTTCAGTCTATGGACGATACTTAGTCAGAAAATGTTAACGCAGGTGCATTTGTTTTCATCTAAACTTAACAAAATGTTTAAACTATACAGTTTCTTTTAGGCTAGTGGAAAAATACGCTCCTTCTTTGTTTATTTCAACTAAATTTCTCTATCAAACGATTTCTTTAGAGTTGTATAATTGCTTGAGACCAGGGAATATATGAATTGACAGATACCAATTATTAGAGTTTTTATACCAATAACAAAATTGTAGTTAGTTAAATATTTTAATATCAATCACTAAACTCCAGTTAACTAAATCAAAGAACACGTCATGGTAACCCTGCACACAGAAATATTGGTGGTCGCACATAACTAACAGGTCGCTAAATTTATTTATAACTGCACTCGAATGTTGCGGGTGGCTTGCGGCTTGAGTATACTTGCCTAGTGTGTATAGAAGCTGCAATGCTGCCCCCAGATCGAAGCCAAAAAATAAAACGAAACAACTTGCAACATGAATACGCATTCTTATAATTAAATTCCGAGACCTGTAACACACCAAAACCCACCGCTTTACCGCCCATCCGTTCGCTTCGACTTTTCCATATAAGTATAGAAGGCAATAAATTTCGATTTTATTGAGAGATCGCAGCCGACCGATCAATCACTTTTTCGATCGATTGGTCTAATTGAATATATTGTAGCTCTATAGCTCTAGCTCTAGCTCTGGCTCTGGGTGTGGCATATATTCTGAAATCTTTTTCAATACCCTCTCTTCCTCTCTGTGGCACATTCCATCTTACATCTTGTGTTTAGAAAATATAATACTCTCCTCCATACGACTCGAGGGTCGCGACGACTTTATACTTGAATTCAATTCCTAATTAATTGGGTGGCTGATCGCAAGCCAACGATACCAACGCAAAGCGATCATTTAGTCTTGTCGAACATATTTTCGCCGTGTGCAATTATTGTGTACTTTTCTGTTTTCTGTTAGACTCAATACTCGGATAATAATTGACTACCCGGTTGCACGATAGAGGGTTAATTTAAATAATTGCCAGCCATTGCCAATTAATAACGGTCATTAGTTTGAATGTTGCAAAACGTGCTAGGCACGATTTTGTTTCTTAAGCTACACGAGCTGCACATATAACGACTTTTTTTTCGAGAGCATAAATTAAAAAAAAAAAAACAATCATCAGAAAATAAAAATCTAATTCATTTATTCAAATGCATTTAAATAATTTTTAAAATTTTATTTGTTTTTTTAGTGTGGTTTAGATTTGTATCGTAAATTTTACTTTCGTTCTTATTGAAATAATTTATGAAGTGTTAGGACGACAACGGATGACGGACGACAACGACAACGGACAACTTCAACGACAAAAACGAAAACGTTAACGACAACGACTTTAAGCTCTAAGCACGTTAGATTTCTATTTATGTTATGTTGATGAATTAATTATGAATTTAATTCAGTTCACGTATAGAAGAATATTATTTTACTATGAAGAAGCTCGCTTAAGGCCAGAAGGAAGACCCGAAGACAGTCCGGTCTATCTGTGGCGGAAACATGCAGAACGATGGTTTTAATACCGGCAGCAGTGTTCGAAATGACAAGAGCCTATGAGAGATAATTATTATTAATATATTGGAAACTCCATAAATAGGTCGGTAATGAATTTTCTATAATAAATTGTCACATAAAATATATATAGAAAAACAAGAACTGAATTAGGGTCACAATCTTTAATTCACAAACTTCGATAAAATAACACACTTTCTATCAAATATGATCGCCTTGAGTATGATGGTTCAGGTTCTCTTTTTTATTAATGATGTCATATTATTGAAAGCAATAAAAATAAGTAACTAGGTACAAAAGTTGGTTGTGGTTTGAAGTGATTGTGATTGAAAGTGATTTTACATATTTGGGTGAGCGATTACATTAGTTTTTAGAAACTTATTTGGAGAATGAAAAAAATTACAAACGCTCAATTAAAAACTGTGAGTTGATAATTACTCACTCTATGCGGAGCTCGTGCAATTTGTAAAGTTGTCTAGTTACAGAAATGGAAACTTGTGCATGATGGCCTTGAGCGAAAGTGACGCGAGACATTTTGGCGCTATGTTTGTTTTGGCTAGCAGCGCATGAAAATATATGAAACGATTGAAAGCATTTATGGACACGTTGTTTTGGTCTAAATTAGGTGCTTGTCATTTTTGTCTTAGTTTCACATCGACTTTGAATATTAATGAATGCTGTTGGTTGAAACAGTCTCTTCCTTTAATAAGCCTTAGGAATAAAACCTCAATGAATTTTTTAGGGTTTTCCACTAAGAGGTTTCGTTTTGATACCACAGTGAAAGGAGGAGTTGTTTTAGACCAATGGATGTTTATTTTACCCTCACGGCTTTATTTTCATGGAGTTTTTAAATAATAAGAAAAGTGACTGTCTCGATCTTGACTTGAAACGCCAATAAGCTTGAGAACAGATGGCTAACTGTTCTCGAGCTTAATGAAATTTTAATCAAGATCCACGGGTTATAACTAAACTCTTTTCGGACTTTGAAAGTGCATTAAAAAGTGAGTCTTTATACTTTAATAATTGAAGCCATCAACCCTGTAGTTGAACTGACTTGATAACTCAAAACTTTGATCTATTGAAGTGTATATTACTTACTTGACTAATAAGAACTTTAATATCAATGCTCACAACATTGCCAAGTTTATATCTAATCTTGACAATACTTGTATATGAGGCCCTATACTTTGAGGAACTGCTTAAGTCATCTGTCGTATCTTTTGTCTATGCAAACGCTCACTTTTGTGGGTTTAAGTAAACATTTCGTAAAACGGCTTCAATCTCATTCTTTGGATAGATCACAATCTGTGTTTTTAAATGGTTGAAAATCAAACAATTTCAAAGTTAACTTTGGCATTCCACAAGGTAGTCACCTAGGGCCTATTCTCTTCATTTTATTTATAAATAATTTACTTTAAGCGCCATTGTTACAATTTTTTAACTGTTTTGAGATTGCGACGTGATCTTAATTCGTTTTTTGGTCGGTGAGTTCGTAAGTGTTTGCTTCTTTACCTTGATAAATGTAGAGCTATGAGGTTTTCGAGTAATAATTAGTAAGGGTTATTTAATTGTTGACGGGATAAAAACTGATCTTTTGATCTTTTTGTTATGAAACAGCTCTTTCATAACGATTGTTTTAGAAAATTGCTGAAAACATTTGTCAGGTCTGGGCATCAAACTATGCAAATTATGGTAGCACTTCGGATTTCCAGACCCAAGGCAAAACAGGGAGGTGCTGTGAGATGGTACAACGTCGAACGGCTACAATCGCCAGAGATCGCCAAATGTATCGAAAACCAGTGGCAACATTGCCAAGATGCAATCAGAGAAGCCGCCTCTGATGTGCTGGGTTTCAAACAGCCACCAACAAGGTACCCCTGGTTTGATGAGGAATTTCGGCAGGCAAATGCAGCCAAACAACAGGCACTCAAAGCGGCGCTGCATAAAAGGACGACAGCTGCTCATGAGTTCTATGAGCAGAAGAGGCGAGAAAAACGCCGACTCCTCAAAAGGAAAAAGAGAGGGCATGAGAAGCGTGCGGTCGAAAATGTTGAGAGGTTAAAAAGCAGGAACGGAGTTCGAAAGTTTTATGAAGAGGTGAAACGAAACTCACAGGTACATAAACCTAGAACCGAAGGCTGCAAAGACGAAAGTGGAAACATCATAGTGGAACCGCAGTCAATGCTGAGGATATGGAAGGACCACTTCTGCAGACTGTATAACGGCGACGAAGAGCTGAATTTCGCTGTCAGGCAGAATGATCCATTCAACATAGACGACGAAAGCTAACAATCCCGGCCTCCCGACTTAGACAAAGTAAAGATTGCCATATCTGAGCTGAAGTCTAATAAAGCCGCTGGAGCGGATGGCTTGAATGCCGAGCTTTTTAAAGCCGCTGGAGATAAGTTGGATAGGAGCATGCACCAACTCATCTGTAAGATATGGTCGGAAGAAAGCATGCCCGATGAGTGGAACCTCAGTACTGTTTGCCCGATCCTGAAAAAAGGAGACCCTCTTAACTGCACCAACTATAGAGGAATCAGTCTACTTAACATCGCCAATAAAATCTTCTCTGCCGTAATATGTGAACGTCTAAAGCCCATTGTCAACAACCTGATAGGTCCTTATCAGTGTGGTTTTAGACCAGGAAAGTCCACAGTTGATCAAATATTCACATTACGACAGATCCTGGAAAAAATTCAAGAACACCAAATCGACACCCACCATCTTTTCATCAATTTCAAGGCCGCATATGACAGCATCTATAGGGACAAGCTGTATAGAGCCATGGCTAGTTTTGGCATCCCTGCAAAACTAATCCGTTTGTGCAGGATGACCATGGAGAATTTACGCTGCTCCATAAAGGTTGCAAACAACTTAACAGAACCTTTCGACTTTAAAGAAGGTTTTAGACAAGGTGATGCTCTAGGTGCAACACTAGAGGCACTATCTTTCAAAAGCATGTAAAATTACTAGCATATGCTGATGACATTGACAAAATCGGAAGAACTCAGCGTGATGTCAATGGGGCTCGTCTACCTAGGCTCCGTTGTAAAGGCAGAAAAGAACACCAGCGCTGAGATCAAACGAAGAGTAACTCTTGCTAACCGCTGTTTCTTTGGGCTTAGAAAGCAATTGAGTGGAAAAGTCCTCTCTCGAAAGACCAAAGTGTCGCTATATAAGACCCTTATCATTCCCGTCCTGCTATACGGTGCAGAAGCATGGACTATGACAAAAGCGGATGAAAGCACCTTGGGTCGCTTCGAGAGAAAAGTTCTTCATGTGATCTACGGTCCCGTATGCATCGAAGGGTAGTGGAGGAGAAGATGGAACGACGAGCCGTACGGGCTGTACAGCGACGTAGACTTAGCCAGAAGGGTAAAAGTCCAACGACTTAGATGGCTGGGTCACGTAAAGCGCATGGAAACCTTTGCTCCGGCCCGGAAAGTCTTCGAATCCGCACCCATAGGACAGCGCAGTAGAGGAAGACCGCGGATCAGGTGGCGCGCACAAGTGGAAGGTGACCTCATCCAACTTGGAGCTTGGAGCGCGAAACTGGAGACATCTAGCTAGGGACCGAGCTAGATGGAGAAGTTTTTTGCGTGAGGCCCTAGTTCACACATGACTTTAGCGCCACCTTAAGTAAGTAAGTAAGTAAGTTGATGCATTGTAAAAGCGTGTATCGTTACATTTTTAGTAATAAGGTTGTATAACCTTTTGAAATGTGAAACGATGACTTCTAAAAAGTGATTGCTTCCTAAATAGTGTGCTATTCAAAATGAAACCATATATTGGAAACTATTAGGTTGACTGTGGCGTATACGTATTTTTTTGTAAAGCAAATTTTATTCATTGGTTTGCTGACGTTTTACATTGTTTTATGTCAGATGGATGATAAGCACGATTGTAATATTGTTTTTTTTTTTTTATCAATTTAACTAAATATTGTTGAACATATTTAAAAGGGTATAACAGGGACTTTTAGGACAGCAATTTCTTTCGTTTTGGTTGCTTTTTATGTATTAAGTCCTTACAAAGTTTCACTGAAGAGTTGAAAGGAAAGTATCTGTACCAAAATAGTTCATAGAAGTTTTGTAAGAAGTTTCAAAACATGCGACTTTAACCGGTTTTTAACGTTTTTAAAGGAAATACAAGTAGATTTTGGTCCATTGAACAATACAAAAATCTTAATGTGGCACAGGTTTGCAAATGTATATCATTTTGAGCTCAAGTATAACAGCGAACTTTTTGAGTATTAAAATATCACTCAATCGACAATCTGTGATTTCATTTTCACTTTTAAATGCTAAATGCTACGTTAGAAAAAAAAATTGCTTTCATTGGATTCCATCGACTCCTACTGTTGTTGGTTTCTTTAGGTCTTGTAACTCTATTAAAATATAGTCAACTCCAATACTACATCCCAGTTAAGCGAGTATGGTGTCGCGCAACCTAATTTCATCACACTTCAAGTGGGCGAGATTCTGGAATGAGCCTGAATGTGATAAATTCAGCAAAAAAGTAAACACTGTCGTAGATAGAGATATCCATCGCATCTCGCAGAATTAATGCGCGGGCAGATTTAATAAAAACGAAAAATAAAAACAAGAAGTAAGTATTATAAATTTGCATTGAGAGATTCACTTCAAATTCATATATGAATCTAGGTGTACGAATAAGTACGACGAAATACGAATACAGTAGGGGGGGGGGGGGGGGAGATAGATTGAGATTTTATATACCGTCAGGGATTTTGTGTTGACATTTGGAAGCAGTTTTCCTTTTATAAACCTTTTTTAAAGTGTAGACTTTTTATAAGGATTTACAAAGCCTAGATGAAGAATTATAAGTCCTCTGCTTTGTATGTTTATAGGTATAGCTTTTCTTAGAGGAAATGCATCTTGTAGGTTGTGGGTGGAGTTGATGCTGTCTGGATGATGTTTTTATAAATGAGACTTGGGCATTTATTTCTTTTTTTATGATCGGGTTTTATGAGTTTATAGGTGATGTGTGAATGGGCTTTGCAGCACCCACTCACTTTGTCCACTACTTATCGAATAATCTTTTTAAGGTTTGTTAAGTTTGAGGAACAATTACTGAGAAGTGCGATGGTGACTGCTGTCCTTTGAAGTTGTGAAGTAATATAAGTCTGAGTCATTTAGTTTAATTTTAATTAATTTCAAGTATGTTTTTATTATTTCTGACATAGTTGCAGACTTTGACCATTGGTGCAATTCAAGTCTTATGACTTCTAGAACAATATTTATCAAATTAGAGAAATAACCAAACATTGATATCCCTGAGCTGATACTGAAAATATTCGAAACAGCCACGTGAAGCAACAGAAATTTCTTTGTCGGCAAAAGTGAAACTGTTAGGAACATATCAGTTACTGGGTCAAGTTACTGATTGGCCGAGTAAACTTTTTAGCGCTTTAAAACAACTATAACATGATAATATGTTTTGAAAGTGTTGGTGTGTTGGACTTTCATACCAGAGGTCTTGAGTTTAAGTATACTTCACGGGTACTGCCTCTTGAGAGAAATTGACAAATTCTCCAAAAGTAATTCTTGTCATGAGAAGTGCTTTTTCCCATTGGACGTTCGGATTCGGCTAAAATCTGTAGGTCCCCTCCATCCCTGACAATAGTACTTGAATGGCTAAGAGTTTTTAGTAACTCGGCCCTAGTTCTCCACGGACTGTTGCGCCACACAATTTATTTATTTAGAATCTTCGCTTTCAAAAAATCAAAATAAATCTGGATTCTAACACAAAAATGGTGAGGTTTTTTTCACCTTTAAGGCTGAGTCAAAAAGACAAAGTGTAGGATTAGAGCAACGCCGGTACAATGCTTTCATAAAACGTTAAGTATGGAAATAATTAAAATTCTGCACGAAAAGTTGGCGATTATTTCTCGAAGAAAAATTCCCAATCAATACCTTGAAGTTGGTTATATCAATTAGAAAACGAGGATATGGTTAGAAAGAAGATACCGATGTACATTGGCTTTAAATTTCTGAACATTTTAAAAAGTGGGAAATATTTAACCTGGTAAAATGTTACACACTCGTGTAATGTGGCTAAAAAAATCCCTTACTAAAAATTATTATTCCTAGAAGTGAGGTTTTAAAGTTGAATTATTTGAGAGAAGGCATGCAACTGGCTGTTTCACTTAAGCATTGTTTATAAGAATATCGATAAAATAAGCTAATTCATAAGACCTTTTGTCAGTGTTCAAGACTAACAAATGGTCTATCATCTTTATAGCTCTCTTTTCAAATTCTGTCCAGAAGACTTAAGTATTATTATTAAGACACCAGCTCATATCAGAATTATACTCGAGTTTTGGACGAATAAAAGCCAGAATTTTTGACAATGCCATATATGTGATCAGAGAACGGTTCTTGTGCAAAATGCACATACCTAGAACTAGAAGCTATTTTTAGTGTCCTTGATTCAAGTAATACCCATGGATAGTGATATTGGGTGAACATTACGCTTTTGCGACAGTATACACAACATTGACAGCATTAAACTCTACACAGTTTTCGCTTCCTCATTGGAAAATTCTGTCAAGGTCAGAATTGAATGGGCTTATAAAAAGATGTTTAGATGAGTATCTAAAAAGGAATATTAAAAGCTAAAGGTACTGTCACCAGCGAAATAATTAAGTGGGTTTGAAGTTTCAGATAAAAGATTATTTATAAAAGAAGGGAAGAGTGTCGGAGACAAAACGGAACCCTGAGGAACACAAGCATTTATTTTGTTTAGATTAGATTTGAAAGCGTCCAATGTTGCAAGAAATGACCGGTACAAAAGGTGATTTCTTACCCAAAGAAAGCTTGATGCCAAACTCTATCAAATACCTTCCTCCAAAAGAATGTAAAGATTTGGTCAACGGTTCGGTGAGATTACCAGTAGACCTATTGTTTTCCGTAACAAAATGTCATTAAGACGCTTTCAATCTTTAAGATACACCTTAAGATGAAAGTAAATCAGCTTTTCCATGACAATGGAAAAAAGAGTCATAAGTGCAATTCAACAATAGTAAGAGGGAGTAGAGAATTAAAAAAAAAAAAATTGGTCCGCGCAACAGTCCATTGAAAACTACAGCCCAGTAACTTAAAACTCTCAACCATTTATGTGTGCTATTACTGTTGTCAGGGATTTAGAGGACCTTCAGTTTTAAGCCGAATGCGAACGGCTAATTTGAGAAAGCACTTTTCATGACAAAAATTACTCTTGGAAACTTTGTCAATTCTTTGCAAGATGCAGTACCTGTGAAAAAAATGTAGATGGCATAGGCAGGGATTGAACAGAAGACGTCTGGCATGATAGTCCAACGCACTTTTTTTTTGTATCTATTAGAAAATATGAAAAAAAACTTATATCGATATCCTTTTTTATTTGTACTTAAAAACTACTTAAAACAAGATCCTTAATATAAAACTTAACGCTAACTTAAACTTCCTATTCTATCTATAAACTACTTAAAACTAGCAGCAAATCTAACTATCTAACATTAATTTTTTTTTTTTTTTTTTTATTTAACATTTTTTTTATTCCATGTTATTTTTTTTTTAAATTTTTGTTTGTGTATGTATTTGTTTTTTTCTTTTTTGTGTCAGCATTCCTATTCTATTTAAAACTAAACCCTAAAACTATAAAACAAGTAGGTAAGCCGACCAAGGCCTAAGAAACCATCCCGACAACCCACTATCAAGTGCCGATTGAAGCCACCAAAACTGGTTCTTCTGCTTCACCATATCAGTTCGGTCCCGTTCTGACACGGCCCTACTGAACCAAAGGGGCTCTGCTCTGCGTTTTGCCATGACTTCCCGATGTCCCGATTGTACAGGAGTCGCCTATCTACGGTTCGTCGTCTGACGTGGTAGATAAGCGGAACTGCCAATCAATCCTGTATCAGACCGCATGTGTCTGAAAAGAGGAATAGCATTTTTGAACCCAACCGGGATAGAAGCACTTAACTAACTTAAAATGAGCCCTAAATTACCCCATCATTAGATTTTCAAAATTATGTTTGGTTGAGAAAGTCTCCAAAAGTTTTAGCTTTACGACTTAAGTTTGAGGATATGGGCTTAAAAGTACAATTCTGAGTTCCGCGAACTAAGCAGCCCAAAAATAGCATTTAAAGACGCGATCATTAGTTTTTTTAAAATTTGTTTTGGTGTAAAAAAAACTCCAAAGAATTTCAACCTTTCGACTCAATTTAGGGGGTAGGCGTTGGATATACTAATTTTGAGTTTCACTAACTTAGGAGCCCTAAATTCCTTCATCAGTTTTTTGGAATTATGAACCTAAAGGTGTGGTGTTTCCAGCTTTACATAAAACTGGGAACAACACAAGTTTAGGGGGAAGGGATTTTTAAACCATGTCGGAATTCGAGCACTAAATTAGCAGAAAAAGAGCTCTAAATTTCTCCAGCATTAGGATTTCGAAATTCGATTATGGTGCTTCCAGCTTTTCGGACCAAATTAAACCTTTATAAGAATATGAATTTAGCCAAATAAAAGTTATTTTGAACTCTGAATTGCTAAACTATTTACGAAGTAAAAGTACATCTAAGAATAGTTTTGCTTAAAAAAAAACATCCATTATTTCACATTTTTTTTAATAATTAAACCCAAAATATAACTAATTTTATCAAGAGTCCCGAGTCCTGAAACTTTTATTGTCAGTAAATCTTTCTGGTAGTTCCTAATTTTAGATATGAATGTTTTTAGTACAGCATAAATAAACGTTTCTTAGTTAAATTATTACGATTAGGTACAACATTTAGCTTGATTAAGTACACACATTAATCAAAAAAAGAACTCTACAAAAATATTAAAAAAAGGTCATAAGTTTTTACATATTTTGTTTCAAGTTTTTATACGCCCTTAACATTTTATAACCTTTTTGTAATTATAGCTTGGCTATACCAACAACAGCTTAAAAAATTATGCCCAAACCTTCTTATATTACAACTCCCGCAGTCTCAGTAAAGTACATAAAATGTTTTTTTTTGGTATCAACATTCAGTTAACTATTTTTACACAATCCACAGTAGCTCATTAATCAAAATTACAAGAACTACATAAAGAAAAAAACCTATCTCACTGTTACAACATAAACATTTTATGGAAAAAAAACTACAACTAATTATGTAATATTTTGCGTTACGCCCTCAAAATGTGATTGTTCACACTTTTGGTATGAAAATAATAAAGAAATATAAAAACACAACATTCAACATAACACATCCCTTTTTCATGACGAAATTGATTAAAACTACAATGATGGTGGTGGCGGGCGACGACGGTGGCAGAGTTCGGCGACGCGATTATCAAGCAGCAAAAGAAGAGATTTTTTTTTCTAATTAATGTAATGACATCTATTTTTTTCCAGAACTCCTCCTTCTTCGTATAGCCAGCCAAACCATCGACATCAATCACAATTACATCATCAACATTTTTCATGTCACAAGCGTTTTATATCCAACCTACATCCAAACTCAAGGCGGTCGGGCGGTCGGTGGTGCCGATGGTGGTGTAGAGTATCGAAAAGTTTTGTTATCAATTCAAAGCTATACGATGAGAGGTCGTACGGAAGATAGTTTTCGTGTGTCGTGACCTAAGATATCAATTTTCATTCTGTATACGAGTTTGTCAGTACAATTTTCGGACTGATGAGTAAAAGGAAAAGCGGATACCAAAAATCGCCATAATCATTGTAATCAAAATAACCACCCCTCCCTCCCCAAAAAAGGAGGAAAAAAACAAGAAAAATACTCCATAATTAATTGGCCCAGAAGAGTGAGTGATTCAAATTAACTTGACTTCTGCTCCCGACCATCAACAATATAGACTGAGAGGGAGACTTACTAAACTTTTGTATGCCATATAGTATTATATGATGGCAGCTGTGTGGTGGCGTCAATGTGGCGATGGCGACGCGCATCAGTTACAGCGCGCCATGTCTGGACAATCTAATCAAAGTCAATTTGTCCATAACAGACATTCAAAATGTAATTCATCCAAATCTCTGGGGACTTCCTGTGTCCACCATCATCATCATCATTACACAACGCACACAAACTCTCGGTACCTATGGTAACTTGTTTTGTTTGGCTGGGAGGATGTTTTGTTTTTGAGAGACTTCCGGTTGGAGAAAGAGTCCTGGTTTTTTGTTTTTGAATTGGCCTCCAGCTAATTATTTATAATTAACAAAATGAAAATGATCCAACTTTCTGACACATGGTTTTGATTGAATATAATTCATTAATTTTCATAAACAACATGTAATCCAGTTTCAATTTTTCGTAACTAAATAGAAGAACATATTAGGGAATCGTCAATAATGACAATTTTACCAGTTTTACACTATAGCTTGGAAGATAACGTCAATATAATGCACACAATTAGTGACTTTGAACATTTTTACGATAAAAGTTTGAAGAATTTTTGGAATATTCTTCAATAATTTTTCAGATTTTAACAAATATAAATAACCAAGTTGTCATTTGAAAAAAATCGAATATTATAGAACCGAAATTTGAAGTTTAAGTTGTTTTCTGGTTAGATACTGGTGCAGCTTTTTTTTATATATGCAAACATATGTTAATGACGTTTTCATAAAAACGTTAGCGAGTTTCTTTTTTTTTAAATACAACGAAATGTATTATACAGTTTCCACTTATTATGATTTTTTTGGTTATTATGTTCAAGTGACTACCTTCTTACATTTTTAAGACCTTGTTGATGCTTTTTGTCTGTAGCTAATGAGTTCTGGGAATTTAAAAATTTGTAACATAAATGTAATATTCTGATTCTCAATGTTCTTTCGTTATACTTTCATGTGCATTTTTAGCCACATTTTTTTTTAAATTCGTCATCAACACTTACAAAATTTTCAATGAACATATTTCTTATGAAAAAAAAGAGGAGTGGATGCAACCAACACTGAAAACTTTTCATTCTGCCTGTCGATTTTTTATGCTTAAAAGTTTAGTAGGTTTTCGTATCGGGTTAAAAAAGTTGTTAGTTGAATTATTCTTAAAAATTTTAAAATTACCAACAATTATTTTCACATATTGAAATAGTTTAGTTTTAAAATCTAGTTTTTACTTGCGACATATAGGAACTATATGGCAAGTTTTGCATTCGTGCAAAATTTCTAACTCGAGATTTTAATCAAACATGATATTACGATGGTAGACAAGCCGAAAAAAGTGGGTCCCGCGATTCCGTCCGGTCGGTTTTGTCTGTCTGTCCACGCTCCTACAGCCTAAATCATTGGGTCGATTGAGTTCAAAATTAAAAGTTAAGGTTTTGAGCAGATTTGCGTTAGGAGTTTTTTTCATTTTTTTTTTTAAGATCAAAACTAACAGTGGCCACCATACAATTTTTTGGTCAAAAAACGAAAATTCGAATTTTCTCAAAAACAAACCGATAGATTTTCTTTAAATTTTCTCTAAACTTTTATTTTTTAACTTGGCTTCTTTTAATAAGAAAAACAAATGTTTGTATTGCTCAGGAAAGGTACCGCTCATAGAACCGTTATTTTGTTTTTTAATTTTCTCAGCAGTTTATAAACCGATTTCAATAATTTTTTTTTTTCTGAATAAGCTCTTATATTGTTTTAACAATATTTGATTATCAAAAGTGCAATTTTTTATTGTTTGGATTTTTAAAAAAATATTGAATTTTATTTTTTCAAAATTCGATATCTCAAAAACGTTTCAACATTTTTTTACGAAATTCAAACGTATAGCGTATATTAACAATTTCTAAACAACTGCGTACCAAAAATATTTTTAGAACAAAATTGAAAAATTTTATACATAAAAAATTAATTTAAAAAAAAACAGCTCTAACGATTTTCATAAAAAAATTTTGAAAAATGAAATGTTTTTTTATTTATAAAATGGCATTTAAATTTTTGAAGACAAACTTATTTTTCGGCCGAAATTTTGAATCTTAAAACAGTTTTTTTTTTAATATTTTAACTTTGCATGAGCCCGAAAGAGCGCATTATTTTGACAAAATTGTAATTACATTCCTAGCTTTTATCTAAATTAGTGCATTTGGTACATATTTATGTATTTTTATAACTAAATTTATTGTAAATACCAACGAATATGATATATTTAATCAACAGTCTATTTTAAAGTGTCTATCAAGAAGTATTATCTTGGTAACTTTGTATATGTGATTTCAAAATATTATTCTTTACGAATAAGGTTGTTTCACACATGATTTACTTTCCTTCGCCTATATAAACTTAGTACAAACTAAAGAAACGGGCCAGAAAGAGTATATGTATTTACTATTAGAATCACTTTTTCAACGTATACACATTATACCTATTTATAAAGGTATTACGTACGACTTCTACAACTACTGCTTACGTGTCACTTCATAACTAAAATCCCAAACGCACAAAAGCCTGACTGTAAACAAAACATCAATAGCAATTTCTTGTACCTGTTCGTATGCTTGTTATTTTTTTAAACTTTAACAAAATAAATAAACTGAACGTAAAAACTTCATGTTAGCGCTGAAAACTTATAGAAAAGAAGGAATGTAGTATGTACCTTTTAGCTACCAATAACATTCCTTCATTATCATCAAAAACATGGTTTTATCTATCTATCTGCATAAAGCTAAGCTCGCCAATGAACTATTCTTTATTCGTTTTAGACATCTACCTACCTACCTGTTACCTAACTACACAACCAATAGGCGATCGCTTTACAATTTAAACATTCATGGTCATTCCTCTTTCTTATCTTATTTATTATCCATCCTAGTTCTTCTAATATGAAATTACAATAAAGCTATCTAAGGAAAAAAGCTTTTAAGGAACAAGTTGAATCTATATCGAACGCATCGTAGCTTTATACATAATAGAAACCATTTTTCATATACAAAGATCGTACCGAAGTAAAAGCAGACTTATGAATGTAAATAAAAACAAATATCGGTAAAAGATCCTAAACAGCTGACGTAAGAATGCAAAAGTTTGTTTCATCCCCTTATTAGATACAATATTAAGCCATTTTGTTTTTTATATAAAGTGCAGTGATATAAATAAAATAAGAACAAATTCATCAACCTTCATATGGAAGCTCTTTATGTGAAAATATATACAAGGATAGACTCAAATAAAATGAAGGAAATTATGCTGACTTTTTAGGTCGAAAATTAATTATATCCCTTTTTCTGCTGGCTGCTTATTGGAATGGGAATAATATTTTTCTCGCGCTCCCGCTGAATTTCTCCACTTTCGATACTAACGCCACGCCAACGACTCTGCATCTGGTCGCCCTAAAAGTTTCTGCTCATGAGAGTACTATGGTTTTCATTATGTACAATTGTACATAATGGCATTTATATCTTTGAAGACAAACTTAATGTACAGGTATATTTTTAAATCTTATATAAGTACTTTTTTTAAACATACTCTCAGCATAAAGGAGCAAGTTCGTGCGACCCAGTCGTGCATTTTATTTTAAATAGATTTTTAGTAAAAAAAAATGTTTACCAATTTAAGTAACATTTCTTAAATTTTTACAAATTGGATGAATGAAATTAATTTCAGAGAGATCAGGAACCAAACATCAATTTTTACCAAATTTACTAACTATTTTTTGTAGATTTTATTTTATTATGAAAAAAAGGACTGCTGAACTGCTTCTAAAAAAAAATTGAAGACAATATTTTTAATTTCTAATAAGCTATTTGAATCGAAAGTAAATTTTTATCAAGTTTTAGTATTGTTTTTTTGTTAGGTTTTTAATTTTTGTAAAAAACTGACGATGCGATTTTCCTCAAAATTTTACTGAATGTTAAAAACAATATTTTTTAAAAGGTTAAAGTAGTTTAAAGCCAATACCTCAAAGCATCGCAAGGATATTTCGGCCGAAATTAATTTTTACCAGATTTTATTAATGTTTTTGTTAAGGTTTTTATTTTTTGTAAAAAAAACTGTCAATTCGATTTTTATCAAATTTTTAACAGATGTTAAAAACCTTAATTTTCGTTGTACAAAATTGTTTGGGAGAAAAAACCGTTTTTATTCGTACAATTTTAGTTTTTTTGATTGATAAAACAAACCGTTAATCGGATTTTTTTCCAAAATTATACTGGTTTGGTAACACGTTCCAATACATTATATAAAACTTAATTCAAGTATCAAGCGTTATTGGTTCGTAAGATATTTAGGGTTAACCAAAATGTTCATTTTTTTTAAACTGCTATGGTAAAAAAAACACCCATGCAATTTTCTTGAGAGCCCTTTCTGCATTATTATATCTATAACAACATTTTTTTGAAGTCGAAATCTCTATACTGGTTCTTGAGCTACTAACGTACGTACACTCTGCTATTCGCCTCAAAGCTTCGTCGCAGTGGACTAACAACAACATTGGCCACTCCGTAATTCTAAGGTACTTAGAATCAATTCAAAAGCACACAGACTACACCATCCCCCAACTACAATTCGACAGAAACTTCCAGATTTCTATACCTCCAATATCTTTTTGGGAGGATAGGACATTCTTGGAGGATGAGTCGATCCATTTTTACACAGATGGCTCAAAAACCAAAGAAGGGGTTGGTGGAGGTGTGTACTCTAACCTACTGAAATTAAGTCTCTCATTTCGCCTTCCCAATCATTGTAGCGTGTTCCAGGCGGAACTCTTGGCGATTAAGGAAGTCTTGTCTTGGCTCAAAGAAAACGTGATATCAACATCTGATATTCGTATTTTCTCAGATAGCCAGGCCGCTATCAAATCTCTGGACTCTGTCTCTACAAACTCTATAACAGTCCATAACTGTCGATCATCTCTAATGGAGATGGCACAACAGTTTAATATTCACCTTTGCTGGGTGCCGAGCCATAGAGACATTCCAGGTTACTGTAAGGCAGATGAACTCGCCAGGAACGGTACATTGCAGACCATCCTACCACGTTTGGCAAGTTCTGGCATACCAATCGCTACTTGTAAACTGCTGCTAATGCAAGATGCCGTGAGGAGGGCAGGCACCAGGTGGAACAACATCACCACGTGTCAAGTCACAAAAACCATCTGACCAACACTGGATTTAAAACATTCAAGGTGCTTGCTCTCTCTAAGCGGATCGCATATAAGCTCGATAATAGGTGTCATAACCTGACACTGTCTAATAGGAAAGCACGCCACAAGACTAGGCGTATTCTCAAATGACTTTTGCAGAAGCTGTATGGACGAGGAAGAAACGGTTCTTCATCTTCTCTGCGCATGCCCTGCTCTAGCTCGAAAACGCAAGAATTACCTAGCAGAATTCTTCTTTAACGATCTAAACGATCTAAATCATATCGGTATAATCAGCTTCGCACGTTTCGTAAAGGACTCAAGCTGGTTCCATTGAGCTTAGGAGGAAGCCTCAAGATTCATGTGATATCACAATGGGCCATTAAACTGGTCTAAGTGTTTCCGTTTCCATCTTGGACAGCCACTTTAACCTAACCTAACCTAACTTTATGTACGTACACACGCACGCACAGACATCATTCTAAAAAAATTTTATTTCGACTCTAGGAACCTTGAAACGTCGAGAAATTTCAAAATTTTCAATTTTACAATTCGGGCAATTTGGGAAGTTAATAATATCGTATTATTTTGATGGCTTTTGTCTATCTTCAACCGTTTAGAATGTCAAAAATCACTTTTTGAAATAAGGGAGGAACTATAGTTACGGTGAATGGTGTGCGTTATTGAGCCATTCTGATTGATTTTGGTTTCAAAAAAGCAACCAGCTTAATATCGACGATATTTGGTTCCAACAATATGGCTCAATTCGTCATACAGAACGCTTAAACATCAATATTTTTCAAAGATAGAGTTTGACCTTAAGATCTCTTATCGAAAATGGTATCGATAAATCTGTTCTGCCTTGGGTTAGAATTTAATTTTTGGACTGTTCAAAATATATAAGGACGATTTCAAGTCTATTATTACAAATTTAACGCTGGTGTGCTGCAGGGCTCCGTTTTGTCTCCGACATTTAATAATTTTTTTTTTATAAATTATCTTTTGTATTCTTCTTACCCACTTGATTGATTCGCTGACAGCAGTATCCTCAGCTTTTTTCATTTAAATCCATGTCCTTCAAAGGTGGACAGCGTATATAAAGGATATTTAATTTTGATATTAACAGCATTGGGAATGAAAAATCACGTAGAAAACTTCACTAACGCGTTACCCTACCTCAATGCCGATCTTCATGGGTGGCACTTGTATCGAGGAGACTGAACACCCTTTAATCATAGGTATTTAAATCACAAACCATCTGTTGTGGAGCGATCACCTATTTGACATCGCCGAAAATACTGCTAAGTGTTTAGGTGTTCTCCGTCGATGCAAAAAGTTAAAATCTAGTATAATTCTTGAATTAGTGCCAGTCTTCAATAACCTACTTGATTTTCTTGGATATATTTGAAAAGAGATCCCTACAAATGGTAGGCGATCGCCCTCTTACTGAGGCGCTTGAAAACCACTGCAAGGTATCATGTCCAACATTTTCGTATCACCATTTTCAAAAACAATGCTTTAGTAATCTAGCCAGTTGTATTCCTTTTTTGAAACAATTTTACCGTAAAACATCGTTTTTCTAGCAAATTCCCCAAGCTCCTACGATATTATTTGAGACAGTTAACAGATTTTGAATCTCAAAACCTGAAACTTTCACACACCTCAATATTTTGTATCACTGTGACGAAATTGATTATCCACAAACAAACCACTACAAAGCATTTTTCGATATGATTTTCTGTGGAGAAGGTTTTATACAATCTATGTTCCGGCTTTCAGTTCAGACACTCTTAAGAGATTTCCTTCTCCATGAACTTAAAAAGTGCCCTCAAGAAACCTACTTAATTTGTATCTACCTATAAACCTATAATATTACTTTTCATTCAATAAAAATTGATGATAAAAAGAAGAAAACCACCAAGCATAAAAGAAATAAACTCTAATCGTCATCGCTTAAAGAATCAAGTCAGCTTTTTATTAATTCTTTCGTTATTTCAATATCTACAATATGCAAGTTGCTTATTACAAGAACCTATATACGGATGTATTTTTATGATTACAATCAAAAAACCGCAGTGTGCGCGGTTGTTGAAAAACACCATTAAGTCGCCGACCTCACCTGCATTTGTAATCAACGAATTGTTCCATTTCCGTATGGTAATAAGAATTACATTCAATTATTTTTTCAAAGAAAGAGGTTTTCATAAAAGACTTACAAACCTTAAGACATCAAAGAGTATAAGAACATCATAATAATAATGTACCTCCCCTCTTTATAGTTCCATTGAATTGCTTTAAACTCAAAACCGTTTACTTTTCAGTATTCAAAAGATGGTTTCGAAATCACCCAATCGTCGTCGTCTTTTCGGTCGGTCGGTCGTCATTAAAGTCATCGTCATTAAAGTTCTTGTCGTTGATGACAGCGCAATAATATTTTCTTGTATATTTTTGTTGTTGTTCTTCATACATGCAACAGTGGCAGTCGAAGAATGAAGTGGCGGTGGAAATTGTGTTGCAGCAACATTATTGTTATTTTCATATGGATAAATAGGTTCATGTGACACACCATAAGTTTTTGTTTCTGTGAGAACTGGCACATATTATGTTGGTACTATTGGTTTCTTTGTTACATAAAGCTTCAACATCAAACGTCAGCTTTAACATCCGAAGGTTTTGTCGTTTTAGTTCTAGATAACGAGGCCTATTAAAATGACTTTGTTTAGGTATCTAGATTCTTTTGTTATGCAATGTTGAAAGAGAGGCCTTGTTCTAGAAACTATAAATATGAGTTTCTGGGGCTTAGTGATAAAATTCATCTGCTTTCAATTTCAAAATCTGTGCACGTTGTTAGGATAACTTCTTGAAAAAGAAAAAAATACATAATAAAATGGTTTATAGTGTTTAATATGTTGATAACCAAGTTGAAGTCAGCTTTAAAGAGATAAAAACATAATATCATCTTATTTGATTTTCCTGATTTATTTGAACTTGTGTAGCTTGGAATTTTTAATGTAAACATATGACATTTGTATATTAAAATCATATCACAAAAACATATAATTCATAGTGTGAAAAAGATTACTTTCCATTGAAATCTTTTAAAACGTTTTTTTTGTACAAAAAGCTAAATTGTCGTTTAATGAATTGTAAGTTATTTTCACTTGTAAACTAGCAGAACTTACATGGCAAAATTTTGGGTTCGTTTAAAATTTCGAAATCATAAACATTGACAATTGTGACAGGTGACAGATGACATTTTGTAAATTTAAACTTGACAGTTGTCAAAATCTGTTCCATAAGCAATTTTGAAGAATCATAAAAAAATACCTGACAGTTGTCATCTTTTCATTTCATAAAGAAACTATTATGACAATAAAATGTCAATTATATTTTCACAATTGTCAGGAACTTTCCGACAAATTTGTACTGATAATTCTTTTATGAAATGAACAAAAATTATAATTTACATATTTGCCAGTATTTAATTGATAATTGTAAAAGTGTTGACAGTGAAAAGACCTGAAATAATAAACGATATATTTTCAAGTGAAAGGATCCCTAAATGAAGCAACCACTCATCAATTCATCAGTGTGTCAGAAGTGTAAATTAGCTGGCGAGAAAGTACAATTTCAATACCACAATGATTCAGAAATTTGCAAATTTTTCATGTGTTATTGGATCTTTAATAAGAACTGATGAGCCAAATGAAGGTAAAGGAGGAGGAGGTTTTCAAATTAATGTTACTTCTAACATCGAAAGTATTGGTTGAGAAATGTTGAAAATTCAAACAAAGTACAAATGTTTTGTTCCATATGTAATCGTTTTTCAAACATAACACATTACAATGTATCATATACAGGATGTCCGAACTTTCCGAGTGGCCAACATCGACTCGGACCACTACCTCGTTGTAGCCTAGGTACGGCTACGGAAATTCCGGTTCAAGCCAAAACAAGAAAGTACTGTGAGAAGTTTCGACGTTAGACGGCTACAATCGCAAGAGACTGCCATGTCCTTTTCCGATCGAGTCTCTAGTAACCTCTTAAGAAGTCCTACGCTGACATGCAGCCATTAGAGATCCCACCTATTAAGGGCTAGGTTTCACACGGCCACCACAGCGAAACCCCTGGTTTGACGACGAATGCCGGCAAAGCGCACGCAGCGAAACAAGAGGCATACAAAATGGCGCTCCACAGAAGGACCAGAGCTGCTCGCGAGCTCTTCGAGCAGAAAAGGAGAGTGGAACACCGGCTTCTTAGATTGAAAAGAAGAGAGCATGAGAAGCGCGCGATCGAGGAGATAGAGGGATGTCACAACAGGAATTAGGTGCGTAAATTTTAACAAAAGGTGAAAAAACCTCACAATGGTACCAGCCACGAACCGAAGAATGCAAAGACGATCAGGGGAACATCGTAGTAGAAACGCAGTCTATGTTGAGAATATGGAAAAACCACTTCTCAAAATTATATAACGGCAAATGACGAACCGAATTCCGCTGTAAGAGAGATAGAACCACTCAACCTCGGCGACGCAGATAAACAATTCCGCCTACCCGACATTGACGAAGTGAAGATAGCTATATCCAACTTATGTCAAACAAAGCTGCTGGAGCTGACGGCATCGCTGCCGAACTATTCAAAGTAGCAGGCGATGACTTGGTAGGGAGCTTACACCGACTCATCTACAAAATATGGTCGAAACAAAGCATGCCCGATGAGTGGAATCTCAGCATAGTGTGCCCGATACATAAGAAAGAAGACCCTCTAAACTGCGCCAACTACAGAGGCATCAGTCTCCTTTAACATTGCGTATAAGATCCTCTCTGCCGTATTATGTAAACGTCTGAAGCCATTCATCAACAACCTGATTGGTCCTTATCAGTGTGGCTTCAGACCAGGAGAGTCCACTATCGACCAAATATTCACACTACGGCAGATCTTGGAAAAAATCCAGGAGCTTCAAATCGATACCCACCATCTCTTTATCGATTTTAAAGCCGCGTATGACAGCATCTATAGGGAAGAGCTCTACCGAGCAATGTCTAGTTTTGGCATCTTTGTCAAACTTATCCGTTTGTGCAGAATGACGATGGAGAATGCACGCTGCTCTATCAAGGTCGGAAAAGATCTTACCGATGCATTTGATGTCAAAAAAGGTTTTAGACAAGGCGATGCACTACTATGCGACTTCTTCAACATCGTTCTGGAAGAATTATGCAAAACTCAACCGTCAAAACTAGAATCTTCCAAAGGTACATCCAATTACTCGGATACGCAGATGATATTGACATAATTGGAAGATCAAATCGTGATGTCAGTGGAGCGTTTTCGAGCATTGCAACGGAAGCGAAGAAGATGGGTTTAGTGGTCAATGAGGGCAAGTATGTATATGCTGTCATCGTAAAAGGACATTGAAAAACCATGTTTTGGACAAAACGTCACAATGTATAGATATATAGGGTAATTTTTAGTCCCGTATGCATAAATGGAGAATGGAGGAGAAGATATAACGACGAACTGTACGGGCTGTACAGCGACACTGATCTGTTTAACAGAATTAAAGTCCAACGGCTTAGATGGCTGCGTCGTGTAGAGCCAATGGACATCAGCCCGAAAGGTCTTCGAATACAATCCCGAGGGACGGCGCAGTAGAGGAAGACTGCGACTCAGGTGGCGCACGCAGGTGGGTGAACACCTCAACCAACTTAGCGTGCGAAATTGGACAAATTTAGCTAGGAACCGAGCTGGCTGGAGACGCATGTTGGTTGAGGCCCAAGTCCGCTCGGACTGTAGCGCCACCTTAAGTAAGTAAGTAACACATTACAATGAAATTGTCACGATATATTTGTCAGTATATGAAAATGGCAAATTTGTCACTGTGTTTTCTGAAAAATTTGTTACCTGTCAAATTTGTAGAATTATTAACTGTCAATTTTTATGAAATAGGACCCATTTCTTAGGCTTACATTACAAGATGTTGGAAAAAGTGGTATGGCGATTCCATCTGTCTGTCTGTTCTCGAACCTTCATCAGGCTAAACCATTGGGAGGTCACTAGAGTTTGAACTTGGATTTTTAGATTTTTGTAAAGGGTTTATTTTTAAGACGTGTGGTTTTAAATTTGGCAATACTTTTAGTTTTTTTTTGACAGCTGTCACTTTATCTATGCTCAGTTTGGTTAACTATTTCAGACTTACTTCTTAAAAAAGTTTCTAAATCAAGTACATTTATTTTTAAAATCATGGTTCTGTTCCAAATACGAACAGATTGATTGATTCTTAAAAACAGGTGAATCATTTTTAACGAAATTCTATTTAAAACCTATATTTACGAGTATAAATACTTAGTGATCGCATACCAAAATAATTTTCAAAAACTTGTACATGTATGTTCAAAAAAAAATTAATAACTAGGTTAAGGTATATTTAGTAAAAAAGTTGTTTTGACCTACACAATGAAAATTAAGGATTTAGGAAGTTAAAATATTTCTTAATTTTATGTCACTTGTGATATTATTTTAAATATCATTGCTTACTCTGTTTTAATTATATGCACCATGAAACTTACCTGAAAAGATAAAGAAAAAGGTGTTAATAAATTGAAAAAATTAAATAAAATTCAAAATTTAGTTTTATTTCCAACAAAAAATGTTGTAAATTTGGTCTTTTTATAAAGGTTTTCATTTAGTGCATCTGTCAACTACAAAGGATATAATCTTGCTTAAATATTTAATCTTTAAAAAAGTTATTGAACCTAATTTACAAAATTTGTGTGCTCAGTTTACGAAAATCAGTTATGTCACAAAAATTTTGACAGCTGTCAATATGACAGTTCCTATACCAGCATCAATATTAATACTTATTAGCAATCCAATTTTTATAATCACAAACCACAATACACCCAAAACAAATTGACTGATTTCGAGATAAAGTATGTAAAACGAATCCACTGTCAAACTCGCGATAAACACATCAATCATTAAAAATAAACCAGGACAGTGCACCATCAGAACATATTTATGTAACTCATCTTATTTCAGATTGATTGATTGTCATAATTTCAGTATTTGTCAATCGTCACCATCAAGTCCCAGAAGCGGCTACGACGACGTGTCATCGTCACCATAAACATATCACATAAAATGTGGATATTCCTCTTCTTTTTAAAACCCACATTATTCTCCACTTCGAACCAATTAAAAAACATAGAAATATATTTATGACAGCTTCTTTCTATGATGTGAATGACAGGAACCATACTCGTATGGTTGTGTAACGTAATGCACTTACATACATAAAACCGTAAGTACGTATAAAGTGTCAATTAAAGGATTCTCAATAACCTAACAGGAGGGTGTCTCTAAAATTATCAAAACATTAAAATAGTTCACGCTGTTCTGAAGTCAAAGTCGTATATTACAGTCGATGTCTCTATCGAATTGAAATGTCATATTCATAACGCTAGAATCATCAAAAAAAAAAGTACCGCTCGACAAACACAATATTGACATCGTCTAACGTAATGTCGGTACATTACAGCGCTCAAGTCGTTCCTTCTTAATCCTCACACTCTGACTCCCTGTCAGTTTGAGTTTATGAATGTGAGTGCTGTCCCCGTCGCGTCGCGTCGTCGTTGTCGCTATACGGCTCCGTAATGACATGTCAATCAGCGCAACGTACTCATTGAAGTTTGGGACCATTTTCATTTTCCGTTCGTTTTCGTTCCGTTATGTGTGTGCAATGTGTACTTAGTTCACTGAACCCATGCACCGTGATTCCCGTGTCGGAACCGAATCAAGATGAAAGCAAAAATCCTAAACTCGTATAGGTACCTAACCTACACCATCATGTTCCCTTTTTAGAGTTGATTATTACCGGCACTAGTGCCGGCACCGGCAATGGCAGCCGGTACCAGTACCTACCTGGTTGTGTTCGGTTCGGTTCGGTGTGTTGTTATTGTTGTAATTTGACGTTCAACATTCAAGTCGTTCCACGCGACAGGAAATTACTGATTTTCATAATATTCCCGATTTGGGTGAATGGAATTTGCCTTGTGATGGAAAAGATTTGGCTGCATCTGATGCACTCAGGTAGACAAATCTAAACCGAAACGTAAAACACACCACTCGTACTTCTGGTGTCCGCCGGCCGCCACAGTGCATCGGCCGCTGCCGCCGCCGTACTTATGGATGTGAATGAAATGGTGCCTCCCACTTTGTTTTTGTGTCTCATGATTCTGATGCTAGCTGTCAGATTTAGCCATATACATATTTCGATCTGAGCGCCACCGCCGCGACATCGACATCGATATGCCAGGCCAGGGCAGCAGCGGCAGACAGAAAAATGTTGTGTTCTAATGCTCTAAAACCGGAGGAGTCCCATCATAAATTGTTTTTCTGTCACTTTCGTTCTTTGATCTCGTTAACAAAGTGCAATTTCGTGTTGAAAGGTGGTCGTATAATGTTGGTCGTTACGTTACGTTGCAGTTTGCAATTTGCATCAGTCGGCTAGGCAGTTCATATATAATGATGTGCACTGCACTGCACTGCACTCCACTCTGTACTGCAGCATCTTTTAGGTGCATATAATCGAGAATGTTATGCATTGCGTGCAAAAAGATAGACTTATGTACATATGTGGGATGAGCTGAACATTTTATTTCTGGACTTTCGGGTGGATTATGAAGTTAGGCAACTTAATCGAATTTGAAAAGTGTTGTCGCCCTTATGGTCGTCTAGTTTACGTGTTATGTCGGTCGTCGTATAAGCAGATTGGTGAGTGGCGACCCTTGCGATGATGATAGTGGCGGCGACGACGCGACGACATACGGTGGCGTTGCAGTCGCTCGTCGACGACTTCGTTATGTTTTGTAGGGTTTGAAGCATTTCAAATTGCAATATGATGCGAATATGAAAATACGTATATACATTTGAGCATCACGCATGTATTTGAAATCCCGGAAGCATTAGATTTTTGAATAAACACCCAGGAAACGAGTTAAATTTATGTGTCAGATTATAAAATGAGTTATAGGTTTGAATTAAATTTTGTGTGAAAAATAAATCTTGTTTAAAAGTAATTAATTCTAATTTATGATAATTTGCTTTAATTTGTGTAATTCCCATAAGCTTGTGGTTTTGAAATGAGAATTTTTCATTGGTCAACATAACTCTGGAGGATTTAGACCAGTTTGACCAAAAGGATTCTAATTCTGGAACGTAACGTAAGGAAAAATCTGACAGTTGAAGAAATTACCACTTTATCGCTGTTATGTTAAACTTGTTGCTAATATTGAAAAATACAACAAATCAAAAAAGGTAAAAAAAGTATAAATCATGGCAAAAATATTAAGCTGTCTGACCTTCTTTATTGACAGTGGATTTATATTTATAGCCCCCTTTTTTTGTTTCATCAACCCACACCGCAATTCTCCACATCACCCACTTTTTGTTATAAACGTTATTAAAATTTCATTTTCTGACCTATTTTCAACGAACGAAAGATTTATGCCCGCACCTTTAACCAATTTTTACTTCTTTTTGTTGAAGGAAATTAAAATTCCAAAAACGTTTAATAGTCCCTACAGTGCCCATTTGGTAATCAGTAAATTTGTTACATCTGCTGACTCCATTTTTTTCGTTCGAGATCCATGTTATTGAAAAATTCTTATTTTTAGAGGTTTTATATTTTTAACCTTTCATCTAAACCTCACAAAGTTCGTAAAAAGATGAATTACCTTGAAATTAATATAAAGAAAAGGAAACACTTTCCTTTGCCAGCCCACGTGAGTTTGAAATAAAGGCTATATACCATGACCTCATATAATAAAGTTGTCATGTGGCGGTGGCCGGCGGAGGAGGCGCGTCTGATATGGAATATTTTCAGCCACAAAAAAAGTTGACGTAAGCTAAGTCCAACCATTTCGCATGTTGAGTCGTGGGACTGTTGTTATTTTTATTGTTTTATTTTAACCATTCATGAATTTCCTTTCGCAAAACACGCATCTTATTCAAAACTTATTTTTATAAATATACTACAAGATAACTACCTACACTCCGGTTCACTTGACTGAGGATATTTTTAATACGTTTATTTTTAAATTTTAATTTCCATTAAAATAAAGGGTTTTCAATTAGCGGGGGTAGATTTTGGCGACCCGTGGCGGCCATTTTGTTTTTGTGACAACTGTCAAATCTTTTGTTTATTATTCTGTTGGTTAAACAAAACCACTATTGCAAGTTACACCATTAAACAGCATGTTCAAATAATAAAACTTTATTATCAAAATGACTGTTCGTTAACGCTAAAGTTGCGCTTATTGCGCCCATTTTACGGTAGACGTGGTGGCCTTCACAGTCTAAACTTTAACGTTTGGTGGCCAAATTTGAGATGACCGGTTCAGTAAAAAATCAGCCAACACCCGTAATTTCAGGAAACACAAGATCGGCCGGCAGTCTTTTCGGTGCATAAGAAGTCGGCCTTTCGTAGACTTCAACTTGGCGAATTTTGCGCTGGGACTTGGGCCCACACCCCTAACAAGTTTCAACTGACCCAGGAGCTCAAAATTCATGAAAATAGACAACGCCGTTTGTTCGATGACTTGGCTTCGAATCGTTTGGAAGAGCACCAACATTTTGGCCGAAAAACCATCTTCAGTGAAGAGGCGCATTTTTGGATGAAAAGCTGTGTTAACAAGCAAAATTAACATATATGGGACGACACCAATCCACGCGAGGTCCATCAGGTGATAATGCACCCTCAAAAAGAATTTTGGGCCGGCCGGCGAAGGAGTAATTGGTCTGTACTTTTTTGAAAACGACGTAAATGAGGCGGTCACCGTCAACATGGAGTGCTACATAACGATGATATTTAATTTCTAACTGCCCAAATTGAACCAAATGGACCTAGACAACATGTGGTTCCAGCAGGACGGGGCTACGTGCCACACAGAAAACGCCACGATTGACATTTTGCATGAACGATTTTAGGATAAAGTTATTTCTCGAAGGGGTGATGTGAATTGGCCACCAAGGTCATGTGATTTGACCCCGCTAGACTTTTTAATGTTTGTTTTCTTGAAGTCGCAGGTCTATGCAAATTAACCACAGTCAACCGATGCCCTAAAGGTGAACATAACACAGGACATTGCTTAAATTCAGCTTGATTTATGCGGAAGAGTCATTAAAAATTGGACCACTCGAATTCGTGCCACCGTAAAAAGCCAAGAGAGGCATGAATGATGTCATATTGCACACTTGATGTCATACGTGCACCTTTCAAATAATTTTGTTAATACCTCACACAAAGCTTGTTTTATTTCATTGCAACATTACGATTACCCGCCTTTATTGGAAAGCCCTTTATAATGCCAGATTTTTATATGATGTAAAATGTCAAAAAGCAAGTGCCAAAAAAATGGACTTTCATTTAAAAATGTTGCTAAGGAACATTTCAAAAATGGCATAGTTTCAATTTGTCAAATGTCAAAATATGATAGTTCAAAAGTCAAAATAGTGGATTATTCTAAATGTAACCTCTTTTTGGAAAATGCGTAAGGTCATATTTTGTACTTATAAACAAATTTTTGCCTTGAGATGTCTCTAAAGTCCTGAAATACTTTTTTATATTTTTTATTTAAACCAATTTCTTTTAAACATTTCAATTGATCTTTAGTTTAGTCTTGATGAAAAAATAACTACAGATTTCCTTTGCATAATCTGAAGTCAAGAAATAAGTTAACGCCTTGAACATAACGTTGTGTAAACCTTCAACTAACAGCAACAGAATGATGGTACACCAAGATTTATACGCATTTTTCAACTAGGTAAAATTTTTTAAGTTTAAAAGGACAGCCTCAATCTAGAGTCACAAAGTGTTCGTTCATAAAACATTAAATTCATGTACGAGTAAAATGTGCGGCAAACTGACTAAAGATAAAATGCTTCCGAGACTCCCTTATTGGAGTCATACGGATGTGATAAGAATATATATCTAAAGATAGACCCAATAGTTCGGCGACTCAAGCGGAAGCCTTACAAAGAATGAATCATTGATGACTTTTACTTACATATGTACATAATATAAAGGGTGTCTTAAAATGTATGAAAAATATTAATGTCCCGCATTTTGGAAAGTATGTATAGTTTTGACAAGATTGGTTAATAAAAAATTGAACATTTTCCACAATTCTTGTCGGTTTTTCACTATTGATCTTTCAATGACTTATTTTTTTACGATCAGTATTTTAAGGGTCACTAATTTTACACAAATTTATTCCACAATTAATGAAATTAAAATAAACATTCATTGTTTTTGAAATATTTTCCAACAATAAGAATTTAAATTAAGTGGCTCATACACACTACGCTTGTGTGCGCAAACCGGTGTCATGACATTTTACCATAGACTTTTGTTTAAATTGTCTGTTTGGACTCTAAAAATTCTTTACTTATTGCTATACTTCTGGCATACCTGCCTTTTTAAAGTCTAAAAATAAGTAAATTAGGTGTTGCAACCGACCGAGAGACCTAGGGGTTAGACCTCGTAACCTACAACTCTTAACCATTCCTGTGTGCGAGCATTGTTGTCAGGGAAAGTCTATTTCTTTTTACTCTTAAAGAACATTAAAATCTTTCTTAAATGTTGGTACACCCTTTAAATAAACATACTTGACCATGAGGGCTCATAAATATCTGCCTTAACCCTTATTTTACTTATTTAACGACTAAATAGTGGTGGGTTAGTTGCGAAAATCAAAAGGAATTGTTTCCTAGATATTTCGCGCGGTAATTTTACAATTGTATAGGCACAAGTTGCGAGTGATTGTCATTACTAGTTGAGTAACAACATGCAGGACCAATGTCAGGGGTGACTTTTTAAATTATTTTGCGATGAAAATATCTATAGCAGCTCAAGTCCAAGGGGGAGCTATATAAATTGTAGAGTAAATAGATGTCTACCTCTACCACCATCTGGCATAGTTGATGGTTCAATTTATTGTATAATAGCACATTGCACTTTTAATGATATACAAAATGGCTGGTTAGATAAATGCCTTTTTTAAAAAACGGCCAAATAGTTTTTAAAGTATTTTAATTTTATCAATTCGTTAATGTTTAATAACTGCAAGATACAATATTTTATAAATAAGTTACAAGCTTATATTACAAATTTCTAGAGCAAGTGATAAGAAAAAGACATATTACAATTGTACAATTGAACAATATAATTTAAAACATTTAAATGCGATTTGAAAAATAATCTTTTAGAGCCTTTTCAATTCTTGTTGCGTTTTGGATATCCTGAAAAGCCCGTGGGAGAGAATTCCACACTCGACAGTCGGACTGAGTTTATAAAAAAATTGACGTTTGTATGTTAAACATGTATAGCGAGGTTCAATTGACGAGATCTTTTAGAGTTCGGGATTAGAAATTAATTTTTTCGAAACAGTATTGTGTTTGATGTGTTAGCAGTTAATCAGAGATGAGCAAAAAATTAAATAGCAGTTAAATTAAGAGAAAGTAAGAGAGATCAAGAATCTTTTCAGAAATCACTAACCATTCTAACTTTTTAGGGTTCAAAAAGTGACCATTTAAGTAAGACCATTTTAAAATTTTGTCAAGGTCTTCATTGATATTAGAATCAAAATACTCAATGAGTCCAAGGGCACAACTTAAGTACATTTTGAAATTTGTCAGCATACAAATGATAGGATCAGTTTTTTATCAAACTTGGAAGCTCTTTGATATAGATACAAAATAGTAAAGGACCCAATATCGACCCTTGAGAAATACCGGACGAAGATGGTAAAAAACTGGACGAATAGTCACCAATTTCAAATGCTTGTTTCATATTACTCAAATAAGAATTTACAAGCTGCTAAAGTTTCTTACACAGAATGACATGATTGACAGTGTCAAAATCCTTAGAAAAATCAAGCAGGACTTATCCAGCTGTTCTCTTATTTTTTCAGTCACTCAAAAGAATGCTGTTGTACAGCTGTGCTTTTTCTACAAAATGGTTTGACAAATGTAAGATATTATGAGAATTTCATTAAGAAAAGTCAAAACCATTGTCAGATCTTAAAATATTTCTAGATCTGCCAATCCTATTTTTAAAATATTTGTCACTTTGCATATGTTGCTAACAAAAAATGGTATCACAGTGACAATAGCTGTCAATTGTCTGTTGACACGTTTTATCGATTGTGCTCTTAGCTTTTACAATTTCATTTTTCAGAAAGTTAGCTAATGCGATTTTAAGTCTGAGCCATTGGAATTGGCATAAAGCTTATTTTTCTCGCCAACCTAAAAAAAAAGAAGTTAAGAGTTGTTGCATTATAAGACCTCAAGTTTTTTTTTTACTTGCACTTGTTTCGTATCTTGAACAGTATTTTCACAATTTCCAAAAAGTTTGAATTGTTGATAACATTTCTTGACGATTCTTGGACACATATTTTCGTCAGCCTTATTTCAAGAACCAGAAAATTTATCACCCTCAAATAAATTTTGTGTTAGTGATATTAACACCAAAAGAAGTAACAATTTAAAAAATGTGAATATCGCTAGTGATTTCAGCTTGATTTAAACATTGTGGCAAAACAAAAAAACAGGTATAAATACGAAAAAATCAAAAAATGGTTTTGAGCATCAGCCAAAATATTTATCACCTCAACTATCTTGCAAACCCAAAATGATAAAATGATATTACTTCCAAAAAAATATAATGTATCGAAGAAAAACGTTTTTGACATCTGGTAATAATTTTAGAAAAATAGAAATAAGAGTTTTCATTAAAAAAACAAAAGTACTATGAAAAGTTAGCGAAAATTGGTTTTCGACTCAACAATCAAAATACAAAACCACAGAAAATTGGTAAAGACTAATTTTTGATTAACTCTAAAATAAAAGAAGGAATTGACTTCAAAAAAACTGACAAAATTGGTTGAAACTAGTTTTTGATAAAAATATAGTGGGAACATTTCTTGGAATACCAAGAAATTGTCAACTTTAGCTGTGAATTTGAACCGTTAGCTAACAATTGCTAAAAGTCGTTCCTGGAAAAATTGTAATTCAAAATTATTAATTCGCATAATTGTAAGAACATTTATTTTTCAGACAGATCTGACAAAAATGTAATGTCTAAAAATTGTCTGTATTTAGTCTCAGTAAACTTTCATAATGAAAAGTTTCCTTTTTTCTTGAATACTTTGGCATTGATTTAAGGGTGTGTTATTTTCAGCGTTGTTAAGTCTCTACTCAGAAACCAATATGCATTTAAGTCATTTCTTTAAATGAAACAACGAAACATTTGGTGTCAAGTTAAATATTGTGTACACATAAATCTGTCAAACCGTGAATATTACACAATTGAGAATCTCAAGTACTCCTTTTACCCACCCAAGTAGATTCATATCAAGTACCAAGAAACTAGTACATCAAAATAATGGAATCAGTATTAGTTCTGTTTTACTATTTTTTCAAAACACTCCACCAACAACAGCCCACCCGCTAGCCTTTAGTCTAAAACTGTCAGACAACTAAACATTGACCACTCAATTGTCAGATATGCTATCTCGGACTCAAAGTGGCACAACAATGAATACAACAAGCGCCTTTAAGAGATTCTAATTCATTCAAAACGCTGCGTCTCGAGTCCGCGCGTTTGTATCGCTGCTTTGCAACTCTAGTAGTCTAGGTTTTAGTTGATGTTGTTGTAGCCTTTAGTGTAGAACTTGTAGAGGAAGTTAACTAAACACTTGAATTGATTATGCAAATGGATATGCTGCGCTGCTGATGTTTAGCCACTACCGACCGACCGAAAAGCAGTGTTGTTGTTTTGTATGCAGTGCTCGAATACTGAATTAAAATTCAACACTAGTTTGTTTTCTTCATTTAACAAAAGAGTCAAGAATCAGCTGTTGACATGGATTTTAATATTATATTATTATTCACTTTTCCACAATGATCTTTTTCTGAATGCAATTAGTATAAGGTTTTGGGTTATCTTATATTGGAATCAGTGTATTCGAAGTTGTTATTATTTTTGAATAAATTTGTCAACACCTACAGACCTTAATATGGCAATGGCAATGGATGGCACGTGGTTGGGCTAAAATTAGTTTCGGTTTTTGATTTGATCATCATAAGGTATTAGTTTTTCCATGTTCAACAATATCATGGATTTGTAAGGAAACTATTATGACCCATCTACTTCGGTGGATGGATGGAAAACTCAGGTAAACAAACATGAATCTATAATTAGTTCTTTATCAGAAGGTAAATATAGGAAAATTTCAATTAACATTATAAAATAAGAATCAAAGTGTGTGGGTTTCTATTTAGATTATCGTGTCATAAATTACATATCGTTGATTGGACAGATTGTTTACTTTAGTTAAATAATTTGGTTTGTCGACTAAGGTTCGTGTTTTTTTAGTTTGTCTTCTTTTTTTTTTACAAAATGTTAGATTTTGATTTGAGATAATAAAATAAATATACACATGTAGGCACAGGAACCCATTTATAATATAATGGGAATAGCTTCTTTAAAAAGAAGAAAGCTAGAAAAAAGAGAAAACTTATCGAAGAGACTCAAGCGGGTTTTAGATAAGGGTACTCTACAATAAATAACATTTTTACTGTCAGGAGGCTAGCTGAAAGCTTTGTTAAGCAGGGATGAAAATTGCATGCATTCTTTATTGACCGAGGGGCTTTATTCTACAAGCTATATGGTCTGGGGTTGTCTCTGAAGTTCATACGCGTTCTTAAAGGGCTGTATAGTGGAACACAGGCTGCAGTGAGGAACGGAGCTGTGCTTTCTGATTGGTTCACAACCACCTCGTGAGTAAGTCAGGGGTGTACATTAAGTACTATCTTGTTTTCGCTCTTCATAGATGAACTTGTAGGTTACCTTCCAGGTGGTGTTGTAAATCAACAGCAGCATTTTGTTTAAGAAATTAATACTTGCTGATGATAAAGTAATTTTTGCGTATTGCCTAGAAACACTACGACTTATGATAAATAGAGTATACCACTACTGCGGCTGCCTTTGGAACCTTACAGTCAATACTCAAAAATCAAAGGTGATGATATTTAAGAAGGGTGATGGACGAAATTCATCGAATGAAAAGTGGAATTTCAACGGAAAAGATATAGAATGTTATAACCTAGAAGTATTTTTTTTCAATAAACCTGAATTTTTAGAAACATTTTAGCGAGAAACTACAAAAGGCAAAAACTGCAATTAACATTTCATAGAAAAGATGCTTTATGAAAATAAACATAGCTCACAGTAGTAAATATAAGGTATTTGAAGCAGTTGCAGAAAGTATCCTTTTGAATGGCTCGTAAGTATGGGGATGCAACAAATTTCACACGATGAAGAAACTCTTAACACATTATGTGAAGAGAATATTTTATCTGCCAAAAAATACGCTAAATTACGTGATTATGCTGGAAACCGGACTATCACCTCAATTTATAAAGACCCTAAAGATTCAACCGGATTATCTCCTGCACGTTTTTAGTATGAACGAATACCGACTTATTGAAAAACTAGTAGGTATAGTAAAAGTTGTAGAAATTCAAAATCAATAGTGCAGTGAGTGGTCGAGTCTCGCAGAAGGATGCAACTTAAATTTAAATGTGGAAGATGTATCGCACAGTAGAACTCTTATGTACAAGGTTATAGCAGCGGTAGATAAGAAGTGTAGAGCAGAAAATTCAGCTAAAGCAGATGGGTTTTTGTTCAGAATAATTTACAGAAGGCTCAGCCATAATCTCGCAGAAAGGGACTACTTCCATGATGCAAATAATGTAAACGTCATTGCTAAAATGATCAAGTTCAGAATCGATCTACTCAACCTGAACTTCACACCGCACAGATCCGATTTACCTGGAGTCTACTATTTGCAATTTAGCAGAAAGAGAGAACGTCGCAAATTTCTTCGGAACATGTCCAACTTTAAAGGAAACTAGAAGAAATATTCCACGACGTTACTTTTTATCAGAGAAATAAGTTCTAAGAATGCTTAATAATATGGATGTCTCTAAGCCGTATAACTATTGCAAATTTACGTTACGATATACATAGATCGAATCGAGCATCAGTTTTTACCAATTTTTCGTAGTATTTTTATTATCTTTAAGAAAACTGTTAAATGGATTTTTCTAAAAGTTGAAGTGTTGAAAATAATATTCTTAAGGCTAAATCTAAACTGAAGGCAATATCATTGATTTTTGGTAAAATATTTCAGTCGAAAACTGTTTTTATCAATTTTTTGTAAATTACTTTTACTTGTATATTTCTCAATGTTTTTCCAAGATCAAAATAGTTATTTTTCGTTACATACAGTTATTCTGAAACCAATACCCGTGTTTTTTTTGGAAAATCTATCAATAGTAAAGTAGGATTTTACACGAATAACAAAAACAATATCCGCAGAATGAATACTACCGATAAAAGTTAAAGTAAAATCTTACTACGGATTTCAGGTGCTGACAAAATAATTATTCGGAGGAAAGGAAGCAACAACACTTGGCTTTCAGAAGAATCTTGGGTAAGGATCAACGAACTCAAACTCTTAAGGGCTTGAATAACTGCGGCACAAGAGGAAGAAAGAAATGAGCTGGAGTCCTCGTATCGCATAAAAAAGAAAGAGGTTCACCGCAGTGTGCGCCAAAACAAGCATAACTACATCAACGCATTGGCACAAGGAGCAGAAGATGCTGCAAACAGGCGCGACAGCAGGACCGTTTACAAAATAAACAAAGAACACACAGCTCAAAGCAACACCTGGTGAAAGAAGTAGAAGGTCCTGGGATAAGGTGGAAAAAACACTTTTCCTCGGTTTTAAACCGAGTGTTTCCAAACAACGCGCACCCGATACCTTCGGAAGCGCTTGAAGAAATTCACGAATAAGAACCGCACCACCCAGTAAAGATGAGATCGCTGCCACAATTAAAGCACTTAAAAACAACAAAGCGGTAGGACTTGATGGAATTACCGCAGAGCTTTTACAAGCAGCGCCAACGTCATCAACCGAACTGCTTCATCCGCTCATAAAAGAAGCCTGGACCACCGAAAACTTCCCCCATTAGTGGAAGAAGGAAATTATTGTCAAGCTTCCAAAAAAGGAGATCTTACAAAGTGCGAAAACTAAAGAAAAAAATTGTGTTCTACCTCCAGTTGCCAAAATAGTAGCAAAAGTTATATCGGAACGCATCAGAGAACACCTTGAAGCTTGAAGCCACACTTGGTTCCGAACAAGCAGGATTCCGAGCTGGATCCTCCTGTATTAATCTTATCAACACCCTGCGAATCATTATTGAACAGTGCGTTGAATATCGATCAAAACCACACCTACTGTTCATCGACTTCGAGAAGGCTTTTGATAGCGTTAACAGTGAGTATATCTGGTTGGCTTTGCGGAGGAGAGGCATCCCAGAAAAAACTAATTGCAATCATTAAAGCAACACATGTTGGATCCATAAGTGTCACGTTCTGTACGATATGGTAGGTTGTCAGATGATTTTAAAATCCGAAGCGAAGTCAGACAGGGCTGTATTCTGTCGCCAATACTGTTTTTGTTGGTGTTGGATAAGTGATGTATAGCTCTCGGCTCTATCAGGCAGCTGAGGGATCCATTCGACTTTGACATGCTAATTAAGGCACTTGGATTACGCGGACGATGTCTGCTTACTCTCTCATAGGATCATGGATCTCCATCAAATGACAACAAGTGTGGAGAGAGAAGTTGTGGGGCTGAAAATTAATTCCGGGAAAACAGAAATGATCAGCCTCGGAACCCGACTATCATCTCAAATAAATATTTCCTCGCAACCGGTGGAAAAAATGGAGAGCTTTCAATACCTTGGAAGTATCGTTTCCATCGCATCGGCAAAGCAAAAGCGGATTTCGGTATGCTGTCAAAAATGTGGAGGAATAACTCTATCAGCTTAAGAACAAAGCTACGACTGTTACGCACAAATGTCGTAAATGTTTAGAAAATATTTTCGTTTCTTTTAAATACATGTAAAAAAAAAAAAAACAATTTTTCATAATTTGGACGATACTAATATATTTTGTTGAAGGGCACAAAAAAAATTGATAAAAATTGTACTTATTATCAAAGTTTTTACCATAACAAAAATGTTAATTTTTAACAGTTTCAATATTTAATATTGGGTATCTCTTACAAAATACCTTAAGCTGATACTGCTGTTAGATGTTGATATAATAATAATTGTTAAAGATCTTTTTAGGGCTCTTAAAATGAACTCATTCAAATGATTAATTTAATTCCTCTTCAATGAGGTTTGCCCTACCAAATTTTTTTGAAAAAAGTATCGTATCCATCCGAATAGTAACAAATCAAATTAAATTTTAAAAAATTGAGCTTATTTCCTGCATTTCATACTTGTATAGATTCATTCAATTTATCTTTTTATATACGCAGATACAAAATAAAAACCTTGTTAAGCAAAATCGATTATCCAGAACCAATTTATTTCCAATTCTTTCCAGTATTGGGCCCCACAAAAGTATAAATGTTCGTACACAGAGCTTAAACTATAAGAAAACAAAAATGTAGACTTTAATATAGCTCTCACCTGTGCTGCTTATGAACATAACTTTTCCATCGAAGTTAACACAATAATAATCCAACAATTTTAAATATACACAACACAACTTTTGGCTCTCAAATGTGATTAATTTAAAATTGCTTGCCTGCCATTATAAACTACTAATCCAATTCAAAAACTCCACCTGAGCTCTTAATTTCTGGATCAATTCCAAAAACTCAATCAACCAAATCAAATCAGTTCACAATGGAAATTATATATGTAGGTACGAGTATCGCACATAGCATATATAGACTGACCGACCAAAAGACTGACTGACCGACATGACCGGGTTGAACCGGCATGCACGGCATACACTATAGTCATTAGTCCGGAATAATTGGTAACGAAGAGAATACGATTTTCCGGACTAGCATACCACACCTCTTGAGCTTCTGAACCGTACGTTACGTTATCATTGTCGTCGTCGTAGCCATTTCGAAGTCGTCCGTCGTAGTAGTTATTTTTCAGCCCATAAAACTGAGATGTAGACGTGGAGGGTGTGTGACCATTGTCAAATACCAATAATAAGATAAACAAAACAACATCTATCCTATTTTCAATTCCTCACCGTACCTTTTGCCGACTCTATGTACCGTTATCAATAAATAACTTCTTGAACCACCCAAGAGCTTACCTCCCAAAGAGGCATTTCGTTGATCGTTGAGCTTGTGGCGCTGGCTATAGCGCTGGCAATGGCGCTGCACTGGAAGTACCATTTGTCGGTGGCCATTGTTCAATTGTTGTTTGTCGCAAAAACCAATTTGAATATCAATTAAAGTACCGCACCGCACAGGATGGATACACCAGTTTAAAATTCAACTGACCAGTAAAGTATAGAGCACGGCAATAGCAACGGTTGCCTTTCATGGATTCGTGGACTACCTATTGTCTGAAGAGCGCAATGTTTTGATTTGGTCCTATACCTACCACGGCCGCTGATGACATAGGACATACGTTAACATAAGGGTTCATTCCGAAAATTGTATTGTAAGAAACTAAGGGCTATATGTCTATACTGGTTGCGTGTTCTTGTTCAAAATGTTTCCCATAGAGTTTTTCTATATATCCAATCTTTCACTCAAATGTTCTTTGCCAAAAACGGGAGGCCTTTAGAAGCTATTTCCTGCTTAATCTGTGGAGACAAAAGTTGTAATTTTAATAGAAACCCCATTTCGAAGGAATTTGATCGGCCAATACTTCACAGAAGTGTATGGGGTAATACTGATATCAAACAACCAGAAAACTACATTTAAAGTCACCTGCATTTGAAGGGTCTTGTTATAGGCTCATATTATGGTTGTTTGTAACTTGTATACAGCTTGGTTATAGCCTGCATTTTTTCCAACACACATCTGGACTCAAATAGACACAAGTTTCCAATAATGAGACTTATAGAAGAAGTGTTGATAGTAGTGGAAGCAGTTTATGATATATCTGTAAAATTGACTCTCGAAGTCCTGTTTTAAGATCCTTCGTAAGTAGAAAGTGAGGCGATTAAGAGATAATTTGGTGATGGATAAAGGATATCAAAGTCATCTATGAAGAGTTTCTTTGTGTTTAGAAGGTTTGGGGATAATGGAAAAATCAGTTGAACATTTCGTAGTTTATTCACATTTGTTTTTTAATAAAACCAATACTTTGTCTTAAAGAACAAAAAAGACACAAAACATAAAAAATCACAATGTTAAATCATTTAAAAAAAAGATGCAGACAGACAGGCATTTACATTTTACGGTATTCCAACGAATGACCATATCTGGAACAGGCCACCCACAATACCGTCAGGTACGAGTATACATACCCAGCCAAAGTCCAGTCTTTCCAATTTAGTTTCAGAGTCAGTTCAGTAGATATATTATTTCATATCAGAGTTTGTGCAAAATTTACATGCGCACTCTGAATGTATTCCAAGAACGTGCATTTTGTCGTATCTCGATGTTTTAACTTTAAAGCTTGAATCCGTAATCCGTTTATGCATTTTGAAATCGGAATGCATGATGAGACGAATGTTGTATACCTTATGCTGTAAATAGAGGCAGAAAACTCGCCGGATACAAAAGGTATCTGGATGTCATATTAATGACTGGTTAAGGGCTACCGGAATGTGTGACGTTGTCACTGACGACAACAACGTCGACATCGACTACGTTGGAGACGAAGATGACTACGACGACGCATGGCGGCAGGAGTGCATGACGAGACGACAACTAAACGAACGAACGAACGTCGACGACGATGGACAACTATACCTATATACGACTTTGCTGACAAAAATGCCAATCCCAAAGGAAGGTGAGCTCTGAAGCACGGGGACAGTCTCTAATGTACTCTGGGCACGTGAATTGCGACTTCCTTTAATGTGCAAACAAATTGTGCATATTTTTTGTTGTTTTTTTTTGTGTTTTGTTGTTGTTTCTGTTTAAAAGTGAAGCCTGGCGCGATGCGATGTGGAAGTTGCGCCTTAGGGCTAGTTGGAGTGCCATGCCGCTTACAGGTAATGGTGAGTAATACAAATTAAAATGGGGGGCTGTTTCACGATTAAAACAATATTTCTTTTTTTTCAGAAGCATTTTCTCATATAAAAATGTTTGTTGACGTTTGTTTATTTTGACACCCGTTGGTGGGTGGGGGTTGGGGTTGATATGGGGATAGAGTGTTATTGAATGACTTGACTGTCATTGACGAGAAATTGTGGAAGTTTTGTTAAGCAGAAGAGCTGCACTATAACTCATTGTGTTATGTTGTGAGTTGGTGTATTGAAAAATATAGGAGGTATTAAAAATGCCGCCGGTATCGACAGTATCACTTAAGGATTAAGCGAGCTGCTTTAAATACAAAACAACAAGAAAAACGAATGAGACAGTAAGGAGTGAGAGTTTGAAACAATTTACAAAAATTTAAAAAAAAGGAGGCAAACAATGTATTTTTAATACGATGCATATTTGAATTAAAACGGCAGAACTACTTAATAAAATTTAAAGCATTCTTAGACTGGTGTCGTGTTATTGGTTAAATGGGGGTCTTGAAGAGCCTTAATTATTTTATGTATGTATTTTCCAAGTGAAGAATCTTGAAGTCGGAAAGTAGACACTCGAATATGTTGTAAGAAATCTTGATTCGAGTACACTATAGTTTGCAGACAGTAATACCAATTTAAAAAAGCAGAAAGAAATTGCTCTTGAGAATTGTAAAAATAATATTGGATATTTTCTTTTTTGGAGGCAGAAAGAGGGTGATTTTTAACTGCACTCCTCATACTACACAAAGGCTCTAAAATTGAAGAGATAGAGGCAATAAAAAGTAAACTCGATAGACACTTAAACTAGTTTCGTCAACACTTACATACGTATTTCCACCTCCAAAAATCCAAAAATATCAAAATACTGTTATAATACCAAATTTTTGATTTGATTGAAACAGAAAGTTGGTACTCAGAAAAACCCTCATACATGGAAAGCTACTAGAACATGGTTTTCTTACTTAATTAGGCAGTTTTACGATAAATAGCCATTGCATTTTAAACTATCGAATATTATATTTGGTAGAGAATGATCACACCAGTCAATTTTCAATGTCTTGACATAACTTAAAGGCTAAGCTAGATATTTAAGTTTCTTAACTGTGATTTTGTAAGACCTTGAGAACTTTTTAAAAAAAAAAATCGCATACAATTTGCAAAATCTCATCGATTTTTTATTTGAAACGTTAAATTGGTCCATGACATTTACTTTTTGAAGATAATTTCATTTAAATGTTGACCGCGGCTGCGTCTTAGGTGGTCCATTCGGAAAGTCCAATTTTGGGTAACTTTTTCGAGCATTTCGGCCGGAATAGCCCGAATTTCTTCGGAAATGTTGTCTTCCAAAGCTGGAATAGTTGCTGGCTTATTTGTGTAGGCTTTAGACTTGACGTAGCCCCACAAAAAATAGTCTAAAGGCGTCAAATCGCATGATCTTGGTGGCCAACTTACCGGTCCATTCCTTGAGATGAATTGTTCTCCGAAGTTTTCCCTCAAAATGGCCATAGAATCGCGAGCTGTGTGGCATGTAGCGCCATCTTGTTGAAACCACATGTCAACCAAGTTCAGTTCTTCCATTTTGGGCAACACAAAGTTTGTTAGCATTGACCGATAGCGATCGCCATTCACCGTAACGTTGCGTCCAACAGCATCTTTGAAAAAATACGGTCCAATGATTTCACCAGCGTGCAAACCACACCAAACAGTGCATTTTTGGGATGCATGGGCAGTTCTTGAACGGCTTCTGGTTGCTCTTCACTTCACTCCAAATGCGGCAATTTTGCTTATTTACGTAGCCATTCAACCAGAAATGAGCCTCATCGCTGAACAAAATTTGTCGATAAACACATTTCGAACCGAAGACTGATTTTGGTAATAAAATCCAATGATTTGCAAGCGTTGCTCGTTAGTAAGTTTATTTATGATGAAATGTCAAAGCATACTGAGCATCTTTCTCTTTGACACCATGTCTGAAATCCCGCGTGATCTGTCAAACACTAATGCATGAAAATCCTAACAACAAAAAAATCACCCTTTATTAAAATGGATGCCGAAAAATAAAGAACATAGAAATATGATATGTAATACCCGCGGCGAAATGACTGGTGCTAGGACTTTCATGCCAGAGGTCTTAGGTTCGATCCTTGCTTTTGCCATCTAAAGTTTTTTTTTCACGGGTACTGCCTCTTGCGAGGAATTGACCAATCATCCAAAAGAGAACCTAATTCTTGTGGTGAAAAGTGCTTTCTCAAATTAGCCGTTTGGATTTGTCTTAACTCTTTGCGGTACGGTGGTAGGTAACGTTGGTATAAAAACCGTACCACCTATTTTAGAATTTTTTTAAGCTTTAATGTGGAATGGTATAAACTAAATACATACCACATTTCTATTGAAATTGAAACCAATATCTACAAGAAAAAAAATACGCCTTGAGTGTGAGAGGGATAAATATATGGAATAATTGAGTAGTTTGTGTCCATTTTTTCGAAATGTTAAAACGGTCTATCGGTTTTTACAATTTATCGACTTTAGTTTGATCGCGATCTAATTTTGTTAAAGAGTTAATTAATTTTCAACTATATCTGTGCCACAAAAACTCAAATCCCTGTTATCTGAGAAGGTTACAAGAAAATGTTGCTTAAATCATACCACTGCGCAGATATGGTATCAAATAATTTTTTGGTGAAAACGAAGTTTCAGAAATATGGTTCGTAAAAACTTAAAAGAAGGCGATATGAACATCTCTTTGGCAGCGATATCATCTGACAACGAATCTATCATAGACGATATATTTAAAAACGAAGACTAAAGTTTTGAAAATGTCGAAGCTCTTGAAAATCATAAAAGTGGTCAAAATATTGCTAGTTATGCTTCGCGTGAAGATTTTGGTAGTGAATTTGTTCTAAGTGAGCTGAGAAAAAATTTAACGTTGTCATTTGTTCCACTATGCTGGGAATATGGAAAGATCACTTCTCTAAATTATATAACGGCGATGACGAACCGAATTCCGCTGTAAGGGAGATAGAACCACTCAACCTCGGCGACGCAGATCAACAATTCCGCCTACCCGACCTTGACGAAGTGAAGATAGCTATATCTAAACTTAAGTCAAACAAAGCTGCTGGAGATGACGGCATCGCTGCCGAACTATTCAAAGCAGCAGGCGATGACTTGGTAGGGAGCATGCACCAACTCATCTGCAAAATATGGTCGGAAGAAAGCATGCCCGATGAGTGGAATCTCAGCACAGTGTGCCCGAGACATAAGAAAGGAGACCCTCTAAACTGCGCCAACTACAGAGGCATCAGTCTCCTTAACATTGCGTATAAGATCCTCTCTGCAGTATTATGTGAACGTCTGAAGCCATTCGTCAACAACCTGATTGGTCCTTATCAGTGTGTCTTCAGACCAGGAAAGTCCAATATCGACCAAATATTCACACCACGGCAGATCTTGGAAAAAACCCAGGAACTTCAAATCGATACCCACCATCTCTTTATCGATTTTAAAGCCGCGTATGACATCATCTATAGGGAAGAGCTCTACAGAGCAATGTCTAGTTTTGGTATCCCTGTCAAACTTATCCGTTTGTGCAGAATGACGATGGAGAATGCACGCTGCTCTATCAAGGTCGGAAAAGATCTTACCGATGCATTTGATGTCAAAAAAGGTTTTAGACAAGGCGATGCACTGTCATGCGACTTCTTCAACATCGTTCTGGAAAGAATTGTGCAAAACTCAACCGTTTTGTCAGTGGAGCGTTTTTGAGCATTGCGACGGAAGCGAAGAAGATGGGTTTTGTGGTCAATGAAGGCAAGACCAAGTATATGCTGTCATCAAAAAAGGACACTGAACAACGACGTCTTGGACAAAACGTCACCATGGACAGCTATAACTTTGAGGTAGTTAAGGACTTTGTCTGCCTAGGCACCGCTATTAATGCAGACAATGACACCAGCGCTGAAATCAAACTCTTGCAAATCGCTGCTTCTTTGGACTTAGAAGGCAATTGAGAAGTAAAGTCCTCTCTCGAGCATGTAAAATCACCATCTATAAGACACTCATCATCCCGGTTCTCATTTATGGCGCTGAGGCCTGGACCCTGTCAAAGAAAGATGATAGCGTCTTAGGATGCTTCGAGAGAAAAATTCTTCGGGTGATTTTTGGTCCCGTACGACGAACTGTACGGGCTGTACAGCGACACCGACCTAGTTAGCAGAACTAAAGTCCAACGGCTTAGATGGCTAGGTCATGTAGAGCGGATGGACATCAACGCTCCAGCCCAGAAGGTCTTCGAATCCAATCCTGAGGGACGGCGCAGTAGAGGAAGACCGCGACTCAGGTGGCCCACGCAGGTGGGAGAGGACCTCAACCAACTTGGCGTGCGAGACTGGAGACAGCTAGCTAGGGACCGAGCTGGCTGGAGACGCTTGTTGGTTGAGGCCCAGGTCCGCCCTGGACTGTAGCGCCACCTTAAGTAAGTAAGTAAGTATTTTTTCTACTAAATTGGAGCAAAAAGTATACAATTTAACCAGCAGATGAGTATTTAGGCAACAAACATGGCCCAGACGATGAAATCGAAAATCTAGAAAACCATGACGCTTGCTCAAAGAAATTATTGATCTTTTTGCTAAGCAATCGGGCAAACGTTTTACTTCAACAAATGAGTCTCAAATATAAGCTTACATTGGAATCAATTTTCTTATGGGTATCAAGCCTCAAGGAAGCTATAGAGATTATTGGTCCACTGGGCCTTAACTGCACGATTTTCAATGCTAATGGTATGCCATGATTGGCTTTTGGGAAACTTGCACTTGAACGATTTGTCGCTTATGCCTAGATAAGGATATATAGGATTCAATAAGCTTTACTAAGTTCAACCATTTTTTGATTTTTTGGAGTAGGTGTTTCGAGACTGTTTTTATACTGGCTTATTTCTTGCTGTTGACGAATTAATGATAAAATTCATAGGTATGTTACAAAAAATAGTTTCTTTTATATTGTTGCTGCAATGTTCTTCTTTGGTTCGCTGAAGGACGTTCTACACTCATTTAATACATGCCCAAACAGGCAATCAAGAGAGGGTTCAATTTGGATACTGTGCGACATTAGTGGATACGATCTCAGATTTGATTTATACACCGGGAAAAAAGGAAACTTCGTTGAGAAAATGCTTGGAGAACGTTTGGTCTTTGATTTGACGTCTGATTTTTCAAACAAAAAACACAAAATATATTTTGATAACTCTGTTGCACACGCTAAAAAATTAATATCAACGTGTGTGGAACAGTGCGTCAAAATCATACATTTCTGCCAACCAATATTAAAATTGATAAGCAATTGAAGAGGGGGGAAAATGATTGCAATTTAGTGACACCGGCTTATGTATATATTTTATGAAGTGGATGGATGAAAGGGCCGTCACCGTTTTTTCTAATTTTCATGATTCGAAATCATGGTTGAAAGTTCAAAGACTATAAAACGATGATTCTCGAATAGAAGTTGAAATTTCGGAGATTGTGCCAGATTAACTTGACCAACTGACAAAATATTATATGAGGACTATCGGAAGAGTAGGAAATGGTGGCATAAACAAAATAAAAGCTGTGTCCAAAAGAAAAAAATAAGCCATATGTGTACAACAGAATTCGATCTGGACCCAGTGGATGTGTACAAAACTTGCAATGTTTCACTCTGCTTAAGTAAAACAAAGTCATGTTTCAAAGATTTTCACGCGTAACTCTCCATGTCCCTGGATACATTTCTCCAAAAATCCACCAAATAGTGGACCAAGAGTTATTCCGTGTATTTCTTTCTGAACCATGATTTTCAACTTTAAATGGTAAAGATTCTATTTAGTGTTTGGAACTTGAAATTTGTGGGAAATTATAAACATAGCCAAAACGTCATGAACTGGTTTTTGACAAATGATTTTTTCTTTAATTCGACGAAAATGGGAAATGAGAAGTTCACGGAGATGCTGATTTCAGTGAGTTTATGAACCTTCATCGGCTCAATTGCTTCAATTTAATGCTCGGAATTGGAAGCATTGCTCGATTTGAATCTAGTAAAACTGAAGAAAAGGATCAGTTCAATTGGATAAGCTTAAAGACAGGAAAGTTAGGTCTCTTGTATGAATTGTAAACCAAGGAACGTTCAGTGACGTTTTTCACATTTCAACAACTGTTTGAGTGGAAAAAAAGGTTTTATTATAGCAGCCCCAAAATAAATTCATGAAGACTGAGCCGTTTATCTAAGAAAGGGTATCAACTTGAATTGGTACGTTTGAAGTCCACATCTTTTTTTTAATTTCAAAATATTTGAGTCAAAACCGCAAGTTTTAAGTTGATTTTGTAGATTTTAGGTTGCGAAATAAATGAATTTTCAATTATATTTTTCTACAAAGTTAAAAAATGTTAAAAAACAATATATTTTCTATAACATAAAATAGGTTTGATTAAAATATCAATTTTTCCGAGATGGTTTAATGGAAACCATCAATCAATTTGACCAATTTTTAAAAGAATTTTGTGTAAGGTTTATAATCCTTTGAAAAAAAAATAACAGTAAGAACCTTCGTACTTACACAGTCATCTCTTTAAGAACTTTTGATTTAGATTAGGAACCTTGAAAAGTCGATAAAATTTCAAAATGTTCAATTCGACAAATCGGACCATTTGCCATTACTTCCTAAAAAGGTGTTAAACGATAGACAATACTGAAAATAATGTTTCTATGTTCAAAATTTCATTTCAAACAAGAGGAAGAATTGAGTCACTAAGGCACACCTACAAATTGTTTTCAGTTTTTGAAAATAACTGTAGCTAACTTACATACATATTCTTATTTCGTTTGCGTGGGTTGTCAACAGTGAATACGTCTGTATCCGAGGCTTGTTGGTGCTTCGAAACTAAAGGTATTTTTACGTGGCGAGGAAGTCACCCCGAAGGAACAACCCCCAATCTGGAGGGCCAGATCCTTAGTATAACTCCAAGGAAGGGGAGCCGGATAGATCGCTCCTTACAGGCCTGGGCTCCGAATATGTCAAAGAAGCCCTATAAGGTGTTCACTAAGTAGTTCAACCTTCCTGGAACTGTAGCCGCCACCGTTGATTCCATCTCGAGAATTCGTCCGCTGCCGCCTGGATAAGGAGAAGTGCCTTAGTGGAAGCACCTCTCCCCCCATCTCTCGTTTACATCTATAGGGAAAGTCTACCGAGCAATGTCTAGTTTTGGCATCCCTGTCAAACTTATCCGTTTGTGCAGAATGACGATGGAGAATGCACGCTGCTCTATCAAGGTCGGAAAAGATCTTACCGATACATTTGATGTCAAAAAAGGTTTTAGACAAGGCGATGCACTGTCATGCGACTTCTTAAACATCGTTCTAGTAAGAATTGTGCAAAACTCAACCGTCAACACTAGAGGCACAATCTTCCAAAGGTCCATCCAATTACTCGGATACGCAGATGATATTGACATAATTGGAAGATCAAAGCGAGATGTCAGTGGAGCGTTTTTGAGCATTGCGACGGAAGCGAAGAAGATGGGTTTAGTGGTTTAGTGAGGGCAAGGCCAAGCATATGCTTTCATCAAAAAAGGACACTGAACGACGACGTCTTGGACAAAACGTCACCATGGACAGCTATAACTTTGAGGTAGTTAAGGACTTTGTCTACCTTGGCACCGCTATTAATGCAGACAACCAGCGCTGAAATCAAACGAAGAATAACTCTTGCAAATCGCTGCTTCTTTGGACTTAGAAGGCAATTGAGAAGTAAAGTCCTCTCTCGAGCATGTAAAATCACTCATCATCCCGGTTCTCATTTATGGCGCTGAGGCCTGGACCCTGTCAAAGAAAGATGAGAGCGTCTTAGGATGCTTCGAGAGAAAAATTCTTCGGGTGATTTTTGGTCCCGTACGCATAGATGGAGAATGGAGGAGAAGATATAACGACAAACTGTACGGGCTGTACAGCGACACTGACCTACTTAGCAGAATTAAAGTCCAACGGCTTAGATGGCTAGGCCATGTAGAGCGAATGGATATCAACGCTCCAGCCCGGAAGGTCTTCGAATCCAATCCCGAGGGACGGCGCAGCAGAGGAAGACCGCGACTCAGGTGGTGCACCCAGGTGGGAGAGGACCTCAACCAACTTGGCGTGCGAAACTGGAGACAGCTAGCTAGGGACCGAGTTGGCTGGAGACGCTTGTTGGTTGAGGCCCAGGTCCGCCTCGGACTGTAGCGCCATTTTAAGTAAGTAAGTAGACTTACATACATAAAAAGTCAGAAATATGAAACAAAATCCTTCATTTTCAAAAGAAAATGAAAATGGTATATATTTTGCTTTTGGTGGTTTATTGTTTGCCATTGAAAAGTTTTTAACTTCCCATAGGAAGTTATTGTAATGGGGCCGATTTGTCAAATTGAAAATTTTGACATTTCTTGACGTTTTAAGGGCCCTAGAGTCGAAATAAAAGATTTTTAGAGAGATGTCTGTGCGTGCATGTGTACGTACGTTCGTACGTCCGTAAGTTCGTGACGTTTTTTCGTCGTCCATAGCTCAAGAACCAGGAGAGATATGGACTTCAAATAAATTTTGTCATACAGATAAAAAATGTAGGAAGGATTCTCAAGAAAATTGCGTGGGTGTTTTGTTTTACCATAGCAGTTTAAAAAAAAGGTGAACATTTTGATTAACCCCAAATATCTTACGAATCAAAAACGCTATAGACTTGAATTAGATTTTTTTTTTATATTGAAACATATTACCAAACAAACATATTTTTGAAAAAAATCCAATAAACGGTTTCCTTTATAAATCAAAAAAACTGAAACAAAAATTTGTCACCTCGAAAATTTTACGAATACAAAATGATTTTATTTCAAAACAATTTTGTGCAACGAGAAATAACGTTTTAAACATCTTGTAAAATTTTGACAAAAATCGAATTGACAGTTTTTTTTATAAAAAATAAAAGCCTAAAAAACAATTACTAAAAGTTAGTAAAAATTGATTTTCGACTCAAATATCTTTTCAATACTTTGAGATTATGGCTTCCAGCTAATATTAACTTACAAGAAATATTGTTTTCAACATTTTAAAAATTGTTGAGAAAAATCAAATTAAAAGTTTTTTTTACAAAAAATAAAAACCTGAACAAAAAAATTTATAAAAGCTTTTAAAAATTGATTTTCGACTGAAATATCTTATAAAAACTTTGAGATATTGGCTTTGCACTACTTTTATCTTTTAAAAAATTTTGTTGTCAACACTCAGTAAAATTTTGAAAGATATCTGTTTTTTACAAAAAATAAAAACCTAACAAAAATTCGATACTAAAACTCGTTAAAAAAATACTCACAATTCAAAACGCTTTTAAAAATTAAAATATTGTCTTCAAACTCTTTTTATGTCGCAAAACATATTGTTTTTGTTATTCATTAGTTTTTTATTGTTTTTCAGACAAAAAAAAAAAATCTTCAAAAAATAGTACGCAAATTTGGTAAAAATTGATGTTCGGTTCTTGATATCTCTCAAATTAATTTCATTCATCCAATTTGTAAAAATTTACGAAATTCTACTAAAATTTGTAATACATATTTTTCGACTAAAAATCTATTTAACAAAACTAGATTTTTAAACTAAACTTTTTCTTGATATGAAAAATATCGTTGGTAATTTTTAAATTTGGAAGATTAATTCAACTAACAACTTTTTAACCCAACACGAAAACCTTCAAACTTTAAAGCAAGACAAATAGACAGATGGGATGGGAAGTTATCAGGGTCGATTCCCACCCTCTTTATTTTTGAATTTTCAGTTTCACTGTTAACATTTTCCTCGATTTTGATTAAAAACTTTTAATTTTGGATAGTTTAAAAATTTTACAAATTTTACTTAGCTTATGGCGGATTTCTCAACAGAATTTAAGAAAAATATTTTTAGCTCTCGGTTTATTAAGAAAATAAAATTAAAGAAGAGGACTTCCAATATTTTTTTTAAACTTAAGACTTTTGTCCAGAAGCCAATATTACAGAAATTTTAATGTTAATGCTAAGTTTTTTTATTTTGGAAAAAAAGATTGTTAAATTTTTGAAACACCGAAATAACTTTATAATCTTCTTTCTGAATAAATACAATTTTTTGCTATTCTCATTCAAACATATATCTACTTCCATTTCTCTGCACATACCTAAAATTTCAGCTGACTTAAGTCTGTTTGAGATAGTTTGACGAATTTTAGACACATTGCTTACATAAGAACACAACCATAACCTGAAAGCATTATTTTCTCTAAAAATACCACCCTATAGGCATCGTGTTCAAAAACACCCTTTCTCTGCCTCTTTACCTCCATAGCTCATCACCCAGACCTTGAATGGATTCAAAAACAAAAACAAATAATAACTCTGCCTGATGCATAAAGCCGAGCGAGCGCGGCGTGCGAACTATTTCGCAATCTACTGTTAAAGTATCTATGCGCTGCTGTGCCTGCCTATATGCACTTTATCTCCATAACCCCCCCCCCCCCTATCAGCTGCAAAAACTAAAAAATAAAAACTATTTTAACATTCTAAACAGAAAGTCACGCGACGACTCCCCTACAGTGTGTCTCAGCTAAGTTTGTGCATTATACAATTCTGCCTGATGTGTCATGGTAAAGCGATGGCAATGAATGGCATTGCGGGGCGGTGGTGGAATGGGTTGTCATTCTGACAGAACGACAGGCACACATATAAACATGCTAATACTATACTTTGCTTTTGCATTCCGCTCTATAGTTGAGGCGGTTATTTTCGTTTCTTGTCATGTAATCCGCCTGTTAGAACAAAAGATAAAAAGACTAAATAAAAGAACACACTCTGTGCAATAAAGTCAAATGCAGTTTGGAATTTTCATTAAAAATAAAAATTGAAAAACAAAAATATATACACAACAATATATTCGAGTAAGAACCAACTTTAAATGAAATAAGGTCCCTAGTTTGTAGTTGTAGTTGTTGTTGTTGTCAGTTTGCTTGCTCATTTATGCGCGCATTTATAGTTATACTTCTTATGGCTATAAGCAAGCGTCGCTCGTCGTCGTCATCATTATCGTCATAGTCATTGTCACCATCATCGTCAACGGTTAGTTGCCTAAATGCTTTAAGCGGTTTATGTTGCATACCGCACAGAAGGAGGATACAAAAAGACAGACGGAAAAAACACCCCCACACAGCATTTTACTCGTTTATATAGTAAATGTCAAAGAAGTTCCGCTCAACTTCCGTTCTTGAGAGTTAAAGACAGTTCCTTAACCTCGCACTTTGTTGGCGTAAAACAAACCACAAATCAGTAGACATTTTTAATCTGACGTTTTGCACTTTCGTTTGTGTAGAAATAGGGTGACCAACTAAGTGGAAATTTCTAAGGTTTAAAATTCAAAGCATCTCTTTGATAAGGTTCCCTTTATGAGTCTTTATAAGTCTAAAAAGTAAGAAAGTTTGACAAATTTTACTTTTATTTTTAAAAGGCAATACAGTTGATTTAACAAAACAAAACTTACATATTTTGCTTCAAAAATAGAACAATCATGTTTACTTACAGGTTGTTACGAATATGACACAATTACTCAAAGGTTCAAAATCATTTACAAAATTTTGTGTACCATTTTAAAAAAGTTTAAGTTATGTAAATACGTTCGGCCATAATTATTAATCACATCTCATGGGTAGATTTTAAAATCAGCTTCTTTTTTGTGACGTGCGATGAAAAATACGGTGGCAAATTCGAGTTTTTGTTTTAAATGTTTGATAAAATTTCAACTCCAATTTCATTGGTTAGCAATCAAAAATATGAAAGAAATTAAATTTTTTAGAACCATTGTTTATAATTGTTACGACTTTGCCTAAGTCTAATGTTACGTTTTTAACTTAATGGGTTTAAAATTTATGAAGATTGTATTTGATTGCTGTTATGGTTTTGTTATGATGCTATAGAATTTTACTTGCACAATTCGTGCTATTTTTGTGACAAATGAGAAAAATTTTTCTGTTTTTTTTAATTTTCAGAATGCAAAAGAAAATCTTTGATGATAAAATCCTATTTTTCGTGACTTGAATGACATTTCTTTGCTAAAAATTCTTTCACTTTATTTTTTCAAGTTTTACTTGGGAAATTTAAAATGTGACATCTTTAAAATTGTTTAAAATTAAAATTTACAATTGTGACGAAAGTGACATAACAATGTTACATGTTAAATTCAATAACGTGCATCGAGCTGACATTTTTAATGTATTCGATATTGTGGTAACAATATTGTTCTTTTTAGTTTTGTGACCTAGTTTTAAATAAAAAAGTAATGCAGTTCAGTTTGTGACGGATGTAACACAGTACAATGATAAAAATTAAGTTCTGTAGTAATTTATAGAACATGTACATTTTTTTCCTTCAGATGATAGTTTAAAATTCTTGCGAATGTATTATAATAATTTTTTTGCTTTGAACTAATGAAACGTGTGAATGTTTTTGTGACGAATCGTGATGAATATTCGTATAAACTTTTAAAATCTTACAGGAGTGTAAGAAAAATATGACATCTTAAAAGTGTTTCAAATAATAAATTAAAAGTTTTAAAAATGTGACGCAACAATGTTACGTTTATTATTCAGTAACGCCTTTCAAGCAAATAAGTATTGAGCTAATTTGATATTAAAGTAATAAATTTACTCTTTTAATCGTACTTTTGCAGAAATGTTATCGAATTATTACTAACGAGACCTGCAGTCATTTTTGTGACCGATGTGACAAAACACTATTCATAATTTGTTAGATAATCTAAATGAAACGAAAGTTGTCCTGTTAGTTCATCATGAAATATGTAAATATTTGGTCCTTTAAATTATGGTCACAAATTTTGACACATGTTACGTATTTATTTTAAATAAAGGGTGTTCAACTAAAAGTTTGAATTTATGTCATAATAGCAATATTTTTATTTTGATATTGAAGGTAGGAAATCTTAATTTTGCTTATCAGAAATGCAGATATGCTTGTGACTACTGTGACACAATAACATTAATTTCTTAGCAGACAATCGAAATTGCACAAATTTTGATTCGTATAGTATATAAAGCAAATAAATATTATCTCTTCAAATCATAGATTGAAATTGTTACAAATGTGACACAAAACTGTAACATATGTTATTTGAAAATTTGTTACCAGCTTATTTTCTCTATAATTTATGTAATGTTATGGTAACAACTATTTACACACAATTTTGTAGATATGTTGTTTAATTTGTTCTCTTGAGACTTTCAGTAGCTTTTATGACGTATGTGACATAATATAATTACAAATTTTGCAGGTAATCTTTATGAACATTTTCTTCTATAGAACCTATATTTTATAAACATGTGACTATTATTGTGACGGGTATGACACTACAATACCGCTTAAGAAATTTATAACTTTAATGTGGTATTTTTGTATGTTTCCTAAAGAATGTCACCTTCCTAGACATAGAAGGTGCTGTTAACAACGTCCTTATTGAATCCATAGAAGAATCGCTCGTTAAGTTCAGTTTAGAAGACTTCATTCGAGAATATATTATTTCCATGCTCAGTGGTAGGAAGATTCGAGCCACTCTAGGCAATACAATCGCAACAAAACACGTGAGTAGGGGAACACCCCAGGGTGGTGTCCCTTCGCCTCTTCTATGGCTTCTGGTCATGGATACAATTCTCGTTAAATTAGAGAGATGTGGAGTGAAGGCGGTAGCCTACGCGGATGATTTGGTGCTATTGGTGTCAGGAAAGTACACCTCTGTGATTAGTGAAATCACGGAGTCAGCTTTAAAGAAAGTAAGCAACTGGGCCACGAGTTGTGGACTAGGAGTTAACCTAAGTAAAACTGAACTGTTGCTCTTTACCACCAAAACTAAAGTACCGCCCTTCACGCTACCTCGACTCAACGGTCAAATCCCATCATTGTCTTCCAGTGCAACCCTAACTAAACTGGATGGAAACTAAATATTGAAGTACGGGTTAAGAAGGTCTGTGTGGCCTTCTACGCCTGCAGCAAAACTTTCGAATAGTGGGGACTCCACTCGAAGATGATTTTTTTTTTTTTTTTTTTTTTTTACTACACAGCCGTAGTACGTCCAATCTTAACATATGGTTCGATTGTGTGGTGGCCTGCTCTTAGCAAAGCCTATCATATTAATAAGCTAAAGAAGGTTCAGAGAACAGCTGGCGTGGGCAACACAGGGGCCATGCGTACTTGCCCAACGGACGCTTTAAACGTTATTTTGGATCTTCTACCAATCCACCTTTTTATTAAATACATAGTTTCCTGCAGCGCTATTAGGCTGAAGGAATCAAATAGCTGGTTGTCAAAACATTATGGTCACAGCAACACTACGAAATTGATTCCCTCAGATATTATCTCGGTAGACACTGACTACTGCACTCCTACTTTGAACCTTAGTAAGGGTTTTAAAGTTACTTTCCCATCGAGATAAGATTGGGATGATGCCATCGTGTCGATAGGTTTCGACACAACCATCTTTACTGACGGCTCAAAGATGGAGTGCGGAGCTGGTTCTGGGATCTTTTCTGAGTACCTAAATGTAACCAAATCCTTTAGGCTTCCTGACTTTGCTAGCGTTTTTCAGGCTGAACCGCTGGCAATAAGGGAGGCATGTAAGATACTTTAACAAAACCCAAACCAAAACCGAAATGTGGCTATCTTTACAGACAGTCAGGCAGCTGTCAAAGCCATTAACTCGGCCATACCCTCATCTAAATTGGTCCAGCAATGTCGCGATGAGCTTGCGAACCTGAATATTAACCTCGGTGTTACCCTGATCTGGGTTCCGGGCTATAGTGGTATCGTATCGATAATGAATGGGCTGACGAGCTAGCCAGGCAAGGATCGGCCCTTTATAGCTCAGAGAAGTTGGGTATCTCTTACAATACCTTTTGCCGTAGCTGTAGTGACCAAGGAGAAAGTGAAACCATCATCCGTTTCCTCGGCAAATGTCCTGCTTTAGCAAAAACCAGAATGAAATGCTTTGGAAATGCTCAATGCGACAAAATGGCTCTAACATAATCGCTATGAAGCTTCTCTATCAATCTATCTCTTTCAATCAAAGGTCAAACGAGTTTTTGGTATCAAAACGGCGCACTACAGCGCTAATTGGATCTCAGGCTAGGTTCCTTGAGATCGCCTTTTCTACCTACCAACCAATGAAACATAAAAATATTATTTCAATAAATAAAGATTGTTACAAGTGTGACAGAAAAATGCTATTTGAAAATTTTGTTACCAGTTAATTCTATAATTTAAGTAATGTAATGGCTAGAACTTTGTACACACAATTTTGTAGATTTGTTTCAATTTGTTCTCTTGAGACTTTCAGTAACTTTTGTGACTTATGTGACATAATATTATTACAAATTTTGCAGGCAATCTTTTTGATGAAATTTTCGTCTATAAAACTTATATTTTATAAAACATGTGAATATTATTGTGACGGATATGACACTACAATACCGCCTTAGTAATTTATAACTTCAATGTGGCATTTTTGTATGTTTTCTAAAGAATGTACACGCCTAATTCGTAACTTAAAATTTCAAAGATCCTTAATCAAATGCTCGTGCCGAAGCACGGGCAACCCTATTAATAAACTAAACGCCAGCAAAATAGAAAAGTTCTTATATCTCTTTGATTCCGAATGTCAGGGAAGAAGTAACTCAAAAAAACACAACGAAAAGAAGAATAGTTTATTACAATTTCCTCACCTCACTAAAACTATTCAACTGTGGAGTTTTATTGTAACAATAAAAACATTTTTGTTTCGTATTTATTTTTATGTCTCTTGATACTATCTCGCTCTTCCTTTTTCTTTTTATTTGATAGGACGTATCTATTGAAAGCCATACCACCACATCACCCGCTGTCATTGTCATTGCAACCGCGTGTAAAGTTAGGTCATAAATGTCACACAAACATCTCCAATTGAATCTCAAGGCTGCTCATTGATCACGAACAGCTTCTATGTAATATCTATTCTAAGCTGGATGCCAACTTGGCTGGCTACCCCAACTTTTTCGAAACGAAGTAATAAACCATCGATGAAGTTCACTCACTCATCGTCGTCGGCGTCGTCGTGGTTGCCTTTGTCGTCATCATCATCGTAGTCGAAGCTAGATAAAGATAAAAAGATACAAAGATAAAGTGGGGTGGGGCCGTATCTCTGCGGCACAGCAAAAGGGATAGCAAAAACTATCTCACGAATGACATGCAACAACAATAAAACTAAAACCAGTAATTAAAATGTTTTTCCTCTCAAGGCATGAGCCAGAGGGTGGAAGGATATTGGTGATAGTCGAAGCCGCCTCGCCTGATGCCAGACTACCAGGAACCGAACAGGGTTCATGCCCTGAATGAAGAGCTATATACGCGAAGCTTGTACATCTGTGTTCTCTGATGATGGTTCCTTGCGTCAAGAGTATCAGTGTAGTGTAGCTGTTAGGTATCTTTGGATCCATTCAAGGCTATAATTAGTCGGCATTATACGTTCCGACATCGTATCGTAGTGTTTTGCCGTGCCACATGAATATCGTTTAGTTTTCTGAACGACTGACAACTTTAGAAAGGAGATGGAGTATGGGGGTGTTACTATCGGGCTGAGATAACCTAAAATGGGCCCAAAGTAGACACTTTGGTGTTGGGACTTGCAGCAGGCCCAATCCCTCCAATATAAGTAAAACTATGGTATGGGGAAACTTTTAGTGTGGAATTTGTGGTGATATCTCGCCTTTGCTTTAAAAAGATGACAATCTTGGATGAATTTTCACACATTTTCCATGACATGGGATGCTTTTTGAGTGTTTGACGACATGACACGACACAAGACACACAACACCCAACTCTGGATGTTGTCAATGGCGGCAGCGTGACGAGAGCATTATAATATGTGAATGTGAATAAGTGAACACAAATCCCATTTTATTCCGGTGGCGTCGTCGTCGGTAGTAGGCGCGGTGTTGGGGAGAAGGGAGGGGATTAGATATCAATGGGGGAGGATATGGGAATATAGAGGCCTCTTTCTCGATTGACATCATTTTCATAGACTTTGTGTATCTGAGCATGTAATAACCACATTATTACAAATTCAAATAGTTTTGTTGTAAGAATTTGTAAAGAGCTTTAGTTTCATTCAAAGCAAGGACTGGATTTACAGATAGATATAAAACATCAAGCTCCCCCCCATACATGTATCTCTTAGATACATTTTCAGTGACAAAGTGTATAGACTGTAAATATATATAAATGTTGAAAATAGTATATTTTACTGTTGGGGAGAGATGGAGGATTATTTGTGATGCTGTATACGAGTATATTTTTGTGTAAAACAAATTGGAACCACAAAAACTTAATTTGCTTCTTTGGCATGTCCTGGGTAATTTGGAATTTAATTGTGAGGTTTCGGATTAATTGGGGATTATGTTGTTATATGTATTCTGTGTATGGTATACACGTATGGATGCGGATTCACATGAAGATAGATCGTAGATAGTTTGTCTAATCAATGTTTTTTTATGTGTTTACATTGCAATGGATTTGTATCAAAAGGGGAAACTCAAACGACACTTTAAATACACTTTATACTTTTAGATACATATATGGAAGCAGTGACGCGTTCAAGCACAAAAACAACTACACACGATTAACTATGGTGTTAAACTATACAATTTGATGGGAAACAACAAACAAAGTGAGAGTATAATGTTGAAGGATTTAATTAAAAAAAGATATTATAATAATGGCTTTGAGTTAGGGGGGATAAGAAGAATAAAAAATGGGGGGGATATCTTACTACGAAAAAGTAAATAATTCATTGACCTACGATATATTTAAGCTTAGATTAAGCTAACAAGTCAAAATTTAACTTGATGGATTTTATAATTTGGATTTGTTACCGCGTGTAAAGTTAAAAAAAAATTAAGTTAAATAGATGTTAACCCATTTGATTGACACTTGAAACGAAAATTTCAAAAAGTAACAACAATGCAGTCTATATACCTAAGCTAAGAAAAACTAAATACAAAAAAATTAAATAACGATTGTAATTGAATTCTCCACACACTCTTTCAATTACTTTGAAATGAATTTTCTAAATTTCAATTACTAATTACATGTTATTGAAAAAAGTCAATTACTTCCAATTTAATTAAATGTAATTGAAAATAAAAGTAATGATACCAAAAAAAGGTTTCAGTATTCATTAAACAAATGTAACTTAATACTATTTTCAATTACGATTTAGTCAATATTACAAAATAATTTTCAGAAATGCTTAGTTGATTGTGTTGATTTGAATCAAGAATCAATATGGAAAACAATTACCTTGACTGTAAATTAAAAGTGATATCCTTAAAGGACTTGAATAAGTCTATTACAATTTTCCAACACATGTAACTAGCAAGTGCATTTTTTTCAATTTAAATTACAAGGAATTGAAATGTAAGTTTCTTAACATCCCATAGGAAGTTATTGTAATGGGTCCGATTTGTCAAATTGAAAATTTTGACATTTCTCGACATTTCAAGAACCCTAGAGTCGAAATAAAAGATTTTTAGAATGATGTCTGTGAGTGCGTGTGTACGTACGTTTGTACGTCCGTACGTTCGCGACGTTTTTTCCGTCGTCTATAGCTCAAGAACCAGAAAAAATATCGACTTCAAATACATTTTGTTATACAGATAATGAGGCAGAAAGATGCAGAAAGGGCTCTTAAGAAAATTGCGTGGGTGGTATTCTTACCGTAGCAGTTTGAAAAAAAGTGAACATTTTAGTTAACCCTAAATATCTTACGAACCAAAAACGCTAGAGACTTAAATTTTATAGAATATATTGTAACGTTATAACAAAGATGTATATTTTTTGAAAAAAATTCATTTAACGTCTTTTTTATAAATCAAAAAAAAACTGAAAAAAAATGTGTCACCTCCAAAATTTTACGACTGAAATATGATTTCATCTCCAAAACGATTTTGTGCAACGAAAAATAATGTTATTGACATCTGATAAAATTTTGAGAAAAATCGAATTGACAGTTTTTTTATAAAAAATAAAAATTAAAAAAAAAAACATTACCCAAAGTTGGTAAAAATTGAATATCGATTCAAATATCTTTTCAAAAACTTGAAATTCAGGCTTGTAACTTATTTTATCTTATAAGAAATATTGTTTTTAACATATTGAAAAATGTTGAGAAAAATCAAATTAACAAATAAAAAAAATTAATAAAAATTGGTAAAAATTGATTTTCGACTCAAATATCTTTTCAAAACTTGGAGATATTGGCTTTAATTTACTTTTATCTTTCAAAAAATATTGTTGTCAACATTCAGTAAAATTTTGAAAAAAATCGAATACAAAGTTTTTTTTACAAAAATTAAAGACCTAAAATAAATTAACAAAAGTTGGTAAAAAATGATTTTCGACTCAAATATCTTTTCAAAAATTTGAAATATTGGCCTCAAACTAATTTTATCTTATAAGAAATATTGTTAAAACCATTCAATAAACAGTTTTTTTTACAAAAAATAAAACTCTAAAAAAAAAACAATACTAAAACTTGGTAAAAATTTACTTTCGACTCAAATAGCTTTTCAAAAATTAAAATTATTGGCTTCAAACTTATTTTATTTCACAGAAAATATTGTTTTCGATATTCAGTAATTTTATATAAAAATCCAACAGTCCGTTTTTTCATAAAAAATAAAATCTACAAAAAATAGTACCCAAATTTGGTAAAAATTGATACGAGACAAACTTTTAAGCAAGAGAAATTGACAATTTTTCAATAATTTTGCGAATTGAATTTGTGGTAAGGGATTTGTAAGAGTAATTTACTAGAGAAAATAAAAAATTGGGTTAGAAAATAAGATGATGGGCAAAAAAAGCTGAAGATAAAGAAACTTGTAACAATTTTTCATATCAAATGGATAGGTTTAAATTAAATTGAAAATGCTTGAGGTTTTGAAGGCAAAGAGTGGGTCAAATACAAGCTTCGTTTTCAAAATGCGATAAAATGATAACAATTCATTGTATTATCGCTTAATTAGGAAACAAATATTTATCAAACTGATGTATTCTTATTAGTGCATTATTTCACTCTAGTTTTTAAAGAACTTGATTAGAGACCATGGATTGGATTGGATGAAATCGACTCTAAATCGTTTCCAGATTGTTAACATAAAATCGGCGCACCACGGTTCCTTATAATAAATGTGAAAAGGGCTTCGAGACGGACAATTTAGATCACCAAGATGGCTGATTAGACGTGTTGCATAAGGGGGCAATATTCTACATGAACCAGAGATAACTCAAATCTATACCTTAAACTTTAGTTAAAAGAATCTGTTACAATGGATCTGTTACTTTTACAGGAACGTTTTTCCCAGCCTCATTTTTGAAGGAAAATGGTCGAATGTTGCCAATTCAAGATGTCAAGCATTTGAGAATGTATAACTGAAATTCTTCAAGATATCGGGAGGAAACTTTTGTTCATGTCAATAATCAATAATTTAAAAAGATCCTATATAACAAAACCCTAGTTAAACAAAATGACATAAATAAGAGTATCTGATATTTTTTTTTTCAATTCTTCCAAGAAATTGAAAACATTGACAAAAACAAGGTTACAAAACGTTAAAAATTAAGATAGAAAACATATAAGTGTTAAAAAAGTTGAAAATGTCCAATTTGCGAATGTTTAAAGTCACTGAGGATATCGTTTTTGAAATGGACTCCAAATGTACAGAATTTTCATTTCACAACAATGCTTTGGGTGTGTTTTTATAACAACAATAGCAAAAAAGTCAACACTTGAGTAGACAACAAAAACCTCGCGATACAAACGACTGCTTTTAAATATCAAAAGTATCAAAAATCAAAGCAGAATAAAATAATCATAAGTTTTTGAATAATTTCATACCACAAAAAATAACACTAAGCTAAATTTTTTGAAAAACAAAACGTCAGATTTGTTCTCTTAAAAAAATTTAAAACTTAAAATAAAACTAAAAAGTAGACAAAAAATGTATTTTTGACTCATATATCTTCAGATCAAATAAAGATATTGGCACCTAATTTTAAAAGACAAAATATAAGCGATTTTAATATCTTACTACCTTATAAAATTTTTCCAATGTCAACAAAGACTACTTTGACTGTAACCGAGATAAAACTGTTTGCAAATTTTACTTTTAAAGAGTTTACTAGTGTGTATTTTATGATTCGTGTGCTACACAATTATTGTTTTGTTATAAATTAGGGAAATATTTTCGACGAAGATTTCGAAATATTTAAAGACAAGGCTTTGTGTAGATAAATGCGATGTTTTAAGTCCCAAGCAAGTTTCTTCTAAGTGCTCGATGATGAAAAATTCTACTCTAGGTAAAGGTTTGACAAGGTTCAACAGTTCTGCTCTTGGTTGATATCCTTAATATTTATGATCGAAAAACAAATTGTAGGCACCGTGTTCTCTGGAATAACAATAACTTATAGCACTAGATTTTTGTGGAATGTGCTTTATATTGAGTTTATAAGTAACCTTCTTAATGGAACATGAGGTTTTACAATAAATCAAATAAGAGCATAAACGGTATGGTCGAGAATAAATTTGGGAAATCTAATTAGTATTCCCATTTAAGTTTGTTTATTTTGCTAGCTTCCCATAGGAAGATATTTTAATCGTTCCGATTTGTCGAATTGGAAGTTTTTACATTTCTCGACATTTCAAGGTCTATAGAGTCGAAATAAAAGATTTTTTGTGTACGTATAAGTTCGTACGTTCGGGAAGCTCTTTTGGTCATCAATAGCTCTGATCCTAGTACAGATATCTACTTCAAATAAGTTGTGTTAAAAAGATGAAGAAAGATGGAGAAAGGGCTCTTAAAAACATTTAGTGAAGGCTTTTTTTACGATAGCATTTTAAAAAAAGTGAAAACTTTGGTTGACCCTAAATATCTCTCAATAATGTGATACCAAACAAGTATATTTTTGGACAAAATTCAATTAACGGTTTTTTTATAAATAAAAAAACAGAAAAAAATTGTAAACTCGAAAATGTTACGAATACAAAATGATATTATCTCTAAAACAATTTTGTGCAACGAAAAATAACGTTTAACATCTGGTCAAATTTTGAGAAAAATCGAATGGACAGTTTTATTTATAAAAAATAAAAACCTGAACAAAAACAATTAATAAAAATTGTTAAAAATTGATTTTCGACTCAAATATCTCACAACTTTGATTTATTGGCTTTAAACCAATTATTTCTTTTAAAAAGTATTGTTTCAACATTTAGTTAAATTTTTATAAAAATCTAATTGACAGTTTTTTTTACAAAAAATAAAAACCTAAAAAAATTAATTAAAGTTGGAAAAAAATTACTTTGAGATATTGGCCTTAAACTCTTTTTACCTTTAAAAAAATATTGTTGTCAATATTCAGTAAAATTTAAAGAAAAATCGAATGGACAGTTTTTTTTACAAAAAATAAAAACTTAAAAGAAAATTTAACAAAAGTTGGTAAAAATTGATTTTCGCCTTAAATATATTTTCAAAATTCGAGACTATGGCTTCCAACTAATTGTATCTTAAAAGAAATATTGTTTTCAACATTTTGAAATATGTTGAGGAAAATTAAATTTACAGTTTTTGTTACAAAAAATAAAAACTCAAGGAAAAAAAATAATAAAAATTGATTTTCGACTCAAATATCTTTGCAAAACTTTTAGGTATTGGCTTTAAACTAATTGTTTCTATTAAAAAAATTTGTTGTTAACATTTAGTAAAATTAAAAAAAAAACTAATTGACAATTTTTTTACAAACAAAATATTGTTTTTGATATTCAGTAAAATTTTTTTTTATAAAAATCCAACAGTTCGTTTTTTTCATAAAAAAGTAGTAGCGCATTATTTTACTCTAATTTTTGAGTGCCTTGTTCCAAGACTATGGGTTGGTTGGATGAAATTGAACAAGAATTGTTTCCGGGATGTAAACGTTACTGTTCCTCATAAAAAGTCAAAGGGAACAATTTAGATTGTCAAGACGGCTGACTAGACGCACTTTTCTACATGACCAATTTGTTGGATAACATGTCCTTAACTTCACTAAATAAAAGTCGGTTAACATGGATATGTAACGCTCACAAAAAAGTTTTTGAAAGTCTCGTTTTTATATAAAAATTGCCCATGATGTTAAATTCAACATGTTCTAAGGCTCAAAGCGATAGCGAACCAAATTCTCTTCAAGTGTCAAATGTTAAGCTGTTGAGAACTATTGCAATTTCTTACGACAACGCCGACAATGAGTGTTGTTCACTTAGCAAAGTTACAGTTCTAGAAAGGTAGGTCATCATTTGAACCAAATATTGCTTTAAAAAATCAGGTTTTTTTTTGAGAAACTGATTTTATACAAGATTTTGTCAACGTCAAAAAAGCCAATATTTTAAAGGGAAACCATTCGAAAAGCTATAATTTCTAAGGAAATTAATATGTCAAAAAGTTGTATTTACTGAATTTTTTAAAAATTCTTCCTTAACATATTTAAAGTATTGATATACAAATGAGGTTGTTATTATTATTAGTCTATTTATTATTCTTTTTTGAAGTAACGAAATTTAATGTTATACTGATTTGTCTATATCTAGTTTAAAATTTGGACATTTCTGAAAGTTCAAAGTCACTGATGATATCGACTTTAAAAATGGACTCCACATTTAAGAGAATTAGTTTCACAAAAATGTATTAGTTGTTTTTTAAAACAACATTCAAAATTGGTTACGAATTAAGTTGACCTAAAATACCTTGCGATGCTATCGACTGCTATTAAATTGTTTAAAAAATATAAAACTTGTCAAAAATTAAAAAAGAAAATTATAATAATAAGCTCTTAAATAATTGCATACTAGAACAAATCACGTTTTTGACATCTAGGAAAATTTCTTGAAACAAAATCGGCAGACATTTTTTACAAAAAATAAGAATTCAAAATAAAACTAAAAATTTGAAGAAAAAAACACACATTTTCGACGAGTTTTAAAAAATCTGAAAGATGATTTTGCTAATTTTTAACATATAACTATCTTTTAAAATTTTCATAAAAATAAATTCACTTCAAATTTAATCTAGGCAACATTTTTTGACAATTTTGCTTGAATGACTTGATTGGTGTTGGTTTAATGATTCGTTGAGACACAATTGGTTTGTTTGAAATTCGGAAAAAAGACGAATATTTCGAAATATTTTGACGAAAAGGCTTTGTGCAGAAAAGTGCGATGTTTGAAGTCCCAAGCAAGTTTCTTGTCTGACCTTGATGATGGAAAATTTTACTCTAGATATATGTTCGACAAGGTAACAGTTCGGTTCTTGAGTGAAAACCTAAACACCTAAGACCGAATTGCAATTCTTAGGCATAGTTTTCACTGGAATTATAAGAACTTGTAAAACTAGATTTATTTTGTGAAGATTCATGCTTAAGGCTGATGAGTGTGAGTATACTTCCAAATGGAAAATCAGCATGAGGTTGTACCAATGCACAAATAATCTTATAAGAACGGTCTATGGAAAGGAATGGGGAATTTCAATTAAAAGGTCTGTTTGTTCGTTCTGTTTATCTTCACGAAATGTCATTGTTTAGAAATGTTCGAATGCTCGTCTTTTCAATGGAAGGAAATTCGCAATTGCTAGAAAAACAGAAAAGAAAAGTTTAAAATTTTGTAGTTGCTAGCGAATTGCTAACTATTTAGAAATTTGGTGTTTCTTTAACACCAGGTTGTTAAAAATTTTGAGGTATTGCATACGATTTTTTTTGGAAAAATTCAAAAATAAATTGTCTCCAATTTTTCAACACAAAACAGCAGAAGAAAATGTCTAAGCTGACCTGTTATAAGTTATATTCATTGTCGAAAAATCTATTTAGTAAAGAAAATTGTGTCGAATTTTTCTTCAATGTATAATTTTACTACATTGTAGAACCGAAATAATTGCTAATCTTATACCACCTCAAGTTAGCTTAGATCTCTAGCTATAGATTAAACTTTTATACTATAAATAAATTACTAAATACACATTATAATTATAGTTTGAATATATTTATGCAAATTTGTCACCACATTTATTACAAAATGCAGACAGAGTCCAATACAAAGGCCGTTCGTCAAATTGCAATTGCTCGTTACGTCCAAAACACACAATTTTTTCAATATTTACATATTTGCATTCAAAACATATTAATGAGACAATTTCTATGGTAATAAATTATTTCAAAGTCCACAATGCGTAACTAATTAAAAATGGACTAACAACGATATTTATTTTATTTTTAATGAATGAAGTGGAAATAAGCGCGATAAAGTGTCGTTTGTCGTGTCATATATCAGATATGAAGACACATTTGTTCGTTAGTTCGTTTTACGTTTGTTCATTACTGCGTGAATATTTTATATGAAAATTATTTTAATAGTTTATACTTTTTGATCAACTGACTTAGTCTATGTAAGTTTAAAATAATATTTTATTTTATTTTTTATAATATGAACACTGAAAAACCAGTTCTGAGGTTAGGCTTGACATATGAATGACTTATGGTGTAAATTTAAAACAAACTAAATAAATAAAAAAAATTAAAACAACACATATTCAGCCTGTCTTTTGATAAATATATGTACGAAAAATGGCCAAATTCATTCTCATATAACCATTTTAAAACAATCAAAATGTGGCTAAAATAAATAATGGCGATATAATAAATCAAAATGATAGGCAATACAAATATTTTAAAAGTCCATCACTAATAAATGTCCATTAAAGATTTAAAAGGTTTAATCGTTTTTGCATACAAAATAGCTCGTCTTACCAAAACATAAAACCACTAATTAATCACAATCCATGCATCGCTATGCAGATAAGGTCATCTTTGGTCATTAAACACCTGATAACATGTTTTTTTTTTTTATTTTTAATAAAATAAAATGCAATTCAACAAAATAAAAAAAACCCATGGACAATTTTCTGGGTGCGACGAAACTTTACGTAGACGAAATTTGTTCTGCACAGCACAGCACTACAGAGCAGTTCAAGGTCATGAGAACATGATATTTGAATATAGTTAGTGAGGTAAAAAATGTGCCTTTAATTTGCCTCGACATACGTTACGTGCGTCGTCGTCGCGTTGTTGGTTGCGTCCCGTTGTCGGTTGAGTTGGTCCGTAAAATGTTGATAATATTTCATGACAAGTAATATACCAAAACTCTCAAGTGAAAAACTGAATTAATTACTGAATTGCGCGCTGCACCCTGATGTAGTGTGTTATGCGAACTTGTTTAAATACACTGCGGTTCATTGAGATGGATACATTTTGACAAAATTACTTTTTGCTCTGCTGTACAAAAAAACAAAAAATTTGTACAGGATTTAAATGTCTTGAAATCGAATTTTACATTTGAATTCTTTTTTATAAATATACTAGCTGACCCGACCAACGTCGTGTTGTCATATAAATAATTTCTAGAAAATATTTTGATAGATATAAAAAACTTAATGTAAGTGTGTAAGAATGTGATATATAAATGGGAGAGGTATAGAGCACTATTAACAGTGGCAAAATGTTAAAATAACAAATCACCAAACATTTTTTTAAATTTATTATACTATATACTAAACTACAAAAAAAATATCTATCCCTTATTGCAACAAAGTGTACAATTTTTTTTGTGATCTTATTTTTCGCCAATATAGTTGTCCGTATGAAAAACATGAAGTGCTCAAATCTAAGCCGCAGACAGACATCGTTTGGCTTTGAGTTATTGCAAATGCCAATCTAATTTGAAATTGAAGGCGTTTTAATTGAATTGTCATATCTGTGGGTATAATAGGGATTCGCAGTAGTAAAATATTTTCACCTCGGGATTTGCCATTTAGAATCATGGCTTCCATAACATTTTTCATTATTTTTTAATTACTAATCAAATTACGAAACAATATTACCAGAGATATAACCTTCAGTTGTAAATTATGCGATGGTATGCCTGGTAAATTCAATGAGTTAAAAATCTCACTTCGATAATTTACAGCTCCAATAGCATCCTAAACTGTATCAATAGATTTGTATTACACCAGGTCTCCTTGTAACAAATGTTGTACAGCGTCTGGGTTATTTTGAATATTTAGTGGCAGTGTACTAAATGAGCTATTCTGCCTCCATCTAATAAAGTTGCCGCAATGCCAGAAGATGCGATACCATTATTTGATCGTATTTTAGCCAGAATTAGCGGAATAAGAAACGTTTCGTCAGTTCCACCTGGTGCCTCCAAAAAAAAAAGAATCCACCTATGACTGCCGAAACTGCGAGCATGATGTGGTCAAAAATGGTTCTTCGTTCTTCTTTCATTGCAAGCAACAATCGCTGCCATTTTTACAGTATTGTACTGTAGTCCAAGATTCAATTCAATTAAATCAGATGCATTTCGATTTGGTGAAAGCATACCGAAATGACTGGGTGGTAAGTTGGCAATGAAGATCCTCAATAGCAATCAAAGCTTCATTGTACATAGCGTCACTGAGTATTATAGTAAGATCGTTGCACGGTCTACGATGTTAATGCAATAAAACCAAAGCACTTAGGAATATAAAAAATATATAAAAACCTATTCCCAGTCCTACCGAACGTATATACAAAATTTCATTGAAATTGGTTAAGCCGTTTCAGAGGAGTGTGGCAACTAACACGTTTTTCAAGGCTAAGTTAAAACACAGTAAATCCCTTAACAATTAATTCTATAATAATTTTGAAAAGTACAAATCTTGTATATTCTAGATACATTTTAAATCATTTTAAAATGTATCAGCTTAGTTTTCGTAATTTATCATAGATAGGTTATGAGATGACTTATAAGTCTTCATTTGATTGTATCTAATGTCTTCAAAAACCTTGAATTCTTTTATAATTTTGAATAATTCGTTGCAGAGTTAATTTTCAGTGCTGCACAAATTTAGAAATACCCGTTTCCAACACTATTTTTAGACTTTTTGCAATGCAAGTATTAAAAAAACTTTATTTTGAAATACTTTACAAAATTGCTTTTACACCGTCTTACGGTTTTCTTTTAAGAACCGTTTTAGCGTAAATGCTTCAAGGTTCTTTTGAGGTTTATATAAGGAATGTGAAATATAAAACTAATGAGGACTTTTTGGAAAGTCAATAGGATATTCAAAATTTTAAAACGTAAAAAAAAACTACTTCTTTACAAATTCTCAAGAAGATTAATATAGGCTTTGTTTACACTACAAAATGTTTTATCTCAGAAACCTAAATAGATTGATTTTGATGGATACGATTTAAAGCTGTCAAAAGCCGTAGAAAAAGTATAATTTTATTACATAATCCTGTTGAACTGTGTTATTTGATAGCACTATAAGTTCATGCTGAGACCTTTTAGTTTTTGCTGGTCCTAGTGTTACCCACATGCAAGCTCTCTTGAACTCATTGTTTTACCTGTGTATGTAAGAAATTATGCAAAGTTTTACCTAGATACAACGATTGCAACAAATTGTTATAACTTCTCAAAATCGATGTTTTTGTCTTCCAAGATCAAGATTAAGAATAGGACCAAGACCAGGACCAAGAACCAAAAACCAAGAACCAAGAATCATGAACCAAGAGCTGGACCAAGACCAAAACCAAGAACCAAGAACCAAAACCCAAGAACCGAGAACAAAGAACTAAGAATTAAGAACCAAGAACCAAGAACTAAGAACTTAAAACTAAAAACTAAGAACTAAGAACTAAGAACTAAGAACTAAGAACTAAGAACTAAGAACTAAGAACTAAGAACTAAGAACTAAGAACTAAGAACTAAGAACTAAGAACTAAGAACTAAGAACTAAGAACTAAGAACTAAGAACTAAGAACTAAGAACTAAGAACTAAGAACTAAGAACTAAGAACTAAGAACTAAGAACTAAGAACTAAGAACTAAGAACTAAGAACTAAGAACTAAGAACTAAGAACTAAGAACTAAGAACTAAGAACTAAGAACTAAGAACTAAGAACTAAGAACTAAGAACTAAGAACTAAGAACTAAGAACTAAGAACTAAGAACTAAGAACTAAGAACTAAGAACTAAGAACTAAGAACTAAGAACTAAGAACTAAGAACTAAGAACTAAGAACTAAGAACTAAGAACTAAGAACTAAGAACTAAGAACTAAGAACTAAGAACTAAGAACTAAGAACTAAGAACTAAGAACTAAGAACTAAGAACTAAGAACTAAGAACTAAGAACTAAGAACTAAGAACTAAGAACTAAGAACCAAGTACCAAGAACCAGTAACCCAGAGCCTAGAACCAAGACCTAGACCAAGAACCAAGCCCAAGACCAAGAACCAAGAACCAAGAACCAAGAACCAAGAACCAAGAACCAAGAAATAAGAACCAAGACCTGGACCAGGATCAAGACCAAGACCAAGACCAAAAACCAGTTTGATGCAACATGTTTAAAACTTGTTTAGCAAATAAAAACTAAGCTGCAAGATCTACCAAAGAAACATTCAAATTTGAACATGCAACATTTTGTATGCAATATATTTGTGGCAGCAAGTGCAACACTTTTGATGGAACATTTATTATGCAACATAATCCAATGTGTTTGATCAAACATGTTCGATGCCACATCTGAATGCAACGTGTTCTTGTACTCAGGTGCAGTTGGTGGATTACATAAATGGTGTTTTTTTTAAAGACGTGTGGACGCGTTTTTTTTAAAAAGAAATGATACGCATATTATTAAATGACATGGCCTAGAATTAAGCTTTATTATAAAATTAAAGCTTTGGTATTATGTTTTAAAAATTATTTCGGGAAAATGGGCACCTGGTTGGTTTGAATAAATTCCAGACATAAGGCCCGATTTTTGATCACTTTTTGTAGCAATTGAAGCCATTAGTCAGCAATAACGCGCCAAATATTCCCTTTCAAGTCGTCAATATTCTCGGGCATATCTGCGTAATAAACTGACTTTACATAGTCCCAAAAAAAGTGACAGCTGTCAAAAAGACCGAAGAGTATTGATAGATTGAAAACCAACAAACTCTATAAAACTTGTATTTTTAGAACAATATTTTGAGTTTGAGTTTTTCTCAGTCTAATTTTCGAAGGCTATCTCATTTTATCGAAGTTTCAATACAAAAGCATCGTAAAGGTAGTATCGTACACATTTCCAAAAAAGCGAGATTCTATGTAACTGAACTGTAGTGTAATGTATATGTGTGCAATTTGAAATAATTTTACATTGACGATAAAAATAACGCTCAACGTCCTACGCTTTTATTTTGACACAACCAGCACAATATTTCGTGAGGCAATAAATCCTCTAGAAGGTGCTCCTTAACTCCTGGTTTATTTTCGTTTGGCCCTCAATGTTTTTTCTTTCTTTTTTTTTGTCTCCCCTCTGCGCATACTTTGTTGTTGTTTATAGGCTAGGTAAGGTAGGTATGTCGGCTTTAGCACATTTTCCGACTCTTTAACTACTCTTAATCACGTACGAGTTACGAGTCGAGTATAACCGCGCTACTACAACACGAAACATTAAAAATATGAAAATTTCGTTGCGTTCGAGTACAAAATTTATTACATTTCGAGGTGAGTTATAAGCAGCTGATTGTTATTATTTTGTTATTCTAAATTGTTAATAATTTATCAAATTTCTAAGTAGGTTTTTCTTTAACAGTTCTTGTTCTGACTTCTGATTTTGATATTTTAGTTCTTTCAGTATTTTTAGAACAACAGCTGAATTATTTGATTAAGTCAGTAGACAATTCAGAACATCTGCCAAACCAATATGAATATTATAAAGAAGACTTAAAGGCTTAAAAGACAAAACATGCAGTATTGAAATATATCGCCAGAATCGGCTTTATTAATAGAGAGCAGCAAGCATAAAAATACACGCGTGGTGTTTTCGGATAACCTATATTTTTGAAGTTTTGTTTGGCTTCGCGATTAAGTCAATTTTTGTTTGTATGGAAATAATTCTACCGAATAAAATGAGAATTATTGTGTTGATTTATTTCTTTTATTTTGTTTTATCGACACGAATAAAAATTCCAACTATACTAAAATAAATTGAATTATTATTAATAATTCGGTTATAGTAAATTCAACTCTAGGGTTTCATGCAAATTATTTTTCTGTTTCAGTTTTGTTTTTGTATTTGTTTATTTTTATTGTTGGTTGGTAATAAAAATAAAACACGTCAATAAAGTTCCACTTTATTTATCGCAAAGTGTTTCATTATTTTTATTGATAATAATTTAATCTCAGGTAGTCAATGCAAATAAAATATATAACAATTTTTCTGAATTAATTTAAGTGGGTGGGTATTAATATGCCTCTTCAATATTGGATTTATTTTCAGGTGCATACTCAAATAAATTACGAAAGGTTTACGATTGAAGAGGTGGGGAAGAGGGTGGGGGCAGTTATTAAATTTATTATTAAACTTAATACGGGTGAATAGATAGAGATTTGTATTATAGGGATACAAATATGTAAGTACTTGTGTACTTATAAGTTATAGGAACACATGATAGTGAGATAGTATTCCAAAGGTTTCTTTAATTAAAAAAAATATTAATAACTACTTTTTTGTATTTTCTTAAATGTCTACATTGTGATATAAAATTAAAAAGTGATTTCTAAGTACATATTTTGTTTCGAGTTACATCAATTCTACGAGAAATTTCATATTAAGTATTGAGTGCTCGAAGTGTTAAATTTAAAATTTGACACGTTCTACAGGTTGATGTAGTTTGAAAATTTTATAATGTATACTTTTGTTTTAGAACAAGTGGTAAAAAAGCACCTTGTTTTGATTTATCAATCCAATGTATGAACAAAATGTGTTTCTCTTACTTTGTTTATTCAAATTAGTGGCATTTAAAATAATGTTTTAAGAATTATAAATACCAAAATTAATAAAACCATCATTAAATATGGAATTAGAAAAATAGGGCTTCGTGATACCATCTGTTATACATCCTGGTTTTAGTTTTAATTAAGAAAGAAAGAAAAGATTTTCTTTAAGTGTTTTTTGAAAACGTTCCTATAGATTATTACCTTATTAAAATCTATGTTTTCTAAGTAATTTCCACCCAAAAACAAACTTTAAATTTCCAAATGGAAGTTATTGTAATCGGTCTGATTTTTTGAGTTGAACATTTTGGGATTCCCGACGTTTTAAAGTACTTAAAAAGATTCTTCCTAGATGGAGAAGTTTCGAGTGTTCGATCGGCAGTTTTTACGACTGTACCGGCTTGTATCGAACAGCTGAATCTTCTTACGCGCATTACTATTCCATACAACGGGGCTCAAATCAATAGAATTGATAATTTCGTGATACAACTCGTTCGTGGGCACATTGCAAGAGCTATGCCTTCGACCAACAATTTATTTTCGAGGCGTTCTATTTGAACGACGAGCGTTCTATCCGAATTTGACGTCATGGAACAAGGCGGAGCAGAACTTCTTCGGTTTAGAAGGGCTGTGTCCGAACGGGACCGAACTGATAGGGTGAAGCAGGAGAACCGGTTCAATCGGCACTTGATAGTGGGTAGTCGGGATGGGATGGCCGGCTTATATACCTTTATATAGTGTAAGGGTTTAGTTTTAAAAAAGAAAATATAAAAAAATAAAAAAAATGTAAGATAGTTAGATTTGCTGCTGTGGTTGTTCTAGTTTTAAGTAGTTTATAAGTAGAATAGGTAGTTTAAGTTAGTTTTAAGTTTTATTTAAGGACCTGATTTTAAAAAGTTTTTAAGTTAAAATAAAAGTGGATATTGATATTATTTTTTTTTATTGTCTAATAAAAACGAAAATAAATAAAATTGAATTGAAGTTAAATACATCTTAGGGTTGAAATGCATTAGAATAAAGTATTATTGCTTAACTTAGAGTGTCCTTATGGGCCCAGTAAGTAAGCTGTAAGTTATGGTTAGTAAGGCTAGTTTTATAAATTTTTGTCTAACTTTAAGATTGAAGTAAGTAAATGGGTTCTACCCCGGCCTATGACATCTAAAGTTTTTTCACGGGTACGAGGAATCCTCCAAGAGTAACTCTTGTCGTGAAAAGTGCTTTCTCAAATTAGCCGTTCGGAATCGGCTGTACTGGCACACAGTAGCGGTTGGGAGTTGTAAGTCACTAGGCCCTAGTTCTCAACAGACTGTTAAGCCACCTAATGTATTTATTTATCAACTCGACGTCAAAAGCTTTTTGAGAGTGCGTGTGAATTAATGTATAGGTTCAGGTTACCTTTTTTCTTTGCTATATCTCAAGGACCAGCTGGTATATCGACTTGAAATAAATGTTCGTTTTACAGATAATAACATCAAATTATGCAGAAAGGACTTTCAAAAAAATTGAGTTGTTTTTTTTTGTTTTACTATAAAAACAAAAAATTAGGTGGAATAGCAGTCCGTAGAGAACTATGTCCTAGTGACCTAGAACTCTGAACCAATCTTGTGTGCAAGTTATTTCAGGAATGAAGGGCATCTAGAGTTTTTATCCCGAAACTTAAGAAAGCACTTTTCATGAAATTAGTTACTCTTGGAGGGTTTGTCAATTCTTCGCAAGAGGCAGTACCAGTGAAAAACTTTTAAGTGGAAGAGGAGGTAATTGAACTCAAGACCTCGAGCATGACAATTCTACGTATTAACCATAACGCCTCTGGTACGGGGTTTTTAGTATAGCAATTTAAAAATATTTAATGTTGTAACGTCATACCGAATGGGTTAAAATTCGAAAAAACTAGCCTTTTTAAAAATATAAAAAAAAAAAAACAAAAAATCAAACAAACCCTACGTGAAGTTTATAAAAATTGACTTCGCCTTGAATATCTCGCAAAAATTAAAGATATTGGTGCATGTTCATAGTCATATTTTAAACAGGAGTCTATTTGAACTGAAGTCTAAATTTAAATGTTAAATTTTTAGGTTAGACAAAGCTGCTATTCATTACGAATTTTTTAGCTCTGTTTAGTTAGAAACATGTTAAAGGTATATTCTACTTAAATTCTAGTACAATTCCACTCAAACCTATACAAAATAGTTTGTAGAGGGATAACAAAATAAATTGCGTTAGATGGAGAGCCAAAATCTTTGAAAACCTTTAAATAATTCGGTGTTAGTTGAGAAATTGTAAGCAAGTCGCGCTGGTGCTAAGACTTGGAAGGACTCAGGTATTGGAAAACCCTTCATTGAATTTTGATCTTCAATACTAACCTTTTATAAAAATTGTTCTCATATATTTCAAAGCAGTCGATTTGGGTTAAGTAGAGCTTTCATTTTTAGTTGATTTGTAGCATTCCAAAATTTAGCAAACTGTAAAATTATTGTATTGAAGTCTTTTGACATTTCAATTTTCGTTCCAAATTTTCAAATAAAATGACTCGCAATGTGATTTTCTCAATCAGTTTTTGAAGTTTAAAAAAATTAAAAACGGCTAAGACATAGTTTCCGCCTTGTTTATTTTTAGACACTATGCTAAAGCTTATTAAAAAAAAATGTTGTTTTATCTTTAAAAATTAAAACGTTAAAAAATCACTGAGTTTTGACTCGCATATTTCAAGGATGTATAAAGTATTATCATCAAAGTTATTTCATTGTACAGAGGATATTGCTGTTAACACATAATTATTTTTTTTAGAAAAATTTAAATAAAATGTTTCTTATAAGAAATAAAAGCCTTCCAAAACTTCCGATTTTTCGAGATCAATATCTCGGCGATAAAAACAGATATTGAAATCAAGCTACTATGCGAAATTATTGTATACTTTTAGTCAAGTCAAATCCAATTGACAAGTTTATTTTTTACAAAAAACTGCCAAAAATGGTTTTCGACTTAAGTTTGTTAAGAACAGAGAAAGAATTTCTAACTTGATATTTTAATCAAACATGATAAAACGATGGTAGAGAAGTATCAAAAACTGGGTCCCCCGATTCTGTCTGCCTGTCTGACTGTCGTGGCCATTACAACCCAAAACATTTGGTCCCCATACAATAGTTTTATCTTAATTTGACTTCTTTCAACACAAAAAAATATGTTTGTATTACTCTAGAAGGGTGCCCCTCATAGAACCGTTATTATGTTTTTAAGTCTTCTCAAGAAATAATTAACCGATTTCAATATTTTGCTTGCTCAAGTTCTAACACTGTGTTAATTATATTTGATGATTAAAAATGTCATTGCTTTTCTTTTTGATTTTTAAAAAATTGGAACTTCGATTTCTGGAAAATGGGTCAACATTTTTTTGCGAAATTAAAATGTAAAAATAAGCTCTAAATAACTGCATACAAAAATAATTATATACAACATAAATTAAAAAAAAAAAAAAAACACTCGAACGATGTTCCAATAAAATTTTTGAACAGCTGAGGTTTTTCTGAGAAATAAAATGGCATTTAAATTTTTGAAACACACACTTTTTTGCAGGTACTTTCTTAAATAGACTTTTTGGATACATGACCAAGTTAGTACGACCCAGTCGTACATTTTTTTAAAATTATTTCATATTTACCGAAATTTATTTTAACGCCTTAATAGTAGAATATTTTTGTACATTATTATTTAGAGTTTTACCAACAAAAGTATAAAAAAAATCCTATTGAAACAATATTTTTGAAGATCAGAAAAATAAATACAAAAACGGCCTTGCTTTGATAGAATTCAAACAAAGGCTTAACTACTGTGGACAAAGAAATTAATACGACCTTCGAACTCTCTAAAAAGTCGTCTTTTTTTCGGAATCAAGCAAATTTTCTAAGGGTATTAAAAAGGGCAAATGGATATTCTAAAGCTTGTTAAGAGCAAAAAGTGATTTGGAGAAAAAGTGTACCTGCCTTCTATCAACCCCTATGTTTTTTTTGATTTAGACTTAAATAAGACGAATTTTTAGTAAGTGTTAAGTTTAAATAAAGTTTTGGAACTAAACGTATGTATACTTCTCTGGACTATTATTCAAACTCTCAATACAAATGTTAAGGAGATGAAATTTATTAAAATAGAATAAAATATGAAACTTACTTTCTGTAGAGTCGCTTCCTAAATATTCCCAACATGATGAATCCACACTCGCGTGTTTATTTCAAACAAACGCAAAACAAATTTTTAAAAAACAAAAAAAAAAAACGAGAAAATAAATGAAAAATCGAATTTTCAAAACTGCTTTTTCTTCATTCCGTTTCACGAATTTTTGAAAAATTAAAAAATACAAAGAAGAAAACTTATTATTCTCTTTTAACACCTTTCAACACATTTAAAGAACGTTAAGATGAAAAATGACGAAACTTCTTACACCGAAAATTAAATAAACCAAAAAAGAAAATATTGTAATTAAAAAAAAAAAAATCCCTTAGCGTATTTTTTCTTTCTCGCGCACTTTTTCCACTCTTTTTTTTTAATAATTTTTCTTTTCTTACACTTTAATCAAGATTAATGATTTTTCATTTCAATATATTTTGTATTGAAGTAATATAAATCGTTTAGTTTCTCGCGCTTGTAATTAATAATTTTATATTTTTATATTTTAAGCACTTAAAATTGGTCACATCACATTAAGCTGCTATAAGATGATGGTGATTCGTTGTGTTGTCGAGCGGGGGCGGGGTTGTGATGTAATCACACATTACATCCTTTAACATTTGTCATTACTTTTTTCAGTTCTTCCGATTTTTTTCTTTCAAAACCCGGCACAATCATTTATCTCCGTTCAAGTTTCTTATGGTTTCAGGAAAACTAAAAAACGATTAAAAAACCAACCGAAAAAACGCAACTAAAAAATTATTAAGACCGACTACTATGTACGGGTACGGACTACGAAGACGAACGGAAGCATAGTACTTAGAGAGCGAGGCTGCAACTTTAAGATTGCATCAAAAAACGAGTAAAGTCGGGTCTATTGTGTTGTGTGCTGTGCAGTGCATTCGGCACTATGTTGCTTTAGGACGGAGGCGGTGAGCGCGCGGTACAACGAAACGACTATGGGTTGATGTTGATGCTGGAAATTATGTTGCCACTTTAGGGACGAGTACCTTCGAGTGTAGGGTATCTGCAGTGTGTAGGTTTTTATTCTTTCTTTCAAAGTAATGCATTTCTGAAAGGAGAAAGAACAAAAAGAGAGTTTGAAGAAAATTAAAATTTATTACATTTTTATGGGATTTGTTTTAAGTTTTTGTGTTGTTATTTTTATTTTTTTTGCTACCTCAGTATGGGATTTCTTAGTTTTCATTTTAAAGAAGGCTCTTAGAGAAGATGGGAAGTATCTAAATATCATACCACAGACAAAATATTTTCTTCCCTAAAAACAAACAGCAAACGAAAGGCGAAAAATCGGGAAAAGGGCCAAAAACCATTGAGGGATATGGAAGAGCTTGTGGGGTTAACCGAAGTAACCAGGGATGTCAAACTCAAAGTGATTTAACTTTCTTTATTTTATTAAACGGTTTCTATAAAAAGATATATACATTCTTGACGATTACAAGGCAAATACTTTAGTAACATGTTTTTTTAAATCTACCTTTTAAATTCGAGACATTTTTTGACAATTGACAGAATTAGGTTCCTTAAAGACCTTGTAAGAGGCTTATTGAGGCCGTAATTCATTCTGTGAAACGGTTCACGAAAAAATCATTTGGTACTCAAATTTCAGAATGCAATTGATATGATAACAGAATTTATCCTCTATGAATATAATAGCAAAATTTGTTGACCATCTGAGGGCTTGAGTAAACTTAAATCATGCAGGAGATTCAAATATTCCAATTTAAAAGATGAACTACCAATCTACAGAAATGTTTTTGAATATTGTCAATCCATTTGAAACTTATTTTGTAGAAGATTCTCCATAGAACAAAACAGTAGCTATTCTAAAACAGATCAAACAAAGGCATAAAATAGTGATTTAAGAGTGTTGAGGTCATTAAACTTCATAAAATTCTTAGGAATAAATCCTTACATAGAACTAATTTAAGCTATTATAAGAATAAAACAAAGGAAACTGGTTACTAAAAAAAATTGTCATTTTAAGATGTTCAGAAAACTAAATCATTATTCTTACATCACTCAAAAAAGTCTTTTTTGGCCTTTTTGAAGAAGAAAACAATCGGTATTGATATTTTTAAGTCATCAGCAAATAGTAATTTTTGAGCTAATTCGATTTGAAATGGATTATTATTTTTTAAAATTAATAAAAAAAAAATGCGGCCCCAAGAAGCTTCCTTGATTAACACCGGAAAAACAGTGAATTTCGTGAGACTAAAAATACTTATAATTATTTATAAGAACGTACTTAATACGGTCACAAACATTAAATAGGAGTTAGTTAAAAAAATTGGATTGACAACTTTTGCGTTACAATTTTATGGTTAATACTATCGAACGATTTGACGAAGTCTGTTTGGATCATGTTAGAATACTATAAATGAAGCGTTTGGATGAAGAAGGGGGTAAGTGACATTTTTTTTCGAATTATGAGGATGCCTTGCGAAAGCTTAAATTTTTGCCCTATCAACGTTGCGCTACGTAGCGCTTTTATTTTTGGTATAAAAGGGTTACTAACAACTAAAAATCGTATAATATGAGTGGAAAAATGGGCTAACAGCACTAACCTTCATTTGGGTAAAATAACAAAAAAATTAAAATAATTTATTTTGCATGAAGGGGTTAAGTGCTCACTTACCTTCTTCTTGCAGACAAATTAAAACCCATATTTAAAATGGTTATAGTAAAGATGAAGGTTCTAAGATGATGGTCTTTCTGAGGAAAGTGATCATGGGCTTGATTTTTCTGCGAGCGATAGTGATGAATACCTTCCAGACAATTCAACGCTCAGCGAAGACGCAGGAGAGCCACACGAGAGCAGTCATCAACAACAGAGATTTTGGAAATAGCTTCGGAAATTGTTTAAATCAAGAACCTTCTAACCCGCAAGTTCCCTCACATGATAGAAGTGGCAAGTCACTAAACAAATTAAAAATCCATTCAAATGGAAACTACGAGCAACCGCTTTGTTAAGAGAACAGGGAAAAGAATATATCACAGCAAAAGGAGATATTGTTAAAAAAATGGAACCTATTTCTGGAATTCTTGTTCCGAAAAAATAAATTTTGAGCAAAGATTGGCACTTTTATCAAGCTTTTATTCACTTAACATTAATGCCAAGAAAGTTCTACTGTTTAAAAGCATAACAAGAAAATCAACAAGTCGAGTTAAAAAAAATGCCCTTAAGCAAAGAAACTTTGCATATGAATACCATGTTACAGTCAGCACAAATTCCATACGAGTTTGCAAAAGTGCTTCTTATTTCAAATTGGAAAGAAAAAATTGGACGTTCTTCAAATCAAAATGAGCAGCTGTAAGTTTGCTCCACCTTCGGATAAAAGAGGTCAGCATTTCAACCGACCAAACAAAATATCCGATCATGTAGTGGACCACATTATGGAGCATATTAACGAATTTTCAGCATTACTCAAGAAACAAAAACCCAAATAAACTTTATCTCTTACCTTTGTTAAATATATATAAATTATTAAAAATGCACCAAACAAGAGCAAAATGTCAACATTTTTACCGACAAATTTTCAACACGAAATTCAATCTGTCTTTCCGCCTACCAAGAAGTGACACTTGCTATAAGTCCGGATTCTAAAGTCAAAAAAATTGACCGCGAAAAAGCTCGACCCGATCCTTACGCCTTTTATATTACATTTGACCTCCAGCAAACAATGCCCTTACAAAAATTAACCATGTCTAAGCCATTTTACTTAAGGCAGATCGGTGCTTCCGATGTGGAGATGTCGTGTATGTTAACCTGGACCAAATATGTTGCACACAGAGGAAGCACCGAGGTAATGAGTCTATACATTCTTCCAAGATTGTGAAATTGCCAGAAAGAGGAAACATTTGATTGTAAATATATGGACCGATTCTTGCCCTGGACAAAACAAATCCTTCTTTTTATTGAGTCTATACCAAGTCCTTTTTTTGACGGAATTTTTTGATCTGATTGACCACAAATTTCCTGAAGTTGGATATACTTATCTTGACAGTGAGAGGGAGAATAAAAAAGAGTATTGCTGAGCAATATAATAAAAAGTGCCAACAAAAAAATACCGTTATAATTGACATAGAGAACCACTTTCGATCACTAGAAAACCTTCCAGCTAAATTAAATGTTACAAAAAACATATCGAATGAAAAAACCAATTTCCGTCATAGCGTCAAATGTCTTAGACAAACAAATATGGATCCTTCTTGGGAGTCCGACTACACAATTCATCGATTATCCAAAATTAGAAGAAGAAACCGGACTTTCACATGTCGTCTAAGAGTCAATAAAGTAGTTACAGATCGTTTGAGTGTCATTGGAACTATCATAAATATCAAACTTTTGATTTGGAATTACATTAGATCTTCATGTTCTACTTATATAGCTCCAAAAGTTTACTATTAACATTTCTTTTTTGTTAACGATTATTTTTCGATGATTGGTATAAACTGCCACTAATAAATTTCATGTATATCAATCATCGAATATAAAACTGACCAAGCAAACTAATGGGTAGTTAGATAGTTTATACCAATTAATAAACTGGTCAAATTCTTTTATATCAAGCTTCGGTATAACTGAAAGTTTTAAGTTTTTCAGTGATTGGTATAAACTTGTCTGCTAATGATCAATGCAATAAAATATACATGAAAATACATAACCAAAATAAATAGGTTGATAATAAACTAGTTAGTTATACTAATCAAGAAACTGGTCTAATTAGTAATTTTTTTCATTGGTAACGGAATTATAAGAAAGTAGAAAAGTTTCTTTTAATAGATTTCAGTTACCCAAATGACAGCAACATCTACTGATCATTAAAATTGATATAAATTAGACTAGTTTATACCAATCAGCAAAAATTACACTTATGTGCATAGTTAAAATCCTTTTTTAAGATGAAACCATTTCTAAAAGAGAAAGGTACGGTCAACATTTATTGTAGAAGTTTTTTGACTAATTTGTTTGTATGTATTGTGAACATTTTGTATAAGTTTAAGAGTTTAACAGAATCAATTCAAATAACATACAAAAGTTTATACCAATCACTAGATACCAGTCAATTTAACTCTCCAAAACAAAACTTTTGTGTATCTAATACATAAAAGTGTACTTTATTATTTCGTAAAAAGGATTTGCCATCACTGGCTCATAAGAATGCATTAGTTTGCGACCCCAAAAGACATAAACAGCCTTCTTCTAAGCCACTTGTGAATGGAATGTTTTTACGAGAACAGTTTTTGGAAACAAGAGAAGTTGGGGTGTGTGTAAAGGGAAGAACAAAAAAAGAAGAAAATACTTGCAATGCCAAAAAATAAAGGAAAGGTCTAACAAGAGTTATGCTTATGATTACGATGAATTAATGTGTGACGCGATGCTGAACACTCGTGCATATATCAAATATACAAACATATATAAATATGCATATATAGTAGATTTTATACATAGAAGAAATATGTACTTATACAAAAAACACACATCCATTATATTTTTGGAGAGTTTTTCCTGATGTGTTATTTTTTATGCGGTTTTGTATCTATCTATGTATCTATGTATGTCTATAGTACCATAAAGTCTATAATATTCATCTGGATGTTAAAAAAAGGGGCGTTTGTGTGTCCATTGAAAATGCAGTATTTATTAAAATATACATTGGAATAGAAGAAACTTTATACCATTCATATGAAGATTGTAGATACAAAAACAAAAACATGAAGAGACCATGTGTAAAGATAAAATCACGAAATCAACCGGCCGCATCTGTGAAGGGTTGTTACTGTTTCAGTGTTTTTTTTTTTGGAATCAGAATCAGGTTTTATAAACATCATAATGTATGTACATATTTTTATCGCAGGGGGGGAGGGATGTTTTATATGGAAATGGACAGAAAGTTCTTTATCTTGTTAAGAATGAAGATACATTCGTACTTTATGAATATATAGGTACCTATGTGAAATAGGTTAAATAGAAAAAAATGGTCTAGAATATTTATTCATTTCTATAGACGTAAAAATGTAGAAAATTTGGAAACCCGGTAAAAAGAGTCCTTTTGGCAAGTGATTATTTTGTAGATTTTGTATTTGAAGGCAAATATTTATGCACATAATTTTACCTAACCTTGAGCCGGTAAGTAACTTTTACTACCATAAAAGAATAAACGTAAATATAAGCTTATTTTATATAAACTACTAAATTGTAATTGTAAACATTTATCATTTAACTTTCACTCTGTGGAACTCTTTCGAGATAAAATGGGATAAAACTGATTCGTTCCTTTCATGGAAAACATGGTTTAAAGAAGTTATTAAAAGGCTGAGTCTTTAAGCAGAAGGATTTTTTAATATCGTAAACAGCATTTTAACAAAATTCTGTACTTTTAAGCAAACTATACGAAAATATCATAGCTATTAATGATTAATAAAGTGCTATCTTATAAGAGGTTTCATTTTGAATAGAGCGCTATTTGGCAGCTGTCACTTTCAAAAATGTTTTTGATATCTGGCAAAAATAATTTAAATTTGTTAATACAATCAACTTAAATTATAGCGGTGTATAGATTTAAAAAAAAAAAAGAAAATCTAGCTAAAGATTAAGACGCTTCATTTAAACTTTTATGTCTATATTTTCATTTCCTGTAGAAGGCTTATGATTTCATTATTTAAAAGAAATTGTTTGTTTTCTTCTAAGTAGAATTGTTGATATTTATAGGAGTGTCTTCTGGAAAAAAAAGTGATGCTTCATTGTTAACTCGGTTATTTTTAACTGATTTTTTCTTAAACTCTGTCTCTTTGTCTGCGGAGTAACTTGAAAGGTGCTTTTTAACAGTATTGCTTAGTTGTTTATAACCGAATGTTGGTAAGGCAATGTTTTTGCGTATACGATGTTTTCATCTTCATTGATAAAGCTAATTTTAACCTAGGAGGACTTTAGCAATTGGGGCTTGGAAAATGGAAGAATGTGTGTAAAAAAGGTTTTCAATCCCCACTATGTCATGTGTGTGATTCGACTTATTAACTACCCATGGAAAGTTATTGTAATGGGTCCAATTTGTCAAATTGAAAATTCTGACAATCTCGACATTTCAAGGTCCTTAGAGTCGAAATAAAATTTTTTTAGAGAGACATATGTGCGTGTGTGTGCACGTACGTTCGTACGTCGATACGTCGAGATCCAGTCTGAAGTATCTTAGCAGTTTAAAAAAAGGTGAAAATGTTGGTTAACCCAAAATATCTCTCGTACCAATAACGCTGGAAACTTAAATTAAATTGTATATTATATATTGTAACAAGGTAGCAAAAAAAATAGATTTTGAAAAAAATCCAATTAACGTTTTTTTATAAATCATAAAAACGGAGAAAAAAATTTCACCCCCAGATTTTTACGAACTATTAATGATTTTATCTCCAAAACTATTTTGTGTAACGAAAAATAACGTTTAAAACATCTGGTAAAATTTTGAGAAAAATCGAATTGAAGGTTTTTTTTATAAAAAATAAAACCTAAAAAAAAAATAATACTCAAAGTTGGTAAAAATTGATTTTCGACTCAAATATCTTTTCTAAAATTCGAGATTATGACTTAAATATAATTTTCTCGTAGAAGAACTATTGTTTTCAAAATTCGGAAAAAAATTGAGAAAAATCGAATTGACATATTTTTTACACAAAATAAAAACCTAAAAAAATTTAATAAAAGTTTTTACAAATTGATTTTCGATTCAAATATCTTTTCAAAACTATTGGCTTCGAAGTAATTTTATCTTTAAAAAAATTATCAAAAGTTAGTAAAATCAAATTTTCGACTTAAATATCTTTTCAAAAATTAAAAATATTGGCTTCAAACTTATTTTTCTCACAGAAAACATTGTTTTCGACTTTCAGTAAATATGATAAATTAGATCTATTCCAATTCTCTACAATCTTTCCAGACCTTAAAAATGAAATAATTGAAGATATTGACATTTATATTGAAATAAACTAATTTGTCTGACACAATACTCCATTATTTTTAAATATCAAAATTATCTTATTGAAAAACTCTGCAGAAGCTAAGAATTTTATTTGAAGAAAACTTGAGTTGTGATTTAAGGAAGTAGGATTATTTAAAGGATATTTTTGATAAAGAATTTTGCATGAATAGTAAATTGAAGTTAAAGATAATTTCAAAAAAATAAAATTCAAATCAAAAAACCTCATACCAAGTGCATTTTTTTATTCAGTTCAAAGAATGTTAAGCCACTTTAAAAGTTAATTTTTCATGGAGAATGTTGTTATCAATATCTATGGCTTCAGTTCATTACTTTAGTTTCGAAGAAGCCCCTTAGTTTTTATAAGTAAACATGTAACCGAAATAATTTCCACATATTTTTTAGAAGATATATTAATTTGACTTGGTTATGCTGGCGGATAACCCATCTTCTCTCAAGCTACAAATCAATAGGGTCCAAACGTACTGGAATATCTGGGACCTTAAAATAATGCTATTTGAGGCACGGAGTTGTACAAGGTTGCGAGAAGGAAGGTGGTTCCTTAACAACCAACCTATTGAAATAGTACAGGCATTCAAATATCTAGAAATGTTGATGTCTGCTAACGGTAGCTTTAATAAACATGTTCAGCGTAAAAGTAAAGAAGTTAAACTAGCTCTAAACATAATGTGGCCAACTTTCTTCTCAAACAAAAACATAGACTTAGCATCTAAATACCGAGTTTTCCAAGCAACCATTAACACTTTCTAGTCTTACGGTATTCAAGTTTTTGGTCAATCCTATTTTGAAGAAAAAGAGTTGATACAACACCTGTTTTCATCAAAAGATTATTTCGGTTACCTAATTCGACTTCAAACTATGGAAGTCATATTGAGTCTGCGATTGCGCCGATTTATAATAAAAATTTGAAATTGCATGCAGATTTTCTAACAAGAGTAATGAGTAAACCAAGTTCGAATCTTTACACATCTATCATGAAGGTTCTTTTGCGAACAGAAGCATCGACAATATATATCTTCAACTTCTAAATAGAGCATCATCATTGTCAACGAGAAAAATATATAGAAATCTAAGACACTTCTTAAATACTTATGCGACAAATTATTTCAATAAAATACTTTCTGCGAGAACTACAGGTACAATTTTCAGAGCAAGGGTTGAAATCTTTAACTTGAATTATATTCCGCATCGGTCAAATCTACCTCTCCTTTGCATTTTTTGTAACAAAAATGAGCGTGACGATACTTACCATTTCAAAGCTGTTTGTCATAGTGTCCTTTCAAGACAACAAATGTTTGGTGTAATGAACGGATCCGTTGGGTGGACAAATCTCTTCATGTTCTGGGACACTGCCTTAAATTACCGAAGAACCTTTTTAACCTTTTATTTTTTTTTTTTAATTCTGTTCTTACAAAAATATTAATTTATACTATGAATTTATAAACACGTAAACTAAAACGCAATAGTTATCAAAAGATTATTTATTTTTTTCTGTTTGAGCAAATGTAAAACAACAATAACAAGAAATAATAATAATAATATAAATTTAAAACTGTAATCCAAATTCTTATCTTTGACATTTCTCAAAAATAGAATGAATACAAACATTTGGCATTGTATTTTAAGGCATTTCTTCTATTAAGTTAAAGCTTATTTGAATTTATTGTACGTGGTTAATCGCTCAACTATTTTCCTAATGAGCTTTAAGATTTAAACAATCCAAATAAACCATTAAAAAGATTAATTGAAATACAAAACTACATAAATCTAACTGTACCTGTACCTATAGGTACACATTTCTAACATTGAGCAATTTGTTCTCTTATTTATTATATGGTTTACAAGTTTCAATGCTTCTCTAGGATTAAGTTAACCTCTAATTAAATTGAGAAAACATAAAATTAAAACAAAAATAATATTTTTCTAAAAAACGAAAGGAAGCAATTAAAGCAATTATTTATGCGACTATATGTGTGTCCCTCTACACAAAATATTTACTCGTAATTACAGCAGGAACCTATTATAAATGTCTAATACTATATTAAAACTTTTGCTTTACTTATACACACAAACGAACGTATATAAAATCTCGTCTACCAGAGGAGCAAAGTAAACAACCATAATAATGCTATTTTGTATACAACAAAACAACTTTCACTCAAATTAATTTCATATAAATTTGCACAGAGTCAGTCTCAAAGTCATTCATCAAAATTCGAAAGAAAATAGTGATGCATATCTGTGTAGAGTGTTTATATACACACATATACGAATTTGTATAAATATGAAAGGACTCAAAGGAGTTTATTACTTTCAATGAGTATAAAAGGGCAAATTATCCAATGTCCTTTGAATGAATGCAAAATTGTAAAAGCTAAACACTTCTCAGGCTTATATTTGTACGTATGTCATACTTTCAGTTTTTGCTATTTTAAGGACCTTATATTATCCTTTTTCAGAAGTAACGTAGGGCATATGAGAATGTTCACTGTTCAGTGTCTAGACATATTTAATGGTTGTGCGATGTGATATTATTAGCTTTGAATTCGTTTGGTTAGAAAGATGTGTTATTATAAGAAATTGCTGTATATTTAAATAGGAACTTTTTCATACACACATAAATAAATATTTTACATGTTTAGCATTTAAAGAGTTTTGTGACACTAAATTATAAAATATTTAAGCAGCATATATTATGACAGAAAAATTACATAGGTGTGAATTGACAAAAAATGTATAGGACTAAGTTTTGCTAACATTCATTTAATACTCAAAAACTAAATATTAGCAAGGATTTCTATATGAGGAAGTGATATTTAAAAATTACGTGATTGTGAAAAAAATCTCTTGAAATGGTCCACAATTTTATAACTTACATGGATAGAAGAAAGACTTACAGCAAATATAAAGAATTGAATTCGATCTTCTTGTAGTCCTTTATAGTAATTGATGAAGTTAATAATTGGCAAAATTTTAACATCATCTGCATATAGCAGAATTATCTAAAACAGAACGCAAATTATTAGAAAAAAAAATAAACAACTAAGGACCAAGGTGACTCCCTTGAGGTACACCAGAACTAACATGAAATTTGCATGAAGAGTTACTCCTAAACATAATTCTACAACATATGTCTATGATATGACGAAATTAACATAACAAAGCAGTAGTTAAGACTTCAAAGATGCAATCGACTTGAGAGTGTTATGCAAATGCAAGTAGAGAGTTGTAATAAATTAGTGATTTATCTAAAGGAAATTATGCCACAGACAAGGGATTCAAGAAATGATGATACACCTGGGAACTAAGCACTTTTCAGGACACGTTGAAAATAAGGAACAATGGATTCAAAACACAAGGCAAAGATTTTTCTACGTAAATAATGATATTCCATCAAGACCAAGACTGAAACATTCATTTAACTATACCTACAATATTATCACCCAAAGGTACTTCAGAAATCGAAAAATGGATTAATGAAAGTTTACTGCATTCTTGTATGTTACGAAAAAAAGCAGACGAGTAACAATATCAATAACTGTTAAGGCTTCAAGACAAATGGCAAAACACCAGTCAAGCTCCAGAAAGCCTCGGATACAATAACACCTATCCTCAGGATAATTTTCAATAGCTGCCTGAATCTGAAACATATTACTTCAATACGGAGAGAAGAAAATGCTGTCTTTATACCCAAAGCGGCTAAATGCTCGCAAGTTAAACCAAAGATTTTTGTTTATAACAAGCGGACACTTACGGAGATACTACCCTTATCATGCAAAGACACAGTTTGAGCACTGGGAAAGTGAAAGAGGGGTTGAAAAGCAGTATCGGTGCACATTTGTTTGGAATTTCTGAATATTGCAATGGCTGTGGGAAAGACAGAGTGTGGTAAGTAATTCCACATTCGCGTAGTACGGCTAAGGAACAAACCTCTGTACTTGACGGTACGACAGAAGATGGGCTCGAGAGTATACTGATGCACATTCCTAGAAGCGCAAGTATTACGGTTGAACTGTTTAAGGGCAGGAATGCAGTTGGCTATTTCTCTAGACCATAAACCGTAAAATAATGGTAAATGATTGTGAGACAGGAAACTTTACGACCATGTTCAAGCGACGTAAATGATCTTATAATGGTATTATCACCAATCAATCTAAACGCTCTTTTTTCAATACTCTCCAAGAGGCTTAAGTAGGTTGCAGGAGCACCAGCCAAGGTATGGAAGTTATACTCAAGCTTTGGACATATGTAAGTCTTGCAAATAACAGCCAGATCAGAGGGGGAGAAAAACTTCTTGCTTCGCGACATCGCGTATGTAATCGTTCCACAAAAGGTGGGATAATGCAACGGGAGTATATCTCGCTTTTACGATACTAGACAACATGGGGTTTTCGAAACATTAAATTTCGCACAGTTTTTAATTCCCCATTGAACAATACTGTTTAGCTCAGAAATGAATGAGCTTATCATATTTTGTAGTTGCAGTTCCACATCCGAAAAAGAAAGATGTGAATCTGAAAACGAATATGAAAAGGTAAGAGTGCTATCGTCAGCGAAACAATGTTTTGGATTAGAAGTTGCAGACAGGAGATCATTAATAAAACTGATAAAGAGTGTTGGTGATAGAATAGAGCCCTGGGGCACACCAGCATTTATTTTGTGGTTTTCAGACTTGAATCCATAGAATACAACTTGTATTGAACGATTCGAAAAGTAATTACTAATCCAATTAAGGAGAGATTCATGAAAACCGAAAGCACACATTTTCGATAAGAGAGCCTGATGCTAAACCCTATCAAATGCTTTTGAATAACAAGTCCAATAATCTCACTTTCTCCAAAACGATGGAAAGATTTGATCGACTGTTTTATGATGAACCATGAGATCACCAATAGACCTATTGCTACGACAGCCGTATTTTCGGTCATTAAGAAGCTTTCGATCTTGGAGATATTTACATAGCTGGTAATTAATCAGCGTTTCCATGACCTTGAAAAGAAGAGGCGTAAGTGTAATTGGTCGGTAATAAGACGGTGAGGAAGATTCGTCTTTTTGGTAATATAGGCTGGACAAATGCGGTTTTTCATCCGCTCGAAACGAGAACTGAGGAGCAGGACAGATGAAAAATCTTACGCAGTGATTTTTCCATCGTTGAGGAAGACCTCTTCAAAACAATAGCGGGGATACCATCTAGACCAGCGGATTTATGAATGTTGAGATCTTTAAGAACTCTTGCCACAGTACGAGTGCGAAAAAAGGTTGGTCCGATAGAATCACTAACTCGCTCAAGAACAGGCGGAGTCATAACACTCACTAGCAGCGTTGAATTGGCGACGAACTGCCTAGCAAAGAGCTAACAAATGGAGCGTCATTGACAACGACCGTAGGAACTGAAGAAGAGGAAGAATTCCTAATGTTTTTTTTACAAATCACCAAAAATTTAAATCTTAGTCTACCACCAATTCTTCTAAAGACCTTAGTAAAATTGATTGATACCCACCCTAGAGCAAACGTTGATACAAGATGTGAATATAAGTCACAACATGCCTACTTTAAGGGTAAATCAGTGGAAACAGCTTTTCGAAGTATCGAATACTAACTTCATCATAATGAATGCACTATGGTTGCCTTCCTTGAAATTGATGGCATCTTAAACAACGTGGACACATTTGCACTAACATCTTTAAACGTAGAGGGTTCGATTAGATAGTTAATTCATAAAATGCCAAACAGATTAGTTAACACAAAACTAGGGGACTCTTCTGCCCGCAGAATTGTCAGCAAGACAAATTTGTAAACCAAAACAAACTAAGCAAAGTCCAGCGAAGGGTATCTTCTTATGCCCCATTTGCGGCATTGGAAACTCTACTCCATACGACATTTTAGACGTACTGAGCAAGCAAATAGCTGCAAGCTTAACAATTCGCCTTAGATCTTCTTATCACAGTGGACTGTATTGGCAACTCAGTAATTGTCGGTTATTTAGAGTCAATTCCAAAGGACATAGAGCATGGACTACACCATCCACACTGTTCGATAGAAACTTCCAGACTTTAATACCTTCCACGGTATTCAGGCAGGTTACGGAATTTCTGAAAGACGAGATAATTCACTTCCGTACAGATGGAAGGAGGTTAGTGGAGGCATGTACTCTGAACAACTAATTCTCTTATTCCACCTACCCAATTACTGTACTGCGTTAAATGCAGAACTTATGGCGACAAAGGAAGTCTTGCCTTGGCTTTGGAAAAACGTGATATTAACATCTGATATCTGAATTTTCTAAGGCAGTCAGGCTGCCTTTGGACTCTGTCTCTATAAACTCTAGAACAATGCAGAACTGTCAGTTCACCTTGGCTAGTTGACGGACCATAGAAACATTTCAGGAAATTGTAAATCTGATAAACTTGCCAAATATAGTACAGTTCTACAAATTCTACCACATTTGGCACAAGCTGTACGGATGAGAAAGAGGATGAAACAGTAATTCACCTCCTCTTCTACATGCCCTGCTATAGCTCAAAAACGAAAGGTCTACCTAGGAAAATTCTTCTATAACAATCTAAACAATCTCAAACGCACTAATTGAACGAGTCTTTTACGTTTCATTAGGAACTCTAATTGGTTTCATTTAACTCAGAAGACGGACTCGAAGTTCATGTGGTATCACAATGGTTCAAACCACTGGCCTAGGTCTGTCCTACCTAATTTCGGAAAGCTACTTTAACCCAACCTTACCTGACTTAAGGCAATACAAAATTAATTGACAAATTTTAAATAACACTACTATCGGACCTTAGTTCAAGTTTATCGGAGAATTCATATAAATTTGAAGTTTCACAGTGAAAACCTCTCTTAAGATCACAAATCACTTTTTATTCCAAAACTGTACCAACATAAACTTCATCTCGTAAAAAGACAATTCCAAGAAAAAGAGGAATCCACAACTATAAAAGATTTGGCAAAAGTTCCCAACTCAAAAAATACTTCTTTAAACATTCTCCTTCATAATTCGTGCAAGAACTTTGACTTTCCTCCAAAGTCAAAGCTATATGCAAAACATAATTTGATTTCTTTTTTGGCTCATAGATGAAATTCAATAAATTCAATCCTCATAACAAAAAGAAGATATTTTCAAAAATTATTTGTTTTTGTTTCTCTCTGCGTTTTTCACTTAAACTAAATCAACTAAAACTTCAGCCTTCATTTTTCCTCAGCGTTAAATTTCTCCTCAAGAATCTTCCTGCATGGATTCATTAGAAAATTGAAATTTCATTAATTACTTAAATGAGTTGCGTATATATATAAAGATACATTAGTGCCACTTAGCAAAGGGGGGGGGGGGTATTATTATAATGGTGGAAGTTTTCTTAAAGGGGCTGGCTCCAATCACTTTGGCTACAGAAGAAAAAAATACTATATCCATATTCAAAGAGGCACACAGTACAAAGAGGTAGAGGTATTAAGATACGTTTCTGCCTTGACTTTTGACCTCAGTGTATCTGTATCTATATCCACATTTATGGATCTTACGATAAATAATGAAATTCTTCTTCTCCAAATAAGTGGAACAATCAAAGCAGTAATCATTTATCATAGTTTCAATGGAGCCTATATGAAGGCGAAGAATAAGAATGAATAGGTAGACTAAAGTCCTATATGGGGGTATACACTAGAAACACTTAAGTGTAATAGCTTCTATATCGGTAGCACTTACATAGCTTGTATCTATGTATCTGCACTACACTCTTATAGTTTTGGCCTTTTAAGTACGAGTAGTGAGGAGCAAAAATAGATTTATTTCTGGGTTCCTCTACAAAAGTTGGTGAGAGAGGGTATACCCCTTTAGCGCGCACTAATGGCTCTCAATTGGCATGTTCGACAAAAATAGTCTAAAGTATCTCTAGCATTTCTTATCCCGAAAGTGGCTCATATGAGAAGAATGCTAGACGAGTCTTGTGGGCGGCAGCAGTGAGCTAAGCCAGGAGGGAATTTTTTGTTTGGCTATAATAGTCGCAGCTATTATAAATCCACTACGTGCAGAGGAGGTAACTTCAAGACACTCTGCGCCATATAAGAAGTCGAAGTACAATCCAGGTCAGCTAAAATTTTTCTATTGCACTAAGCTCCATTTGCTGGGTGTTAAAATCGACAGCGACATGTTATCTCCTTGGCCAATAACGCAGAGGAGCCCATTTGAATTTGGGCCACACTCTTGGGCCAGACCTGTAGTTATATCCCCATATTCACAGCAGAAGCTTGGAGTTATAACCGTGGCACGAAATATTTCATCGGATCGAGGGGCTACAACAAAAAAACTGAAGAAAACAAAAATAATCAAGGAGATAAAACGCCTGCCGCACTAAAAGTCGTGCATCTTGTGGGCGTTCGTGTGTGTTTTCGAACAACTTCCTGGCTAATATGCCATCCGTAGCCTGAAACTAAATTCTCTTAACCTGGTTTCGTGTATATGATATACAAAAGCAGCTAGCAGCAATATGGGTATCATGTTTCGGTTGAATGTTACATAAGTTTCGTATGTTGCATGGTCGCGTATTTTATTTTGTATGCTGCGTCTGTGGCAGTTTTAGTTTGCAGTTGTTGCAGCTTCAGCCGAACATCCGTTCGCTAAGCTTCGCGGACGCATGTACCTGCATAATTTTTTTCGCAAAGGGGCTTTAGACCTAAGACGACCGTAGGTACCATTCTTTTGTCTTTTTTCTTTTGTTGTTGTTGTTGATTTTGTCACAGAAATGCGTTATTTGTTGCAAGGTGGCTGTGCGAAGTGGAAATAACATGGAATCAGCTAAATATGTTTTTTTTTTTAATTCTGAAAAGTTTTGTGTTGTTTTTCTTACCAGTTTTTCCTACCGTCTGTGTACCTTGTTGAGGCTCTATGCTTTAATACCCGTTTGCTTTAACTTGTGGATTTTTGCTCAAGGAATGAAGTGGCTTGGTATGTTGAATTCATGTTTAAATATTTTAACAGAGACATAGCACTCGTATCGTACTCGTAGGTACCTAGGTTAGGTCTATGTACATGTTTCTCTTTCTAGAAGAACGGATCTGTGAAGCTTCGAGGCTATCAGTTGCAGTTGCAGTTGCAGTGGCACGGTTAAAATTTTTCACATACTTTTTATTTTTATTGTTGCTGCTGCTGGTTTATGTTGATTTCTTTTATTTTCTGTGTTGCATTTTTCTTCTGAATGAAATTGGTTTTGTTGTTGGATTAAAGTCGGATGTCAGATTTGAAGTGAATGAAGTTTTTATGACATGTTGTGAATAGACTTGTGATGGAAAAGACGACACGATGGACGACGATCTCAAATTTCAACAATAAAATGACAAGAAAAGATATTTTTTTTTCTTACTAATTTGCATTTTTAAAGCCTTTTAATAGTAAGATGTTACTTACTGTTTTGTGTGTTGTGAATGGCTCTTTTAGGAATGGGAAATATGACATTTATGATTGAAAAATTAATATTTTATTGTTGTTTAGGTATGGTGGAAGTTGGAAGTTGGAAGTACCTGCTTTTAGTGTATTTTTTTAAAAAGGAATTTTAGTGAGTGCCTAGCCTATAGATAAAGTCTGAAAACAGGTGCAGGTTACAAAAAGAGAGGTTAAGTAGGTAATGGTTTGTAGTTATAACTGTCTTTAACAAAGAGAAATGTTAACTCAAGTGTCTTTGCTTGAAAGTATTCTTCGGATTCTGTAAACGAACAGAACTGCTTTTCATTTTATACAAGTTTTTCGAAGTTTAATATTGGGATTTTGAGGATTCTGGAAATGTTTAGTTTTCGGAAGTGTTTTTTTTCATGTATTAGACTTTCTGATATATGTATTCTAGGCTTTTGAGTTTTCACTGCCTTGAACCATTGTAATGTAACTCGATGCTATGTATACATAAATATTCAAAAATGAAGTTCAAATACTTTAATAATGAAAAACCTGTTACTTTTCCTTAACTAGAATCAGTTCTAATAACTGAGGGTATTTGGGTACTCATTTTAATTAATTATCACCTACTAGGTTAGGTTAGTGCTGGCGTTTGATTTCAAAACCGAGCTTACTCGTAGATCAATAACTTCTCTGAAAAACTGAGTGCATAGCCTTTGATTCTATCTGTTATCATTTTGAATCCACTTATAGGCTTTGATAAGGCCTTAGAGACTGTTTCTGCAAAGTTTTTGAGTTCTTTAAATTTTTTGAAGAAGTATTTCCCTAAGTATTTTTAACTTTTTTTTGGCATTATGCATGGTAGAGGAATAGGAAGTAAGGACTGCCCTCGTGCTCTTCCTCAGCGTTACACTCTTATTTCTACCTGTGGTAGCCCAACAGTTTGTAGTCGGTTAATATGCTCACAAGTATTTTTTTAAATTTTTGTGGTGGTGCATTATGGAACGGGATTTTGTTTTTTCAAGTTTTGGCCATTTCCTGACTGTGGCGCAGGTTTGAATGGTTTTCCATCGTTCATTGTTTTAGTCTTTATTGGGCTGATCCAGTGTTGTACCTTTCCTCGTCAGATCATCAGCTCTCTCATTACTGTGACTTGGTTCCCATACTCAGCAGAGTCTTATGTTAGCTGTGAACTTATAACAGTTAGTAATTTGAAAGCTTCGATTTGGTTGTTGTGGCAGAAATCAACTTTATTGCTGCTTGATTATCAATGAAAAACCCTTGATAGCGCAATCATTAAGACCTGTTTAACATCATTTGTCACTGCCAATACCTGGGCTTAGAAGACACGGCTTTGATCCTAGAGACTGTAGGATTTGCCGAGATTAAGTTTTTCTGAAGAGAAACTTTTACAAACTTCAACTTAAATTGTCGAGCTGTCAACATATTCCTATTTTTTATATTCTCTCACTGATTCATGTCTGTCAGGAAAAATGATTGTGAAGAATTTGTAGAAGTCCTTAGACGCTATTTGCAGCGGTTGTTTGTTGGTAAAAACAGGTCATGGGGTAAGAGGTTGAGTATTATTTCCAATCTTGCAGTTGTGGTGGTCCTTATGGCCCTGATGAACATGTACATGTCATTCTTTGTTTCTTTTTAAGGGTTTTAAGACTATTAGCTTATTCCATACGATTTGAATATTTTGGGATCTCTCTGGAGCATTTGTATACCAGCTCAGTATTTTATCCCATATTATTCCACCGATATTTGGCATAATCTAAAATTTTAAGTGGTGTTCTCACGATGCTAGAACTTTTATAGTCCATAATTTTTCTCCTATTTTAAAAAAGCCTCTTTTGAGGTAGTTAATCGTCAAGCCAAAGCTCTTTCTCTAAGGTGCAGACCGTAGTTAAGGCTTGGTTCAGTTGATCGCTTAAAGTCGTTGGGAATTTCTCTGTTGCCAGTAGAGCTACTTCATCGGCGTAGACAACTCATGACAAGAGTTCAGAATTTGACCACTGAAAGCTTCCCCTAAGAGTGGAAGAAAAGAATTATCGTCAAGCTCCCAAAAAAAGGAGATCTAACAAAGTTCGAAAACTAGAGAGGAATTTGCGTTCTACCTGCCGTTGCCAAAATAGTAGCAAAAGCCATACTGGAACCATCAGACAGCACCTGGATGCCGAACAAGCAGGATTACGCGCTGGATCCTCCTGTATTGATCACATCAGGATCAGTATTGAACAGTGCGTTGAATATCGATCACCACTACACTTGCTCTTCATCGACTTCGAGAAGGTCTTTGATAGCTTTAACAGGGAGTATATCTGGGAAGCTTTACGGAGAAGAGGCGTCCCAGAAAAACTAATTGCTCTTATTAAAGGAGCATATGATGGATCCAAGTGTCACGTTCTGCATGATGGTAGGTTGTCAGATAATTTTGAAATCCGGAACGGAGTCAGACAGGGCTGTATTCTGTCGCCAATATTGTTTTAGTTGGTGATAAGCGATGTGCTGCGCTCAGCTTTGTCAGGTAGCGGAGGGACCCAATGGCCTTTGACAGCATGTTTAGAGCACTTGAATTACGCGGAAAGGTAATTACTGCATTGCAGGCCAAGCAATACAGTGGAATCCGCTCAAAAAGAAGTAAGAAGAAGAGCTGGACGACCGAGAAGCACATGGCGCAGGACAGCCGAGGCGGAATCAGCGTCACTAGGCAAAAGTTGGAAAGAACTGAAACACATTTCCCCTGTGTTCCTAAGGGGTTCCCAACGATCTTAACAGGCCTGAGGACCTAAGTAGGTAAGTAAGAATTCAGAGAAGTTGTAAGAGTTCTGAGGCGTTTTCTGGATGATGTCACTTTAATCTCTGTAACACCCAGTTGACTATGGATTTGTCTGTGTTTTATCTTACACATAAACCTGTTTACGATAGACTATACTATTTTGAGACTTGTGAAGGCCTCTTGAATGTCTAAAAACGAGGTTAGTGTATACTTCTTATCGTGAAGTGTCATTTATGTTATTCTTAAGACGCACTGTAGGGCCGTTTCCACGTTGTTGCCTTTGAAACTGAGATGCTGTGTAGGAGATAAGTCTTTTGAAGCCTGAGATTGCTTCGAATGTGAATGTCTAAAAGTTCATCTAAGGTTTTAAGAACAAACGATGTGAAACTTATAGGCCGATAGCTTTTAGCACAGGTGTTATTTTTTTTTATTCCCAAAACTTATTATTTCTAGTTTGACTGATAGTTGATTTTTCACTTGAAAACAAAACCTCTAAGCTTTTTCTTTGGTTTTAAAATAATTTTCGGATTGATATCTCTATTAACGTTTCTAGCTATTATCCCAATTAACAAAGTCAAAGTTAAAAAACACATAAAAACATCCCAAAACTTTCCCATATTCGTAAATTTAAACTTCGCCTATAAAACAAATTGGATATCACCATCATCATGAGTGTAAAAATAGAAAGATACAAATTCGTGTCAAAGGTTCGTCTTATCTTATTTCCATAACAAGCGCACGTATCCTTCATATATTTGTAGCACGTTGGTTAATAAATTACTTTGTGTCCCGACTAAATACGATCTTATCATCTGTAAACTCTTTTTTGTTTTTTCCTACATTATTATCAAACCCTTCTTATAACTTATATCCCAAGTTCGGAGACTTCCCTCCCTCCGTTTCGTCTATTTTCAACTTTTTCTAGGTATTTAGGTTTGGTACTATACTCGTACTCGTATGTATAAAATGAAAACAACATTTCACATCAAACAATCTCATATTTCATACAAAAAGTGGATATAAATTAAACGAACTACATGCTCTTTGGTTAGCTACTTTAGATGGGTTAGCTTAGGCGAGAGACGGTGGAGCGGCGATGGCGGAGGCCTTGGGTGTTATACTGACAAGAAACTATATTCTAAAGCCAGTTCAGTTTAGCTCTGTTCTGTTCGACTCTTCTGAGCCTATATAGTTGACATTATTTTAGATGTTCAAAATGAAAAGTATCTGAACATGTTATCGCTCTAGCACGCATGCATAAATCTTTTATGATTATGAGCGCGTATATATGTATGTATGTAGTATAATGTGGCTCCGAAAAGGCTCTCTAGTTTATGTGGTATACGTTTCGTTGTTGACTGGGTTTGAATTTAAATAATAATTTTCGACTGTTTTTCTCGGTTTAAGGATCTCTTCAGTTCAAGGACGTGTTGTCAACCTGCTTATATGCTCCTCCCTGAGAGCTCCTCAAATCCATATCTTTTGCTGCTTGGATATAGAATATGATACAATATCACATACTTGACTTTGAGGCCTTAATAAAATAGCTCCATAGCATGGATATGGCATTGGCTTTGGCATTCCTTTCGGAATGTGTATAAGTATATCCCTATATAGGGTGCGTTATGTATACTGATGGGTACCTATGTTGGGAAGGCGGCTCCTTTCATTATGATGGTATTGTGCGGGGCGGCGGTGGCAGAACTATATTCCCTAATGGTTGGCAGTTGGGCTTTATTGGCTTTTGTCGTTCATAAATTTCATTCATTGCTTTTGCTATCCTTTTTTTGGTTGGAGGGAAGGATAAAATGTCTGTTATTCATTCTTCCTCTGGTTCTTCCTTATTTTTTCTGCCATATCATCAGTTTCCAGTATTGTATGGTTGAAACGGCTTATTTGGCCAAAAATATATGAATATGACAGTGAGTAACGTGGTCTGGCATACATATTTTAATACCTGTTCTGTTCAGAGCTACTACACATATTAATATATCCGCTGAAGAATTAAGACCATGAGCTGCCGATGGTATAAGGCAGCGAGGATATACATTATACCAAAAGGAATCTAGGGTAGGTTATGTGGTTGGTTTTTGTTTTGGTATGGTTTGGTATACATATACATACACTTGCGTAGAAATAAAGACATTCGAGTATCAAAAATCAATTTTTGGGTTACCGCAATGGCAGATTCGCGTTTCTTTTGGTCATGAGTGTGTAAAATGGTAATATATTATATTTTACCTTAATTTTTGTTTCTTTCTTTTTTGGGTTAATTGCCTACATGGCTAATTGGTACTTAAGAATGAATTACAGAGACAGTTGGTTGGAGCTTGGATAGGTCCTTTGGTTTTATGGAAATGACATATGGGAATTTGTTGACTTTGATGTGTTTATTTGTATATATTTAGGTAAAGTACCTACATCACTAAAGGAATTCCCTATAGACCACAAGTATACTCGTATAGAAGGTATTGGACGTTATTTATTTCACTTGCAAAATAAAGGACATTTTACTTTTATTTGGTTATAAGGTTATAAATATTTGATTTGGAGTAAATATGAAAAAGATTTAGGTAAGTTTTTCGATAACTTTATCGTCTTTACAGCAAGAAATTACCAAACATTTGTAAAATTTTGAGAAATGTTTAAAAAATTAATTTTTTTCCAAACAAAGACTCAAAAAATGTTAATACTCATTTATGAAAACCATTTTGTCCAAATATTTAAGGCAACTATTGTTTCTCCAATTAGTACAGAGGTTTGGATGATAAAGTCTGTTTTCGGACTAAAAATTCAAGATGTGAAACAAATTTAGTAATTTTCAAAGAATTTTTATATTTGTAAGGAATCTGTCAGTTTTTTTGAATTCAAAAATTTTAACATTGATATTTTTTAAGATGGATACATTTCTTCAAGTCAATTTTAACATTTTTTAATAGTTTATAATTGAATATTTCTAAAAGTTTTGCTAGACCTCAAAATTGTTATTCTATTTGATATCCAGTTAGTGTGCTGTTGGAAATACTTTATGAAATATTGTAGGTCCGAAATTTCAGGACCTACAAGGTAATTTCACGTAAAATTATGGTATTGCCTTATCAAGTCTGTTTTTGATAACAGAATGTTTAACTATCTAAAAAAAAAAGACTGCACTTCATTTAATGTATTACTTTTTTTGAAAACCACAACAAATGTTGTATCAGAATTTAATTAAAAGGCTTTTATTATTTTTTAAACACGATAAATGCTTTCTTAATGTTTACAATATTTACTTAAATATAATTTGAGATCATCATTTGTGGAGTCAATCTCTAATATATACGATTCTCTTGTCACAGTGTTATTTGCCATACTCCTCCGAAACAGCTGAACCAATTTTAATGAAATTTTTCACATACCTAAATTCGGTAGGTCTGAGAATAGGATTTTTTATATTCTTAAGTAAGTTAGAGCCTTACAAGCGACAGGATTAAACAGAGGGAAAAGGTGTTCGAGAAATTTTATTAAGGGAAAAGAAAAGTTAATTTGTTTAAATGCATCAACATCTTACATGGTGCAACGATCTTACGATAGTATTCAGTTTATACATCACATCATACATTTACAACAAGTTAGTTATTTATTTTTAGCAAAATATTGTCTAGAAATTATTTATACGACAAAACAACGTTTGTCGGGTCAGCTAGTGAGTAAATATAGATTTTTTTTTAGTGAGTAAATATAGATTTTTTTTTATTACCGATTAATTTATTAAGTGCACTGTCATAATATAAGTGTCATAATTCAATCTTCTAAAAATAGTTCTAAAGGCTAAAATTATTTTTAAGCTAACCTGACTCAGTCGACAAAGAATAGATGGATTTAATTTTCGTCTATTACGGAAAAAACAATGACCAAATCTTCAAAATCTACGTTAAATATTCCCAGTACAAACAGAATAGAAGTGTATTCCAGAGAGGGCCTGACAAGAGAGAATTTTAAGCCTAATACATTGCTAACGTCAGCATCACTGAATTTTGAATTAAAAGATGACGAACCAAACATAAATTCATAATTTACTACATAACGTTTGCGTCTAAGACATTTAAAATCAAACGATTTTTATTGCACTATTAGCAAATTGATTTAAATCTTCTTGGAGTTAATAATTTGTAATATTTCAACAATATCTGCATAGATTAGGAATGGAGAGTTTTTTACAACAGAAGGCAAAACACTAAAAAATGAAATGATCAGCAATGAACCAAGGTGACTACCTTGAGGTACACCATCAGGGGTGCCATCACGTAACTTGATACAATCGAGGATTGTCGATCTTCAATCAACTCGAAACAAATTATTTTGACAGTACGTAATTTGAGACGAGTTCCATTGTGACTTTTACTTAAAGAAGTCATTGTGAACTATAAAATGAAATTTCTTTAAAATTATTTCATTCTACTTTCAATTGTGCCGCAGTTTAGAGTCAAAAAGAAATGTTTTAATAAGATAGCAAAATCAGCTCGTTAGATCTTCAAAAAGACAGAAGACAGAAGAAGAACATCAATTCCACCAAATCTACAACTTTGTGCAACATTTAATCTCCTAGACAGTGAGAGATACCAAACCAATGTTGGAACAAATGGGTTGCTAAGAATGGCACAGACAACAGTTTCCGAGTTCTTTCGCCGAACGTTGAGTCTCCTGGAAAATAAGCTTTGTCCGCAATGGATTAAATTTGATAGCTCTAAATTTGGAGACAGCAAGGAGTATTATTATACAAAATTTAAACTACCGCGAATAGTGAATAATAGCTGCGTTGATGGTACTCATATTTTTCCTCCATTGGGCAGTTTTAAGAATTCTTCTCGCTAAATCAACGTGAGAACTCTTAAAATTGGTCAAAGTCTCAGTCTGTTTTTTATTTATTGACATATTTTTGTTCATTTTTTTAACACTGAAATAACTCCCGACGATAACTAATTTCTGTCGATTGAAAACTTTTGTTTCAAACGTTAATTTGAAGTTTGCGTGCTGCCAAATCTGGCGAAACAATCGAGAACACTCGATTGAACCAAAATGGGTGCTGTACAGCCCGTACAGTTCGTCGTTATATCTTCTCCTCCATTCTCCATCTATGCATACGGGACCAAAAATCACCCGAAGAATTTTTCTCTCGATGCATCCTAAGACGCTCTCATCTTTCTTTGACATGATCCAGGCCTCAGCGCCATAAATGAGAACCGGGATGATGAGTGTCTTAAAGATGGTGATTTTACATGCTCGAGAGAGGACTTTACTTCTCAATTGCCTTCTAAGTCCAAAGAAGCAGAGATTTGCAAGAGTTATTTTTCGTTTGATTTCAGCACTGGTTTCGTTGTCTGCATTAATAGCGGTGCCTAGGTAGACAAAGTCCTTAACTACCTCAAAGCTATAGCTGTCCATGGTGACGTTTTGTCCAAGACGTCGTCGTTCAGTGTCCTTTTTTGATGACAGGATATACTTGGCCTTGCCCTCATTGACCACTAAACCCAACTTCTTCGCTTCCGTCGCAATGCTCAAAAACGCTCCACTGACATCACGCTTTGATCTTCTAATTATGTTAATATCATCTGCGTATCCGAGTAATTGGAATGACCTTTGGAAGGTTGTGCCTCTAGTGTTGACGTTTGTTGAGTTGTTGTTGAGTTTTGCACAATTCTTTCCAGGTCGATGTTGAAGAAGTCGCATGACAGTGCATCGCCTCAAATGCATCGGTAAGATCTTTTCCGACCTTGATAGGGCAGAGTGCATTCTCCATCGTCATTCTGCACAAACGGATAAGTTTGACAGGGATGCCAAAACTAGACATTGCTCGGTAGAGCTTTTCCCTGTAGATGCTGTCATACGCGGCTTTAAAATCGATAAAGAGATGGTGGGTATCGATTTGAAGCTCCTGGGTTTTTTCCAAGATCTGCCGTAGTGTGAATATTTGGTCGATAGTGAACTTTCCTGGTCTGAAGCCACACTGATAAGGACCAATCAGGTTGTTGACGAATGGCTTCAGACGTTCACATAATACGGCAGAGAGGATCTTATACGCAATGTTAAATAGACTGATGCCTCTGTAGTTGTCGCAGTTTATAGGGTCTCATTTCTTATGTATCGGGCACACTATGCTGAGATTCTACTCATCGGGCATGTTTTGTTCCGACTATATTTTGCAGATGAGTTGGTGCATGCTCCGTACCAAGTCATCGCCTGCTGCCTTGAATAGTTCGGCAGCTTCTTCACTTCGTCACGGTCGGGTAGGCGGAATTGTTGATCTGCGTCGCCGAGGTTGAGTGGTTCTGTCTCCCTTACAGCGTAATTCGGTTCGTCATCGCCGTTACATAATTTGGAGAAGAGATCTTCGATGTTCCCCTGATCGTCTTTACAGGCTTCGGTTCGGGGCTGGTACCCTTGGGAGGTTTCTTTTAACTTTTGATAAAATTTACGAACCTCATTTCTGTTGTGACATCCCTCTATCTCCTCGATCGCGCGCTACTCATGCTCTTTTTTTTCCATCTAAGAAGCCGGTGTTTCTCTCTCCCCTTCTGCTCGTAGAGCTCGCGAGAAGCTCTAGTCCTTTTGTGCAGTTTTGAATGTCTCTTGTTTCGCTGCGTGCGCTTACCGGCATTCGTTGTCAAACCACGGGTTTCGCTGTGGTGGCCGTGTGAAACCTAGCACTTCAGAGGCGGCATCTCTGATGGCTGCAAGGCAATGTTGCCACTGGTTTTCAATGCTTAATGCAGGAAGCATAGGACTCCATAAGAGGTTATAAGAGACTCGATCGGAAAAGGACATGGCAGTCTCTTGCTATTGTAGCCGTCTAACGTCGAATCTTCTCACAGTACTTCCTTGTTTTGGCTTGGATCGGGATATCCGTAGCCGTACCTTGGCTACAACGAGGTAGTGGTCCGAGTCAATGTTGGCAGTCCCGCAGCGAAATCGACCAGCCTGAATCCGTTGTTGGAGGTAGTGTCGTGCAGGCTGTATCTCCCGATTATGCCACCAAAGATGTCTTCTCTTCCTACTCGTAGCTTGGCATTAAAATCTCCTAAGACAATTTTAATGTCATAGCCAGAGCACTGCTCATATGTCTTGTCCAAGAGCTCGAAGAATATGTCTTTGGTGTCTTCATCTTTCTCCTCTGTTGGGGCATGCGCACATATTAGGCTTATGTTGGCGAATTTAGCCTTGATGCGGATTGTCGTGATGCTCGATTCTGATATATAAATAATTAAGGCGAGCTTTAAGCTCTCTTCAACACCACATATTAATGTAGTAGTCTACGAATCTTAAAGATTTTATTTTAATGCAATGGTTAAATTTATTTTTTTATAGAATCTCAATTTCTAGATGTGTTCTTACCATTTCTTCTTTAAAACTGTCAAAAAAAAACTTTTAGAGCTTCTGCTGAAGTTATTTTAAAATTTTGATTTTCACTAAACTTTCTTCTACTTGTGTGTTTTTTTGTGTTCTTACAGGTCTTTTTTCAGTTGTACCTACTATGGGGTTTCTTGGGAATTTTCTACTATACTACTGTACTAAAAACACGGATATTCTATTCACTAACAATATTTTTAAAAACAGAATTTTTGACAAGCTCGTGTATTTAGATTCAAGAGACTTGAATCAACCCTATTACAGATTTACGCGAATGAGCTATTTCTATATATGAGACAGTTTCAGTTATTTTCCAAATGTTTTTTATATAACAAAATCCGGATAAGGAAAGTTGAAAAATTGCCAGTTACATGTTTCATTTTATTAAACTTATTTGGTATTATTGAAATCGCAACCGTTTCGAACTTTGTACAATTTCTATAATTTGCCATATGCTCAATAATCTGAAGTGAATTTTTAGTTAAACCAACATATAAAAATTTAATCAAATGAATGTTAAAGTGTTGTCAACATTTTAATAGAGGATCTGTGATATCGCAAATGTTTTGGGTCATGTAACGTAGCTCCAATCTTTTCCTCTTAAAAGATTGGTATCTAAAATGAAAAGGGCAATGAAATCCATCTTTTCTTCATTTCACTATCTTTTGAATATGGCTTTTAAATGTCAAAAACTTACAGCTTCATAAATGATAAGATAGTTTTAAGCTCTTAAGAATAGACAGTGTAGTTCATCCGAAGAATTTACTAATTAAGTTTTACAACAAATGTGAAAGGTCAGTGGAGATTGAGTTGACTCATCGGAATAAAATTCTGTAATAACCATAAATATTTTCAATTCGAAAAATCGAACTGTTAAAAAGGGGAAGATAGAAGTAAAAAAGTAAATTCAAATAGATTTCATAGTAAGAAGTTGACTTTTTGAAAAGTATTACTGGAGTTCCACAAGGCTGTATTTTAGGTCCAACTCTATTTGCCTGTAACTAATATATAAACAGGAAGTTCTTTAAATCTCAAAATCAAAGTGCTTAAAATTTAATTTTAGATCTTATTTCTTAAGAATTTACTAAATAAGCAAAAAAAAATTCTATTTTCGTTCCTTCAAAATAACAAACATTTCTCGTTACTACTTTAAAAGTCACACAAATATTTATTTTGACAAATTAAAAAACCATTTTTAAAAAAATAAACAAAAATAAGATCAATTTTAGAGAAGCTGTGATGGAATTGTATCATATTTATTTTATCTGATATCCAATTATCACTTTTATTTACTTACCCACAAAACACTATTTATTTGGTTTGCTTTTTTGTTTAAAAGAAAATATATATTCAAAGGCAAATAAACCGCCAGAGGTCTCCTAAATAGCATAAAAATAGCGCGGTACAAATATATTTTATTGACTCATACTTAGGTTCAAATTAATTGTTTTGTTGTTTTTCAATCGTTTCTTTGCGTGTGAACATCAAATAGCGTCATGAAGCCCAGCCTCCACCAAAAAGATAACTATCCTATCCACCTAAAGAGTCGAGTCTTGGTACATTTAACAACCACCTCTATGACATTGACTAGTTGCCTATACCTATGTACCTATTTCATGAGCCGCCAGATAATTCATTGATGATATATAGAGGAGTAGCGATCGTGCTATTGTTAAACCTGGTCACCGTTTTTTCTTTAGATGAATAGCCCACGATCTAATCGGCTCTAGCCTGGCCGTGGTGACTGACCCAGCAGACCTTGGACTCAATGTATATCTAACCATCGAGGCCTCTCTAGGTATGTGGGAGGGAAGAATAAAGATGAAATGGGTAACCTGAACTATACCAATTGTTTGGATCTAGGTACCCACCATCATTAATTAGTTTACTTGAGGTGACACCATTGTATCTATAAACCCGATAAGAGAGAGTGTTAATATTGTTTTTGAATACACTTTAATAATACCCCCCGCATTTGAAGTGACATAAATCCCCTCGTATTCATTTGAGATCCCATCCGAAGGCAATTAGAGTCAGTAAACCATAACTCTTTGCTATAAAATCCAAACACTCTAATCAAATCACATTTGCTCCAGTTAAAGGCATTCATAACGATAAACCAAACAAAACGTTACAATCTCCCCCTGATAGGTCTCCAATTCAATCCAACTCTCGTATCAAATCAAAACAAATAACTTAACAACTGGGTCACCAGAGTTCAAAACTTTTTTCCATTCCTATTCATTTTTATTTTTCAACTTTGATTGTGAGTTTAAATAATGAACAAAATTATGAAAAAAAATTGTATTAGATTACAAATAGAACAAACCCCCTTCCGTAGATATGGTGTGGTGTTTCTGTACTATGTCAACACGAAACTCTTTTAGAATCATCATAAGTTGAGAATAAACACGAAGAACCCCCCCTTAAACTCAACGAAAACGATGATGCGGACGCAGCTGATATGATGTGTTAGGTTAGATAGTGTTTGAAGTGACGACCGACCAAGACCAACGACGACGACGAGCGCAGCGACGATGATCTGTCCCGGGAATCACTTTAAGTTGATTCTTCCCAAAGATAATGGAAATCTGATAGCATCATATATACGTACAGTCTTTGAAGTACACACAAAACAACAACAACAAATAAAACAATGTCTCAGAATCTGGTGTAAATTGATCATCGTTGTAAAGTCGTTCGTCATCATAAATTTATTAAAAGGGTATATTTCTGGCTGGCTTTTAGCTACGATATTATGTATGTGCATACACTCATACACTGATTTATATTGTTTTTCCTACAGATAAGAGGGTTAAAGGACACAACAGTGTCGCAGAAATTTGTTCTAAGAGTGAAACTAGCAGTTTGTTAAAAATGTTACGATTATGACACAAAAATGAATGGAGCATGTTACGTTTAGGGCACTTGGTAAAAATGTTACACACTAAAAATAAGTTTAACAACGTTTTGTTTTGATAACGGCTGTCACAAATTAATGTAACGAATGTGACACATTATGCTTTTTAGGAGCTTACACAAATGCTCGAACATAATAAGAGGTTCAAATTTTCACTGGTGTCATAACTTCTTGTTGGAGATGTGACGCAATCTGATGATTATTACCAAAACTTGAAAAAAAAAACTAAGTAACATTTTAAGTTACAAATTTTACGTTAGTCAATTTCAAACTAAAAATGTGACTCTATGCAAAAAAGGGATACAAAACTTTCGAACGTTGATGTTACGAATGAGAAGCAATATATTATTAGAAGTTATTATTAGTTTGTCGTATAAGGAAACCAACAAACAATTACACAAGACCATGTTACGTATGTGACGGTAGCTATACTTGTTATGGGATTAAAATAACCAAAAGAACATTTTATTTTTATAACGAATGTCACAAATCAATGTTGCGAATGTAACAAATTATAATTTTAAGGAGGTTACACAAGTGGATAAACATAACTAAAGGTTAAGATATGACGAAACATAATATTTACCAAAGCTTGTAAAAAAAAAACCAGTAGGTAAAATTTTAAGTTGTAAGTTTTACGTTGGTTAATTGTATATTTAAAATGTGACGCGATATATAAAAAAAGTGTGATAAGAGACATTTTTAATTGCTATTACTGCTTTTAACTGATGTTACAGAAAAGAAGCAATATAATTTTTGGAAATGGAAAAACTTGCAAAGGAAGACCATGTTACGAATGTGACTCTATGAATATATTTTACACACTTTAACTAACTTTAATGAAAAACCAACAACATTTTACTGTGAGACAATTAGCTATTGTCTTGAAATAATGTTTCGGATATGACACATTATCATATTTACAAGTCTTTACAAAGGAACGAATATTAAAGGCCACAATTTTAACTGAACTCATAAGTTTTTGTTCTGTGTGCGACGCAATATAATTTTAAAACAAAACTTAAACAAAAACTCAGGAATATCTTTATTTAAACAATTTAATTTTATGTTACACATGTGACGCAATAGAACAAATATGAGAAGGAAGACTTTTGATTGTTACCTGTGTTAAAATGTTAATGATAATAGCAAATATAATTTAACCAATTTTCATCTTCACATGATTTTGTTACTTTATGCTTTACACTTGCCTCAGACACTGTTAACAAAAATCACTTCAAATAATCACTTCGTCAAATTATGACACAATAAGTCTGAAAGTTGAAGCCTTAAAATGCAACTTTGTGACTTAGTAGACACAGTCCTTAGATTTAGAATCGTAGATGATCCGTCATTTGATCTTTAAAAAAGTTTGTACCTATTTTAAATTTCAGATTTTAAAACAACTCTCTTTAAATTGTGTAGCATGTGACACATTAAAACTCTTAGGCAAGTACACAAATGAACCAAAAATTTTCACTGGATGGCGTCTTAACTTCTCCTTACAAATGTGACGCAATTTAATTTTTACCAAAACTTAAAAAAAAAATAGTAACACTTGAAGCTTACGTGCTTCGTTGTCACGGATGAGTAGCAATATATTTTTAGGAATGTAAAAACTTCAACAAAGAAACCAACATCCAGTGACATAAGACCATGTTGTTGTAACTTTTATGGAAAAGTGACAACATTTTATTGTGAGTACTGCTGTCTTGAAGTAATGTTAAGATGTGACGCATATTAGTTTTTAGAAGTGATCATAGAGGGACAAATATTAAAGGGTAACATTTTAATTGACTTTTTTGTTCGGTATATGATGAAATATTATTTTTAAAACTTACACTTAAACTTTAAACCGAACTAAGGAAAATTTTTAAATTTTGTCAATTTAATAATAAATATGTGACACACTGGAAGAAAAAGTAGAAATAACATTTCTGATTGTTATTCGTGTTAAAATTTTACATTTTGGATGATAATAGTAAATACATTTCTTTTTACAATTGTCAGTGTCACATTATTTTGTTACTGTTGTGACATATATGATTTTACACTTGGCTAAGACACTTTTGTCAACTTCATGTTGAATCTTTGTCGTATTGTGACTGACTGACTCAAAATATGAAATAAAATAAGAAATTCGTCAGCTGTAAAATGCAACTTTGTGACGAATGTGACATAATCCTTCGTTTAAGTATCATTTTTTGCCTATCCTATTCCACCTTTGTACCTATTTTAACTTTCCAACTGTAAAATTATAAACTTCTGTATACTAATTTAATTGTGACGTATGTGACACAATCGCTAAATTGAGAATCGAATTTGGCTCTCAATTCGATAATACGCCACTTTTGTTTTTTAAATTTTAAATTTCGAACTTATTTATTTTACAAATACATAACTCACCCTTAAAGTGCTTGATGCATATCAACTAAAACATCAACATAAAAAAAACGGAAAATATGAAAGATATCATGCTTTAGAAATATTCTTAATACTTAAGAGTGTCATTTATTTAAATTGATGAACTAAGCATGAAGTATTAACGTACTAGTATAAATAAATAATAATAATGTGATACTTTTGCTGTGGTAAGGTATTTTGTTTCCATCATTATATTTTTATCATCATCTTTACAAGCAAAAGCTGACGAAACTCGCACTACATAACTTGGTTGTGGTTAATTCTTGAAGATTATACATTCAGTGGCATTTAGATCTTGACATTGTTGCTCAAATAAAAAAAAGACTAAAATATGTTTATGGAGCTCTTTCTTTAGAATAGAATTATTATTACTGAATTGAGTTTCTAGAAGTTGTAAATACAACTAAGAATGATATATTTGTAAAGTTTGAAGACAGATGAGCTTAAAAAATTACGTGTACAATTTAAAAATTTTAGAGATATTTTATAAAAGGAACATTGTATATTGTGACGTATGTGACGTCAATAATTTTACTTTTGAAAGAACAAAGAAATAAAACATTTATCTTAGAATTCTTTGGAAAGAACACCCTTTATATCAATTGATCACAATTGTCATAGGTTTCTAATATGAAAGATTGAAAGATGAAATTTTTTAATTAAAGTTCATAAAATTTGTGGGGGGTCAAACAAAAGTTTGTTAATATAATAAATCACATCAGAGAGATGAATCAATATAAAGGTTGAAGCTATTTTATATTGAGTATAAGAACTGTTAAATTAATGGAAGCAATATCAATAAAATTGTACTTAAAGCTTATAAATGGTATTGGGTAAGGCAATAAGTTTGTTTTTCTTCACAAATTTCAATACTTTCAAATATTCGTTGTAGATTCAGGTTAGAAAAGTAAATAGAGGGTGGGTGAAATAAAAGTTCCTTTCTTAAAAATGCAGTAAAATGAACAAAATTAATTTCTACATGTTTTATAGCTTCCAATTATTAGTTAGAGCCGCTCACTGATCGCTTGGATAATAGATAGTAAGCACCTTAAAAAAAGTTCAAAGATGTCAAATTCAAATGGCAGCTCCAAAACGGTTTATTGTCATCGCCGAGAAGGCTAAATGCACTATTTGGGAATTTTTTGCGCAAAGGATTGATGATCTGTGTGGCATTGCATACAATCGTCCATAAATGAGACCTCGTACAAGTCCATGTGGAACATGACTCTGTTACCCACTCCAAAATTATCACCAAATCGTCACTTTTTGTGGGTGCATTGGATTCTCGACAATAACAAGCGGTTTTTAAGAGTTCCTACACTCGGTCCTTTTTTAGCCGTCTAGATAGAAATGGGCTTGGTCGCAATGGTGGGTTTTTGGTTAAAATAGTTGTCCAATTTAAGCTGCATTAAGGCCTCTAGCAAGTAATTTGATATCTTTGTGCAGTATTTTATTTAGGTTTTCAAATGCAGAGTTGATGTTGGTGCTTTGATTCTTACAATCTTGATTACAGCAGCCAGTCTATAAAGAATAATACCCTCTAGATCTCAAGAACTGTTTCAATGAACTTGGGGTAAATAAGTGCTACAAATCGTCAAATATTTCTTTCAAAAAACGTACTTTTTTTGAAATATCACTAAAGTGCCTACCACAGCCGACCACAGTAACAGTTTTCTTTTTAATTTAACAGTTTTTTATGTCAGATTAGTGTCATCATGAGTAATTCTTGATGGATTTTGGAGATGGAGATGCCTTCGATGATCCAATTGGCAATGAAGAAGCGGAACTTGAACCATAACGAGATTTAAAAACCTGGTTCGTGATCGTGAGGTGGAAATTAAAGAAATTGAAATATTCGAAACTGGATCCGATGACTCTGACGGCTTTTGGGAATCAGATAATATAGCGCTCGCGAAATTGTTTAGTAGAAGACCACCAAATGGTACAATTTGGTCAAAAAAAGTACTACCAGCTACTCGAAGTCGAGCTCATAACATTCGTGTAAGACAACCATGCCAAAAAGGAGAAGCAGCTAGAAAAACCAAGAATACGGTGTCGAGTTTTGAATTATTTTTTACAAAGGAAATTATGGATGTTCTTGTAAGTGTCACTAATCAAGTGGGGTGGCGCAACAGTCCGTTGTAAACCAGGGCCTAGTGACTTACAACTCTCAACCATTCCTGTGTGCGAGTACTGTTGTCAGGAATGGAAGGGACCTACAATTTTAGGCCGAATCCAAACGGCTAATTTGAGAGAGCACTTTTTCATGACAAGAATAACTCTTGAAGGATTTGTCAATTCCTCGCAAGACGCAGTACCCGCGAAAATTATATATTATTTTTTTTTTTAATTAAGGTGGCACAGGCAGGGGTTTAACCCAAGACCCCTGGCATGATAGTCCAATGCACTAACCATCATGCCACGGGTACTACAAAGTGTCACTAATACACACATATATTGGCAAGATAAAAGACAACTTTCAAAGATACCGAAATTCTAAACCCACTGATTCTATTGAAATGAAAGCTTTTTTTGGGTTGTTGTATGTTATTGGAGTACCCAGAAATGGGCGTCGCTACCTAAAAGATTTTTGTCAATCAAGGCACTGGATAAGATAAGTATACACTGTGATGTCAATAAAAAGATTCCAATTTCTTTTGAGAACTTTAAAATTTGAGGACGTCACTGACAGAAGCTCAACGCCGAGAATTTGATAAATTGGTCCCTACAAGAAAAGTTGTAGATGTATTTACTGCCAACTAGGGCAAAAATTTCGTTCAAAGTTACTATTTGATGTTGGATGAACAACTTGTGGGTTTTCAAGGTCGTTGCGGATTTATCATGTAACCGAACAAACCAGATAAATTCGGAATAAAAATCTTCATGGTAGTGGATACAAAGTGTCCGTATTTATACAACTTTGAAAGGTCCGTTTAAAAAGTCCAACAGGTGAATGATGTTGTTCATAGAATATTGGAGCCACTTTACATTTTGGGTTGTAATGTTACAATATAATAATTATTTTACGAACCTACCTCTAGCTAAGGAAATGTTGCAGAAGAAAATCACTGTTGTGGGTACAACGAAAGCTAATAGACCTGCAATACCTAGGGAATTTAAGACTTCTCAGGTTAGAGAAATCAAGAGTTAAATTTTTGGCTTTCAGAAGGACGCGAAATTTGTTTCATATGTCGCAAAAAGAAAAAGTCGCAACAATGCACTACGATGCAGACATTACAGTATTTTTCGATTTGATGAATTTTGCTGGTATCAACGCTCTTGTATCTTTTTGCAGATCTTGTCATACAATCTAAAAAAAAAGTTACTAAATAACCGGTTATCGATTGAAACAATTCCTAGGCAACTAAGAACTAGAATTGGAATATTTTTAGGGAAATCAACAACAACACGAGCTTGCACCAAAGATGGGTCGAGTTGGTAGATGCGCTGAATGTTCCAGGGCCCGAATTAGATGTACCAAAAAATGGTGGAAGACTTGCCACTAATGAATTTGTGTTTTCGATGCTACGAAAATTAATTTTGTCTATATATTTATAGCAATTAACAAAAAAAATTGAACTCTTGATCTCTGCACTGACATTTTTTTTATTGAAAACTATTTTTTTTCTTTCCACTTCAATTTAAAATTCATAAATTATGCTTATTAAATGTTTACGGTTAAGGGAATATTACGTACAAATATTTCAAAAATTTCATTTATATGTTTTCAAAATAAAACATTATTAACATTATTAAATGATCTTCCATAGTAGGACACGCGTGCATTGGTGTAAAAAATAGGCCGCGTGTACTCAAGTGATATATAACTCGTACACAGCAGTACGATATGATACTGATTTCTTGTCATTTCGAGCGTTTAACATCGAAAATAACTTATGTTAAAAAACACAGGAAGACGTGGATTTCCAAATAATTTTAAAAAGTTTAAAGTATTTCAAATATCTTTTGAAGAACTGTCAGGTTTTCGTGTGAAGAACTATCAAGTTGAATCACGTATCATATTTCCAAACTCTTAGTTGTCTTCACCTTTTTGACTTACGACACAAAAGAACCACATGGCAAGTATTGTATTTGTTAAAAGAACCGAATTCAAGATTTTAATCAGACATGATAATACGTTGGTAGAGAAGTCGAAAAGAGTGGGTCCCCCGATTCAGATCGTAGATCCCAAAACATTGAGTCAATTGAGTTCAAACTTGGAAGTTAAGGTTTTAGTTTTATATAAGAAACAATACAAATACAAATTTGTTGGTGAAAAATCCAAAATTCGAATTTTCTCAAAAGTGAACCAAAAGATTTTTATTAAATTTTCTCTAAAAATGTGTTTCTTAATTAAGTTTTTTTCCATTATTTTGTTTAAGAACCAATGAACCAATTTACACTTTTTGGATTTTCAAAAATGTTTGTTTCAAAATTAGATATCTCAAAAACGGGTTGACAATTAAAAAAAAATAAATCTTAAATGCATATTAATTAGTTCAGTTCAAAAACCTACACATTACAAATATTTTTAAACTAAAATTGAAAAATTTTATAAATGCAAAATTAATTAAAAAAATGGCTCCAACGAATTCCGAATATTTTTTTTTAAAATGAAGGTTTTTTTTTGAAATTTCTAAGGAATAAGTTTTGTAGGTAAATCTTAGATGTTCGGATTCGGCATATAAACTGTAGGTCCCCTGCAATTACTCGCATACAGGAATATGGTTGAGAGTTCTTAGTAACTAGGCTCTGGTTCTCTACGAACTGTTGCGCCACCTAATTTATTTTTCATTTATAGGTAAATATTAAAGATTTTAAAACAGAAGTACTCCTTGAAAATAGTTTTTGAATACAGGAGTAAGTTTGTGCGATTCAATCGTGTACTTTATTTTCGTTCACATTTGTTAGTACTTAGTGAAAGCAATTCAAGTAAAAGTCATCACTTTTTGAGTGTAAATTGACACAAATGTAAAATTGTTTTGATATCTTAAACGAGAGATGTTAATATGTTGAAAACGTCATAATAAAGTTGTTCAAAGAATTTCATTTTCTTAAAAACTGCTCTATTTTAAAAATAAAGTAAAATAACGAATTTAAAATTAAAAAGGTAAGTTTTCATGTCCCGTAAAAAATGTTAAGCTCCCAAATGTTGTATATTTTATTTGAAAGAATTGGTAACAAAAAAGTGCATATTTAAAAAAAATCCGGTAATTTTTGACATTCAGATATTTTTGATAAGAATTTCATTGAATATTTTTGGATCTGTTTTTTAAAAAAGAGGCTGGGATGCGGTCAACAGTTTCTAGGTTTTCGTGTTGGTTTAAAAAGTTGTTAGTTGAATTATTCTTTAAAAAATTAAAATTAAAAACAATATTTTTTTAAATAAAGAAATAGTCTAGTTGAAAATCTAGTTTCGTTAAATAGATTTTTAGTCGAAAACAAAAGTTATCCAATTTTAGTAGCATTTCTTAAATTTTTACAAATTGGATGAATGAAATTTATTTGAGAGTTATCAATTTTTACCAAATTTTGGTGATATTTTGTGTAGATTTAATTTTTTTATGAAAAAACGGACTGTTGGATTTTTATAAAAAAAAAATATTGAAAGCAATTATTGCTGTGAAATAAAAAAAGTTTGAAGACAATATTTTTTTATTTTTGAGAAGCTATTTGAGTCGAAAGTAAATTGTTACCAGTTTTAGTACTGTTTTCTTTTAAGGTGTTTATTTTTTGTAAAAAAAACTGTCAACTAAATTTTTCTCAATATTTGCTTGAATGTTGACAACATTTTTTAAAAGATAAAGGTAGTTTAAAGCCTATATCTCAAAGTTTTGAAAAGATATTTAAGTCGAAAATCAAAATTTTGCCAATTTTTGGTAAATTTTCTTTTAAGTTTTTATTTTTTGTCAAAAAACTGTCAATTTCGTTTTCCTCAAAATTTCAACGAATGTTAAAAACAAAATTCCCTTTAAGATAAAATAAGTTTGAAGCCTAAATCTCAAATTTTTGAAAAGATATTTGAGTCGAAATTCAATTTTTACCAACTTTGAGTAATGTTTTTCGATGTGACAATTATTTTTTTAGTTTTTTGTATTTATTAAAAAAACCATTAATTGGATTTTTCCAAAAATATACTGATTTGGTATCACGTTACAGTATATAATATAAAATTTAATTTAAGTGTCTAGCATGATTGGTTCGTGAGATATTTATGGTTAACCAAAATGTTCACCTTTTTTTTAAACTACTTTGGTAAGAAAACCACCTTTCTGCATCTTTCTGCATTATTATCTGTATAACAGAATTTATTTGAAGTCGATATCTCTTGTGGTTCTTGAGGTATGGACGACGAAAAAAACGCACAGAAATCTCTCTAAAACTCTCTTATTTCGACTGTAGGTACTTGAAACGTCGAGAAATGTCAAAATTTTTAATTTGACAAATCAGAGACATTACAATACCTTTCTATGGGAAACTTGAAAGAAAAGTAGAGACTTTTAACTAATTTAAATATTAAAATATGTAATTTTTCATAAATTCACGAATTTGAAGTATTTGCTGAGTTAGACTTAAATAAAAATGGTATTTTTACAATCAATGCAAAATAAGCTAACTATGAGGTAGTTTTGACACCTTTTGCTCATAAATATCATAGTATAAGGAATAGAAAACCACAAAATAAACCGGGACACATATTTGTTGCTCCTTTTCTATAGACCGCTGTACTAAGCTCATAATTTATTAAACATTACACAATTTCATTAAACTTAACAAATACTAAATCACTTTAATTCTAGGTATTATATTTTATATTCTACAGGACCTAATTAATCATCAAAACAACTTTCTTTTCTTTTTCAGCACATCCAATGTATCCCAAAAGTCTATAGCGCAACACAGTGGCGCCAGATTTGTCAACGATACAGCTAAATAGGTATCCCAATCTGCCAGATAATAAATTGATCTCGTGCTGCTTTTCTATGTTTCTGTTATAAACCATTATAATGTCCTCAATGAATTCAAAAAGTGTATCATCACACAACTTTTAGCCCTGTTCGGTCGTGTTGGCTTTATAGAATCAACATCACCATCAGCTACAGTATATTAGCAGAAGAAGAAGCATGTAGAAGCTGAAGCAGCAGTTGGGCGCCGCCATTGCCAAAAACATAAACCAAATCCTATTACTCATTCTAATACGAATTTCCTTTGAATTTCTATTTTCGTCAAATCATCGACCCGATGCGGGCTTGAGCTCGTTTATAGGACTGCAAACTAATTAAATTCACAAAATTTCTATACCTTGAGTAAAACACAATAGATTCGCAACTATATCCCTTCTATTTTAATCTTAACATAAAATAATATAAAAAGAATCTAAAAACAATTTAAGTGCGTTCTTCTGGGAGGGTATGGTATAGGCTTCGCAGGCAACGGTTTCCCTGATGTTGGTTTCTATGGTGATGAATCATAAAGTTGTTCCCGGTCTTCTTTAGATTTTTTTTTTAACTTTCAATTTACGGGGTTTAATATCCCTGAACGACCGACCAGATTGATGGAAACGGATGAGAAATAGATGCCGACATTGATGCAGTAAATATCCATTAACCGCCACTAGCTCCCCCATGCTGGATTGAGCAAAGTGAGGGTGGAGGACGGGCTAATATGTAGTCTATGCAAACAGCACAAGATAATGACTTTTCTCACATACTATGCGGCGTTTTACCACAGAAAAGGGCATCACCACCTAACTTGACTTCCCCGTCTTCCTCCCTTATCAGCTCGACTATCTTTTTCATATAGTTGGGACTGCTAGTCTAATTATAGTGTTTTTTTTATTATTATTTTTGGTTTGCAGAAAATTAGTTTTTCAAGACTGATGATGGAAACTGAAGACTGCAGTGGATCTTTCTTTCAAAGTGAAAAGAATGTGCGGCTTTTTATGATACAAACACCGCCGCCACCGCGTTCTTCATCATCATCATAATAATCTTTATCGTCATAGTCGTACCGTGTCAGTCGTCGTCGTCGTCATCAGGAAAAACTAAATGAAAAAACAAACTCGATTGAATTTATGTAGAGGGAGCTGCATGTTAGGTTAAAGAAGCAGTTGCTAGCTTTAAATAAGCCAAGTCAAGCCAGGCCAAGCCAAACCATCATCACAAATGAATGAAACGAAATGCAGAAGAAAAATAGGACAGACGAAACATCAGTCAGTGTGGAAGGCTGAATTTTCAATTTGATATGGGGTGCGGATTTATAGCCACGTCATCATCGTCGTCATCCTCATAGTCTTCCTCGTCGTTATTATCATCATCACAGTCGTTTGGTTTGATGGGAAATTGTTAAATTAGCCAAGACATCGCGTTTGTGATGGATGCTAGGTGATGGCTGCTGGGGTTATACATAATAGAAGTTTGGCCTTTGCAGTTTTGAACCAAAACCACAACCGCCGCCGCCGCCCAACCACCAGTTACCAATGTGATGGCATTTATTATATTTTTAGCAAATTTTTTGGTTTTCTATTCTGAGGGTTTTAAGGTTTGAATTTTATCGCACTTCTTTCAGTAAACTTATCGATTTTTAACACTTTTGCTTCTTTTGTTTTCCAATCATATTAAAAGGAATGGTTGGCGTTTTATCTTTCCCAAGATTTTGTTAAAGTGTAACCTTGGATTCTCTTTTCTCAAATCCACAATAAAAACTTTGAATTTTTTCTTGTTTCTCAGCAAAATGTTGCTTAAAAATGAAAATGTTGACATTTCCTAACGTTTTAAGGGTTCTAGAATCTGAATGAAAGCTTTTAAGAGAGATGTTGGTTTGTGCGTGGGTACTAAGTACGTCCGGGCTGCATATTTTCGTCAACCGTATCTCAAGAACCTAATACCTGTGGTATAATGGGTAGTGGTTAGGACTATCATGCTCAAGGTCTTGCGTTTAATCTCTGTCTGTGTCATCTAACTTTTTTTTCAATGGTACTGCCTCTTGCGAGGAATTGGCAAATCCTCTAAAAATAATTCTTGGCCGTTTCAATTCAGCTTCAGTAGAACCCGTGGCATGATGGTTAGTGCGTTGGACTGTCATGCAAGGGGTCTTGGCCCTTGGGTTCAATGCCCGCCTGTGCCACCTTAATTTAAAAAAAATTTAATTTTCGCGGGTACTGCCTCTTGCGAGGAATTGACAAATCCTTCAAGAGTAATTCTTCTCATGAAAAAGTGCTTTCTCAAAACTAGCCGTTCGGATTCGGCCTAAAATTGAAGGTCCCTTCCATTCCTGACAACAGTACTCGCACACAGGAATGGTTGCGAGTTGTAAGTCACTAGGCCCTGGTAAACAACGGACTGTTGCGCCACCCAATTTTTATTTATTTAATTCAGCTTAAAACTGTAGGTTCCCTCCAGCCCTGACAACATTACTATTTTAACTATTGCAAAAAACTTAAGTGTACTACTTCCTGAAAGATTACAATTTTTCCCGAAAGATGGTTTACAAATTACTGTTGTCCTCTTCTTTGGGTTCAGAGGTTCAAAATAGTACTAAAAATTCCAAACTCAGAAATTGTTTAACACTCAAACCAGGTTTTAATAAAAATAATGTTTTTAGAATGGTATTCAAAATGTGGATAAACTCGGCAAGCTTCATACCTGATGCATGTTAGGCTACGGATCTTAGAGTTCTTTTCCCTAGTGACTCGTTCCATCACAGACTAACAGCCAAACCACAGTTGAGTTGACTTACCATGGGATATGTCAGAAACCACCTGGTTGATACCAGGGACATACAAGTGTATAGAATAAACTTACTGTGAGTGATCGTGGTAGCTATGGTTATCCTGTAAGCGTAGGGTATTGGTTCGGCAACTTGAAAACCAATTTATAGATAGGCTACACCAAGATCAAATATAATTAAAGGAGTGAATTTGATTTGATTTGGTAGCTCAAAACGAATGGCTCAATTAAAGCATTCTCCAAAGTAGCATTTTGATCAGAACTGATACTGATCAATACTTTAAGTGTTCCTTGAAAACTAAACGAATAACAATCACCCATGGCAGCAACCTTAAGTTTCGAAGCACCAACAAGCCTCGGATACGGACGGATTCACTGTTGACAAACCACGCAAACGAAATAAGGACAACGAACTTCGGATCAGTACGTGGAATGTTAGGTCCTTTAACAGATCACGTGCATCCGAACAGTTAGCAGAAGCCCTAAACTGCTGCAAGGCAGATATTACCGCCATCCAAGAAGTGCGATGGGATGGACCGGGCAAACGTCAACTAAAAGACTGCGATGTATACTACGGCGACTGCTAACGAGAACAAAGACAGCGTCTATTGGGGTGTGGATTTGTTGTTGGAACTAGGCTCAGGCAAAAAGTCTTGAGTTTCAACAGTGTGAGCGAGCGCATCACGGCAATCCGCATCAAGGCTAAATTCGCCAACATAAGCCTAATATGCGCGCATGCCCCAAACAGAGGAGAAAGATGAAGACACCAAAGATATGTTCTTCGAGCTCTTGGACAAGACATATGAGCAGTGCCCTGGCTATGACATTAAAATTGTCTTGGGAGATTTTAATGCCAAGCTAGGAAGAGAAGACATCTTTGGTGCCATAATTGGGAGATATAGCCTGCACGACACCATCTCCAACAACGGATTCAGGCTGGTCGATTTCGCTGCGGGGCGAGACGTTCTGGTAGCTAGTACGCAATTCACAAATCTCAATATCCACAAGGGGGCATGAAAATCTCCTGATTAATCAACCGTCAACCAGATTGCCCACATTGCGATCGACGCACGACACTTCTCCAGTATCCAGGATATCCGAACATTCCGAGAGGCCAACATTGACTCGGACCACTACCTCGTTGTAGCCAAGATACGGCTACGGATATCCCGACCCAAGCCAAAACAAGGAAGTACTGTGAGAAGATTCGACGTTAGACGGCTACAATCGCAAGAGACTGCCATGTCCATGTCGAGTCTCTAATAACCTCTTAAGGAGTCCTATATGCTTCCTGCATTAAGCATTAAAACCAGTGGTGCAGCCATCAGAGATGCCGCCTCTGAAGTGCTAGGTTTCACACGGCCACCACAGCGAAACCCCTGGTTTGACGACGAATGCCGGCAAGCGCACGCAGCGAAACAAGAGGCATACAAAACGGCGTGCACAAAAGGACTAGAGCTGCTCGCGAGCTCTACGAGCAGAAGAGGAGAGAGGAACACCGGCTTCTTAGATGGAAAAAAAGAGAGCATGAAAAGCACGCGATCGAGGAGATAGAGGGATGTCACTACAGGAATGAGGTTCGTAAATTTTACCAAAAGGTAAAAAAAACCTCCCAAGGGTACCAGCTCCGAACCGAAGCCTGTAAAGACGGTCAGGGGAACATCGTAGTAGAACCCCAGTCGATGCTGAGAATATGGAAAGATCTCTTCTCCAAATTATATAACGGCGATGTAAGGGAGATAGAACCACTCAACCTCGGCGACGCTGATCAACAATTCCACCTACCCGACCTTGACGAAGTGAAGATAGCTATATCTAAACTTAAGTCAAACAAAGCTGCTGGAGCTGACGGCATCGCTGCCGAACTATTCAAAGCAGGAGGCTATGACTTGGAACGGAGCATGCACCAACTCATCTGCAAAATATGGTCGGAAGTGGATGCCCGATGAGTGGAATCTCAGCATAGTGTGCCCGAGACATAAGAAAGGAGATCCTGTAAATTGTTCCAACTACAGAGGCATCAGTCTCCTTAACATTGCGTATAAGATCCTCTCTGCCGTATTATGTGAACGTCTGAAGCCATTCGTCAATAACTTGATTGGTCCTTATCAGTGTGGCTTCAGACCAGGAAAGTCCACTATCGACCAAATATGCACACTACGGCAGATCTTGGAAAAAACCCAGGAGCTTCAAATCGATACCCACCATCTCTTTATCGATTTTAAAGCCGCGTATGACAGCATCTATAGGGAAGAGCTCTACCGAGCAATGTCTAGTTTTGGCATCCCTGGCAAACTTATCCGTTTGTGCAGAATAACGATGGAGAATGCACGCTGCTCTATCAAGGTCGGAAAAGATCTTACCGATGCAATTGATGTCAAAAAAGGTTTTAGACAAGGCGATGCACTGTCATGCGACTTCTTACACATCGTTCTGGAAAGAATTGTGCAAAACTCAACCGTCAACACTAGAGGCACAATCTTCCAAAGGTCCATTGAATAACTCGGATACGCAAATGATATTGACATAACTGGAAGATCAAAGCGTGATGTCAGTGGCGCGTTTTTGAGCATTGCGACGGAAGCGAAGAAGATGGGTTTAGTGGTCAATGAGGGCAAGACCAAGTATATGCTGTCATCAAAAAAGGACACTGAACGACGACGTCTTGGACAAAACGTCACCATCGACAGCTATAACTTTGAGGTAGTTAAGGACTTTGTCTTCCCAGGCACCGCTATTAATGCAGACAACGATACCAGCGCTGAAATCAAACGAAGAATAACTCTTGCAAATCGCTGCTACTTTGGACTTAGAAGGCAATTGAGAAGTAAAGTCCTCTCTCGAGCATGTAAAATCACCATCTATAAGACACTCATCATCCCGGTTCTCATCTATGGCGCTGAGGCCCGGACCCTGTCAAAGAAAGATGAGAGCGTCTTAGGATGCTTCGAGAGAAAAATTCTTCGGGTGATGTTTGGTCCCGTACGCATAGATGGAGAATGGAGGAGAAGATATAACGACGATCTGTACGGGCTGTACAGCGACACTGACCTAGTTAGCAGCATTAAAGTCCAACGGCTTAGATGGCTAGATCATGCAGAGCGGATGTACATCAACGCTCCAGCCTGGAAGGTCTTCGAATCCAATCCCGAGGGACGGCGCAGTAGAGGAAGACCGCGACTCAGGTGGCGCACCCAGGTGGGAGAGGACCTCAGCCAACTTGGCGTGCGAAACTGGAGACAGCTAGCTAGGGACCGAGCTGGCTGGAGACGCTTGTTGGTTGCGGCCCAGGTCCGCCCCGGACTGTAGCGCCACCTTAAGTAAGTAAGTAAGTAATTTTCGAGTAAAATTGTTTAAGTGCTTTTAAAAGAACACCCCAACAAACCTTAATAAATGGACATATGCTGAACGTTATTTTAAAAGAAAATTTTTAATATTTACTACATTTTACTTTCTTCCTTACAAAAAAAAAACAGACAGGAGTAAAAAATGCAACTAAAGCTTGTCTGAGTTTTTCCATCAGCAAAATTTGTGTTTAACTTTTCCACTTAAACATGAAATTTGCAATAAAACATTTCGTTTACAACAATTTGCCAAACATTTAAGTTAGGTAAAAAAAAGTTAACTTAACTTCATACATCTTAATTAACTTTTTTTCAGCTCTAACTTTGTATGCTTAGGTTATGCATGTATCTATTTGGTTTATTTGTCTACGTGCTTCTGCCATAGGTACCTCTAAACAAGCCTTATTTGTCCCAAAGCATGCTCGTAAATAAAGTATGAAACAGAATGAACAAAAAGAAGAAAACTTCAACATTCCACGGGTTGTAGGTTTTATTCTTAATTACAACTTACGACTATGCGTATCTTTTCATAGCAGGGTACGAAAAAGAAAAAAAAAAAGAAAAACAAAGCATTACTCTTGATTTTCCTAAATAAAGTAACGAAAATAAGAAAATGAAAAATAAAAGAATCGCAGTTTTAATTACAGCATAACCTCTAGAGTCCTTAAATGTGACAATTTCCTTTTTTTTTAATTACTCACGGTGTCAACGATTTCCTTTTCCAATTAAAAACTTTTCCCCATTTTACTTTACTATAACTTGCAGGGACAACAACAACATCAAAAATACACATTCAACCCAAAAAGAAAAAGATTATTTTCTTTAATTTTCAATTTGGAACTTTAAATGTTCTTAACCTTCGAAAGTTAGTCCCGAAAAAAAATAGAAATCCTTGCCCTTTTTTATCAAAACCGAGTTGACAAAAAATCAAGAAGAAAATCCATTTTACTATTTTTCTTTGTAGAATTCAAAAACGTATAATATATTTTTGTATTTCCGTTTTTCTGCTTTCATTTTAGAAAAGAATAGAATTTCAAAAGACAGAAAAAGAATTTCAACAACAAAGAAAGGAAATTAAAAAACAGCAGTTCTAGTAAACTCATTTTAATGCTAAATCCAAGTCCCTACCCAAAAAATTATGCTATAGAAACTTTTTCTGTTTTGTTTTTATTTTTGTGTGACAACAATTTTCCTTCCACCATCAGAAAGAAAACTGTGATGAGGAAGTATAAACATAAACATCATGAATAATTATGCAGTTAACGCTCCATGTTGACTTTCCTCCGAATCTCAATCTCAACTACCCTCTGTTCTGGTTCTGGAACAATTTTATGCTTTAGCAAAAGGTAGTATAGCGTATTGTATAGGGGTCGTAAGGGGGTCGTTTTGACTTGGTTTGTTTCTTTGCTCCCCCCAGAGTTGGAAAGAAAAAAAACCGGGGTAAAAATGGGCTAAACGGTTTCCTTGTTTGATGTCTTTCAATTGTTGATACGAATTAAATTAAATTAAATTTATTTTGCACCATTGGGTTTTGGTTTTATTTTTTGGTTTTTAATTTAAGCAACACTTAGTTTAAATAGAACAACTTGAGTAAAATAAAATAAACTTAATGAAATCAAGAATAAACTAACATTAAACTAAAACACATTGAATTTAATTGAATACTGAAATAAGAAAATAGAGAATAATACAAACTATTTGATGACATTTTTTAGAGAAATAAGTTTTTATTATCAATTATGCCTTTTTTTACGTTAGTCTTAAATGCAAATTTGTTTTTTTAAATGCAATTCGAAATATTTAAAAATTAAAACCTATACCAATGAAACTGAAGAGTGTGTTTGTTTGTTTGTTTGTTTGTTTGCTTGTTTGTTTGAACGTCGTTATCTCATGAACAAGTGATCCGATTTGAAAAATTCTTTCAGTAATATATAGCCCATTCACTGTGGGAGGCTATAGGCTATGTAACATTATGCTTATACTAATACGAGCCTAGAACATATAAAGAATGTATAAAAACGGAAGATTTTAGTCTTTTTTTTGACCTTACACTGAGTGCACTGCGGTAGCAGTTAAAGTTTTACTCAAATAATTTATGAAAAAATTGTTCTCCTAAAATATTTTTAAAACAAAAGTCCACGAGAGCATAGGTATATCTACTTTTTAAAGTTCGCTCACTATAACCAATTTCATGCTAGCCAAGCTTGCTCTAAAAAAAGCATATAAATTACAATTTGTATTTATAACAAGTCATGATGTTCAAATGGTAGACATGTCATTCAAGAGGAAACAAGCATCCACAGGTTTTTCTCAAAACCAACCTCTGTCTATCAACTCCTACTCTCACCTTCCCGTGGTGAACATCGGGTGCCTAGTACCTCAACTGGAGATTGGGTTCCAACCCCAGTAAAAAGTTGTTGGGGGCAGCAAACGAGAGTGGTGGGGAGAGGTGTTTCCACTTAGGCACCTCTCCTTATCCAGACGGCAGTGGAGGAATTCCCAAGATGGAATCAACGGTGGCGTCTACAGTTCCAGTAAGGTTGAACTACTTAGTGAACACCTTATAGGGCTTATTCGGAACTCAGGCGTATAAGAAGCAGTTTTATTCGGCTCTCCATCCTTGGAGTTATACTTAGGATCTGGCCCTCCAGGTTGGACGTTGTGCGTCGGGGTAACTTCCTGGAAAGCACCAACAAGCCTCGGATACGGAGGGATTTACTATTGACAACCAACGCAAACGAAGAAAGGACAACGAACTTCGGATATGCACGTGGAATGTAAGGTCCCTTAACAGACCACGTGCGGCCAAAGAATTAACAGAGGGCATAGACCGCTATAGAGCAGATTTCACCGCCATCCAGAAAATACGATGGGATAGGCCGGGCAAAAAGAGCATGAAAAACTGCGATATTTACTATGGTGACTGCTACCACGAAAACCAACTTCGCTTATTTGGATGCGGCTTCGTCATGGAAGCCAGACTTAGGCAAGAAGTCTTGAGCTATATGTGCATTAATGAACGCCTCATGACCATACGCATCAAGGCTTAATTCGGCAACATTAGCCTGATATGCGCGCACGCCCCCACAAAAAAGAAAGACGACACAAAAGATATGTTCTTCAAGCTCCTAGACAAAACATATGAGCAGTGTCCTAGCTACGATATTAAAATAGTCCTGGGCGATTTAAATGCCAAGCTAGGAAGGGAAGACATCTTTGGTGGAATAATCTGGAAGAACAGCATGCACGACAACACTTCCGACAATGGATTCAGGCTCGTAGATTTTGCTGCGGGGCGAAACGTTATGGTAACCAGTATGCTTTTTCCACCTCTCAACATCCACAAAGGAACTTGGACTTCTCCAGATCAATCTACCGTCAACCAGATTGACCATATTGCGATCGACGCCAGACACGCTTTCAGCATTATGGATGCACGAACTTTCCGAGGAGCTAACATCGACTCGGACCACTACCTCGTTGTAGCCAAGGTAGCACTTCGGATCTCCAGACCCATGGCAAAACAGGGAGGTGCTGGGAGAAGGTAAACGTCGAACGACTACAATCGCCAGAGATCGCCACATCATTTTCCGACCGAGTTACAAGTAACCTCTCTCGAAGTTCTCTGCTGCCAACACAATGTATGTATACCAGTGGCAACATTGCCAAGATGCAATCAAAGAAGCCGCCTCTGATGTGCTGGGTTTCAAACAGCTACCAACAAGGAACCCCTGGTTTGATAAGGAAGGTTGTCAGGCAAATGCAGCCAAACAACAGGCACGCAAAGCGGCGCTGCATAAAGGGACGAGAGCTGCTCGTGAGCTCTATGAGCAGAAGAGGCGAGAGGAACGCCGACTTCTCAGAAGGAAAAAGAGAGGGCATGAGAAGCGTGCGGTCGAAGATGTTGAGAGGTATAAAAGCAGGAATGAGGTTCGAAAGTTTTATGAACAGGTGAAACGAAATTCATAGGTACATAAACCTAGAACCGAAGGCTGCAAAGACGAAAGTTGAAACATTATAGTAAAACCGCAATCAATTCTGAGGATATGGAAGGACCACTTCTGCAGACTGTATAACGGCGATAACGAACTGAATTCCGCTGTCAGGCAGGATGATCCATTCAACATAGGCGACAAAAGTCAACAATCCCGACTTAGACGAAGTAAAGATTGCCATATCTAAGTTGAAGTCTAATAAAGTCGCTGGAGCGGATGTATTGCATGCCGAGCTCTTTAAAGCAGCTCTAGATAAGTTGGTTAGGAGCATGCACCAACTTATCTGTTAGATATGGTCGGAAGAAAGCATGCGCGATGAATGAAACCTCAGTATTGTTTGCCCGATCCTGAAAAAAGGAGACCCTCTTAACTGCACCAACTATAGAGGAATCAGTCTACTTAACATCGCCTACAAAATCTTCTCTGCCGTAATGTGTGAAGGTCTAAAGCCCATCGTCAACCACCTGATAGGTCCTTATCAGTGTGGTTTTAGACCAGGAAATTCGACAGTTGATCAAATATTCACATTACGGCAGATCCTGGAAAAAACTCAAGAACACCAAATCGACACCCACCATCTTTTCATCGATTTCAAGGCCGCATATGACAGCATCTACAGGGACGAGCTGTATAGAGCCATGTCTAGTTTTGGCATCCCTGCCAAACTCGTCCGTTTGTTCAGGATGACCATGGAGAATTCACGCTGCTCCATAAAGGTTGGAAACAACTTAACAGAACCTTTCGATGTAAAAAAAAGGTTTTAGACAAGGTGATGCGCTGTCATGTGATTTTTTTAACATCGTGCTTAAAAGAATAGTGCAGAGCTCACACGTCAACACTAGAGGCACTATCTTTCAAAAGTCTACCCAATTAGTGGCTGATGACATTGACATAATCGGAAGAACTCAGAGTGATGTTAATGGGGCTTTTTTGAGTATTGAGGCAGAGGCGGCAAAAATGGGTTTAACGGTTACTGAGGGCAAAACAAAGTACATGCTGTCGTCTAGAAAGGACAAACAACACCGCCGTGTTGGTCAAAACGTCACCATCGACAGACGTAACTTTGAGGTAGTCAAGGACTCCTACTGCGCTGTAAACGCAGAAAACAACACCAGCGCTGAGATAAAACGCAGAATAACTCCTGCTAACCGCTGTTTCTTTGGACTGAAAAAGCAATTGAGTGTTAAAGTCCTCTCTCGAGGGACCAAAGTGTTGCTATATAAGACCCTTATCATCCCCGTTCTGCTATACGGTGCAGAAGCTTGGACTATGACAAAAGCGGATGAAAGCACCTTGGTTCGCTTCGAGAGAAAAGTTCTTCGTGTGATCCACGGTCCCGTATGCATCGAAGGGGAGTGGCGGAAAAGATGGAACGACGAGTTGTACGGGTTGTACAGCGACGCAGGCTTAGCCAGAAGGGTTAAATTCCAACGACTAACATGGCTGGGTCACGTATAGCGCATGGAAACCAATGGTCCGGTCCGAAAAGTCTTCGAATCCGCACCCACAGGACAGCGCAGTAGAGGAAGACCGCGGATCAGGTGGCGCGCACAAGGAACTGGAGACATCTAGCTTGGTACCGAGCTAGATGGAAAAGTTTGTTGGGTGAGGCATTAGTTCACACAGGACTGTAGCGCCACCTTAAGTAAGTAAGCAAGTATTTATAACAAGTCATCCATTGTGCGGCTTCCAAAGTGTAGGGCTGGTATTCGACATCTGTCAAACTAAACCAATTTTATTTGTTCAGTTGAAAGTTTGACATTTACGAAAATCGATAGTCTAACTATACAAATTTGCCACAGCCACATATAGTGCTTTAAGGAGAGATAATGTAAGGCCTTTGTATCATCGTTTTGTTTGTAACACTGAAAATATTGCTGCTGTAAGTGAAAGAGTTGCCAAAGACCCGTATGTGTGGATTCTTCGTCGTTCTTAGGAATTAGGACTGTCTTACGGCACATTATAGCGTACCAGCTCACACAACAACTGAAGACAGCTGATAAATTCACAACATCGTAGATACATCGAATGGGTGCTTGAATAGAATAGCCCGTGAACTACAATTTTTCGAATAAAATTTTCTTCAGCGCCGAAGCACATTTCTCACTCGTATTTGGGGTTTTGAAGATAATCAAGTAATTGAAGAGAGGGCATTATATCCACAAAAGTCACTATTTGGTGCAATCTTTGGTCCGGAGCTAAGGAGTGATTGGACCTTAAATCTTCAAAAGTGACGATGAAACAACGACGGTCACCGTCAATTCGGAGCGTACCGAATTTATATGTACCTGCTATTGAAGAATGCGACTTGGTGAATATGTGAGAAGAAGGTGCCACATGCCACACAAATCGAGCGCAATTTCTCGTCGTGTCGTCGTGGCGATATCAACTGGCCACGAAGATCATGAGACTTCACACCTCTGGACTTTTTTGGTGGGGCTACGTAAAAGACCGTTTTTAACAACATTTGTCG